>NC_139636.1:10825562-11108062 GCF_964638095.1 Poromitra crassiceps | reverse complement strand
TTATATCAGCATTTGCAGAGGTTTTTGTCAGGAAAAATAGGATCCTGGGTTTTTAATTTTGTTTCTTGACAATGTTGCCCATTTACATTGCCCAGAAATTGCCTATTGTATTATACAGTAGTACCACCCTAAATGATGGTGCATTGCAACTTTTGGAGCCAATGGAGACAGGCGATCTCAGTTACCTTCAGTTTGGAGTGACTGAAAACGGGGCTTTTGGAAAGCACCTTCTATTGTGGAGATATTTCAAAACTCTGTTTTTGTGTATTGGGGTGGACAGGTGTAACGGAGCTTTTTGAAGACACTGACATCATAACCTCAACTTGCACATGGCAATTGCTGTTTTATTTGTATTGAGCATGTAACCTACTACCTTACCTTCGTCAGTACTGTTAGCATGTGTCAGGAAGCTACTACCTTACCTTCGTCAGTACTGTTAGCATGTGTCAGGAAGCTTCTACCTTACCTTCAGTACTGTTAGGTTTAATGACGTGTTTATAAGTCAACCTCGCTGTGTTTCTCTGACTTTATATTACTCTTCTGCTTGAAATCCGTGATCTGCCTGGCTTTTGAAAAACGCTGGCAGAAACGAAGGGGAGCGCTCAGTTTGTTGCCAGGCAACCAAAGCAGCAGGGATAACTTGTCCTCTTGTGAGAAGTGAGCGTGGAACTGATCTAACTTGTCCTCTTGTGAGAAGTGAGCATGGATCTGATCTAACTTGTCCTCTTGTGAGAAGTGAGCGTGGATCTGATCTAACTTGTCCTCTTGTGAGAAGTGAGCGTGGATCTGATCTAACTTGTCCCCTTGTGGGGAGTGAGTGTGGATCTGATCTAACTTGTCCTCTTGTGAGAAGTGAGCGTGGATCTGATCTAACTTGTCCTCTTGTGAGAAGTGAGCATGGATCTGATCTAACTTGCCCTCTTGTGAGAAGTGAGCGTGGATCTGATCTAACTTGTCCTCTTGTGAGAAGTGAGCGTGGATCTGATCTAACTTGTCCTCTTGTGAGAAGTGAGCGTGGATCTGATCTAACTTGTCCTCTTGTGAGAAGTGAGCGTGGATCTGATCTAACTTGTCCTCTTGTGAGAAGTGAGCATGGATCTGATCTAACTTCTCCTCTTGTGAGAAGTGAGCATGGATCTGATCTAACTTGTCCTCTTGTGAGAAGTGAGCGTGGATCTGATCTAACTTGTCCTCTTGTGAGAAGTGAGCGTGGATCTGATCTAACTTGTCCTCTTGTGAGAAGTGAGCGTGGATCTGATCTAACTTGTCCTCTTGTGAGAAGTGAGCGTGGATCTGATCTAACTTGTCCTCTTGTGAGAAGTGAGTGTGGATCTGATCTAACTTGTCCTCTTGTGAGAAGTGAGCGTGGATCTGATCTAACTTGTCCTCTTGTGAGAAGTGAGCGTGGATCTGATCTAACTTGTCCTCTTGTGGGGAGTGAGCGTGGATCTGATCTAACTTGTCCTCTTGTGGGGAGTGAGTGTGGATCTGATCTGATCCGCTCAAGTTCAAGTTTTACACTCTTTAGAGCGACCAGCCACGGGGGTGAGTGTGGAATCCGCACCCTGCCATATAAATAATGGTGTTTTCAATATATTTTGCGTTGTCGCGTCGCGTGGACGGAGAGATATTCTAAAACACTGTTGGTGTGAATGGGATTTATTATTTATATTTGTACAAACGGAGGGTGGGGGATGGGGTGGGAGGGGTTGGCCATGATCTTACGAGACCGCTTCAGTGTTCTGGCTGCATGCAGGTCCTGAAGGGATGGCAGGTTGCATCCGATCACCTTCTCAGCACAGCGGATGATGCACTGCAGTCTGTTAATGTCCTTGAGAGTGGCAGCAGCATAAAAGGGCAAAAAAGAAGAGGCCTGCAGGCCAGTTAGCAGGCCAGGCCAGCAGGAAAACTCCCTGTGCTCCCTATGCCCAGTGCGGCCCTGCAGCCTTGTATGCGCTATATATTTTTAGCTGCGACTAGCAGCTCTATAAGTCACTCTGTCGGTCCGTCGGTCGGTTGGTCCACAAAAAGTTCACCACCCTTTAGCGAGCACAGTTTTCACCCTGGGAGGCTGAAATGTGGCATAGAGGGCAAGTGTGTGTGTGTGTGTGTGTGTGTGTGTGTGTGTGTGTGTGTGTGTGTGTGTGCGTGTTTGTTTGTTTTCATACCAAGTCACTAAAAGGAAAGGGGGGGGGGTTGAAATCCAGGGTGGCAGAGTAGGGTGGGCTGCCCCTGCCATCCTGCATTTCAGAAATTCGCACATTTGGTCGCAGCTATTGCAAAATGTTTTTACTCATCTTCATTCCTCTCCTTTTCACTTTCTTGTCTTCCTGTCTCTAGCCACGTTCGGAATCGTTCACTCATTCACTCACTCACTCACTCACTCACTATTCCCCATATAGTGTTTATCATATAGTGAACTATATGGGGAATGATCAAAATGAGTTTGGGACACTACACAGATTTTTTTTCCTGAAGATCATTGCATCACCAGATGCGCTGGGTATTCATGTGACGCAAGCAATCCGCGCTCACTATCACATAAACAACTGAGCTCACGAGCAGATTGAGATGTCCTCAGCTAGTATTGATGTTGCATGTTTTGGCTGCTAAATCCTAAATAAATCAGTGAAATTCTAATTACGTGCATGTGTGGTTTTGTCAACTATGGTGCTGTCTCCTAATAGCAAGCTTTGCTGGTCAATAACTCACAAGCTTGTCAGCTCGCGAGCTAACGACTTTCTTCTTCTCCTTCGGTAAAGACAGTCGCATTGCATTGTGGTATACCGGCGAAACTGTAGGGTACATTTGCTGTTCACTAGAAATCACTGAGCATTGTGGGTATTTTATAGTGGACTAAATAGTGAATCAAATTAACAGTTGAGAATTCGGACACTATAAAAAAAAATGGCGATGCACTAAATAGTCCACTATTTCTGTCATAGGGACCGATTCCGAACAGGGCGTCTGATTCTTTGACTTTCTCTCTGTGTTCAGGAGCAGTGTGCCAGGCTACTGCTGTCCAGAGGAGCCAGTAGAGAGGAGAAGAACTGCAGAGGCCAGACTCCCTTTCAGGTGGGAATGACCTTTCACTAAAACACACGACAACTCCCCCGGCCAGCGTTGCCAGACGTACAATAATTATCATATTTGTACGATCATTAATGCCAAAATTATAAAATTTGGTCATTTTGTGACACGATATCCTACTACTATAATTGGAGAGCGCTGCAAGGAACCCGGCAGAGTATGGTGCCCAATTTTGGACACACACATAGTCATAGCACCACCTACTGGCAACACAAAATGCGGTTTATCTCGAGGACCATTCATCCGATCGACGTCAAACTTGGGGAGTGCGCTGCCGGGAACCTGCTGGAGTGCAGAATTTCTGACATTCGCATAGTCATACCGCCATCTACTGGCAACACAAAAAGCTGTTTATCTCGAGAACTGTTCATCCGATCGACTTCAAACTTGGAGTGCACGACTGGGGACCCGACAGAGTGCAGTGCCGAATTTCAGCATGAGTTTGTTCACACCCCAAAAAAAGTGTGCCCATTTCTTTTTATTTTATTTTAACTTTTTATCTCACATGTACGTGCACCAGAAATGACGGGCAATCAGAATGCATCCTGGGTAAGATGCGCGAGTGAAGCAGGGTCTGGGGGAACCGACTATTTCAAATGGAACACACTTACCCTTAAGCAGGCCTAATAATTAATCATGATAATAAATAACAACAAGCCTTGCCAAGCCAGACCTGGACTGCTGCCGCATGCGTGAGTGTTGAGCAGCATCTTCACTTCTCCTCAGCATTTGGTGATGCGTAGCAGTTACAGTTGAAGTTAGATTTGGAACGGGAAACGACACTGCAGCTGGTTAAATCACAAGGGGTTGCCAAAAGGTGAAATGCATCACCGGTCCTTCATATTGCGCTGTCTTAGCTAACTTACTGGATGAACCCTGGAGCATGTTCACCATGGAAATATGTAGAAAAGTAATTGATAAGATTGCAAGACCTGTTTGTTTTCTGGCGTTACGTCGTATCAGAACACCATGATGGGGTTATGAATTAATACTATGGCTGATTGTAGATTTGGTTTTAATTGCACCTAGTTGAATTGTGTCTTACATCTATGCAAGTCTTATATCACACCCAACGGTTTCTATTTCTGTCAAGCAAGAGTGGGAGAAAGACAATCGTGACTCATATGAGAATAGTGACTGGGATACAGCATGGGACAATGTTGCAGTGTCCTCGGGAGAAAAACCTCAATCACCACTTTATTCATCTGAAAATATGTCACAGGACTTATACAGTTTGACCCCAAGGAAAAGACACTTGATCCGTATTGTACATTTTGCCAGCATGGGACTCTGGGAACCTTCATCCTCACTCTGTGGGATTGCCCTGAAGTGTACACTTTTTGGACCAAAGGAGTGGCCAAGCTGTCTCTTCACTGACCGACATGTGTTTTCCTATTGAACCTGCTCTCCACCTTCTGAAGGATGATGCCTCGACACTCCAAATCACAGACTCCGGCTAGCCGGCATGACTAACCTGACGCGCTGCCCGGTGGTTTGTTTTCACAGAACCATCTGGGAGGAGTCGCTGGGGAAACTGTTTCAAAGAGGAAATACTGTACCTGGCAGGGGGATTGATTGGATGAACCATCTGTCTATTAAGTTTATCACAAGCTCGCTCTCGCTGGCGTCAAACCAAATCCCGCCCGTAGCTGCCTCATAGCACATAGGGCACAGATTTAACCCAATAGATTGGAGCGTGGCAAGATGGATTTGTGATTGTGATCTCATGATCTCGCACAAATCTAGCTGCCTCACGAGGATACGGCATGGTGCTACAGCTATACAAGGTGTAGTGGCCAATTTGTTTTAACACTCAACCATGGTAGAAACAGCATTGCTACTGTAAATCTCTACCGTCCGGTACACACATTTCTAAAAGTATAGGATACTGATATACCACCCACCACTAAGTGTCCCATTGTCTATACCGGTTGTCTCACAGGCTCCCACCACGTATGTGTCCCATGGTCTAAATGCTGTTTCAGAGGATTTCATTATTATGGTTAATTGACTATCACTGATGACTAACAGAAGTTTAATAGTTCTTGATAATTGTTTCAGGTGGCGATTATTGCTGGGAACTTTGAGCTAGCCGAGGTCATCAAAAACCACAAAGACACTGACGACGGTGAGTTCATATGTTAATAACCAAACTATTAACTCTGCCTAGAAATGTCTGCTTTTTATTTAAATGGGCAACACGTGTAGCAACATCGATAAATCCTTACAGTACCACATAGAGTACCGCAGGAATGAGTCCGGAAGACCTGGAAGTAGCACTTTTTATGATTTTCGAAGCATAAATGCGTTTCAGAAAATGATTAAAAACTGTGGCATCGTAGGGGTCATGGTGGCTCAGTGGTAGAGCTGTCGCCTCACAGCTAGAAGGTCCTGGGTTCGATTCTCACCTGGGACGCTGTGAGCGCTGAAGGAATGCGTGCCCGTCCGCATGTCCTCGAGTGCCCACCGCCTGGGTGAGGTCGTCAAAAGAAAAGAAAAAAACATGTGGCATCGCTTGGTTTGATTGAAGCATTTTATGACATGGAGATGGAAAAAATGGCGGACGAATGGCTCTGGTGTGTATGCCTAAACCAGAAGTGTCTCTCTATACATGGCCACTAGGGCCCGAGTGGCTGACCTGGCCACTATTATAGTGATGTCAGATATCACCGAAGATGTCACAATGACAATGTCCAGTGAACTGATGTGAACTGATGATCTCACTTACTGTATGCATAGATTGTGACATCATCAGTGATGTCACAAATCACTGATGATGTCATAGACACTGATGATGTCTCTCACACACACACACACACACACACACACACACACACACACACATACACATACACACATACTGTACACACATACCACAGGGGGAGCCTGATAAATTCCCACAACCCAAAGTGGCTTGGGACAAATATAGACTGCCCTGTCTGCCGTTGCCTAGCAACACAGGGAGCTTGTTTCCGGTACAGCTGTTGCTGTGGCAGGTACAGTAAGGGTTAACACAATTTCAATCAGCAGAGCCTTTCTTTAGTCAACAGTCATGTATTTACATGTGAACAATGAGTATAGAATGTACAGTCTTAATTAGACTCATCACGACATCATCATGACAACCATAGTCGGTAGTACACCTACTAAGTAGTTCCAGTCAAACTGTCTCTTCACTGGCTAGTATCAGCCTGGATCTAAAGTTAGTCATTTATAACAGTGTAGTGCTTCAGTGCCTCATCCTCTGACCACCACAGGATGCTGACTAGATTATCTCCCCTTGCCGGTTCATATCCACGATTGGTCCTATTTACTGGAGCAGTGAACAATGTTTCCATTGCATGAGAAGCTGATGGGATGGTAATGATTGTAACAGGGATTAGCCACTCTCAACAGCTGTTGCTAGGTAAACAGAGTAATGATTTGTGAAAAACGTTCGATTTTGATTGCAAAACGCATGAGTACATAAATTAATTATTTGGCAGAAGTGACCATGGTGTAAGCGGGTTAATGCCCTTCAAGGTGTCCATTATCACAAAGGATATTGCAGCCAATCAGAATTGAGTAGTCACCGACTTGCTGGGGGGGGGGGGGGATTTCCTCAATACCTCAATCCCTCCCTCTGCTTTTGATATCTCCTCCCCTCCTCTGGTCAAGTAAAAAAATCATTTTCAAAATTCATTCATTAATTTTTATTTTTTTAATCTCTGGTGTGGACACATTTTTCCCTGCTTCTGGTCAGACTGAATTAAATAAATGTGTATGTTCCTACTGTATGCCCAACAGTTAGACTAGCTATTTCAAAGGGATGTTCCCCAAAAAACAGTCATTAGTGCAAACAACAATAACTGTCTATAGAAGTCAGAGGCCATAGTCGTTGCTGCCCTCTGGTGCATCTGGAGCGCAGCACGCGCACTGGATGGAGGGCTCTCCAAGTCGGCCTTTTATATGGCCTATGGAGAAGAGCGCAGTCAGCAGCACCCAGCTCTCCTGCATCTGTTTCAGCAGCTGCAGCTCACTAAACACCTACAGGCATTCACCAGGACAGCTCACTAAACACCTACAGGCATTCACCAGGACAGCTCAGACACCTACAGGCATTCACCAGGACAGCTCAGACACCTACAGGCATTCACCAGGACAGCTCACTAAACACCTACAGGCATTCACCAGGACAGCTCAGACACCTACAGGCATTCACCAGGACAGCTCAGACACCTACAGGCATTCACCAGGCATTCACCAGGACAGCTCAGACAGCTAAACACCTACAGGCATTCACCAGGACAGCTCAGACAGCAGCATATTCTCTTCGTCTTTTCAACAGCTGTCATAATGACAAGAGATGCATTCGGCTGACAGTCACCAATTAACAGACTCGTTAGTAAGCAGCCAGGCTGGCCTCCAGACGCTCCTTTGCACTCTGCTGAAAGAAAACGCTGGAAACATGAATCCAAAAGGTCCAGGCCATTTATTTTTATCACAGCACATTGTGCTATGTTGTGAATATTTTCTATTCAATATTGACGTTTCTGCTTGCTGCGCTGCCTGCACAGTGCACATAGAGCTGCAGTGACTTGCAAGAATGACATTAAGTGTATTGGCACGTCTGGCCTATAGTAAGTTACTGATCGGAGCGTTTGATTTAATTATGGCATAAACTAGCATTGAACCGTCTGTTTTGTTATATGATCACATCTCCTATGTGTCTGGATGACGAAGGACAAGGCATGAACTTCACATCGCTGAGATTGAAAATATCACGCTACTTGAATTAGCATATTATTGAAAAAAATATAATATTCCTGCAAATGCAATGGTCAAGTTTTGTAATTGTTTTATTTAAGGTCATAATTATTTTATAAATGTTACTGTAAAAGCTGCAAGAAATAGCCTAATAGGCTCATAGTCTATATACATACAGGCTCGGCGTGGTTCTGATTTATTTTCATGAATAAAAAACATTTCAAAACATCTCCCCTCTGTTTTTTTGACAAATGGCACCCTGGATTTTCCCTTACGTGTCTTCCATCATTGGCCTCCTGTGTCTCCACTCTATGCCTCTCTAATTATCATGGAACAGCATGGGAGAGTCTCTCTAGGGAGGGAGAGAGAGGAAGAGGGAAGAAGAGAGAGGAGAAAGGGCGAGAGATATAGAGTTTGTGGGTCAGACGGAGAGAGGGAGGGAGAGGGAGAAAGAGGACGAGAGAGAGCATAGCAGTTGACGGAGCAGAGAGAGAGAGGGGGGAAGAGAAGGAGGTGTGCTCCCAACCTCCCAATGGCAGCCAGCATCATGTGGGGCTTCTGTCACCTCTTTCTCGCTCTCCCTCTCTCTCTCTCTCTCTCACACACACACACACACACACACACACACACACACACACACACACACACACACACACACACACACACACACACACACACACACCCACACACACACACACTCTCTCTCTTTCTCTCTCACACACACACACACACACACACACACACTCTCGCTCTCTTGCTCTCTCTCTCTCTCTCTCTCACACACACACACACTCACACTCTCTCGGTCTAAGTGAGATTTAGTTCACTCTGGCAGCAGCAATTTCAGCCTTCTGCTCTCTTCTACTCCATTGAAAGCTCTAAATATATTAACCTTAAGCAATAAGGAAATGCAGGGAGTCAAGATGAAGAAGTCATTTCTAACTGCCTTGAAGAAAGAAGGTAAGAGTTGGCAGCAAAACATGAAAAGTAACGGTTGAGAAAAGAAAAATGCTAAACTTTGAATGCTGACTATGGATGCTATTTTGTGCTTGTTGTATGTGCTTACTGTTTATCCAGTTGAGCTAATATTGCGCCTTTTTACCTGACTCTTGTTACTGAGACGAGTTCAACCAAGAGAGAGAGAGAAGAGATTGAATCTAGAACAGGTCGTTTTTGTGTAGTTTTTGTGTGGGTTATATAGTGAGCCATCTGTGTGCCTGAAATCTTATGCAATAAAGATGAATTTTTAAATGCCCTGAGGAAAGAGTGTAAGAAGTTTAGAAATGCTGGATGGTGTGATATTTCTCCAGCGGTTGTGCAAATGACAGTATGAGGTCTCTAAAAGGTAATGTAGTAACATTACATTCTCAGAGTGTTTGTCTTTTGAGTTATTCAGATAGTATAGAGTGTATCTTATTGCTCTGGTCAGATCTACCGTTGGTACTTCTCAGCTGCTGATTGTGTGCAAATGTTGGTGACGGAAGGTAACAAATCACAGGGTTTGAAGATATTCTCTGGGAATTGCTATTGTAGCTTTTTGGATTGAGAAGATAAAGACACTACATTTAATAGACAGGAATGCTACTCTGTATCTAAGTGTGATCTTTTGCTGATTACATGCTAAGAATTGTAGTCCATAATAGAATCCACTAGACTCTCCATGCACCTCAGTGATGATACTGGCAGTGGGCCTTTTACTGAGTCTCTAGAGAAAAGCTGGCAACCTTTCAAATCCAGTTTAGGCTCATTCCGCATGCTCCTCTCTGTACAGATACCTACTCAGACAAACACAACTGGACCATTCCTGGCTCCTTGTTCCCATTATCACTTGAGGCTGACTGCAAGAGGGAACAGCAGAGATAAACATGTTTGGTCTGTAGGTTTTACTGTAGCTAATTTCATCTTTTATGACAACAGTACGGGGATGAATTTTTATACAACTCACCCGTTTAGAGTAAAATAGCAGATAAAAAGGACTATGTTTTGGGCATGATTGACAGGTCGCCTGTCCAGTGATGCGGCTCTGGGGGAAACCCCCTAGTCTCGCGCGAGCTGCTCGAGAACCAAGATGGCAGCGGCCAAAATGCCAAACTAGAGGCTTCAAAACAGGAGTCCACAAACCACTGGGTGATGTCACACTCACTCCGTCCATCACTTTTTACAGTGTATGCTTCCAACCAATGCTCAATCCTCACCCTGCTACCATAAACCACCACTGCCCAATTGAGGCTGGGGTCTAGTCAACCGACACCCCCGCCCCTGCCCCATGGGGGAGAAGACGTCAGCGATGACCTTGTGTTCTGTGGATGGATCTGGCCTCCAGCCCCGCCCACAGCCATTTCCAAACATTACAAACTCCACGGGCCAATCAGGGACCTGCCTCGTAGTTGACAATGTAGCCGGCCAATCAGGGACGCCACTGGCAAAACAGTATGGCGGCTCCCGAAACAACGATCGGTAACACTAATGTTAGTAGAGTAAACACAGCTATAAGGGCACTTATTGCAGAAATAGACTCAATAACAACAATTGAACAAGAACACCAGTGAAATTTCTTTGTGGAAAAGACGTTTTTCGCTGTTCCTCCGAGTGGATTTGGGATTGGATTTGGCGATGCTGATTGGCTGGATGGCTGATGGGCTGGACGACAGACTGATCCACTGAACAAAAGATAATGAGTTCAACAGGATCAGCCCCTGGCCTGTGGACATCTTTGAAATGAAAAGGGTGTAAGGCCACATATCCACAAGTGATTTGCATTTTTCATGTAGTAGTGTTTCAAGTAGTGTAGTTTAGGTTCTAGTTTTCTGGATTTTGTAGCGGCGAAATCTTCGGGGTCTTATTTCTTGTTAGATTGCCACTTCTAATTACTCAGCGTGGCCGGCAGGAAGGGCTCTGACGTGTCTTCAGTTGTCTTTAACTCAAAGTGTCTTTATCCAGGTTCTGTTCAGGTTCCTTCGGCTAACAATGGAAACACCTTCCTAACTGGATACTATAGCAAGCTCCTTGCGTTACACGTTGGGTTCGTTCCTTCGTTCTAGCTAGCTGTCACGTAGCTTGAACAGATGCCACAGAAGGTTGTAGTGCAGGGTGATGAGCGCCCACTTGATGGCAAGCCATTCCTTCTCTATGGTACTGCACCTCACAGTGTGAGAGCTTGTGGCTAACGTACAGCACCACCCCGCTAATACAGCGCCCACTCCCTGAGTCACTGACACATGGCGGGTGCTTGAACAGCCTGAATGGAAATATAATGAAGTAGAGGGCACTCTGAAGCGTTCATACCTCTGCCAACCAACAAAGTTTTGTGACGTTACGTGAATCCGTTCGGAACTTAGGCGTCTTTTTGTCATAGGCTACGCCCATTACCACGCCCCCTTTTGGCCAGTGTTATGTGGAAAGTTAATCAGTTCCTCATTGGCCCATGCCCAGCCTTTCTATGAGGTTTCGTGGTGTTACACGAGTCCATTTGAAAGTTAGGCACCTTTTTGTGATTGGCCACGCTCGTTACCGCGCCCCCTTTTGGCTAGTTGGTGTGGACCGTTCAGTCAGGATAGGACAGTCAACTAGGGGATATGGGTGGTGAGAGGGGGAGTGGTGAGTGAAGGGGGTGGGGCTATGGGAAAGGGGCCGTAGCTAGGGATAGGAAGGTCGTAGAGAGTCGGGGTTCAATGGTTGGCTAGGGGTATGTAGGGGTAGGCGTAGGCCCATTTTCCATATTGATAATGATTAGCTGTGTTGCCATAAGGCTGACTAACCCACACCACTGCGCCGTGGGCTTCAAGGTATTTGTGCTTGTAGTCAGACATGGATGTAGGCTGCAACTTGACTTGTTGTCAGAGGCATACAACCGCGAGGCGGTTATTTCTAGTTTGTTTTTCAATTAAAGCCTACTTTTTGTTTTGATTTCAGTTAACAAAAAAGTTGGTCTTTTCCCACACCTAGATTTTGTTATTTTGTTTTTACGTTGCTAACCTTGCTCTCCTCTCCTCTGCTCTTTAGTGCCTTTGCAGGAGGCTTCTCCCCACCAGCCTCCTCCCCGTCTACACCAAGCCACTCCTCCTCCTCATCAGGCTCCTCCCCCTGGCAACCATCTGTCGGCGCCGCGCCTCCTTCTGCGCTCCAACAGTGAGGCCAACCTCAACGTGAACGACAAGCAGCCCCGCCCGGCTAACAGTGACACCAACCTCAAGGTCAACGACAAGCAGCCCCGGCCGGCGTCCTCGCCCAGGCGCAGCCCCTCCCCTCGCCGACCCTCCCAGCCCAACATGCCCTCTCCTGCGGTGGGCACGGTGAAGACGGTGGGGGCGGTGAGAGGAGGCCGCCCTCCCCCTCGGAGCAGGTCTCCATCCTTGGGCAGACAGGGCGAGGAAGCCAGGAGGCACCAGCAGAGACACAGCAGGTTGGTTACACAGTAGCCCTGTTCATAAAACGTTCCCTATTACTGAAATAGTGGACTGTATAGTATGTTCGCCTTTTTTTTCCGCAACTGTTATTTGATTCACTCTATGGTCCACTATAACAGTGGTTCTCAAATGGGGGTCCGGGGACCCCCAGGGGTCCGTGGCACTTTGCAAGGGGGTCCGCGAAAAGTTTTCACGAAAATAAAAATATAAACGTTTTTTTTTGCTTTAAATCTAAAATGGTTCATGGATTACATTCTAATCTGACAAACCTATCAATTTAAAAGTCAAGCATGTTACCGTGGAAACAATTAAGCTTAGCCCAAAATCACAAATCAGAATGAGGGGGTCCCCGGTATATTTTCTATCTTGTAAGGGGTCCTTGGCTGAAAAACATTTGAGAACCTCTGCACTATAACATACTGTACCCACAATGCACTGCAGTTTCTAGTGAACACAGAATGTACAGTACCCTACATTTCCTCCCATATACTGTACCACAATGCAATGCGGTCGTGTTTCCCAAAGGAAAAGAAGAATGAGGTAGTGTCTGAAACTGGTTTGATCGTTCCCCATAAAGTTCACTATTATGATAAACATTATTTACATGGGGAATAGTGAGTGAGTGAGTGAATGAGTGAACCATTCCGAACACAGCTGGCTTCAGGAAGTAGGAATACCATGGCTGCGTTCAAATTCTCTTTTTTGCTTAGTAAGGTTCCTAAATGACCTGGAAGTACATCAGTGGCAGCCATAAGGGCTGTTTGAATTCTCTAAATGTTAAAGAGCATGGTGCAGGTTGGAGACCACGTTGCATTAATATGTATCAGGGGTATATAGCAATGGGATGTCAGCGAGGTGGGGTGGGGGGCTGGGGTTGAAATCACACATGCTGCATCTAGACTTGCTGTGTATGTATGTATGTATGTATGTATATATATATATATATATATATATATATATACCGGTAATCACTCGGTCAGTACATCACAGGATGTGTTTCAGCAACCCAGAGGTACTGTAATTAAAAGAAAAAAAGGGAGATTTTGAGTGGTAGAAACTAGCAAAGATTTGCCCTTGCACGAAGACTTGGGCATAGATATGGCCCTTGGTCTTCAACATGCAACCTTGAACATGACTTCAATTATTCACTATGGAGTAGTCATCTTTTAAAGGTGCTATTGTCTCTTTCTTCAGAAGTGCATGTCTCCCTTTATAGATTGTTCAACTACCAGAGCTCTGCTTGTGCGTATGTGTGTGTGTGTGTGTGTGGGTGTGTGGGTGTGTGTACACACACAGTATGTTTGTGTGTTAGCCACTAGCAATGTAATTTGCTAATGGGAGACAGCTGCAATGCAGTCATTGTCGCCATACCACCTCAGTTGAATAGTGTACGTACTGTATGTAATGTGTGTGTGCATGCGCGCGCGCATGTGTGTATGCGTGTGTGCATGCAGGGACCTGGGGAGCCCAGTGAAAGTGGGCCATGCCAATTACCCAGCAGTCTTTGCAAAGGCAGCTAAGAAGGAAACGGAAGATAAATGAAATCTAAAAATGTCAGGATGGTTAAATGAAATGATTCTAATTGCTCGTTCTGTATGGAAGCTCACCTCACCATGCACTCATGGAAAGTTGACCTCAACTTACCACTGTATGTCAAGTTGAACTCAGCCTGTCCTCATATACCTTTTGTACATCAAAAGCCACTTATTTAAAAAAAATATAGAATTGTTACCCAGAAAAGCAGCAGGAGGAGATCGGCTTTTAAACTTTTAGATCTCATGGTCAACCGGTCCGTTTCTCCACCGGGAACGGGCATCTCTTCCCCCTCCCCTCTCCCGGAGCAGTTTGCTCACACCACGCGGCTGCCCAGCGCAAAGCGTCAGGCCAGCCAAAACAAAATGGAAACTTCCGGTTAAAATTTTCCGAAATAATGTCATTTAAACAAGTAAATAGCTTTACTGATGCACGTTGGAGGAGAAAAAGGTGTTTCAACAAACAAAGCAGCAAACCTTGTATCAAAATACTCGTGATGTTAAGATTACATACAGTATGAAGTGAAATTGTGGCTGTAAAGCATTACTCAAAATGAACATGAATGTTAACGTTACAATAAGGGTTTTATTTTGAAAGCCCTAAAGCAAATGACCTACTTACATTCTGACTGACTTGCCGCCTGACGCTCGTGCACTAAATGGGGAGAGACACTTTTTTCTGTCTGCATATTCAGTCACTGTAAATACCTTTTAAAGTAATTAACTGTCAAGAAAGTCAAATTTCAGCCTGTGGGATATCATTGAATCACTGACTCGCACCTGAAAAGGGGCGGCAAATACATTAAATCGAGAGAAGAAGAAGAAGGTGTGGAAAATAACGCTTTGAACTGCTTTGGCAAGTGCCTTTGGCGACCTCCTTAGCGCTCCGCGGAGCCTATTCACCTTATGTAGCCACGCCCATTTGACCCGGTTGTGTCACGACTTCCGCCTAAAAGAAAAGAACAAGAAAAAGGCCGGCTGCTCCAATATCATCTAACTCTGAATTAACTAATAATTTTGCCAATTGTATCTAACATACCAATAAAAGCAAACGGCAATGTCTAAGAATGCAACGCCATGTAACTGGCTTGTTAATTCTCGCATTCCAGGGAATTACGTCTGCAGGTCTTATTTGACGTTAGTGGCTCCAGCTGCGCTCGGAGGAGAGAAAACTATCTGAAGCTTTCTTTGTTGGAGTCCAGGTATGTTTTACAAGAAAGTGCTCGTCATTGTCGACGATAACGTTATCTGACCTGGCTAACAGTGGATACTCCGCTTGCTTGCTGTGTACCGAGCTCAAAGTAGTAGGCTACGTTCTTTGTTTTACCCCCTGCACTGTCCGCTACAAAAACAACGTTCTTCTTCTGACGTTCTTTTGTATTTCGCGCCGTGACCGCCGGAAGTGTTAACACGACCCGGAAGAATTTGGCCCACCCCCGCGTATGAACATAAGGTGAATAGCGTTTTATGGAATGCGCTCCGCGGAGCAGCTCTCCGCACCTCGTTTTATCGATCGCAGCGTACTGTATGTGGGTTCGGGAAAAGGTCTCCAGGAAAGACCCAGGGGTCTTCAAGCCCCAAACCCAAGCCCCTACCAAAACCGGGGTGGGACTATGTTCCCTGGGTGGTACTACCGTATTTCCCAACTCGTGCTGGACGACGAGCCTGAGGGCATGCTTGACCTTTGCCTAAACCCACAGCTGCGGAGTGCTTTTTAATGATCGGCCTGTACTGCGTTCCATAAAACGCTCTAGGCTCCATCGAGCGTTCAGGAAGTCGCCAAAGACGGCGCTCTGAGACGAATTTGGAGTGAGAATGGGCGGGACTTCACTACCCAGTAATACTTATGTTAGTAAACAAAATGTGTAGCCATCATTACTAAATCTAGCTTTCCATGGATACAATACTCTTCGGATATATTTTAGAAATTCACTCTTAAATGAACACTCAACCAGCTTTTTATCGTTACAAAATCAGTAGTATATCCGAAAACCGTAAATAGTTTTGCAAACATTAATTTAGTTTGACAGTTATTGAGAGTTGATTTGAGTTACGTTGTGGATCAGTGATGTCATTCATACACAAATGACCTCACTGGTCCACAACTTAACTTAAATGAACTCTCAATAACTGTCAAACTAAAGGAATGCCTGGAGAACTGTTTACAGTTTTCGGATATACTACTGATTTTTGTAATGACACAAAGCTTAAAATTAAGTTTAGATTGGGCAGTTACTGTGTGGAGATGATTTCCCACTATACTGACCATACCAACACCAGAATTTAATCTGAGCAAATAAGATGAATCTATGGGCTCTGTAAAAATGTATGGTTAGTAAACCTTAAACCTAGTACCTAATGATGGTATGGTTACTAATCCTGAGACCTACTAACGAGGGATGGGATGGTTACTTAACAGCCTGCAGCCTATATTTCTGGCAGCAGAGCAGAGTTTAAAATGGGACGTGCTCCCTAGTTACAGATTGGGTTGCCATGGTGATGGCTGTGCGTCTCCTACAAGCTGCAGCAGGAAGCCGTGGTCTTGTCCACCGGGGATTAGATAATAACACACACACGCACGCATACATACAGACACGTGCACACACACACACACACACACACACACACACACACACACACACACACATGTAGACCACCTATCAAAAAGTGCGGTGTTGGTGTATTACAGTATATAGCCTACTGTAATAACATAGTATTGTTCTTAGCCACTTGCATGGTTTACAATAGCACAATTGTAGACTTGTAAAACCCTAGTCTGTGTGTTTCTGTGCAGGTCTGTAAAGCACCACAGATGCTGTGAGATATAGGGCAGTCTATTCCTGTGTGTGCTGAAGCAGAGCGAAGGTGATGTTGCTCCAGAAGAGTATAAATACTGTACTGGCAGGGAACAGCCAACTGGCAAGCAATGAGTCCCAGTCTCTATTCCTGAAAGCACTATGACGTTAGCACTTCTTCCATTTATATGCTTATAACAGGGCTCTCATTTATCAAACTGTGCGTATAGGATCCCTACTAAGGGTTTACTAGTACAGACATTGGGCCCTATCGTCGTACAAGCGTTATCTGTTTTTTGCGCTTGCGGGCCGGTTGTTTGCGCGCCGTAATGACGTGTCTATGCTATCGTCGGACGAGCGCAGCAGCTGCCCATTTTGTGCCGGTTTTTCCACCTCGTTGCAGCTGTGGCGGGTGCCTTATGCTAAACCAGGCGTGGCTGCGCTAAATCCTCACGTTTGCTATCATCCCTATGTGTGTAATTCTTTGCGCTTATACATCTGAAAAGCACCTCTTAGTGCTAAAAAAGCACGCTGCGCCTGAGCGCATCATTATTCTCTGCACTGCACCAGCGCAGTGCAGGGGAAATCCTTGCATACGTCATTACGCATGGATGACCCATTAAAATACAAATGCCAGGACATCAAATTCTGCTGCTGAAATTGCAGAACAACATATTATTCAGTGAGGCAATCATCTATTATTCACTGAAACTGTAGCCTTTCTGATGCTACAGTATTGCATGGTTCAATCAGTTCATTTGATTTCATGAGGGGGAAAACATTGATAGTATTTGCAGTGGGAAGTGGTATTTTTATTTGGTACATAGTGGTACCTGGTCTGAAAAGTTTGGGTACAGCACCTGTTGTACTCTGTATGTATGATGACATCACCTGGCACAGACCAGCTGATAGGCCTTTTCCACAGCAGCCATTTAGTATCTAAAAGGCAGGGTAAACACAGGTGCAACCAAAACATTAATGAGGGTTTCCAACTTCCAATCCATGTAGGTGTCCCAGTGCCGGGGACCTCATTAATGTTTTGGTTGCACCTGTGTTTACCCTGCCTTTTAGACACAAAATGGCTGCTTTGACAAAGGCCCATGTCAGATTGACCTGTTCAGTATCTTGCTTTTTCACCATTAGGTGTCAGGCTACACCACAGATTTGGTTGGCGGTTTAGACAGATACTCTGTAAGAGCCAAATATTCACAGAATGGCCTGTTTACCTGGCAGACAGAAGTATGACACACAAAAGAATGAAAAACAATTCTAGGTACAACGAATGAACCTTAGCACACCTGAATGTTAATTTAGCAGTCAGGGATTTGTGGTCAGCAATTAAGGAAAGGGCTCTAGAATGGCAAAACCTCCATCTGAGCCTTCTGGATTCAGCTGTGATGGGAATGCTCACGTGATAACCTGAATGATGTACCCGCTTTCACCCAACCCTCCTTCACTGAACCAAGTTAGGTTTAGGTACATAGCGGGTGCTCGACCCAAACTGCCGTAAATAAGGGATAGTACAGTAGTACACCCTATTTTCCGGTGCGCCTCGCTACTAAAAGAAGAAGAAGAACTGGATAGACAAAACCGTCTTTATTTGTCACACGAACACACACCCAACACACGCATGCTGCCAGCCACACACACACCCATGCTGATGATGGTTCCTGGTGAAACACAGTCTCTGCATTTCTCCCATCCAGGCTTGTCCTTCCTCCGGGGGGGCAGGCCAGGAGCAGTGGGCAGCTAGCTGTTATGTGTACAGCGCCCGGGGACCAACTTCAAATGTTGTCATCACTGGTCAGATGACGATCTTCTGCATGTTTGTTGTCCATATCGATGTTGTATGGAGGAACCCCAGGGGGTCCTTCCCATGCACGTGCACACAAGGACGTGCGCAGCAGCACTCATATGCATATTAGGCAAAGAAAGGAATGAAGCTGATTGTTTGTGGTTAAAAAGGCTGATCTTCACAAAAGAATAGTCCGTGGCCACACTACTTAGTCCACATTTTTGGAGAGATCAGTCTAATTTGAGTTCCATTCCCTTTTTACCTGTTGCTTGTAGTTTTCCACACAGACACACACACACACACACACACACACACACACACACACAGACAGACACACACACACACACACACACACACACACACACAAACACACACAAAGGTAATACAGAGCACAGCAAGTTGGATCACATTGCATCGGAAGTCAGGATATTTGTGTCCATTGGAGAAAATAACTGTTTGGGCTACTTTCACTTAAAATCAGAGAATATCACTGAGGCCCATGTGTTTTGGCTGATGGGAATGCAATTAGATAGTGCTGCTTCACCACATTTACCTGATTGAGATCGGATCGCTCTGTTGAGCTTTTTCCCACCGAGTAACAGCTAGTTAGTAGTGCATTGGCTGTCCATGACCGCTGCTGTTTACACCCTCCGCTCCCTCCTTGGGCTGTCCAGTCTGTCTCTGTGGTTGGTTGGGAACTTGGGACGGTACCGTTAACCGGCTTCGCTTCTTTATGAATGAATGAATGAACAACGAGAGGGAGACCGGGATGCCCGGCCACTCATGAGAGGGATTAACATGACTGATTGTGGAAAAGCCAAGTCTGACTGAGTTTGGTAAAGTTGGAAATATTTTAACAGATTGGGACTTCCTGGATCAATAACTCATTAAGTGAAACATTGGTAAAGCACAAAGGAGGCCTCTTTCCTATAGTAAGGTAACAACAAGCTACAAACTGACTTTCACCAAAACCATCCATCCTCCGAGCTGGACAAATAACATTGCCAGCCGGCCGGCTGTGAGACGAGTAGCCTACTTAGGGACCGTCTAAAAAGTGCAACACCAAAAAGAGAGAGGCTGCTACAAACAATATACTGTATTTTTTCAAACTAAGTGCTGTAGTATAACCAATATGATCATTGATGTGGCAGGTAATTTTGGTGAGACACCCCGATTTTTATATAGTTTAGTTTTAGGGCTCCCCCTAAATGTCTCAATGTATTCTTTCAGGTGAGCCCATGTCCTTTTCAGGGACCTTTTCAGCTCCCCTCCCCCGTATTTGGAACCCTGACTAAGCGGCTGTGTAAAGTAACTACTGTAGATGGGCGTCCGGGTGTTCTTTATCTGCTATGACGATTAATCAAACTCGCCAGCTCTTGCTCAGAAATAGAGCGCTGTTGACTCTACCCCCCCGGTCCTCCACAGCCCATTGGCTAGAATGTGGGAGACCTACTTCCTTGTTCTTGTTTTACATAAATACCTCTCTGCTCACCTCTGCTCCGCTCCTATTTTAAAGATCTCAATATGACGAGGTAGCAGGGAGATACAGAGAGGGAAGGCAAGAGACAGAGATGCAGTTTCTCAGCTTTGATGGCACAAGTCTCTTCAAGGTGTTTGTAAGCGGTGCAGCCGCTTCTATAACTGACTTTGTGGGTCCGTCCTTCCGTCAGTCCGTTATGGCACGGACCATACTTCTGTCCATCCGTTGTGTCCTGTGGGGCCAGACCCACAATCGTCGATTGGTGGCCAAGCACCGTCTGTCTGTCTGTCTGTCTGTCCTGTGGGTAGGACTGATGTCATGCACCAGCCCAAAGCCGATTGGTGGCCATAACGATGACATCATTGGCATCATTGTCGAGTGGTGGCCAGTGGTGACTGATGATGTCGATGATGTCATGCCCCACAATCATCGACTGATTTGACTGATGATGTCATGTTCCACAATCTGAGTGGGCCAGTGGTGACTGATGATGTCACACCCACTAATGATGTCCCACTGATGATGTCATAGACATTGTGACATTATCAGTGATGTCATTTCGTGACACCATCAGTGATGTCATATACTATGTCATCAGTGATGTCACTTAAGCAATTGTGATGTTATCAGTGATAGGCGGATGATGTCTGCACCGCTTACTCCTCATCTGGGTGTGATTTTTATATTATACCAGATGATATCCACTCCGACTGCCAGGATACTACTTATTTTAGCAAACGTTATGTCACTTTGTTCTCTAGCGAGAGGCTTTTTGGCGCTGCCATTAAATGGATGTTTGGGGCTAGTTTCATTCTTCTTCGTCGGTTAGCAGGGTCGCAAGGTATTATGGGATATCCTACTCCACCTAAGGAACGAACCATTTGCATGCTTCCTCGAAAATTTTCCAAAAATACGTACATAGTAGTGATGCGCGGGTCACCCAGAACCCGCCGGATCCCGCGGGCTGGCCCGCCCCGCAGGCGGTCTGGGTTGGCAAATTATGAAAATATTGCGGGTGCGGGCGGGGCAGGCTCAGAACTTGACAAAGCAACATTATTAAATAATTTAGAGCAGTGAAACACGCAGAGTAATTAACCTTAAGACGTGAACTCTCTCACACACATAGGCCTACACACAATCAGACTCCTGCTGCACTCTCTATAGCCTACATGGAGTAAAGAAACGCTTCAATGAGGTAGCCTATGTGCTCTCAAAACAAACATTTTGGAAGGATTATTCGCTGTAATTATTATTTGAAGTGTCCATAAAACTAATGCCACCACAGATTTTCTGTTGTGGATTCGACTGTGATCTATTTGTCAACTTTACTGCAATGTGAGTAGGCTGGCTACGTGACCAATTGAGAGCATGAGGTAATTAAAAGAAATGGGGAAGAATAAGAACTGTTTCTGTAGCCTGTAGCCTATAGCCTAGGTCTACCTGCTACCTCCATTTGAAGACCTTGGATTAATTGAAGAAAGACCGACATGAAAGCAGCCGCGCAACTCATCCAGAGCAGTACAACTGTTGTCGCGCACAGCAGCATGTGAGTATGTGTGTGTGAGAGAGAGGGGGGGAGAGAGACAGAGTTATTAGCTACTTTTCACACCTTGGAGAGCTCTGCTGCGCTCTTCCGGAGTCCGGAGACATATTACATTAAATATGTCGTTGCGGGCTGCTGGGTTGGGCTGGGTTCCGAATTTTCAGATATTTTAACGGGCTGGGCAGGGCGGGCTGGCTCCAATGACGGGTTGGGTTGGGTTGGGGCGGGCCTTACAAAACCCTGACCCGCGCATCACTACTACATAGACATCACTGATGACATCACATTTGATCAAGTGACATCACTGATGACATCATAATCGAGTGTAGACATTGTGACACATCCAAGACTTATGCTCTCTTCTGCCTAATTATTGCCGACCTTTCAGACTTAAATCATGGTTTTGGAAAACAAAATGATTGAGTACAGTGAGCCTGACGACAAGGAGGAGGAAGAGGAGGAAATGGTGGATCCTCTGGACACGATGCGAGCCAAGTGTGAGGAGACGGAACACTGTGTGCACTACAAGGAGCGTCTGGAGATGTGCGAAGCCCGAGGCAGCTCCAGGTCCAACACCTTGGAGGTATGCACAGAAGAACTCTTCGACTTCCTGCATGCACGGGAACATTGTGTAGCGCACAAGTTGTTCCACAAAGTGAAATGAACTGCCTCCTCAATTCCAGCGGAGTGTTTTGCACTGTGGCATCTATCAGGAAAAGTTTGAGACCTGAGTGATTGTTCTTCTGTGTATTCATGTGAATAAAGTAGAACTAGTTTGTGTATCTTTGGTTACTTCAGTTGGGGTCATGTAATCAGGATTCACACTATATTCAATCTGGGAACCCAACGGTAAAAAAATAAAATAAATACAATCTAACCGGGTTAGAGATTTGGGTGACACCTATGGCGATGAGTGGTGATTGCAGGTGACACCCAAACAGTGTCGCATAATGTGACATTAGTCCGTTTGTTCGGCCATAGTAACCACCCGTAATGCTAGCAGAGACCGGGAAAAAGCAGCTTGTTATCCTACTTCACCCAAGACTTGTCGGGAACCTACAGTAACCTACAGAGAGTCTATAGAGACAGTCCGCATGTCTGGGAACGCCCACAAAATGTTAAACAGCTGGCGCGCGAGTCGGGTAAAACCGCCGATATATCATGGGCTGACTGACTCACCAAAAGACGGTGCTGCGGCTCTAAACTACAGGTTTGGGGGTTCTAGAGCAGAACACAAGACGTCTGCTCAGATGTGCGTTTACTGCGGTGGTTAAATCCCCGATCGTGTCTGCCTGGGCTGGGCTATCAGCTAAATTTTAATAAACTTTAATAAAAATAAACTTTGCTGAATGGATAGAACGGGGGAATTTACCCCACCCTGACCACGCCCCCAGCCAGGCTGAGCCAGCTAAACCAGCGTCTATGACGAGACGTGGCCTCAACCTATTGCGTTAGCTCCGCCCCCACCCTGTGTCACCACAGACACCAAGTTCATAAATGCTGCAATACTGAAAATGCAACAGCTTCCATCAATGGGCCATAGGCTCAATCACCTTTATGTTCACTCACTATCAGAAAGATAGTGACTTAACAGATATTTATTTAGATGCAAATCTTTGAGATTATAACTTTTAGTAAAGAATGTGTGTAATTCTCCCATCTCTGAGCCTTCAGGACTCTCGGTGACATTCCATCAGGTCCTGCTGCCTTGCAGGGATTTAGCATAAGAACCTGAGTGTGTGTCCCCTGTCTCCTCGGGGTTACGTGGGCATTTTGAGGGCATATCTCTGTTCAGTCTGTCGAAGCTGGCATGGAAACTGTTGAGCTTGTCTGGTACGGTGGTGTCTCATCCCATTCCTGCTTCTCCTGTAGTTAGTGACAGATTGTATTCCCTGCCACATACTATGTGCGTTGTTACAGCAGCTCTCGAGTCTTTGGGAGTATGCCCTTTTTGCAGCTCTGATGGAATTTTGGAGCTCATCTCAGGCCCGCTTCTACTCCATGATGTCCCCTGACGTGCAACCTGCACACCGCTTCCTGATCGTCATACGTATAGAACACACAGTACATACATATACACATACACATATCGTATACACATTTCACTTGGAGCAAAACTACAAAATAAACATTTTGAAAAAAGGAAGTTAGAATCCGTTTTAGTTTTTAGTTTTGGTCTGAGTGAAATGTTACATGCTCTCTCCTGATTCTAAATATAGCTGAATCGCTTGGTTTCATCATCATCATCTGCTTAGAGTCCTCTTTCCAGGCCCCGCTGGGCTGGACTGAATCCTCGCTATTGCTTTCCTCCACCGGGGGACAGTCCATGGCCATCTCTTCCAGGTCTCCTTTGGCCGGCCAATGGCTCTTGTCCCCTCGAAGTTCACCGACATTATTTTCTTCACCCAGTCATTTTGCTTCCTTCCATACAGCGTGTCCATACGGACGTCCTGATGTCACCGTGTTGGTATCGCTCGATATCGGCGATATCAGGACGTGCGTGTCCACATACCATCTCAGTCTGCCTCTCCTCACCACATCCGCTATGGCCCTACGTCCACTCCCATCCCCTGTCTCAGTTCTGCGCTCGTCTTTCTCTCCCTCAGTGAGACGCAGTGACATCCTCATCTCCAGATTGTGATTTTGATTTTTTAATGGTGGCAGAGGGAAGGTGCAACCTTGATTGTAAAATGACTGCATACTGCATACTGTATGTGAGTGTACAGCAGTGTATATACAGTCAGCCTATACTAGACTACTGCTGCCTGTGACTTTGACAGAGTCTCAGCCCAGTTTTAAGGAGGTAGCCACACAGGGCACACAGACACTGCTGCAATGGCCCACTTGGTGTGTGTGTGTGTGTGTGTGTGTGTGTGTGTGTGTGTGTGTGTGTGTGTGTGTGTGTGTGTGTGTGTGTGTGTGTGTGTGTGTGTGTGTGTGTGTGTGTGTGTGTGTGTGTGTGCGTGCGTGTGTGTGCGCGCGTGAGTATGTGTGCTCCCCTTACAGTGCCAGATGCTTCTCAGCAGGCACAGAATTGAATTAAACGCCATTGTACCATATCTGAGATTAATTGAATCATATCAAATTAGTGCTATTTCGTTCCTTATCAAATCATTACAACTGTATTGTATTGCAGACCATGATACATGTATCATATCATCTGAAAGAGAAAGATACACACACACACACACACCAGCCATACAGTATAGGTTACTAGGTTTTGTCTTGGGTCGTGGGTTGGTTTCCCTCCTGTCCTCCCCAATTTTTGGAGTCACCAGGCGCCACTAATATGTAATCAATCAAACTGCTTCATATCCATCATATCAAGGACAATATTGGCCCCATACATCAGTTCGCGGTCTCTCTTTTCTTCTGCTTGACTTTACTAGCCCCCATCGTGGTGGTCAGGGGTCAGCTGTGGACCCCGGTCATCACCGGAACCGTGAGGCGGTGGACCCCGCGCTCCGTAACCATGGCAATGTGGAGGCAGGTCGTCGTCGTGGAAACGTGGAGGCAGGCCATCGTCATGGCAACATGGAGGCGGGTCCTCAGAAGAGGAAGATGTACAGTGCTGTTCCAGGAAGACACTTTGTGGCAGTCAGGCCTTACCAGCCGCAGGCCGAGGGAGAGATCACCCTGTACAAAAATGACAGGGTTAAAGGTAAAGTATCTGAAAATATACACGTAGATTAGTAGGATTTTGAGGTATGTGTACTTTACTGAGTATTTATTTTTCGCACAACTTTTTTAGTTTTACTCCCTACATTTTAATACAAATATCTGTACTATCTACTCCTTATTGTCCCCTGGGAGGATGCTGTGGAGGAGGCATATGAACGTAAATATGCCAACCTTGCAGCTGAAGCAGAGGAGAGAGGCTGGAATGTAAAAGTTCACCCAGTTGAGGTCAGTTGCAGGGGCTTTGTAGCCAGTTCCACCGCAAGGCTTCTGAGGGAAGTAGGAGTCAGAGGGCAGGCCCATCGGAAGGCAATCAAAGAACTTTGTCATTGCCTGGGAAACGCACATCCCATAATACAACTGTTCGCATCATAATCCCATAATACGGTAGTATGATGATACTTGGGATGCCATTGCGAACATAGATGCGAACAGGTTAGCTAAAAGTTTAGCGCCGCCAGCGAGGGCCCCTGACCGTTGCGGTCGGGGTACGTTTCGAAATCCCTCCAGGCCTGAAAAACTTTCTGCAGACAGACAAACCAACAAAACTATAAAGTGACCACTGGATGAGTCACTGTGCTGTGTGATGGTGCTGATGTGTGATGGTGCTGACTCACTGTTGACTGTTAATATGATCCCAATCATGACTAATGACAAAGCTGCTCATCCTTTTATAAAGGTCACTCCTGAACGGAGGCAAATCATAAAATAAGTAATAACACTGTTTTTGACCTGCTGGTCCATGCTGTTCTATTTTTTATTTTACCCATTTATATCTATATATCTATCTATCTATCTATCTATCTAGATAGATAGATGGATAGATATCACAATAAAATATGCTTCAATAACAATGATATATCTTTTTAATACATTTTCAATATTTCAATCTACATTATTTACAGCATCAGTCACTGACTTGGTGCAGCACCCTTTCATTACAGGGTGCTGCTACAACAGACTTGACACCTTCTTTTTTCAGACATGTTTGTAGGTCGGTGCAGACATCCATTGTGACATGAATGAGTGTTCTTGGCATTTTTCCCGTGGCCTTTATAGTGTCAACTGTTATTCCAGTCAAGAATACTGTGATTTAGCTAGTAATTATAATATCAAAGGAAGATAAGTCTAGATGTCTGCAATCCAATTATTGAAAAAGCAAAAACTATAATAATAATACCGTAATCATAATCATCATCATCTGCTAATGGCAGGGTCCTACTTACCAAAGCAGAAGGTATATCCCGTGATGCTTAGTCACTATATATTGACAACCCCACTTGCAAGTCAACTAATTTGTTATTTCATATCTTATGGAAAAATAAACCCTTACTTATGGAAATCTGTAGTGTTAAATTAAAAATTATAAAGGTGGTCTCTCAACTTTATAGATAGAACAGAGGTGTGATAATCAACTTTAGTAACAGCATATGGACTCACCCTCCCCCGCTAAATCAGCATTAGTCCCTTCATGCTCTCAAATACCAATTGCTGTTGTTGTTGTTATTATTATTATTATTCTCTGTCTTCATGCTTTCTTTTTCTAGTGTTGTCTATTGGAGAGGCGGGGTACTGGGAAGGCAGCGCCCGGGGCAAAACTGGCTGGTTCCCATCTGAATATGTGGAGGAGATTCCTACCCAGGCTCATGAGGAGAGACCCTGTGAGTACACACACATGCACACACACACACACACACACACACACACACACACACACACACACACACACATACACACACACACACACACACACACACACACACACACAAACACACACCCCAACGTATTTTCATGAAACATTTGTATACGAGGGATCAGCGTTTTGGTAAACAAATGGCGTCACTGGGTGGAAAGGGGTAACTTTATAATGGAACCTTATGGAGCCAGCCTTGAGTGTCTCACTCTAGCCGGCCGTGCTGTTGACTACAGTAAATTCACTTCATTTTAAAATCTGCGACAGTTCACACAACTTCAACACAACATACATATATTATACAGTTTTCGCCCTGTTTTATTATACAGGTTTTGCCCTGTTTCCCGAAGCATGACCCTTAGGTGTGGTATAATGAGCATATACCATGGCCTGATTTTATTTTATTTTATTTTATTTGGCAATTGAAAAGCAATACAAAATACATCATAGCTTTAAAAATTGACAAGGATAAGCACAATAAAATCTCAGACTTGTTTCCATTGTGGTCCTTGATCTTGTGGCAGAGAAGAAGAAGAAGATGGCGGCAGTCTGAATGGCTGGGCCGTCACAGACAGTAAAAACTGACCAATAATTAATAATTACAATTACAAACGATAAATATGCACATATTTCGATGAAAAACACTAGTAAAAAGCAAGGAAATTCAGCAACAATGACAGCGACAACTCGGCTGCAATAACAACAACAACAACAATAACAACAACAGTAGGCTACTTTGCTTAGGCATTTACGTTGGCCAAAAGTCAGGTTTTGACCTCCTTTTTGAAGGAATGACGGTTCACCGTATTTTTTAAGTGCAATGGAAGTTTATTCCAGTGAACCGCTCCGCCATATTTAAATGAATTCTTGCCCATATTCGTTTTGAACCTCGGCAGGCACAGGTCAGCCATGCTGGCTCTGGTGTGGTGAGTATGAGCGTGCTCTGTCGTGATCTATTGCTTACATATACACCCGCTTTGCTCAACTGGCAGGCTAACTAGCAACAGCCCCCAGTGACTGTGCTAGCGAAGTTTAACCTTTCACCGTGCAGAGGCTCAGCAGCAGATGAGGATCGGGAAGCATCCAATCCTTGTATGGCTGTGTGGATAATCATGCAGTCTTTCTGCCGTTGCTGCGATGACTGACGGTGTGTCAGCTGTTGCTCTGTGTCGCTGGCCCTGTGTGTTGTTACTCCATTGTTCGGCTACACTGTGTTAGATGTCGGCGTCCTTCCCCCGGCTGTATTAAATCAGCTATCAGCCGGCTTGAATGAATGAATGAATGAATGAATGAATTTATTTGGTGATAAAATAAAAATAACACAACAGTACATATAGTAATGAAAGAACAGACAATATATCAATCACCGAGGATAAAAACACAAAAAAGTCCGAGGGCTTATTTCCATTGTGGTCCTCACATAAAACATATAGTAAGACGAGGCGTAAAAAACATAAAACAGAGGAGAGCGGTTACATTAAAGGAACTCAAGATAAAATAAATAGCAGCAGATCAAGCAAATAGCAGCAGGGCTCCCATCACGAACAGGCAGGAAGTGACATCACAGCCACGTCCACCTAACCAAGACCGGTCTTGAGTACTACAATACTATGCATTGGGGTTGGGGTGAGGCACAGGGTGGGGGGGGGGGGGGGGGGGGGGTGAGGCTCTGGGAGAGGGTCTCCAGGTTAGGGGTTAGGCACAGGGACGAGGGGGGTTGAGTTTAGGCACTGGTAGCCACTTGGTTGGGGTTAAGGTTTGGATACGATGAAAAGGGTTAGAAGACCCCCGCAATAGGGGGTCTTCCAGCGGGTCTTCCACCTCCAACTCCAGCCTCCAACCCCACAGCGTAACTTGACCTTTGCCTCACCCCTACCAGCTGTGTCCATGTCCGTTCCATAACACGCCCTGAGGTGTGAGTGCTTGTTTAACGTAGATGTTCGTTTGGTGTGCCATAGCGGTCTGTCCTTGTCTGTTCGTGTTCGGCGATGTTCGGTGATGTTCGCCCGGATTCAACATGTTCAATCCGTGCTTGTTCGGTGTTCGCGGTTGTCTGGTCAGTTAACCATGTTTCAGTCGCGTATCCATGGAAACGGAGCTCGCGGAAACGCGCGCACACTCAGTACTAGCTAGCAGTAAACTTCTGGCTGTTGTGTTGTTGCTGTCGATGGCTTCGTTTTGGACCCTGGAAAGAGAGGAACTCTTGGTAGAGCTGTGGGAATCAAAACGAGAGTTGTACGATGTGTCATCTCAACGATTTAACGATTTTTATTTTAGAAGTAAACACGGAAGTTATTTGGTCAGCTTCTTCTTCTTTGGTGTTTTACGGCAGTTGGCATAGTTATTGTTGCATTACCGCCACCATTTTGGCTGAAATCAGAACAACTGTTGTGCTGAATATGTTTGGTCGGTGTGCCATGCTTTCAAACAATCTCCAACATCTGCCGTGTTTGTTGGTGTTTGTTGGAGAATGTTTGATTGGTGCGCCATGGGCTTTATGCTCAAGGGTAGCGTGCGCGTAACATCCAACGCACAGGGTGCGTAACAGAGTGGTCATATTGCGCAGTCGGAGTGAGAAGAGGGCGGCGAACTTAATGAGACATTGATTATGGACAGGGCAGTGGTTAAAGATGCTGGTAATACAATGCATTGCGCACCCACACATTACTGGCTATGAGTCATTGCTGGCACACTCAATCTCCAGTCTGGGCTATAGTGTTATAATGGAAGACAACAACTCTGACAGCCTTTCTACACATGGCTGTTGGCCAGGTCATATTTTCAATTTCCCATTTCCCGACTCATCAACTATTCTATCCTATTCGATTATATTCTATTCAGTCACTGTTTCTCTTTGAAGAACATCCTCTTTAGCTAAATCATCTGCTCAGTGCATTTCTGTTGGTGTGTTAGTTCAGTTCAACTGTCATTCATGTGTGCGTGTGGGTGTGGGTGGGTGGGTGTGTTGTGTTTGTGTGTGTGTGTGTGTGTGTGTGTGTGTGTGTGTGTGTGTGTGTGCGTGTGCGTGCGTACAGTACGTGTGTGTGTGTGTGTGTGTGTGTGTGTGTGTGTGTGTGTGTGTGTGTGTGTGTGTGTGTGTGTGTGTGTGCGTGTCTTCCTGATTGATATAATTTCCATGGTAACACACGCTGTATGGCTGTGGGTTGCTAAGGAGTTTGCCTCAGCACAATTCTCTCTCGCTGTTCCTCTCTGTTCACTGCTCTCTCTCTCCTCACCCAGTGCTTTCAGTGCTCTCTCTCTCCTCACCCAGTGCTTTCTATGCTCTCTCTCTCCTCACCCAGTGCTTTCTATGCTCTCTCTCTCCTCACCCTGCTCTCTCTCTCCTCACCCTGTGCTTTCTGTGCTCTCTCTCTCCTCACCCAGTGCTTTCTCTGCTCTCTCTCTCCTCACCCTGTGCTCTGTGCTCTCTCTCTCCTCACCCTGCTCTCTCTCTCTCCTCACCCTGTGTTTTCAGTGCTCTCTCTCTCCTCACCCTGTGCTTTCAGTGCTCTCTCTCTCCTCACCCTGTGCTCTGTGCTCTCTCTCTCTCCTCACCCTGCTCTCTCTCTCTCCTCGCCCTGTGCTTTCTGTGCTCTCTCTCTCCTCACTCAGCTCTCTCTCTCCTCACCCTGTGCTTTCTGTGCTCGCTCTCTCCTTACCCTCTGGTTCCTCACTGCAGTGTGACAGCAGGACAAGTCAGGATCCTGCGCTTGCAGGAGTTGATTTTCTATGGGATTTTTGGATCATCTGTGGCCGTATTTTTAGATGGATGTGACTGGCACCTGTTATCTCTTCTACTCCGTACAGTAGCTTCAGTGAGCATCAGTGGAAAGTACAATATCTCCAAACAGGAGAGGGCTGAGGAGAGGGAAAGGAAATAAATAGGTAGGGATGGGTCTCGTTTCGTATTTTTCTGATGCCGGTGCTAAAATTATACTTTTAAAACGGTACTGATGCCTAAACGGTGCCTGAACTGATACTTTTTTAAGTGGGTTTTAAGTGTTTTTTTTTTAATGTAAAGAGGATTTGAAGTGGCGTGCTCCAAACTATGATGTTAGTGAAGGTGCGTGCGGCACTGGTTTTGGAGCATCGGTGGGCGGATATTTCACTCAGCAGGTCAGACATGGCACCTACATGAGACACCTAAACCTGCATTGCAATTCGGTACCGGTAGTCCTGGTTGTAAATGCACCGGTACCATAGTGGTACCGGGTTCCGGTACCCAACCCTAGAAATAGGGTAGAGAGGGGAGTGGAGGGGGAAAAGAGAGTGTTGCTTTCTCTGTAGAGAGACTGTAGGCAGAGGAATCCAATGGACGAAAGCAGCAGAACGAGGAAGAAGGTTCACTTTGGAGGTAGGCCACTTCTGTGTGTGTTTGTGTGTGTGTGTGTGTGTGTGTGTGTGTGTCGATGTACATTTTTGTGTGTGTCGATGTACATTTTAGTTGTCTTGTGGGTGAGTCCGAAATCACCACATGCCAAGCGAGTGCTAAATACTGGGAAAAACTAAAACAGAACATCTGTAATTGGCTTAAGAAATTTGCTTCAGAGTGTGTGCGGGCATCTGGCAAGGATGTCACCTGGTCGCCTCGGGAGGTGTTCCAGGTACGTCCATCTGGGAGATGACCACGGGGCAGACTGAGGGCTAGGTGGAGAGATTATTATCTCCACGCTGGCCTGGGAACGCTTCGGGATCCCCCAGTCAGAGCTGGCTAATGTGGCCAGGGAAAGGGAAGTTTGGGGTCCCCTTGCAGGAACTGCTACCCCATCCCGGAGAAAGGTGCGTTCACACCGACCTATTCAAGTTTTTCGCTGGCATCGAGTTTACATCCAAAGTCAATGCAAACGAGTGAATGAGTGTATATTCGCCCGGGAGAAAAATCGCTGGGCGTCCGAGCGACAGAGAAAGAGCGATAGAGCGAAAATTCGCTTGTCGCCCGAGATAAAATATCCCAACTCGAGCGAAATTTCGCTGGCATCAGTCGCTCGCTGTTCAACGCTGATTGGCTGCCGTGTGAGAGTGAGTCAAGGATCACACTGGCTTGGAACAAACCGCTGGTTTATTGTGTGGCAACAAACCGCATTGACAGGCTGACAGCTGACATGAAGTGAAGTCTGTACTACCGGTATACTACCGGTATAGAGCTCGCGTTAGGAGCACGCTGATAGGCTTAGCTTGTAAACAACTACGGTGGCTCGTAGTGGACAAAGTAAAACATCATGACATCGTGTAACGTTATAGCCCCCAGATGTCCGTCAATTCTTGTGCCTGTTGACGAGCGATTTAAACATAGCGACAGTCAGAGCGATTCCAAATGGTTGAATCGAGCGACAGAGAGAAAAATAAATTTCTCGGTGTGAACACAGCTTAAGCGGTTGAAGATGGAAGATGGCAGGCGATGATGGCACGCAGCATTTCGCTCATATGTCGTTCTGGGAGTCATTTGGTCGTTTCGGTATGAGGACGTTGTATAATCTCATTTCATTCAGACTCGTTTCTGTGCCAATGTGTTGTGTTGTGTTTGCAGATGCCCGTGCTGACCGTGCAGAGAGGAGGAAACTCTTCCGGAATTACACTGTTGGCTCTTATGACAGCTTTGATGCTTCCAGGTAACTGTATACTGTTCTTACCGGAAGACGGAAGTATTTAGACCACTAGAAAGGCTCCTAGGCTCGGCCGCTGCCCGCCCTCGCCCGCCCTGCAGCTCGCACGCTGCGTGGGCTCGCATACCCAGCCCGGCCGCTGCACGGTCTTGTCCGCAGCTCGGCTGCTGCGTGGCCTCGCCTGCCCTATTGGCATGTGCAGTGCACAATTGCTCCACTTCGCATCACTGATACCATCACTCACTGAGGACATCACTCACTGATGACATCACAATTTCTCTAGTGACCATCACTGATCACATCATGGAGTGCTCGAGTGACATCACTCAGCGCACAATTGCTCAACTTCGCATGTCATAGACATTGTGACATCATCAGTGACATCACAATTGCTCGAGTGACCATCACATGATCCAATGTGGGACAAAAATTGCCAGGGCACAAAGGCAATTGCTGTATTGACATAATGAAGAGCAATTTTTCTGAACTTGCGTGTTAAAATTATTCAATTACACGTCCTTTGCATATAGGGCAGGCTACATTAAATCGAGGCCACTGGCGCTTTTAAAGCAACTGACAGTAGCAGGCTGCTAGCAGGGCACTGCCAAGGTGGCCTTAGGGATCTCAGGGCATCACGGCCAGAGGGAGGCGTAACGGAGGCCATGGCCTCCGTGTAATTCGTCTCCACAGTCTCCACCCTACAAATCAACCTAGAAACTAGAGATTGCTAGTAGAACTTAAAACAGAACAAATAACACATTTGAATTTGGACAAAAGAGACTTGATTTTCACTTAGCTGCCTCTATTATATTGAATCATGTTGTGTGAATGTCCTGTCCTTGGCTCACCATGCATCACAGTGATGGACTTGCCATCTGGCAAGGTGGGCAAATGCCAGAAGGGCCGCCAGTCTATGGGCCGCTTGGGCCAGTCAGAATGGCTTCTTCTGCCTCTCACAGTATCAGGGCTGCCAACTCTCACATAGTGACCATGACACTCACACAATTGACACTTTCACACGCTCTCAGGCCACAAGTCTATTTTCTCATGCAGTGACAACCTTAGGGGTGGGTAGTGTAACAAGTTACAAGTACCGTACATGCGTATTTTTTACTGTTTTTTTTCTTTTCATGTTTCCTTTCTATGAGTACTTTAATAATAATAATAATAATAATAATACAATTGAAAGTAACTTGTACTTTTTTTTTGTACCAGGCTGTAAACATGTACATGTTTATTTCTGGGTAAATCATCATCATCATCATCATCATCATCACCACCACCACCATCTTTGTACTGTAGTAGTAAGTAATCTTTATTTGTATAGCACAGTAACTTGACAAAACTAGACAGGGCGAGGGGCTCAGGACAGGGCGAGGAGCTCAGGCTGGGCTGAGGGAGCCATGATGCGGGGGATAACTCCCCTGTGCTCGGCCCTTCCTCCACAGTAACTGAGGGGATAACTCCCCTTCCTCCACAGTGACTGTGGTGATAACTCCCCTGTGCAAGGCCCTTCCTCCACAGTGACTGTGTGGTGATAACTCCCCTGTGCTCGGCCCTTCCTCCACAGTAACTGTGTGGTGATAACTCCCCTGTGCTCGGCCCTTCCTCCACAGTAACTGTGTGGTGATAACTCCCCCTTCCTCCACAGTGACTGTGTGGTGATAACTCCCCTGTGCTCGGCCCTTCCTCCACAGTAACTGTGTGGTGATAACTCCCCTGTGCTCGGCCCTTCCTCCACAGTAACTGTGTGGTGATAATAACTCCCCTGTGCTCGGCCCTTCCTCCACAGTGACTGTGTGGTGATAACTCCCCCTTCCTCCACAGTGACTGTGTGGTGATAACTCCCCTGTGCTCGGCCCTTCCTCCACAGTAACTGTGTGGTGATAACTCCCCTGTGCTCGGCCCTTCCTCCACAGTGACTGTGTGGTGATAACTCCCCTGTGCTCGGCCCTTCCTCCACAGTAACTGTGTGGTGATAACTCCCCTGTGCTCGGCCCTTCCTCCACAGTAACTGTGTGGTGGACGAGAAGACCGTGGTGCTGCAGAAGAGAGACAGCGAGGGATTTGGATTTGTGCTGAGAGGAGCCAAAGGTACCGAAACTAATCCGCCTGCCTAACTGGGACAGCAGGGGGAATTGGCTATGTACAATCCCCCCTGCAATTCCCTGTACAATAGAAAATGATAGATTCACCAGGAAAAACTTGATAAAATACAAACAACAAATGATAGTACTACATATGCCCTACCTTACCTGCATCAGAGACCCATGAGAATCCTTTGCTTTTGTTGGATTTAGGGTCAGAATGTGTTTTAATGCCACACTCTGGTGGCATTAATTTGGTCACATCCATTTAGGTATGCTCACATAGAATATCGAAGTTTGATTATGCACCTCTTTGCAATTTTACAACTCCAACAAATAGGTCTGTTTTAGTTCCAAAACATTTTCATAGAAAGCTCAGTCAAGCAACTTGAGAGTTAAAAACATACCTACATTCAAATGAATCAACATGTAAACAAAGTGTGGGGATAGTATTTCTTCAGCGGCAGCTTACTCTGAATGGACGAGAAATGATTTCTTTCCTGCTCGGTTCAATGGCACTACGGTGTCTCTCTCTCTGTCAAACAACAGCAGTAGCGAGCACGCTTCAAAATTGATGTCAGTCAAGGTGCAGGGCCAAGGTAGAAACGTACAAAAGAGAAAAAAGGCCAGCACTCAAAAAGGTCCTTTAGGCGTTTTTAATACTTAGCTTGTACAATGCAGATAGATAGTCTCTCTCTCTCTCTCTCTCTCTGTGTCTATGTCTCTCGCTCTGTAGCTGATACTCCACTTGAGGAATTTTCGCCCACCCCGGCCTTCCCAGCGCTGCAGTACCTGGAGTCTGTGGACGAGGGCGGTGTGGCATGGCAGGCAGGGCTAAGGACTGGAGACTTCATGATAGAGGTACATACACACATTCGCCATCCTGGGTATGTTAGTGTTAATACTCCTGTCAAGGCATTTCTTTTATTTTGTATTGTGCAACTGTGTAATTGTGCTACTGCCTGTCTTGACCAGGTCACTCTTGTATGTTTTTAACCTCAATGAGTCTCTACTCCTGGTTAAATAAAGGTTACATAAAAAAAATATATGTATGCACGGTATTGTTCCAATGGTCTCTTTCCCTGTCTCCAAAGTCAATGTTTACCATACATAGTTAATATGAAGATGAATAGTAATTGAAGCCTTCCTATCTGTCTGTGTCTGTAGGTGAACCAGGATAATGTGGTTAAAGTGGGCCATAAGCAGGTGGTGAATATGATCCGTCATGGGGGAAACAGACTGATCATCAAGGTGGTGACGGTCAGTCGTAACCCAAACCCTGACGACACCAACAGGACCAGAGGTAGATACTCTGCATCACACAATCTCCATATCTTTCACTTTCTCTCTCTTTCTCTCTATCCCTCTCTCTCTCTGTGTCTCTCTCTCTCTCTAAAAAAATGTGTGTTCTTGGCTGTGGTGACAAAGCTTCGAAGCGCTGATTTTTGTTTCACTTGTGTGTGTGTGTGTGTGTGTGTGTGTGTGTGTGTGTGTGTGTGTGTGTGTGTGTTTGTGTGTGTGTGTGTGCGGCCGCCATTTCCACCCTGAAAAAAAAAAATATATTAACTAAATATTCATTCCACATCAATTTCAACATGGCTGCCATTTTAAAAGATGGCTGCCATTTCTGCCATTTCTTACCATCGAATTTCACTGTCCAGGGCAATTTTGATGATTCTGGTGTCAAATGACACGGTTTTTAAACTATGGAAGATTCAAAATTATACATCAGAAATCAAGTGTACACGTATGTTCCCCAAATTCAACTGGTTGTCAAATGTGTTCTAAATCTACAATTGTAGATCTCCCCCCAGCAAAAGGTGAATCATTGTATTTAAATTGAACAGTAACTAGCTGAAAGTCAGCCAGCATTCCTCAGTGTAGTAGGGTCATATTTTACTATCAAATTTGAATGCTTTGAAAAACATGCTTCTTTCATGTGTTTGTGTCTCTGAACTCCCAGCTCCACTTCCCGCTAGGAGGGCCCCGCCAGCAGCCTTGTCCATGGCCATGAGGTCCAAGTCCATGACCTCCGAGCTGGAAGAGCTAGGTAAGAATGGCCAGACCAAGCTCAATCAGTTTAGCTAATAACAATGTAACAATCATGTCTTCGTAGCGTTGAAGGATGAATAGAAATATGACTAGTAAATATCAGCAGATGTTAGTGAGATGAACAAAATGAACAGCTCACAGTGCACGCGCTGGTGGAGACTTCTGCATTTAAAAACACAGACGCAGGCCAAGGCTGTGTTATTGTTGTTGAATGCCCTCCTACCACTCAAGTGTTGTAACCCCCCTTCCCCCTCCTCCCCATCCCAACTGACTGTCCCAAAGTTGTTTTTCAAGACAAAATGTGACAGGTCCAACATTTTAGGTCTCTTATTGTTCTGTCTGTACTGTATAGGCTATGTGTTTAATTTATAGCATTATTATTTTTTAATAGATCTTTTCCAAGTGATCTTGTCATCTTGGTGTTGTTGTTTTTTATACTTGCCTGTACAGTGGATAATGCAGGTATGCAGCATACTCATAGTAGAATCAATTTGATTTGACATCGCAGTCCCCTCTCTCTGTTCTCTCTGTTACATATTACATTATCCCACGAGAATATGATTTGGAATTCTAAACTACCTTTAATTTTGAGATGTTTGAGAAGCTGTTACTCTGAGCTAAGCTGAGTATTGTAACAAGCTGTTACTCCAATACTAAACACCTAAAGCCGAGTATTGTAACAAGAAGAGACAACAGACATGTTGACACAAAGTATATTATGCTGTTTTTCATATCATGCATCCAGGCCTGGAAATGGCCAGTATACATCGCATTGTAGTTAAGGGAGAAAAAATGGCTGTTACCCCACCATCCATTCCTCTGAAATAGAGGGATGGATTCCCCGCTCCCATCTACATCTACACTTATTTAATAACTAATGAATAAGTTGTGTGTCTTACCGCTCATATAATGTTAAAGGCTTTGATGCTTTGGTATTAGCAGAGACCTTTAATAGAGATAGAGACACTCCACTACAGGCTTTGCCAAGAATAATAAATGGTACTCTTCCGGTCTCCTAAATGGGCGTGGTCATCAGCTTGTGATTGGCTGTCTGTCAATGGTATGAAACTTCATTGGCTGACCAGTCTCCTAAGTGGGCGTGGCAGTGGCAATACCTCCTTGGCACAGATACAGGAAGTGACTGGAAGTTGGGGTGTCTCGCTCTGATATTGACCGTCTCTGGTATTAGTTTGAGCCACAGCAGACGGGTATCTCACTACTATAGGTGGAGTGGTGTGCGCAGTTGCTATAAATGTATATATAATATAAAATACATTTCTAGTTTTGTTAAACAGTTATAAAGAGCATTTTGTTGTACTTCTCGTTCCTTATAATCCACACGGATGTCCCATTCTTGACACCTCCTTGCTTCCTTTGTACTGGCTCAAACTTTTTCCTGCATACCACCTTTGATTTGTCTCACTCAGTCATTTCTCTGTGACAGACTCAGGTGCATGCTTTATGCACTGGTTCCTGAAACTGGGGTACGTGTACCCCGGTACGTGGAGGTACTACAGGGGGTACTTGAGAGAAAGGAAGGGGGAATGTAAGAATAAATCATGAAAATGCTATACTTGACTAGGTAATGTATAAGACTTGATGATGCAGAAGCAACATTTTTAGGCACGTGAAGATGCTTTTGTCCCTTATTGCCCAATATGTTATCCACATATTTTTTTATTCTAGTTGCCAATGCCAACATGAATGCAATATTGGTTATATAAAATTCCTCATACATCTGTGTCATCACATTATCCATAACTAAGTAAAGCTTTCCAGCCTGGCATCACATTTGTGTTAGCATGCTTGCTGTGGCTGTTTGCTTCATTTGTCTATTTGAACCTATCCTGTTTAATGTTATTGTATGACTTTTTTTCTGCTATCATTGTGTCAAGCCACACTGAGGAGGAAGAAGGGTGGTAAGTGAAACTGGCATGGTTTATATACTCAGTGTTCTGTTGTAGAGCGATAATTCAATACAGTCCTGACCTTAACACTAGACACACACACTAGACAATAATTGAAGCAATTTCACACTTTGTGTGTGTGTGTGTGTGTGTGTGTGTGTGTGTGTGTGTGTGTGTGTGTGTGTGTGTGTGTGTGTGTGTGTGTGTGTGTGTGAGAGTAGATACACAGGATGAGAGGCCAGTGTGGGACAGTAACAGCACATCCAACATCGAGGTCAGGCCGACGCCCACCAAGTCACGCCCTTCCAGCCGCAGCTTCCCCTTCAATCCTGAGATCAACGTAAGCACACACACACACGCACACACACACACACACACACACACACACACACACACACACACACACACACACACACACACACACACACACAAACACACAGATCAACACATATAGCATATTGTAACTGCGTTCAAATTCATGTGGAAGCATTATAATAGGAGAGAGAGTTCCGAGCAGTGCAGCGCACAATTGCTCATGTGTGCAGGCGTGGACATACATGGAGAGAGAGAGAGTGGACATACATGGAGAGAGAGAGTGGCGCATGTGCGGAACTGCACGGACCCTGAAGATGAGCACGCGAAGCGTGCAGAATTTCTAGTCTTTCTGAAACAGATTGGGCCTAAATGTTAGTGTGTAGTGAAAAGGTCTGAAGGAGGGTTATGACATAATCATATAAACGTGCAGTAGCAATGAAAGGTGACCTGTGCAGGTGCCAATCTAGTCTAATTATAGTTGTAAATGGCACATGTTATGGCATTTTTCATTATACTGTACCGTATTATGACGTCTATCCATTTCAACTACTTCTTTGAAGGCTTAATATAAATCAGTAGCATGCTTATCCTTGAAGCCAAACTGGTTGTCTTTGGTACAAATAAAATAACTGAAACTATCTAATAATAAAATCCTTTCCAGAACTTTAGATAACACACTGCCCAGAGCAATCAGCCCATAATTATCCAGGCAGCTAACCTTGCCAGCTTTGTCCTTGATGACACAGGCACAAGAGTACAACATAGAGTCAGGTAACAGGCCGTGGCTCATAAGGCCAGTAAAACAAAATGGCAAGATGATATTAATAATTAAACTGGTGAGAAATTGACCAGTCAGGCCTACGTCTCTCATGCTGCGGCCGATGGAGACTGGCCTCTGGGGTGGCATCCTAGTCTAGGTTTTGCCTGACTGGATGCGTTTGGGTCTTCCCGGGCTCTGTGTTTATTACTGACTCACCAGACCTACAGTATAATGACCTGGGCCTCTTGTGCTGTGGCTAGATAGAAACAACCCTCCATGTTGGCTGCTGTTTAGGCCCTGCTGTCTTGAGACCTCTGTCAGTGACAGGAGTGTGGGCGGATCCTTCCTGGCTGACCGTACAGCACAAGGCAGTCAATACAGGAGTAGTACATATAGGGATACGAGAGGATTCCATGTTGATTATTGTACACAGTGTATTATAGATTTTTTTATTTATTCCGAAATTAACCAAAAAATACACACCCCTGACAAAATGCCATGCATTAGCCAAAATTATCGACAAAAAAAGCCCAGATGTATAAAAATATACGTAGGGATACAAAATAGTTAAACAGGTTCAAAAGCACGTTATGAGTTCAAATGCATCAACAACCCTGTGGCTATATGACATGCATGCAGCATAGTCTGTGAAATGAAATTCTAACCACTTTATTTCCCATCTGTCTTTGTGTTGTAGTCCATGTGTGAGAGCCAGGAAATGTCTATGCAGACAGAGACAGTACCAGCCAGCCCCAGGGCAGCCTACCTGGGCGTACCCAGACAAGGCACCATCAGGAGACAGAAGTCCATAGGTGAGTATAGAGCTGGGGCAACTACGTCACGTCTGGGCCAGCAACGCGAGGCACTGAATTTTGTGTATCTTCTGCTTTCTCTGATCTCTCTCTTTCTTTCTGTCTCTTTCTTTCTGTCTGTCTGTCTGTCTTTCTCTCTCTCTCTCTGTCTCTCTCTTTCTCTGTCTCTCTCTCTCTCTCTCTCTGCATGTCTCCCTCTCCCTCTGTCTCTCTCCCTCTCTTCCCCACCTCCAGGTATCACAGAGGAGGAAAAGCAGTTCCTAACACCTCCCATGCTGAAGTTTGCCAGGAGCCTCTCCATGCCTGACACCTCCGAGGAGATCCCTCCTCCCCCAGAGGTCTCCCCTCCATCCCCTCCCTCCCCGTCCCCCTCCTCCCCCTACACCAGCTCCCCTCAGGCCCAGGCCAGGGGCACCTCCTCCCCCTACACCAGCTCCCCTCAGCCCCAGGGCAGGGGCTATGGCGGGATCATGCGTCCTGCACTCGCCAAAGACCAACCTCCTGCTGCTAAAGGAGGACAGAGCGCTGCAGAGAGAGGTGGAGGAGGAGGAGAGGGGGAGTGGAGAGGAGGAACTAGAGGAGGTTTGTCTAATTTGGAAGTAGTTATGTCATATAGCAGTAATGATGGTAGTCCCATTTCATTTTTACTCTGTATAGTTTGGATTATTTGACATGGGGTTGTATAACGCAGGCTTACGCTCCCCAATCACTCTGGGTGACTCCCAAGGTAACACTGTGGAGTCCTTCAGCTTCCTGGGGTCCATCATCAGCCATGACCTGAAATGGGAGCTGAACATCAGAGCTCTCACCAAGAAGGCAGCACAACAAAGTAGATGTACTTCCTGTGGCAGCTGAAGAAATTCAAAGTGCCAAAGGCAATGATGGTGCTCTTCTACACCTCCATCGTTGAGTCCCTCCTCACCTCCTCCATCACCGTCTGGTATGCTGCTGCTGTCGTCAAGGACATCAACTGCAGCATCTGCTACCTCCACACTGCCAGGACCCTAGGACACTAAAGCAGTCTCGAAAAGTCTTGGTCGAACCCTCCCACCCAGGCCTCAAACTCTTTGTGGCACTCCCCCTTGGCAGGAGACTTGAGGTCTGTCAGAACCAGAACCTCTCGTCACAAGAACAGCTTCTTCCAAACTGCCATCCGCCTCTTCAACAAGGCCCAAAAGTCCCCACAAATAAGGACTTTTTCACCCCCACCCCATCATATGTCACTTTAAAGGACTGCACCTTAAATGTTTTGCGATTGTCTTTTCTATATTGTTTTCTTCTTCCACTATTGATGTGACCCACTATGCTGCATACTTGTACAAAATCAAATTCCTCGTATGTAATCTGATTACTTACTGTGGCTACTAAAGTGAATCTCAATCTGAAAAAAAAAGCCGTGTGCTGTTATTCTAGGAGCAGACCAAGGATCATACTACTGTGACACCTCCACCAACCCTGACAGCTACGGTAACCATGGCAACAGCAGTACCGCCTCCCCACTCACAGCCCAGCAGAGCTTTCTGAACCGCCGCGCTGCAGCCCAGGTACCAGAGAACCCCTACTGTGACCTGGGCAGGCTGGGCTCACCACTGGGCCTGTTCACACAAGCCAGGTATTGTTATTGCTCTGCTCTGCTCTGCTCTATTCTATTCTATTGTAAAGTGGGGTTAGCGAAAACTATGAGGAAGAATCGATTGACATTTTCGTCAACAAATAAAAACTAGACGAAAATGTTAGGGAGGGACAAATTGGGAAAAGATCCAATCAGAAGAGAAGAAGAAGTTAAACTAATACCATTCCATAATAACAGATTAATAGATTTCCAATGCGTGTTGAAATTCTAGAGAACCATTGAAATAATTTATTACACTTGAACTAAGCGACAAAAATCTACCGTAGATTTACAGTAGTTGACTAAAAGTCTTATGATATTTAGTCAACTAAAACTAGACTAAAACTAAAACATTTCAGATGACTGAATTATGAATAAAACTAGATGGCATTTTAGTCAAAAGACATAACTGACTAAAACTAAATCAAAATTTGCTGTCAAAATTAACACTGATGTAGATAGGGAGATAACAGGAGAGGGTGAAACCGATGAAGTATACAGTATGCACTACATTCTCTCCTTGGGCTAACTTCTAGTCATTGAAATCATAGCGAAATTACACAATTACTCATTTTGGTGGGGACTCCCCTGGGACGCTGACGTTAGAGTATGTACGTATGTCTACAGTAGCTTATGCATTTCTCGCTTTACTTACAAACCTTGTACTGTGGGGTGTTTTGTGCAGTGACGCCACTCCTTCCACTTTGGCAGAGTCAAGTTCGCAGTGAATCACCGTAATACATGTACTAAACGGGCACAGGCCATAAAAGCCTATGTGCACCTGACAAAAATAGCACTTTGCCACTTTATTTTTAGTACATTTTAGTCCATTCTAGCCTAGTAAAATGCATTTTTAGACATCATTTTACATTTCCATAGTGTATTGTACTCTGTATACATTTTTATTGTAGCTGTGATTTACAGTATCATATTTATATGTTTGAGTGTATTTCTGTTTAAAATAGTTTGTGGTGTGGATATTATAGTGTCTGGCTTTCTCTCTCTCTCTCTCTCTCTCTCTCCCCATCTGTTGGTGTCTTTGCTCGTCCCGTCTGTCCGTCCATCCTCTCCTCTGCCCACTCCTGTCTTTCACTTTCTCTCTCTCCCTCTATTTACTCCTTACCTCTCTTGCCCTCTCCTCCCACTGCTTCTATGCCCTTTCTATTAATTTATTCTCCACTTTTCCTTGCTGTCTTTCGGTTTGCCTCTCCCTCAACCACCCACCCACCCACACACACCCACCCACACACACACACACACGTCCCCACCACACACTCATGCCTGTCTGCCAGGAGGAAGGGGATGCTGGTGAAACAGTCGAAGATCGAGGACAGCCCAGAGAAGGTGTGTTCGATCCCCATCCCCACCATCATCATCAAAGAGCCTTCCACCTCCAGCAGTGGCAAGAGCAGCCAGGGCAGTAGTATGGAGGTCGAGACTGGAGTCCATGACCTACCAGGTACACTGGAGAGAAACCATTACCTTTAGGGTTGAGCCGAATACTTGGATGAAACGAATATCCAGTACAGATAATGTAGCCTACTTTTTATGCGTACGAGTACTGCAGATTTCAGCTAAAAAAACAGCGTGTAAATGATGTATTTTCAAGTCACCTTGGTATCTCAGGGCTCGTGGAGACTTGGGTTATGCCAGGTGAGCAGTGTGGAGGAATATCATTTTATGTTTTTCTTTTTGGAACAACTTTTGGAAGTTGTTCACCATCCACTTAATTTTTTTGCTGAGAATTCAGCAACGGTGTTTTGCTGTGAAACTCCATGAATGTTTTGTGGAATAAGAAAACCCTCCCATTGGCACGGGGGTGAGTAGATAATCATTGACTTTTCATTTTGGGTAATTACAAAAAATGTAAATAATAGTTTAAAGTGATAATCTCGAAGATTTCAGTTTCCTCTGACGACGATCGGTAACCGCAGGTTAACCAAACAGTCCAAACAGTGTTGGATACAGTGATGTTAGTCAGTGTGTTCGGCCATAGTATCCACCGGGGGGAAAAAGTAGCTTGTTATCCTAGTTCACACAAGAGTTGTCGGGAACCTACAGTAACGTTTACTTAGTAATGGTAGTTGAAGAGCGAGTTTATTGCGTTAGCTCCGCCTACCCTCTCCTGCCGAGTCGCCACAGACACCCAGTTCATAAATGCTGCAATACTGAAGATGCAAAGGCTTCCATCAAAGGCTCAATCACCATTGTGTTAACTCAGTTTGGCGATAGATAGTGACTTACAGATATAGTTCGTATTTTATTTTATTTTATTTTATTTTATATGTGGGGTTGTATTAGGTACTGTCTTGATGACAGTCAGTGGTGTACTACATGCTGTAGAATGCACTTGGCATCTCAGGGCTTGTGGAAACCTGGATTACGCCAGGTGAGCAGTATGGAAGCTTCTTCTTTTTTCCACACTCAGCAGACAGCTCTATTTGCCCGATGCTGCCGGTCTCCATTTCTCCAAACTGGGAGCGCGCCGGCTGCATTCTACTGCATGTAGTACACTGACTGTATACCTCATACAACCCCACATCAAAAAAATCTGAACTATCCCTTTAACAGATGTTTATTTAAATGGTAAATGGTAAATGGCCTGCATTTGTATAGCGCTTTTATCCAAAGCGCTTTACAATCAGTAGGTAGTCTACATTCACCCATTCATACACCGATGGCGGCAGGCTGCCACGCAGGGTGCCTACACACCATCGGGAGCAAGGAGGGTTAAGTGTCTTGCCCAAGGACACAACGACGGCAGCTGGGAGGGAGCGGGGATCGAACCGCCAACCCTTGCGTCATTGGCCGACCCGCTCTACCTCCTGAGCTAAAGCCGCCCCATTTTACATATTTACATGGAAAACTTTGAGATGATCACTTTAAACATGTGTAATGTCTTTGCGTTTGATCGTCAGTAATCATGCCAGTAATCATATTATATTGTGTTGTTGCAGGCCAGCTACGACCAGATGACGGTTCAAACTCGAGCAGCACCTTTGCGTCGGCCATGTCTGTGATGAGGGAGAGGAGGCTGGCCGACCATCGCAACTCTGTGTCCTTCAGATCCACTGACCTCCCTCCAGACGAGGACACGCCTCCTTCCACCTTACCTCGGCTACGCCAATCCAAGTCCATTGACGAGGGAATGTTCAGCAGTGAGGAGCGTTTACACCGTAAACTCATGACCCCTCCACGCTCCCTCCTCAACACCCCGCGCTCCGCAGGAGGCGCAGGAGGTAACCTTTAGTTAGTGACGAGAGGCACGGTGGCTCACTGGTTATAGCACTATTGCGTCACAGCAAGAGGGCCCCGGGTTCGAACCCTGGTCTGTCCCAAGTCTTTTCTGTGTGGACTGAGTTTGCATGTTCTCCCCGTGTTCGTGTGGGTCTCCCCTGGGTGCTCTAGTTTCCTCCCACCATCAAAGACATGTATGTGAGTTAAGTGTCTCCGTCAAAAAAAAAATGCTTTGTTTGTTTTGTTACCAGACTTCAACACCTCGGAGACTCCCCTTGTCCGAGAGGTCCTCAACACCAGAACTGGGCTCCACCAGCACCATCAGCTCAGCCCTCTCAGCCTGCCGACCAAAAGCTACACCCCACCCTCTGCCTCCTTACCCTCAAGTAGCACTTTATTACTTGATTACCTTATTTAAGAAGCATTGGTTGATTATGTCTCGTTTTATTATTTGAAATTATTGCTTTTATACCTGGTATTTACCAGGTATCTGTTTTTTTTATAGTATATGTTTTTAGTATTTGAACATTCTTTTTTATGACCCTTTATGATTTTTTTAGAACTACTGTCATTCAATGTGAATTTAAGCACCTTTTACATGAGTGTGTACTGTGTATGTATAGAGTACCTCCACAGGAACTCCAGAAGACCTGGATGTTAGCACCTCCGGTTCCCTCGTCTAAAATACAGTGGGATTTTTGTATGAGGGTTTCGGTTAAATGCCTGAAATAAGGTCTATGATTAACAAAGGTTTATGAGACGGCGAACTTTGTGTTCAGCAAAATCGTCTTAATAAACGTTTTATGAAAACCGTGATTATTAACAATCACATTTACTGTACGTCATATTTTAGTCACTAGTGTACCCGTGGAACGTCATATCTTAGTCACTATATTGGACTAAAATATGAAATCCCTCCCCCGGCGAGTCCAACTCCCACGGGTCCACTAGTTCTGATAGTGAGATAAAAGTACACCTCATTTGTGAATATCATCTTGCTGCAGCTTTGCCAACAATACGAAGCCCGCTGTTTCATAAACCTCTGTCAACCACAGACCTTATTTCACATACAGACATTTAACCGAAATCCCCATACAAAAATCCCATTGACTTTTAGACAAAGGAACCAGGAAGTGCATGACATCTGGGTTGGCCTACAAAAATACATCATCCATGCGGTACTGTATTGTGATGTTGTTGTGCTGTGTAATGCAGTGGCTTGGAGCCCAAGACAAGTTTCCCTCCCTACAATAACCTATATCTTACCTATCTCATCTTATCTCTTCCTCCTTAGGGCAGGGACCCTACGTCCACCCGGTCACCGGCAAACCTTTGGATCCAAACTCTCCGTTAGCATTAGCACTGGCAGCTAGGGACCAGGCCATGAGGGAGCAGAACCAACCACTGCCTCTGAAGAGCGAGCCACCCAAACCAGACCTCAACAAGCCGCTGTTCATAGACACTAAGCTGGCCCGGCCAGGCGTCGAAGTGAGCTTTGCCACTAACACTACAACTACGATAACGCGCAGGGGTGCCCTCCGCAGGTAGGCCTGGACTAGCTCTAAATAAAGTACACTTTGTAATAATAATAATTCATTATTATTCATTTATTAAGGGAAATCAATATTTCAACTGGATATGATGAAATTAGGATATAATAAGAAATCATAATTTGAGATAACCAATTCAATGACATCAATACTCAATCCTCTTTGCAGGCAGATGACCGACTCCAAGTATGAGACGGAGACGAAGTACGAGCACCCTCTGGCTAAAGAGGAGAAGAGACGACAGGAGGAGAGGACGAAGATGCTGGTCGACACGTCGCAGCAGAAAGCAGCCGGTCTTCTCATGGTGCACACGTCCGACAGGCTCCACCCCCGCCCAGACAGCAGCCCATCAGGGGAGGAGAGGGAGGAGCAGGGCGTGACCGACAGCACGCCCGGCGAGTTACGAGACCCCAACCAGCCGGCCCCGCCCATTAAAACCATCATCTCTGTTTGTTCGGTGGAGGAGCCAATCAAACTGCCTTTTGGTATGATCCCTCCCCCTCCGCTGGCGTCCGTGGACATACCAGAGGACGAGTTATTCCTGGAGCCACTCCCCCCTCCGCTAGAGTTCGCCAACAGCTTTGATATCCCTGAGGACCAGGTCAGTAGGGGTGGGACGATACAGCGATCTAGATCGAAGTATCGTTATATCGATCGATATTGTATCGATAACGTCTATCGTTGCAAGGTGAAAATATCTATATATATCGTCATCTTTAAGATACTTTAATCTTTAAGATTGGATTTGTAAATCCAAGGTGCAAGCATAGATGTGCATGGCTTATGTTCATAATTGAAAGGTCATCAAGGGCTCTTTAACTGATTAAAAGAAAACATTTGCACTTAAACATGAGAAATGTGACACTTTATAGTGAACAACAGGTAGATTTTTATCATTTTTATTGAAGAGAATAGATTGTTTTTCATTTAAATGTCTGGAAGAGCTTAGAAATAAAATTGTCAAATCATATTTTAGTTGCTTTCTGTGAGTTGATATAAATGTAACTGACTGTGTTAAATGGGCATAATATCGTCTCATATCGATCAAAATTGTATCGTGGCAGACTCTGATATCAGCAAATATTGTATTGTTGTCCAAATAATTGATATAGTATCGTATCGTGATTTAACTTGTGATTCCCACCCCTACAGGTCAGTGCTATCGCAGAACTCCTAAAACAAACCAAGAGTACTTTATCGGCTCAGGATCAGTCCAACGCCATCGCGGAGCTTCTAAAACAAAGCCGGAGTCCGTCGTCGGTGTCTGCCTCCACAGCACGCCACGCTTCCCTCATATCCCTGTACCCCACCCACCTCCCACCCAACAACAACAACAACGAAATAAAGCGCGCCCCAGCTGTGCTGACCAATTGCATGCCCCCTAGCTTCCCGGCGCCCGCCCTCCTGGAGAGCTACGAGCCAATCAGTGATTCAGGAATCGAGGACAGCAGGTCTATCGGAGATCCACAGTTGGAAACCACCAGTACTGTCTCCACTGTCTCTTCCATTTCCACTCTGTCCTCAGAGGGAGGGGAGGGATTGGACACCTGTACTGTCTATGCAGATGGTCAAACCTTCCCTGGGGCTGCACTGATCAACAAATCAAACAAATCCAGCAAGGCCAAAGCACACAATGCTCTGTATGCAAACAGCAAGGAGCCCGGGATGGAAGCGGGAGGAGTGGGAGCGATGGAGGAAACTTTGAGGACTTACAGTGGAGGAGGCCCCCTTTCCTCCATCCCTCCTCCTCCACCAGGGGAGGCGCCCAAGACCCCGATGCAACAGGAGTCTGGCCTCTGGGGGGAGGGCGGGGAAGGGAAGGGCCCCCTAATGCCCAACCATGGAAACACCGCGGAGACAGCTACCAAGAAAGTGTTTGGCAGCAGGTAGGAATGCCGCTTTTTGGCTTTCCATTCTGTTCTAATGTTTCAGTTACAGTGTGTATTATTAACCAACATGTCCTCATACCGAAAGGACAGAAGAAGTCAATTTCCAATGACCAAAAAACGCGAAACGGTGCGTACAGGGGATACGCTTCGCATGGGACACAGTTGATTTGGAACACGCCACATTGGTTATGTTTAAACGTCAGAGGTTTCGGCACCTAAAACAACTTGGGTTATGTTTAGGCAACTAACGGCGTTTTCACACCTGCCTCGTTTGGTTGGTTTGAATCGCACTAGAATTCGTTTTCCCCCTTGGTGCGGTTCACTTGGGCAGGTGTGAATGCAGCAATCAAACTCTGGTGCGGACCAAAAGCGGACAAAATGACCGCACCGAGACCTTTTTAGAGAGGTGGTTTTTAGAGAGCTAGTCCAGGCCTACCTGCGGAGGGCACCCCTGCGGGTTATCGTAGTTGCAGTGGTAGTGGCAAAGCTCACTTTGACGCCTGGCCGGGCCAGCTTAGTGTCTATGAACAGCGGCTGTGCGGAATTGGGCTGAGGACGAGCATTTTATGGTTAAAAACATCTTCATTCTTCACATGCTGTTTTGTTGACTGGTGAAACTGTGTGATTATTTTTGATAGTATATGTCAATAAACTACTGAAGTAACCTTAACTCTTTGTTTTACTTGTCTATGTGTGCGTGCGCGTGTGCGTGCACGTGTGCGTGCACGTGGGTGTACGTGTATCTTTCCAGGAATCAAGACACCCCTTCTGGAGTCCCACAGCACCGAAACACAGTCACATTTGCTTCCATGCCGAGCGCCCAGGTGTCCTGCCAGCAGACCGTGTCCTGCCCGCAGACCGTGAACAGCCACTCGGGATCCAACCAAAACGCCAGGCCTTCGTCCCCTCCCCTGTCCCCCCCTGACTCCGGCCTGGGACCCCCACCCTCCCTCCCCTCCCCCGCCCCCACCCTCACCGTCATGTTCGGCCTCCCCGCGCCGCCTCTGAGCCTGGGCACCGGGCACTCCCGTGCCCCCTCGCCGCTGGCACTCCACCAAAACGCCAAGCCCTCCTCCACCACCTCCGCCTCCTCCAGCAAAGCCTTTGCCTCCAAGCCCCTCCTGCTGTGGAGCAAGGCGGACGTAGCCGACTGGTTGGAGAGTCTGAACCTGTCGGAGCACCGGGAAGCCTTTTTGGATAACGACATCGAGGGCAGCCATCTTCCCTCGCTGCAGAAAGAAGACCTGATCGACCTGGGAGTGACGCGGGTGGGACATCGCATGAACATCGAGAGAGCGCTCAAAGTGCTGATGGACAGATAGGAGGAGGGGAGGAGTTTAAAGACTATGGATAGACAGATTGGGATGGGAGGAGAGGACGTGTGAGCTTTGACCAGCCTGGGGAAGAGATACAGTAAGAGAGGTCAAGTACAAGGGACTCTGATGGAAGAGAAAGAGGGCAAGAGTGAGGGAGGACAGAAGGTGGGTTTCCATCCAAATGTGTCGCCAATTTTAACCACAAAAGAAAATGCAAAATCACGCACAAATCATCCACTACTCAGTCCCTCCAGGATTTCTTTTCTTCTTTTTTGTGGGATTTTTGTGATTTTGCACCGGCTTTTCTCGAAAATTGCGATGCGATTCGCAAGGTTTTATGTGTTTTTTTGCATTAACATTGCAAGCACTGACAAAAATTGCAAGTTGAGGTATCTGTTTTGCTGTTTTTGCAGAGAAATCGCTGGAATTTTGTGGAGAGTGGTTGAATTATGGCGATCACAAAATTGCAATTTCCTGGAGCGGCTGACTAACTGTTGTGCGAATATTGGGAGTCGGTGAAGAAGACGCAAGCAGTTTACGTGATTAAAAGAGTGCCAAACCTCAAACGAGGGAAAACTTTAGGCAAAAGAAGAATGAACCCCGTTCTCTGAATAAATGTGAGGTAAAGAGAACACGTCCATGTGCAAAATATGATGGAAAGTTTGGTGATGGAGAGCACTCTGCTGTCTGCTACACCCGAGACGTGCCGTTGTCTTGCAGGCAGCGACCAAGCGCTACATGATCCACTTAGCAGTTACTGCAAGTCAATACAATTCTAGGAGTGAGTCGGCTGTTAATCCCGTCTAACCCTTCAAATTGTGCCTAAATAAGTGCTGCTTATTTACCTTACAAAAGTATTTAATGAAAGCCGACATGTAGAGTGCATCCTACTGATTTCTATCAAGCTTTTGCCATGTTTTTTACGGAGTGTTAACTTTTGCCAGTGCAAGGGAACATGAAACTGCATGGTTTTTTGAATGGAGTTTGGTTAACCAAGAGACAACGGAAGATTCACTGACTCTGTTTCCACTGTACTTTCGCGTTTACCATTTAACGATAGACCAACTTTTCCACCCCGCCCGAGCGTGAAAACTTTTTTTTGTGGAATTTTGAGTTTTTTATTTATTCCTTCGTCAGCGTTTCCACTCAGGTTTTTAATCCGGAGATTGAAAATGCACGTAAAAACATGTGGATGGAAACCCACCCGGAGAGGCTGTAAAACTACTGATGTGATGGATCAAACACAAAGGAGAGGACAGGAAGCGGGGAAGGGGGGGTTACTCTCTTTACCTCCATCATCACAGCTTTAGATCTTTGATCACAACGTTCTCGCTCCATCCTCAAACATGAAAGAGTCATTTCTAGACTCTGTGTGTGTGCTCATTGTTGTATGAATGCTCAAACTTCTTAGAGACTAAGATGTGTGTGCCGTGGTCTCTAACTGGATACATTGAGAAGTACGTTTTATACTGGGAGGAATAAAAATAATGTCATTTGATACTGTTTTGCAGTTAGCTGCATAAAGCACAATACAGACAACGAAACCAACCACTCATCCCAAGGTGAGACTGCACAGGAAGTGGCCAGCAGAGGACGACAAGGAATTACAAAGGAAATGTCTTTATTGTGGAATAGTGATTTGTCCGTTATTGGAATTTACACTTTATCATTTGGAACTAAAACTCGACACCTCGGCTGGATGCAAAAACAAGCCCTTTGCTGTTGCGGCAAGGCAACTTTTCTACCCAAGACTTTTCACCGAGTGTTTGGTGACGCATCTGTTCAGGAAAACTGCTGGGATTCTTCTCAGTGGGTTTGGGTGTCTGTCTGCTGCTGAGGCAAACAAACGGATGTACCGATCCACTCCTCCATCGGTCCTTAACAGAGAAACGGCATTCTTCAACTGTATTTTAAAGATGGCGTCATCGTTGAGTTGTTCGCATCATTTCGTGACCTTCGAATTAGAAGGTTCTATCTGACATGTTTGACATACAGGTATGTGACATGGTCTGGTGAAAGGGATAACGATTAGGCAACCATGAAATTGCACAAATCAAGATTTTTGTATATTACGCAAGTTTAGATGTTGAACGCACTCAATATAACAAACAGCCGTTTTAGGATGACTAAATACTTATAATTTGTTATAGCTTGTTCAGAGCAAACCAAACTTGTTCATAAACTTTCAGGGCGATTTTCTCTGAATGTTGCTTAGGAGTAGCTACCAACATTCAAATAAGCATATCTCCTTCAGCTATTTTCAGATTTCAATGTCTGACACATCATTTGAAAGCATGAAAAAACAGAAAAATGTCCTTGGCATACAATTGTTATCCAAAACACCAGTCCCTGTCACATTATGTGTGTAATGTTATGATTTGTTTTTATTTTTATCAGGTTTTTTGTCTGTAATTTCTAAAACAAATGGACCTATCTGCATTTAACTCAATGGATGCAGAAATCTTTGAAGCTCAGAACTATCTGAAGGCAGAAAGAACCTTGTAATTCTAAGCTAACGATGTATTAACCAATCATGTTTCCCACTATGATTTGTGATAGGGTGTCATATCAAGCTGTGTTCACTGAGGGAAGGTCGACACATGAACAATTTATTGTCTTCCACTCCTCGGTGGAAGCTGAAGTTTGTGCCAATAGCACTCTCTTCTGTCTGGAACAGCAACTACAAGTGGGTAGGAGCAGTGGATAGGAGAGGCAGGCAGGGCTGTTGGGTTGTGAAAACACATTACTACGTATTTCCTCTGAGAGTGAACTATAAATATTATGAAAAGCAGCTCTTAAGGCAATGGTGCATGGGCAAAAATCATGAACTAATATAGATGGGTAAATTTGTCACCCAGTTTGACCTTCATTTCTGGTCATGCCACTGTTCCTTACAACTATGTTACCACTTTGAGTTCGTTCCAGTTCCAGAAGGCAATAACAGTCATCCCCACCGCCTGAGAACATGGACCACCCCTTTTATATCCCACACTACCTGCACCAGCACTAGATCTCAGTGAGACAGTCAGAAAGCCATAAAGAATCATAACATCCACCCGGCCAAGTCAAGTTGATTTATAGATATAGCCCTAATTCACAAGCAATTCTCAAAGGGCTTCACAGAAAATATTTGTAAAACAAGCATGACAGGAGATAGAGAAGAAAGAAAGAAAGACATAGTAGACAGTCACTAGAGCAGATTTTAGCAAGGCAAACAGTCCAACGATTCTACAGCTATAACCTACAGCCTAACCTACCGGCAGCCTCATCCTCGACCCTAACAATTTATATTAAAACAAGCAACACAACAAGGCAAACAATCTAGCTTAGTGCACAAACCTTTCACATCAAGGACTCCTATATTGACCACAGCTATACAGTAGGAGCGCTGTGATGCATAATGCTCATCGTAATGCTTTACATTCTAGAAGAGAGATTCTAGAGAGAGTATAATGTTAGTCTCCTTTTCACCCAGAATACACACTCATGTGAATGGAGCAAGTATTAGTGCTGCTCCTGCTAAAGCCATGTCTGAAAGCCTGCACTGCATACTGTCAAGTATGTGCTGGTTCAGTTCAGTATAGATACATACAGAGAGACATATCTGAAAGCCTGCATGCATACTGTCAAGGACATGCTGGTTCAGTTCAGTATAGGTACATACAGAGAGACGTCTGAAAGCCTGCACTGCATACTGTCAAGTACATGCTGTTTCAGTTCAGTATAGGTACATACAGAGAGACGTCTGAAAGCCTGCACTGCATACTTCAAGTATGCTTTTTCAGTGTAGATGCATACAGAGGGACGTCTGAAAGCCTGCAATGCATACTGTCAAGTATGCTTTTTCAGTATAGATACATACAGAGCTGTCTGAAAGCCTGCACTGCATACTGCCAAGTATGCTTTTTCAGTGTAGATACATACAGAGAGACGTATGAAAGCCTGCACTGCATACCGTCAAGTATGCTTTTACAGTGTAGATGCATACAGAGAGACGTCTGAAAGCCTGTAATGCATACTGCCAAGTATGCTTTTTCAGTGTAGATACATACAGAGAGACGTATGAAAGCCTGCAATGCATACTGTCAAGTATGCCTTTTCAGTATAGATACATACAGAGCTGTCTGAAAGCCTGCACTGCATACTGCCAAGTATGCTTTTTCAGTGTAGGTACATACAGAGAGACGTATGAAAGCCTGCACTGCATACCGTCAAGTATGCTTTTACAGTGTAGATGCATACAGAGACGTCTGAAAGCCTGCACTGCATACTGTCAAGTATGCTTTTTCAGTATAGATTCATACAGATACATCTGAAAGCCTGCACTGCATACTGTCAAGTACATGCTGTTTCAGTATAGATACAGAGAAACAGGGCCAAGCACCAATACACACGCATGCCCAGCTGATAGATTTCCAGCCAAACACGATGATAGTGTATTTTGATTCTTGGCTATATCTACTTCATGCTTTTTGGCCTTTCATGATGTAAAATATGTCATATCTAACATATTCGGCCTTCTCTGCTGGAAACATTTAGTGAAGTGGACAGGATCTAATGTTATAGCGTGTGCCATAATCCAGGACTATATTATACTCAGAATTAGGATCATCACTATGAGAACTTAACTTTTCTGGTTGGGGTAAATTTAAAGACCCCCTAAAGTAAAAAATAAAAATAAAAAATCTTCAGTTGGATATCTGAGCTTCACTGTGCAGAATGATGTCTGTGCAGTTTAACACACTAGGCTGTTTCCACAATCATCTACTGAAAATGGAAAGTTTATCTGAGCTCACTGTAAAGGCCATTTTCAACTAGCATGATTTGTGACATCACAAATATTGAACCCAATCGCTGTCCAATATGTATTGTATGCTGTGATTGGCTAGTTATATTCTAGAATCTAGAATATAACTAGCCAATCACAGTATACAAACAAGGTCTTATAATCAGGGTTATCTAGAATCTAGATAACCCTGATTGGTTGCTTTGGAATTTTAATGAGGCAAAAGGAGGGGAAGTCATTTTAAGGATTTTAACAACATAATTTAACCTTTTTTTTATGGGAGGAAAACCATCAGACACAAATTATTATTCAAAGTAGAATATTTATATACATCTTAAAACATGACTTTAGGGGGTCTTTAAGTAGATATTTTATCTTATATTCTTTAGCAGGAGTGGTAACTGATCATGCTGTGGTGACCCTCCACGAATGAATGAATGAATATGGAGTAAGAGTGCTCACCATAATGGACAGTAATTATGATGGTATAGTATATCATAGTATATCATTTCATATCATCACTATCATTTTATCCTAAACATTGGTATATCAGATATACCAATGTTTAGGATAAAATTATAGTTATGTGATGGTTGATGCAGTGTACTATGGTCTTCACAGAAGAGAGACATGGCCTAAGAAGCAATAGTCATTTTTCATATTATTTTATCGTTATTTATGACGATAACTATGTATACCAGGAACCCATTATGTCTCTTTTTGACATGTCTATGAATAGTGAGTGCTCCTGTTAGATCAGATTTGAATAATATGACTTTATTAGCAAAGTGATAGTCCACCTGTATTTGTAATAAGCCTCTGTAAATTTAGTGCTGATTTGAAATTTATATTTGCCTAGTTTGTGCATTGTGTGGTAAAGCCATGGGACAGAGTCCTGCTTCATGGCTGTTGCTAAGTAACTGGTGATTCTTAGGACATCTCACTATGAGGAAGAGCACCCCCTGCTTCTCAGGCTATATAGAGAGCCAAAGTCACACCCTCTTCTGGTTTAGGCATATGATGAACCAAGGGATTTCATCCGCTATTCTTCGGCATTTCGTGAAATGCTTACAAAAAATAGTTTTGACTTGGTCAAACCAACCAATTCCGCTATGTTTAGAATCGGAATAAACCATAGAACATTTCACTTGCACCAAAACTTAAAATAATAACAATAATAATAATACGCAATTTTTTTTAAAGTTTTGATACGAGTGAACTTGTGTGGTACAGAAATGTGAAAGTTGGACATAAGGTGCTGATATTATGCTATAGCTGACGTTACCAGTCATGCATCAGTGACACACATCAGCTTCTTGCAGGCATCCGTGACTCTTCCCTGGACTAATGAAATGCAATTACGACCAGTTCAGTTCAGTTTGTATTTATTTAAAGTACAACATCACCCCAAGGGGGCTGCACACTTTACAACAAACAACAAGCAAATGAGAATGTATGCACACACACACAAACAATTGCACAGATATACCCACATAGAGACATACCCACAAGGATGCATGATAAGGCAGGGATTACACAATGAAGAAAAACGAGAAAAAAGTCAAATCCACATAGCAGGTATTTAGGTCCTGCTTGTAACCAACCTCAGTTTTGCAGGTTTATGTAATCAGGTCGGTGATGGTAAACTAACTTTCAGTTTGACCTGCTATGAGGCACAGAATCACCCTGTAGGGATATCTCACTGCATGCTCACAGACTTTGGACAGGTTTACTATGTGCGAATATTTTATACATTGTGGTTGGGAAAGGAAATGAGCACCGATCCTGGGCACACCTCTAGACTAGAGGGCATCTGATGAAGTGCAGGCTCTCTGCAAAAGGTCCCACACACCCACACACACACACACAATCACACTCACTCAGGGTCCCTGAGTGAGTGTGATTGTGTGTGTGTGTGGGTGTGTGTGACCCAGTGAGTTAGTGACTCAGTGAGTGAGTGAGTGAGACATCTGCAGGTTTTTTTTCTTTCTTTTTTCTGCCTGACAGCTGGTAACATTGCATGGACCTGATTATACAGACCTGCAATATGGAAGTTCCCATCATGGACCTGAATGTACAAACTTCATTGCAAAATTAAGCTTGCAAGCACAGACTTGAACTTACAAACTTGCAAATATAGCCTCGAGCTACAGTATATGAGATTTAAAAATCCATTGAACACTTCGGTCACCCCGTGGGTGTTTCTGAAAGCTTGTCAGGATGGAGTGTTTGCCTTGGGCTCACCAAGCGAAATATTAAACACAAGAGTGCCGGTGTTTAATGAACAAAACTATAGGCTACATTCAATCTAGTTTCAGATGTTTCGACTTGATAGATGTTATTTATCTTGCCAGACACTTCATCTATCAGGCTGATAGAGAATTTGCCAATATACTCACCAGTTTCTCAGCAGCAGTTGAAGGGGAATCAAATATGACTCCCCAACAGATGTCAGCCATCATCCTCTTGTTTCACTCTTCACTTTCTTTGCAGTCTTCCCCCCCTCCGCCGATCTCACAACATGTTGCTGTAATTTAAAGCTACACGTGATTTTTATTTATTTTTGAAAGATGATTTAGTGAGGTTTAGGAGGAAGGTGTACGTACGTGTGACTGTACCTTCACCTCCTTTAGGCCAACTATGCTCTTGTATTGAAAACCAAAATTTATTGGAGATATAATTTATTGGAAATAAATTATATATTGCACAATATTTCCATGACTTTTTATGTTTTAATTGACTGCTCTGGCAATACCCTGTCGACCCTGTGAGGCCTAACAGCCTAATAAACATCATGCTTGAAGGTAGATTATTGTGCTGTAATTGTTGTTTTGGAGAGTGGGGCACACATGTAGTGACAGAGTTGCGGCATACAGTACTGTGTTACTTTGCAGTGGTACAGTAATAGTGGGTCGTGGTGGGTTGGTTTTCCTCCGATCCTCCCCAAAAATGTTGAGTCACCAGCTGCCACTGCACAGACACATTAAACAAAGCAGACAATGGCAATGTTCTCAAAGAAGGGGAGCGTCTGGCCAAATTTTATCCAGTAATGAAGCAGCATGTTGGTAGGGTATGGAAAGTGGAGCTGGCAGTCACATTACCTGGGCAAAATAATCCAAAATGAACTGATAGATTCCATCAGTACAAAAATACTGGGGGGGGGGGGGGTGTGGCAGAGTCATCTGTCACCCTCAGAAGGCTGGAGGAGCTCAACATCTCCTTTAGTCCTATGGCAAAGGTGTTGCTAAGCTGCTTCATCAAGACAACTCAAGAGGCTTTTGTCCCATGTCGTGCCCACACATTACATCTGGTGCTGATGCTGCTAAGAGCTCAGATGCCATTGGCTGTTTAGGATTTTTCTCTCTCTCTCTCTCTCACACACACACACACACACATTCAAGACATATCAATCATACAAAAGCAGTGTTCCGAATTGTCCAGAAGTGTTCATTTGGAATTATTATTAATTATTATTATTAGAATGGTTCACTCATTCACTCGCTCACTATTCCCTTTAAAACCATAAAACTCAAAGAAGAAGAAGAAGAAGCCAACCACCGTAAAACAGAAGAAGATTTTGATGGTCGCTGACTGTCGGAAGAAGAGGACTTTGGTTTAGTTTGTTGGCTGCCTGAATAAATAAGTAAAGTTTTATTGATTTGTGTGGTGGTGGTGATGTTTCTTTTAACCCCCCCCCCCCCATTGACTAACTGCCATGCATTCTTTATTGATGTTCTGAAAATAATATAGACTGTAGGCTACAATATATAAATATAGACTGCAGGCTACAGTATATAAATATAGACTGCAGGCTACATAGGCCACAGTAGGCTATATAAATATAGACTATAGCCTAGATCAATATAGACTGTAGGCTACAGTATATAGACTGCAGGCTACAGTATAGATGGTAGGCTACATAGGCCACAGTAGGCTAGGCTATATAAATATAGACTGTATGCTACAGTATATAAATATAGACTGCAGGCTACAGTATAGACCGTAGGCTACATAGGCCACAGTAGGCTATATAAATATAGACTATGCTACAGTAGATCAATATAGACTGTAGACTACAGTATATAAATATAGACTGCTGTCTGCTACAGTATAGACTGTAGGCTACATAGGCCACAGTAGGCTATATAAATATAGACTATGCTACAGTAGATCAATATAGACTGTAGGCTACAGTATATAAATATAGACTGCAGGCAAATTTGAAGCTAAGCCTAGCATTGAGATTGCTCACAGAATCACTTATGCATTTATTTCCATATGTGCCAAGCATGTGTGGGTCTTACCCCGCTAGCCGGGCGCTTCTCGCTCATACTGAGCACATTAGCGCCCGGCGAACGTCACGCATTTCCCATTTTACACTGTGCCATTTTCACGTCTAGGTCTAAAAGCCGGCTCCTACCTGAGTCTTCACGTGAAGTGAAGACGCTAACTGATGCAAAATATCCTCCTCTTTTAATGACACCTAGTTGTTGCATCCAAATTGTTGCATAAAATCCACTTTTCTGTCTTTCAAAAACCGAAAAGCATTTATCTGGAGCACCGCTTCTTCTTCTTCTCTGATGTGAAGCAACCCGGAACAACGACTTCCGGGTTGCTCGAGGTGCTCCAGATAAATGCTTTTCGGTTTTTGAAAGACAGAAAAGTGGATTTTATGCAACAATTTGGATGCAACAACTAGGTGTCATTAAAAGAGGAGGATGTTTTGCATCGGATAGCGTCTTCACTTCACGTGAAGACTCAGGTAGGAGCCGGCTTTTAGACCTAGACGTGAAAATGGCAGTGTAAAATGGGAAATGCGTGACGTTCGCCGGGCGCTAATGTGCTCAGTATGAGCGAGAAACGCCCGGCTAGCGGGGTAAGTGTGGGTCAGGGTAGGCAGTGCCTCACCTAGGCTAATAAGGAAAAAAATTAAATATAAAGTTAGTTATTTTTATTAATTAATGTATTATTATTATTTATTGTTTAACATTAATTTGTTGAGATTGTTGTTCTCCCAGAGTCCCATTGTCTGTCAGTGTCAAGTTATATGGTGTCAAGCATTAGGCACTGCGCTTTTCTCAACAGGTACGGCGATTTCTTGCATAAATTTTGACTCCGACACCAGTCTCGCTTGCCGTCCTCTGACCTCTGCACTTGTGGCGGGCTGTGAGTGAGTTTTCGCTAGCTATTTCTGCATTTATTTCGTCTACCAACAACATGGATATATGGTTGCCTACTTAAAACAATTTACAACATTTACTTTTGAGGGGGAAAAGACCGTGGTCGCAAATGGAAAGCCAACACCTGACAGAACTTACTCAAAGAAGAGACAATGGACTTTTCATATTTGCTGCGCGTGCGGCCAGACTAGCAAGCCATTCTGCTTCCCTCGGCCTCTACTGTTCTCCACCAGCGACAGTGTGTGGGTGAAAGGGGGTTATAAGGTAATATAAAAAGTGACATACACGCTGCATCGTTTATTGCAATCGAATTGGATGAAATTCAATATAATTATCACAAACAAAGCCCAAATATCTGTGGTTTTGCGATATGTCACGCGACAGATGCGCTTTTTCGTGTTGCTTAATGAAACGATTTTGTTTTAGGAGCATGAGCCCCAGTGTCGAGGAGGTGTCTTTCGTAACGAGTGGCCGACCACAAACGTGTGTGATATGCTGGCGGACCACCCGTGCAAGGTACATGTGTTGCTTGTATTTCGGGGGGGTTGGTTTGCTGTGTTATTCTGTATTTTGTATGTTGGTTGACCGAGGCTCCATGATTGTGTTTATAGGGGCTTCTTGAGCGTGCGTGAGCACTGTGTGCGCAGTGGGGAGGATCCGAGCAGGGGATCGGCTGTGTAGCTGGTGGGTTGAGTTGTATTTTCTCATATTGTATTTATATTTTCTTTCTGTTTGTGTTTTGTGGGGAAGTGTTGGGAATTAATTATGTTTTTGTTTCATTTGTGTAGCTGCTAGTGAGCCACTGCCTTGGCTGGTTATGGTTTATTTCGTCATTGTGATACATTAGTTTGATTTGATTGTATAACTTAAAGACCACCATCTTGCGAGAGCCTTTACACATAATTATTGTTGCTGCGTGCTATCATGACGTGGTGATATGTAACAAGTGTCAACCAACCTGTGCTGTGATGGTATGAGCAGTTTTAATTAAAACATATATATATATTTTTGTCGATAATAAAGATTCCTATTTTAATATTAAGCTGCTTCTTGGTGTTAGCCGCGACACGCAACTCTAAATGGATTCTCCTTTAGAGTTGCGCACGGCTTGCCCTTCTCCGTGGAAGTCAGACCCCAAAACAAGCTCTCCGGGCTTCAAACATGCACGAATCACAAAGACAAAAGTACTTACGCGGAGCCACGGGTGTCTTCCCTCAGGCCGGTCTGGCAACGGTGATTGTTAACTTTCAGTTTACGAGTACGATGCTTATTTGTGTAGCCAGAAACGGTATCTTTCCCTTTTCAGAGACTCTTCTTCTTCGTGGCGCTGCTGTGCAGTTGAAACGCGGCCACGTCCCCGGAAGACGGAATGGGTGAAGGGCCTAGATGTGTGCAGCTCCAGACGGAATGGGTGAGGGGCCTAGATGTGGGCGAGGGGCCTACATGTGGGCGGCTCCAGACATAGTGGGCGAGGGGCCTACATGTCGGCAGCCTCAGACGGAATGGGCGAGGGGCCTACATGTGGGCGGCCTCAGACGGAATGGGTGAAGGGCCTAGATGTGGGCGGCTCCAGACGGAATGGGTGAAGGGCCTAGATGTGGGCGGCTCCAGAGTGGGCGAGGGGCCTACATGTGGGCGGCTCCAGACGGAATGGGCGAGGGGCCTACATGTGGGCGGCCTCAGACGGAATGGGTGAAGGGCCTAGATGTGGGCGGCCTCAGACGGAATGGGTGAAGGGCCTAGATGTGGGCGGCTCCAGACGGAATGGGTGAGGGGCCTAGATGTGGGCGGCTCCAGACGGAATGGGTGAGGGGCCCACATGTGGGCGGCTCCAGACGGAATGGGCAAGGGGCCTACATGTGAGCGGCCTCAGACGGAATGGGTGAAGGGCCTAGATGTGTGCAGCTCCAGACGGAATGGGTGAGGGGCCTAGATGTGGGCAGCTCCAGAGTGGGCGAGGGGCCAACATGTGGGCGGCTCCAGACGGAATGGGCGAGGGGCCTACATGTGAGCGGCCTCAGACGGAATGGGTGAAGGGCCTAGATGTGGGTGGCTCCAGACGGAATGGGTGAGAGGCCTAGATGTGGGCGAGGGGCCTACATGTGGGCGGCTCCAGACGGAATGGGCGAGGGGCCTACATGTGGGCGGCCTCAGACGGAATGGGTGAAGGGCCTACATGTGGGCGGCCTCAGACGGAATGGGTGAAGGGCCTAGATGTGGGTGGCTCCAGACGGAATGGGTGAGGGGCCTAGATGTGGGCGGCTCCAGACGGAATGGGTGAGGGGCCCACATGTGGGCGGCCTCAGACGGAATGGGTGAGGGGCCTACATGTGGGCGGCCTCAGACGGAATGGGTGAGGGGCCTACATGTGGGCGGCTCCAGACTGAATGGGTGAAGGGCCTAGATGTGGGCGGCTCCAGAGTGGGCGAGGGGCCTACATGTGGGCGGCCTCAGACGGAATGGGTGAAGGGCCTAGATGTGGGCGGCTCCAGACAGAATGGGTGAGAGGCCTAGATGTGGGCGGCTCCAGACGGAATGGGTGAGAGGCCTAGATGTGGGCGGCTCCAGAGTGGGCGAGGGGCCTACATGTGGGCGGCTCCAGACATAGTGGGGGAGGGGCCTACATGTCGGCAGCCTCAGACGGAATGGGCGAGGGGCCTACATGTGGGCGGCCTCAGACGGAATTGGTGAAGGGCCTAGATGTGGGCGGCTCCAGACGGAATGGGTGAGGGACCAAGATGTGGGCAGCTCCAGAGTGGGGGAGGGGCCTACATGTGGGCGGCCTCAGACGGAATGGGTGAAGGGCCTAGATGTGGGCGGCTCCAGATGGAATGGGTGAGAGGCCTATATGTGGGCGGCCTCAGACGGAATGGGTGAAGGGCCTACATGTGGGCGGCCTCAGACGGAATGGGTGAAGGGCCTAGATGTGGGCGGCTCCAGAGTGGGCGAGGGGCCTACATGTGGGCGGCTCCAGACGGAATGGGTGAGGGGCCTACATGTGGGCGGCCTCAGACGGAATGGGTGAAGGGCCTAGATGTGGGCGGTTCCAGACGGAATGGGTGAGGGGCCTAGATGTGGGCGGCTCCAGACGGAATGGGCGAGGGGCCCACATGTGGGCGGCTCCAGACGGAATGGGCGAGGGGCCTACATGTGAGCGGCCTCAGGCGGAGTGGGTGAAGGGCCTAGATGTGGGCGGCTCCAGACGGAATGGGTGAGAGGCCTAGATGTGGGTGGCTCCAGAGTGGGCGAGGGGCCTACATGTGAGCGGCTCCAGACGGAATGGGCGAGGGGCCTACATGTCGGCTGCCTCAGACGGAATGGGCGAGGGGCCTACATGTGGGCGGCCTCAGACGGAATGGGTGAAGGGCCTAGATGTGGGCGGCTCCAGACGGAATGGGTGAAGGGCCTAGATGTGGGCGGCTCCAGACGGAATGGGTGAGGGACCTAGATGTGGGCAGCTCCAGAATGGGGGAGGAACCTACATGTGGGGGGCTCCAGACGGAATGGGCGAGGGGCCTACATGTCGGCTGCCTCAGACGGAATGGGCGAGGGGCCTACATGTGGGTGGCTCCAGACGGAATGGGTGAGGGGCCTAGATGTGGGCGGCTCCAGACGGAATGGGTGAGAGGCCTATATGTGGGCGGCTCCAGAGTGGGCGAGGGGCCTACATGTGGGCGGCTCCAGACGGAATGGGTGAAGGGCCTAGATGTGGGCGGCTCCAGACGGAATGGGTGAGGGGCCTAGATGTGGGCAGCTCTAGAGTGGGCGAGGGGCCTACATGTGGGCGGCTCCAGACCGAATGGGTGAGGGGCCTAGATGTGGGTGGCTCCAGACGGAATGGGTGAGAGGCCTATATGTGGGCGGCTCCAGAGTGGGCAAGGGGCCTACATGTGGGCGGCTCCAGACGGAATGGGTGAGGGGCCTACATGTGAGCGGCCTCAGACGGAATGGGTGAAGGGCCTAGATGTGGGCGACTCCAGACGGAATGGGTGAGGGGCCTAGATGTGGGCCGCTCCAGAGTGGGCGAGGGTTCTACATGTGGGTGGCTCCAGACGGAATGGGCGAGGGGCCTACATGTGGGCGGCCTCAGACGGAATGGGTGAAGGGCCTAGATGTGGGCGGCTCCAGACGGAATGGGTGAGGGGCCTAGATGTGGGCGGCTCCAGACGGAATGGGCGAGGGGCCTAGATGTGGGCGGCTCCAGAGTGGGCAAGGGGCCTAGATGTGGGCGGCTCCAGACGGAATGGGCGAGGGGCCTAGATGTGGGCGGCTCCAGAGTGGGCAAGGGGCCTAGATGTGGGCGGCTCCATACATAGTGGGCGAGGGGCCTAGATGTGGGCGTCTCCAGAGTGGGCGAGGGGCCTACATGTGGGCGGCCTCAGACGGAATGGGTGAAGGGCCTAGATGTGGGCGGCTCCAGACGGAATGGGTGAGAGGCCTACATGTGGGCGGCCTCAGACGGAATGGGTGAGAGGCCTACATGTGGGCGGCTCCAGACGGAATGGGCGAGGGGCCTACATGTGGGCGGCTCCAGACGGAATGGGCGAGGGGCCCACATGTGGGCGGCTCCAGACGGAATGGGCGAGGGGCCTACATGTGAGCGGCCTCAGACGGAATGGGTGAAGGGCCTAGATGTGGGCGGCTCCAGACGGAATGGGTGAGAGGCCTAGATGTGGGCGGCTCCAGACGGAATGGGTGAGAGGCCTAGATGTGGGCGGCTCCAGAGTGGGCGAGGGGCCTACATGTGGGCGGCTCCAGACAGAATGGGCGAGGGGCCTACATGTGGGCGGCCTCAGACGGAATGGGTGAAGGGCCTAGATGTGGGCGGCTCCAGACGGAATGGGCGAGGGGCCCACATGTGGGCGGCTCCAGACGGAATGGGCGAGGGGCCTACATGTGGGCGGCTCCAGACGGAATGGGTGAGGGGCCTAGATGTGGGCAGCTCCAGAGTGGGCGAGGGGCCTACATGTGGGCGGCTTCAGACTAAGTGGGCGAGGGGCGTACATGTGAGCAGCTCCAGAGTTGGCGAGGGGCCTACATGTGGGAGGCTCCAGACAGAGTGGGCAAGGGGTCCTACATGTGGGCAGCCCTAGACGGAATGGGCGAGGGGCCTAAGTGTGGGCGGCTTCAGACTGAGTGGGCGAGGGGCGTACATGTGGGCGGCAACAGACGGAATGGGTGAGGGGCCTAGATGTGTGACTGATATTGCTTTTATACAACAGTAAAGAAACAAAGCTTTTCATCAAGTAATAATCACATTTTAAAGTAATTTGAGACAAGCTTTCTGTCTGTTATCTGTCTCCGCCAACAAAAAATACTATAGTTCCCTCAGGAGTTGCCAAGCAAGTGCAACAACAGGTAGACTAAACTTGCTGCCTGCACATTTCCCGAATGGAAGCTAGCTAAGCTAACGTCAGATGAGTTTATTGGTGATGCACTTCGGGGAGGGGTGTGGGCTGCTGGAAGGAGCTGTCATAAAACAGCTTTTCTGCAAGAAAGACAAGCTGTAGAAAGCAAGTGTCAACTTGAGGCCTTTAGTCTATCTAAATGTAGACAGTGCCCTCTGTTGGAATCAAGTTAAATAGCAATTCAAACTCATTGTAGTCATTTGCCTCGAGATTTATACTGTTGTGCACCAGATTGAGATGGTCCTTGGCATATTTTTTATATACAGTATGTACATTATACAAAATATATTATTTTGTATAATGTAGAACAATGCTACATTATGTATTTTGCACTGAGGTTTCTTCAGTTAGTTTGAGTTTTTTTCATCTTGATTTCAGTTAACTAAAAACTTAAAAGTCCTCCTCCCCCACACCTTTTTTATTATCTTTATTTCAGTTAACTAAAACGTCCCCTCTCCCCCCACACCTTTTAGTCTTTAGTGTAGTTTTATTTAACCGGTCCTTGGTGAGTGTGTTGTATCTTCAATTGTAGAAATGTCTGTTATTCAAATGAGTTTGAGAGAGAAGAAGGGAGGAGAGAAGGATGATTGGGGTCCCCCGCCCCTGTCAAGAGGATCCCAGGAGGAGTCACAGATCGGCGGTCAGTCAGACAGCCTTGCTGGTGTCTGTGGATCCTCTGGACCAGAGCGTGTCTGCACATCCTCTACTGACACAGTGTATAACACACGCGCTTCAACTCTGCTGCTCCAGCCTCCAGCTGCTCAGCAACATAGCCCACGGCAGGAGCTGCAAATAACTGAGTGGTTTTACTTCATCTGATGCTGGTGACTTTGCAAAGAACCGGGACGTCATTCACAACTGGATTCCAGTAAAGGTAATGAAAATATATATATATATATATATTTTATTATTAGCAGTTTATTTATTAGTACGGTAGTTTAAAAAAAGGTTAGTGTACATTTTGACTTTTTTTTTTATTCCAGTGGTATTTAGTAATAAGGTCTATAAAACTCTTATAATTATATGTTTATGTGTCTGTGATACTCGGGTATAGTGATTTTATAATAATCTTATAGTAGCCGACTTTATGGTAGCTTATTATAGCCCATACAGTGGTTCTCAAAGTGGGGTCAGGGGTCCCCAGCAATCCCCCCCTCCTATAATTCCATCCATAAGTAACACAATGACAGAATGGATGACTGTTTTGGTCATGGGTTTCATACAGTTTCTTTCTGTAACAAAACATCTAAAACCAGAAATCTTATCAGATGGGGACCCCGGGACAAAATCTTATCAGATGGATGGATAGAGGTCCGAGGCCCAAAGCCAGTAGACTAGACACTATATTAAATTGCGACTGTTCTTCGTCTTTTCCTTAAGCCACAGCTTAAAAGTATTATTTAAAATAATTATTTTTAGTTGTAAACAAACCATAGGAGAGAAGTTGCTGCTGTGCTCTGTTTAATACAGACCTCAGACCGTCTTGGGTCATTTATTTGGTGACCACTGTGTGATTCATTGTATGAGAGGCACAGCTTGCAGTTCGACCCGTGAATCCATCAAAATAAGGTTGACTTTAAGCCAATCGACGTCTGGCCTGCTTTCCACTTGAGTGTGGCTGCTTGACATACAGTCAGCGTGGTGTTAATATGATGTAGCACGTCCAACATTCACACAGACGTGATTCTAATTATAGTCCCAAGCAACTTCATTTTTTTCTCTCTTTATGCCCATCTATCATCAAGACACAAAAAGCATGGCCGTATGGCTGTGGCTGCTCTTTAGTTGAACTGAAATTCAACTGGACCTTAGCCAACTGCTGGAAGGGTGACTTTAATATAGCAAACTAGTGCTTTAAAATTAACAGCAAACAACAAGTCTAATCAATGACTACACCAGGGTCTCGTTTATCACACTGTGCTTAGGATCCCTAGTAAGGATGAACTGAAAGAACAACTTATCCATGGAGTGCACATGTAGCGTGTGTTGTGTTGACAGTTCTGACAGCAACCCATGTTAAGGGCGAGCCCAGGAGTGGAGGCGGGATTCGATCCACCGACCTCCTGCTTTCAAAGTGCACACACAACCGCAACCGCAACCCCAAGAGAGCTACGCTGTCTTGGTGGAGCTGGTTAACGGGTCTTTATACTGGGGGGAGTGAGTTTAACCAACTCGCTACCACTCGGGACTCACATTCACTCGGTTACACACGCATTTTGCACGCACTATGCAATTTCCGTGTTCAATTGGTAATCAGGCTCATTTATATGTGGTAATTGGCATTGACCATTTATGATTCGATTGGGGCAGATCCACATGTGGAATGTACCAGTTGGACTAGTCTGGCCATGAGGTTTCTGGACCTGGGGCTGTGACCAATGCGCAGGAACCAGAATCTGGTTACCGAATATGTGTGCGCCAGAAAAATCTTCCTTGTAGATAACATTAGTTAGCTAGAGCCTGATAAGGTGACAAAAAAGTTATAGTACATAAATGTTTTAAAACAAAACATTGGTGCAATATGCCATCGCCGCCACCATCGCCATTTGTGGCAACTAGTTAGCCTACAGTACACAACTCGAATCGGCGTTTCAACGGGGGAACGATAAAAAGGTGGCACGTATCCGGTTTACATATTCCGGTGTTATGCTGAGTTCTGCATCCCCGCCGAGAATTGCATCCCCACCATATTTTGGGGCTGTTTTAACTTAAAAACAGAGACGCAAGTCTCGGCAGGCACAAACCGCCGAGACTTGCGTCCCCCTACAGAAGAGAGCCCCAAGCATGGAAGACACCTCGATCCATGCGGATTTTATGTATCAAAGTCGGTCTCCATGAGCCAGGACAAACAAACCCCCTGGCCTGGAGGTCACGTCTACCCAGACAATTATCTAATTTTTAAACAGTTACGTTTCCGTATAACTCATTACAATATGCTCCCGTGAGGTGGGGATGCATTCGGCGGCGGGGGTGCAAAACCCGACATAACACCGATTCCCTTTGTCTAGGTCGGAAAGAGGAAAGAGGTGTAATTCACAAAGGATGGGTGGGCCGGCTCTTCTCCTCGGGAACAGCCTGGTGGTGACGCCAGCTTACAGTTGGACTGTGATTGATAACGGGGTAATTGCCTGGAGGTGTGGGACTGTGGGTGGGTACCTATTCACCTTATGTTCCAACACAGGGGTGAGCCAGTTACTTCCTATTGTGTTTACACTTCTTGTGACAATACAGTACTAGTGACCAGATAAAACAGACAGTGTTTTGAACAGGAAGTCATAACACAACCGGGTGTGGGCGGGGCTACATAAGGTGAATACTTGTCTCCCAAAGTGTCCCTAAGCAAGGGTCAGAATTGACTTAAATTATTAGCCTAAAGTTGTCTGGTTTACTTTCTAACCGTTGTGTTGTTGTTTTTGACATCACTACTTTTGCGCGGAGTACCTTTGCAAGATGACACTACATTGTGAAACATGCGTAGACAGTCACTCCACAAGTTAGTCATAGGGATTCTAGGCACATCATCTCATTACTACAGTAGGCTGGCTGGGGGTTCTGTGGCGGCGCCGGCCAGCGCGCAATTGCTCAACTAAACGGTACAATGAGCTAGAGCCCGACCGATATGGGATTTTTGAAACCGATACGATACCGATTTTAGGGAATAAAAAATTACCGATACCGATAATATCGGCCGATATTTTTTTTTTTTTTTTTTTTTTTTTTTTTTTATCATCAAATGTTTATCCCCCATTAGTGCTAATCCCCCATTAGTGCTAATTTTTTATTTATTTATCCTGGTTGCTGCTCCACCCTCTGCCGATCTGGGGAGAGCCGAAAACTGGCTCCATGCTTCCACATGGGCAGTTAGCCAGCCGCTTCTTTTCACCTGACAGGGGAAGCTTCACCGGTAGGACATAGCACGTGGGAGGATCACGATATTCCAACGAGTTCCCCTCCCTCCGAACAGGCGCCCTTAACGACCAGAGGAGGGACCACATCAGCAACCCTCAAATATCAAACACTTGACAAAGATATGATTGAGTTGACATGAATTGAAATATGTGATGTAGGCAGGATATTTTACAGCTTATTAATAAACTCAATGCAATGAAACAGTAAACTTAACTGGGAATTTAATAATTATAAATAACTAGAAATACAAAAACACAATAGAACAAATACCGGTAGTTAAGAAAAAATATCAAATATACACAACATGCTGTCCATGCTGTCTATAACTTATATATATATATATACCGTAAATTCCGTAAAGCCGCACCTTTTTTCCCGTTTTTTGGCCTTTTTTGGCCCCTGCGGCTTATATAACGGTGCGGCTTATCTATGGATTTTTTCAAAAAAAAAAAAAAAAAAAAAAAAAATCTCTCTTTTTTAGCACTCTTTCTAACTATAAATCCTATATAACTATAATAAGTTTTAATTTCCTCTCTTGCCCTCTTTTCACCACACTGTATGACACTGTATGACACTGTGTGCACTGTAAAAAACAACACAGGTGGTGTTGTGTTATGTTGTTTTGTTGAAATGTTAATAAATGGGAGCTTCCTCAAACAGCCATCTCTTTCCCGACAATCCCCTCTGTGCATGAACCCTTACATATGGTAATTAAACATTAAAACACAAAAAAAAAAAAAAAAAAAAAAAAAAAAACATTAAAACACCCGCGGCTTATAGTCCGGTGCGGCTTATATAAGAAAAAAATAGTCAACTTTGCAGGTGCGGCTTATACACCGGTGCGGCTTATAGTCCGGAATTTACGGTATATATATATATTTATAAAAAAAAAAAAAAAAAAAAAAAATCGGCCGATAAAAAAAAAAATATATCGGCCGATACCGATATATCGATAATCGCCAATATCGGCCGATAATATCGGCGGGCCGATAATATCGGTCGGGCTCTACAATGAGCATGCAAAGCGCAATATTTCTAGTATAGATAAATGAGGCCAGGTGCTTGAGAGTGTCTTGAAACTCCAATGGTTGTTCGAAAAAGTATGGTTGATTTTGGAAAGCCAGTAATTAATCTCTACACCTGGCTTTGTTGAGACTTGGTGAACAACCCCCTGCAGATATCTTGTGTGGTCATTTTGTGTTTCTGTGAGACAGATATATTGTACTTCTAAAAACATTTTAAATCCAAGGTTGAATCAAAAAGGTCTTAAAGATTCTTGAAATGTGCAGATACCTGCAAAGAGGGGGAATACTGTGTGAGTAGTGTCTGACAGCTGATCCCTCTCTGTGCAGAGAGAGAGAGAGGAAGAGAAGAACAGCTGCATCCGTCTGAGAGTGAAAGCAGAGAGCTGGATGATCCACAGAGCTGTTAACTCTATCTCTGATGTCCAAACAAAACCTCTTAGGAAAGAACAAGGAGATAATGTACTAGTTATATAGAAAATGTAAACAGTCTGATGGAGTTGAAGATACTGTAAACTTTTAAAAGAATTCCTGAGAATGAACTGCAAAACTAAAGTATTTATTGGAAAAATAAGGCAGAGGTTGATTATCAGAAATCATTCATTTGTTGAATTCTTAATTTTAGTTAATTTATAATTTTCTACTACAAAGTTGTAGGTTCTGTCGACTTACCAAGGAACTATCATTGAACTTCATGGTTCTTTCTAGGAAACTTCCTAAGAAATTAACAGTTCTGTTCTAGGAAATTACAGTATTTGGAAATTGCGAACCCAGAAAATAAAGCTTGTGATGCTCAGTCACATATTTAAGATGACTTGTCAGCTGCCCTGCGAGTGCTTAATAAACTTACATTCAAAATTATAATAATTTATATCCAGTCTTGCTCAAGTGCAGCTGAATTTCTCAGGAGAGAGCAGCTTCTAGTTTTCACTCGACACATTTCCTTTTAATCACATGTTGGCGTCTAAAGACGTCTTCCTTTTTTGTCCTGTGGCGCAGAAAACAAACATGGCTGCACATCAACATGGATGAGCTCAACAAATAAACCACAACACATTCTCCATGTAAGAAACCACAACGCATTCTCCATGTAAGAAACCACAACACATTCTCCATGTAAGAAACCACAACACATTCTCCATGTAAGAAACCACAACGCATTCTCCATGTAAGAAACCACAACGCATTCTCCATGTAAGAAACCACAACACATTCTCCATGTAAGAAACCACAACACATTCTCCATGTAAGAAACCACAACACATTCTCCATGTAAGAAACCACAACGCATTCTCCATGTAAGAAACCACAACACATTCTCCATGTAAGAAACCACAACACATTCTCCATGTAAGAAACCACAACGCATTCTCCATGTAAGAAACCACAACACATTCTCCATGTAAGAAACCACAACGCATTCTCCATGTAAGAAACCACAACACATTGTCCATGTAAGAAACCACAACACATTCTCCATGTAAGAAACCACAACGCATTCTCCATGTAAGAAACCACAACACATTCTCCATGTAAGAAACCACAACACATTCTCCATGTAAGAAACCACAACGCATTCTCCATGTAAGAAACCACAACACATTCTCCATGTAAGAAACCACAACGCATTCTCCATGTAAGAAACCACAACGCATTCTCCATGTAAGAAACCACAACGCATTCTCCATGTAAGAAACCACAACACATTCTCCATGTAAGAAACCACAACACATTCTCCATGTAAGAAACCACAACGCATTCTCCATGTAAGAAACCACAACACATTCTCCATGTAAGAAACCACAACACATTCTCCATGTAAGAAACCACAACACATTCTCCATGTAAGAAACCACAACACATTCTCCATGTAAGAAACCACAACGCATTCTCCACAACACATTCTCCATGTAAGAAACCACAACACATTCTCCATGTAAGAAACCACAACACATTCTCCATGTAAGAAACCACAACAGAGACAAGTCGAACTCGGTTGGATCCAGCACAACATGGACCATATTTTTTCCCTCATCCACCAACTTTCAACACAGCATGGAAACATGCATGGCTAGATAACAAGCGTATGCTAACTAGCATACACAGCTGCATGGTGTTGCCCTCAGCTTGGAGAGAACAACTGATTAACTACTAGGCCACGTACCACATGAGGCTTATATCCCCTCCTCATGTCCCATAATGCCTTGCGAGCTACCTGAGGCTGCACCTGTGGTTGTTGTCCACCAGAGATCGCCAGCAGTCCATTGTAGGTCACTACTACAATAATATTGTGTTTAATACTTAGCTCCCAGTTGTGACTTAACAGTATCTACGCCTATTTATTCATGACTTTGCTGTGCAGCATTGAAAATGTTCTTCAACTAAATGTGGTGATGTTGTGTTTGTGACTTGTGGAGGCACTGGCTACCTTGTTCTTGATGTTGTGTTTGTGACTTGTGGAGGCACTGGCTACCTTGTTCTTGATGTTGTGTTTGTGACTTGTGGAGGCACTGGCTACCTTGTTCTTGAGACTACTCACCTTTCTCCTCCCTCAGCCCAGCCCAGTCACAGCGTGAAGCAGCCTGAGCTGCCTGCAGAGTTCCCTGTCATGGAGAATGAGGTGGACATCATCAACACGAAGGGGATAGAAGACATCAGCTATGTTCAGCAGGAGGCCATAGTAAGTCAGCTGTACACCACACACTGAGGATGGTTCAAACTCAAATAGTGTGTGTGTAGATGAAGTGCTGTGGCCATTGTTCTGAGTTCAGCTGGATGATGTGAACAGAACCACAGGGCAGCACCACTTCCTGGTGTTTCCTGTGAGAATTGACCTCTGACCCCTGCTTCCTGCTCCCAGCAGCCAATCAAACACATGTTTTCCCCTGGGAGCTCAGTGGCCTGTGCTCGACATGGTCTTTGGTTAGTTCACTGTGAATTTTTTTTTACTCTTAAAGTCTAAAAATACTGTCCGACCCCGGATGTTGGAGCTGTGTTACATAAGCTTTTGGGATTGAAGTGTCGGGACTGCGAGGCTGTACAGAAAGTTTCTGGATCTCGGTTCTCACAAAGTAAACAATCATGGGAGAAAGACAGTTTCCTGGAGCTGCTTAAAAAGGAAAATCACCCAGAAGTATTAACATCCAGCTTATTATGTTGGTCATTTATTTGTATATGCCTACTGGGATGGGAAATGCTACAGGTTTCCTGGACTCACCTTTCAAGTGGAATTCTACCCAGAATTAACTTCAATGACCAAAATTAACTTCAGTGACTGCGATGATTCAGAGTTTTCATAGCAGTATTATTATTCCCAAAGTGGAAAATGTACCTTGATTTGATTTTGATTTGATAGTTGTGTAAGGATAAAACAAAAAACAAACGGATAAAATAAAAGCAAGAATGGCAATCATAGATACAGATATATAAAACAATACACCTTTACAGCAAGTGCAATGAGCAAATTCTCATCAACACAAAATACTGTAAACATTGCATGTCGAAAAGGAGTAGGAAGATGGAAACGTATTTAATCCTACTAGAGAGGGAATATGTCCAAATTCATAAAGATTGTGCACCTTATGCCAAGTTGGCACTGGCCGGTATGCAGAAACTCGCCCTCGCCGGGATGAGTGAATGTCATATCTCAGCTCCTAGATCCTTGATGTGACTTAACTTTTTTTGGTGTGTGCTAGCAATCCATTTCTGAAGTCATTTTTCTATTCAAGGTCACGTCCAAGATCAAGTGTAATTTTCAAGGTCATTTTTAGAAAAAGAAAAAGAAGTGTCCATAGAGACAGTCGGCGTGTGTGGGAACGCCCACAAAATGTTGGCGCGCGAGTGGGGTAAAACTGCCCATAAATCTCAATGGGCTGATTCACCAAAGGAAGGTGCTGTGGCTCTAACTACAGTTTTGGGGATTCTAGAGCAGAACACAAGACGTCTATTCAGATGTGCGTTTACTGCGGTGGTTGAATCCCTGATCATGTCTGCCTGGGCTGGGCTAGCAGCTAAATTCTAACTTTGCTGAATGGATAGAACGGGAGATTTACCCCACCCTGACCACGCCCCCAGCCAGGCTGAGCCAGCTAACCCAGCGTCTATGACGAGACATCGCCTCAATTTATAACTCTGGAACTGTCAGATTAACTATGGCTCTAGATAGGGGTGCACCGATCACGTTTTTTGCCACCGATCATCACCGATTGCCGATCACCTATGAGAAATATCTGCCCAACCGATCATCGACCGATTACCGATTACCGATCACCAATATATATATATATATATATATATATATTTATTTATTTATTTTGTAAGCACTAAGCAGCTATAGCAGTCTATTCTAACAGTTTCCATTTTACATATAGGCCTACATTTCATGCATCAAATTGAAAGTGCAGCACATTTTCTTTTTTTTCTACATCAATATTTTATATTTTGTAGGCTAAAGGAAACCGCCAACATGATTTTTTGTGTGTGAGATAATTGGAGCACAAGACTGTGTTGAACTAAATGGCTAGTAGTACGGTAGTCCAGTTCCCTCAGTTCAGTTTATAAAAGAACAAAAATCACTCCACTTCGGGATTTCCATGTTACCAGTTCAATGCAGTTCAGTTCACTCAACAAAAATACTCCATTTTCCGGGATTTCCCTGTTACACAAGAAAAATATCTTCGACCCAAGTTAACTATTTTATCGATTAAGCTAAAGCGGCTAAAGCTAACCGGAGCTATTAACGTTAGGAGGATACACGCAAATATGGATCAAACACAGACTTAACAGCATGCAAATGACTCGGTAGGCGGGAGGACTGGAGGTAACTTCTCTGCTGAGTCTGCTGTAATCACCGGCTGATGTGTGTGATTCAAAGACGCAAGGGGTGTGTTGACAGTCTGGTGTGGTGTGTGGAGGTGAGTACACTGACGAAAGCAAAGCGTGTGCTTTGCAACACAATGATATAAACGTTAGAGCACAATATGAAAGTTAAACGATAGACATTGAAGACATGAAAATGGGCTGCCTCATGTTTCTCACGTGCAGCATGATCGGCTATGCGATCGGCGACAATAAAGAAATATCTGCAGCAGCAGATCACATATTTGAGGTCAAAATCGGCCGATACAGATTGCGTGCCGATCGATCGGTGCACCCCTAGCTCTAGACCTATGTTTTCAGAATCAGAATAACTTTTTAATAAGTTTTATTGCACAATCAGATATACATAATAATATTTTTGTGGTTGAGAAACACTGCTCTATGACCTTCCTATCCCTAGCTATGGCACTTTTAACCCTACGCCCCACCTTCCTTGACCCCCCCCTCCCCCCGCACCAAAAAACCAACAACAACAATAAAATCTGAGGGGGTAATGACGTCACCGTAAAATTACTGACTACAAGCGTAACAAGAGAAAAGGTCCATGTTGTAACCGCCCCCAGTTCTCCCCTATTATCATTTAACACCATCATCTGTTATCATCATCTATTATAATTTTAACAGCATCATCTGTGAGACGGCTGTTGACATCTGACGCCTGGGTTAATGGAGCTCTTTTGGATTTTATTCAGTCAACAGCCTGATATCACCTAGCACTGTACACACACACACACTCACACACACACACACACACTGTACAGAGAGCTATCTTGGTAGCGAGAGGGCTCTTGAGGAATGTTTGTGTTCCCTGAGCCATGTTGATGTTTCCTCAACATGCATTAACCTCACAATATGATTAGCAGCCTCAGACAGACAGGCAACAACTCTGTGTGTGTGTGTGTGTGTGTGTGTGTGTGTGTGTGTGTGTGTGTGTGTGTGTGTGTGTGTGTGTGTGTGTGTGTGTGTGTGTGTGTGTGTGTGTGTGTGTGTGTGTGTGTGTGTGTGTGTGTGTGTGTGTGTGCGCGCATCTGTGTGTGTGTGCGTGCGTGCTTGTGTGCGTGTGTGTGTGAGAGAGAGAGACTCAAGTCAAGTCTAGTCAATTTTATTTATATAGCTCCAAATAATAACAGAAGATAACTCGTGACACTTTTCATGAAGAGCAGGTCAAAACCAGGCTCTTTATTTTAGACCCAACAATTGAAATGAGAGAGAGAGAGAGAGAAACAGAGCGAGAGAGAGAGAGAGAGAGACACACACACACACAGAAAGTGAGAGAGAGCACCTTGTGTTCATCACAACTTTATCGTTGTCTAAGTTTAGATGTTGGCTTCCCGACTGCTTCTCAAGTAACAAGACGGTGGACTCAGCTCAGCCACTTCACTTCACACGAGACAGAGAGGGACCTGGAGACAGAGTTTTAATGACAGACTAGCAAAAACACAAAGAGAGAGAGAGAGACAGAGAGAGAGAGAAAGGAGGGAGGGAGAGAGAGAGAGAAACAGGAAATCAGAGACACTTAACAGTCATAAAACGAGATATTTCAAACAGGACAGAGAGTGGGAGGGAAGTAAGAGGACAAACTGGAGTATTGTGTTTAGCAGCTCTCTCTCCCACGGCGTGCGTCCGCTCGTCTCTCGCTCGATCCGTCCGTCCTGCCGGGGAGCTGGGATGGGAACATGGCAGAGGACGGAGCAGAAAGCCCTGGCTGTCCTCCAGCCTCCAGCTGCCCCCCACAGCCTCCACACTTCCTACGAGACGTCGTCTTCCACGGCAAGTTTCAAGTGAGTGGAACCACGAGAGCCAGAGAGAGACAGACAGAGAGAGAGAGAGAGAGAGACTCACACACACACACACACAGAGGCAGAGAGAGACAGACAGAGAGAGAGACACACACACACACAGAGGCAGAGAGAGACAGACAGAGCGAGAGAGAGAGACACACACAGAGGCAGAGAGAGAGAGGCACACACACAGAGGCAGCGAGAGAGCCAGAGAGACACACGGACAGAGAGAGACAGACACACATACGCAGAGAGAGGGGGGGGGGGGGGGGGGGACAGAGATGGGGACTTGGATTTGTTTTATTTTATTTTTGGTGCATCAACATTAAGGAAATGTCTACTAATAATAATGTCAACTAATCAATGCTGATACTGTGGTAATAGATAAAGGAGTGAGGATAATACAGTACATGCTTTGAATTCCATAGTGTAACTATTCAGTGTTCTTAGCAGACCAGATGGCATGCAGCAGATAGAACGCTCATCTATAAGAGACTTGAGACTTGACTTGGACTTGTGACCTGAGACTTGGACTTGGTGACCAAAGACTTGAGACTTGACTTGGACTTGCAATAACATGACTTGTGAGCACCTCTGAGAGGGGAGACACACATGGAGCAAAAACAGACAGCGGAGAAGGGAGGTAGATGAGGTTAGGGCGGGGCGATATGACTTCTGTCCAGACATCTACTGATGATGCTACTGGACACATCTTCAGTGATGTCCACTGGGAGACAGACACCTCGCTCTCCATCGCCTCCTGATGCTGGAGTTGATCTCATGCATTGTTGTCACGTGCATGCCAACTGCATGTCGCTTTGCAGCACTGCCCTGCAGCTCGACTGCTGTGCGGGCTCACTCGCTCTTATGACATCACTGATGAATGACAACACTTATGATGTCACAACTTCGCATCTTATGACATCACTAATGACATCATCAGTGATGTCACTTTGACATCATCAGTGGGACAAAAATTGAAACCAGAGAACAACAGAGCCCACATTGCCACATTTATTATCTATCTATCTATATATAGATAGATAGATAATATTTATGCTTCAAAGATCATAAAAGTGGTCCTTATTTTAGGCAGGTCTTAGGATTCATTCCTGTAGTACTCTATTGGAGAATGCTCAATAGGAGTCGCATCTTTGGCAGTAAATTGATTTTATTGTTTGAATTGATCAGTGTATTTCAGAGAACAATCAGTCCCTCTGGTTTAGAAGAAGAGGAGAGCGGAGAGGACGCTTTCCTTGGAGAAATACCTGGCCTGGTTCGAGATGGGGGGGGGGGGGTGTCTGGGTAAAAATAAAATAAAAGGCTGTTCTCTTGGAGACAATATAGTAATACTTCTGTTATTCTAAAGTATAGGGTGGAGACCTTTCCCTGCACTCCGCTGGTAACTACTATTATACATAGTATTTTAAAAATTAGTATTTCAGTATTTCATATTTGCCTTGTGTGTATGATGGCTGCATTAGGCTGAAGCTTCAGAGGGATTTTTAGTCTCATTTTTAGTCTGATAGTCTCAGTGTTAATAAGTTAATTGTCCTACATGACGTGTCCATGAGAATGAGACAAGGCAGCCTGTGTCAAAGTCAAATTTAGGACAGAATGTCTCTCTTTATATTGTTGGCTCTGTTCTGTTTGGTAATGTAGGCCAGTCTTTTATCTGATAGAGAATATAAATAGTTTAATCAACGGGGTCGCCTGGCTATCTAAACAGTCTGCACAGCAATAGCGTAATAGGGAAATATTATTGTAAGCAATAATGGAGTTAGATTATTGTAAATCAGTTATGGCTAATGTTTATGTTTTTTTAGGGTTGTGTCACTCTTTCTCCTTCCTTGCTCTTTCACACACTCTCCTGTTCTCTCCCTTTCCTTTGCTGTGAAATTATCTGTTACTTATTAAATGTATATTCCTTTTTAGATCCCTCCGCCGGCGATCGCCATGGCCGGAGGCATTATTTTGGGTTGTCCGTCCGTCCCATGCTCGTTAACGCCCCCCAGTCCGTCTCATGCTCGTTAACGCCCCCTAGTCCCATGCTCGTTAACGCCCCCCAGTCCCATGCTCGTTAACGCCCCCAGTCCATTCCATGCTCGTTAACACCCCCCAGTCCGTCCCATGCTCGTTAACGCCCCTCAGTCCATCCCATGCTCGTTAACACCCCCCAGTCCGTCCCATGCTCGTTAACGCCCTCCAGTCCATCCCATGCACGTTAACGCCCCTCAGTCCGTCCCATGCTCGTTAACACCCCCCAGTCCGTCCCATGCTCGTTAACGCCCTCCAGTCCGTCCCATGCTCGTTAACGCTCCCCAGTCCGTCCCATGCTCGTTAACGCCCTCCAGTCCGTCCCATGCTCGTTAACGCCCCCCAGTCCGTCCCATGCTCGTTAACGCCCTCCAGTCCGTCCCATGCTCGTTAACGCCCCCCAGTCCGTCCCATGCTCGTTAACGCCCTCCAGTCCGTCCCATGCTCGTTAACGCCCCCCAGTCCGTCCCATGCTCGTCAACGCCCGCTCCCCAGTCCGTCCTGTCCCTGCTGTAGATTTACTCTATATTTTCCCACATTAAGTTCTGGTGTCTGACACTGATTCAACAGTGTCTCCTAAAGGGCCATATAACTTCAGATGTTTCACCTGTCTTGTCCCTTTCTTATCCATATAGAGCAGCGCCGACATTTCAACAAAAAACAACCACAATCCAAGTCAGAAACACAACAGCATACGCGGTGAGCCTGTCCTTACTACCAACACTTAACTAGCCTGTACTGTACTGTACTGTACTGTACTGTACTGTCAACCTATAGTGACATCATCAAGCAGCGCCCTATTGGCGAAAAGGTGAAATGTTGTTCATCTTTCTAGCAAATCTAGCTCATTTTTGAGACTTTAAAGCAGTGTCCTCCTGTCTCATATGAGGTGACATGCAAATTAACTAGAGTCATATGATTAAATGTTTCATGTCCTATGTCCTACCCAGCCATGTGGTTGGAGAAAACTATTGAAACTGGGTTGGTTTCAATTCAGCAGTTTATGCAGATGTCAACTGTGTCACTGTGTTTTTTGTTTTCTACATATTTTGTCAAATCCAGTCAGTTTGAGAGCAGTCTTGTGATTTTCCTGTGGAAAGTGAACCATATAATATAATCATACTCGTTACTTGTTCTTTTTTTGGCAACAGGAATTTGGAGCTATGTTGAACACATATTTCCGGATCAAAAAAGTAGTTGGGGCTGATCTCAAAATATTCAGGGTACGCTCCTGAAGATAACCGAAGCGCCAGAGTTAAGTCTGTGAGTCCAGTGTTAAATACTGGTGCCTGCTCTCTGTGTAGTTTGTGATCCATTCCATCTGATCTGCTACAGTATGTGTGACCCAAATATAACTTACTCATCTTTCCAGAACATAATTTGACGATGCAATGTGCATCAAAGCATGTAGGGAATTAAGAAATCTGATAGCCCAGATGCCCACACTGCAAATTTTTTAAATCATATATTTAACACCCTTGAGTTAAAATTAACACTCACCCGGCCGGTGTTTATAGAACCACTGTGAAAGTGTTAAATGAATCACTTATGAAAGGGTTAACAATATAAACACTATGACGGTGTTACCGAACAAACTCTTACAGTGTAAGATATTAAGACCACAATGGATGACAAGTCGGTGTTCCTACTGTAGTTGACACTCAACTGGTCAACACTGTACCAGTGATCAGGTAACACTAGGTGGTGCTAAAATGTACTTACAGTATAACTGGTGTTGAGTACTACTGATACCGGGTACAATCGGTATATGGTCCACTGGGATGAACACTATTAAGAGTTCAAATGTGCAATCTGTTAGTGTAAACCCATGTACAATAATCACTCCACAAAGTAGACTACTGCAATGAAAATTATTCTTTATTTTCATTTAGTTTCTCTTTCTCTCGCCCTCTCTTTCTCTCCCCCTCTCTCTCCCTCACTACTCTCTCCTCCCTCTCTGTCTCTCTCCCCTCTCTCTCTCTGTCAGTCTCTCTCACACACATACAAAAGGAGCCCCAAACCCTGCACACCTATGCATTGTATCTGCTGTGTCAAACACAATGTGAAACACAAAGCCACATGTACACAGCTCTCTCTCTCTCTCTCTCAAACACACACACACACTCTCACACACACACACACTATCTCACACACACACACACACACACACACACGCCTGTATCCACGTGTCCTGTGCGATGCATCGTAAATGCCCTGTCCTCCCTGTCCCTGTCTGTCCCTGTGTGGTCGCTGCCAGCTGCTGAAGGCTCTCACCCCCGAGGACAACACCGGATGCCAGCACGGAATCTACTTCCAGGTAATGAACACATTTCACTATAGAGCAAGGAATGAGTCGGGAAGACCTGTCCTGGATATTGGCACTCCTGAACCGGAAGTGCCAATATCCAGATCTTCATCATCTCAACGTCAATGGGATTTTTGTATGTAGATTTTGGTTAAATGCCTGAAATAAGTTATGTGGTTAACAAAAGTTTATGCAACAGTGGATTTTGTCTTCAGCAAGGTAATCTTCACAAATGAGGACCATTTTTATGACTTTTGAGGCATAAATGCGATTTTTAGAAAACGCTTCAAAAGTCATAAGGCCAGTACGGTGGTTCAGTGGTTAGCGCTGCTGCCTCACAGCAACAAGGTCCTGGGTTCAAAACCCTGGTCCATCCCAGGTCCTTTCTGTGTGGAGTTTGCATGTTCTCCCTGTGTTTGTGTGGGTTTCCTCCGGGTTCTCCGGTCTCTTCCCACCATCAAAGACATGTACTGTACTGTATGCTGGGTTAATACACTCCTGTCAGTGTGTGGGAGGCACTGACAATTCTAACTGGAGTTCCAAGGGACAGCAGTTGAAATGTATGCATCTGGCTAATACTGGCACATTTTAAATGTAATGTTCATTAATGTGCATTGTCCCTCAAATAAGTAATTAATATAATAATAATGTAATTAAATAAGGTACTGTAGCAGATTGTTCTGTATATGTTGTGTACTCTTATTGTGAAACGGAAGTGGAGTGTGGTTCACTCATTCTCTGTGTATCTCTTTCTCCCCTGACCAAGTAAATGGATGGCAGCAGGTCCCAACTAGAAGCGGTCTCCGTGTTCTTTCAATCCATAAACAATATATAAAGAACCCAAAACGCTCGCTTACAGTACATTATGCTACTGTGGAAGTTAAAGGGACATTATGGTACTGTGAAATTTCTGTAGTGTTGTGAAATAAATGAATGCATAATAATCGTGAAACAGTGATTTTTCCTCAGACTATAATCGTACCGTCAAAATCTGTAATCGTTGCATCCCTACTCCCAGGACGGCCAGCGTCACGTGGACTACGTGCTCACCTACCACGTGAAGAAGCCCGGGGGCGGGCGCCACGGCCGGCAGTCGGCGCGTCTGCTCGCCGACAGCGCCTTGGCCCGCAGCCTGCGCCGCGGCCCCCACCGCGGCCGCGACAGACACCCCCACGCCACAGAGGGCTGGGGGGACTCGCTGCCCCCGCCCACGGGTGACGCAGAGCTGGGATGCCAGGCAGAGAGCCTGACCCTCACCCTGGACTACCAGGAGGATGACAAGAGGATGAGGAGGGAGGAGTTCGAGGGCAGCCTTAGAGACATGGGGCTGGAGCTGGAGAAAGACGAGGACGTGAGTTCACGCCTTCAGCCTTTCATTTATCTGTCGGGCTCCAGTCTTAATATGGTTCTATGAGGGACCAGAACATACTGCTGCTGTGGTCCAAGTCTTTATGGTGCTTTAAAGCAGTGATTCCTAAACATTTATTTATATATATATAATATATATATCATGCAAAGATTACATAAAAATGTCAATATCTTAAAGGGACACGCCAACATTTTTGGAGATTTGCCATATTGCCGATATTAAATGTAGAATGTGGATGCCTTTATCTTCAATGTGCGTGCAGTACAAACAGCGGTACAGCCCTCACTGCTACTTAGCGTAGCACTACAATGGCAGTCTATGGTACTTTTGCCTACTCCCCTTCAGTCACCCAAAATACACATTCCAACAGCGCCGGAAACACTCACATGTCATGTACATGCTGTGACTCGTGTAGTCACGCGATTAAATAATCATCCAAAGTTGTGAAACGGTCATTTTCGAAGTAAATCCCCACACCGAAAACTAACAAAGAGTAACCGAACTAACAAAGAGTAAACAAAGTTACTTCCTCGTTTGCCATGAGGCGTATGCGCTGTACTGATGACTGCATACAGCATATGCGCCTCATGGCAAATGAGGAAGTAACTTCAGTATAATAAAATGTTGGTGTATCCCTTTAATTTAATGTAGATGCAAAGGAACATGCAATCGGCCCGCCGTAAACAAGCAACCCAGAAAAATGGCCACGCACGATGGTGCAACCCACAACAGCGCCCAGCCCCCCCCTGACCTGAAGCCAGATGGAACCTTATTATTTCTAAGCTCACAGCATTTAATTTCTTTACTTTGGTGGCTAAAAATGCAAACACAGAAAGAGAAATATTTGTGAAAATACGCACGCACGCGCGGATACACACACACACACACACACACACACACACACACACACACACACACACACACATCAGTGGTAGCTGACATCAGCTAGTTTAGCCCTGGAGTCCCACCATGTGTAGTTGTCACAATAGATACATTGTGACCAGACTACATGCAGGACAGAGATGTGTGTGTGTGTGTGTGTGTGTGTGTGTGTGTGTGTGTGTGTGTGTGTGTGTGTGTGTGTGTGTGTGTGTGTGTGTGTGTGTGTGTGTGTGTGTGTGTGTGTGTGTGTGTGTGTCCGTGCGTGTGTGTGTGTTTGTGTGCGTGCCCCTTTCCTTCAGAGGTAGTGTAGTGTTGTTTGGGTTGGTTCTTGTTATTGCTGTTTCTGTTGCTGTAGAGCAGCACAGGTATGATTGATCTTTGTTTGTAGGCTAACCCGGAGGTTAGCATCGCCTGGTTCCCTCGCCTGGAAGTCAGTGAGCTTTTTGAATGGGGGTTTGGTTCATGGATCTATTAAATTATGGTTAGATGCCTGAAATTGTGATTCATTTCCTCATTGGCGAGACTTTGGCATGCTATGGAGAGAGCGGCTCGAAACACGCACGCGTATACACACACACACACACACACACACACACACACACACACACACACACAGACACACAGACAGTGTTAGAGAGAGGGGAGAAGGGAGAAACCTGCTGCAAACCTGGGAGCTGCACACCTGCACCGCTTACTTCAACACCTGGGTGTGATTTTTCTTTTACCATGCAAGAAACTTTTCTTTTTTGTTATTTGAAAATAAAGTAATGTTTAACTCTTTAACTCATAGTAATATTAATCGGTCAAAATGATTCAGGTTAATTGTTGACATCTCTAATGTGGACAGGTCCTTAGTGGACATTTAGACAGACTCACCACATGTGATGTGAATCTTTTTTTTTGTGCTAATATTTTCTTCACGATTTTTTTTATCCCATTTTTATCCCCCGTTAGTGCTAATTTTAATTTATTTATCCTGCTTGCTGCTCCACCTTCTGCCGATCTGGGGAGAGCCGAAACTGGCTCCATGCTTCCTCCGAGACATGGGCAGTAAGCCAGCCGCTTCTTTTCACCTGACAGGGGAAGCTTCACCGGAAGGACATAGCACGTGGGAGGTTCACGCTATTCCAACCAGTTCCCCTCCCTCCGAACAGGCGCCCTTAACGACCAGAGGAGGCACCACATCAGCGACCAGGATATTGCATGTTTTGGTGTGGGGTTCCTATATGAAGGACACCCCCAGGGGTCACGGGGAGAACATGCAAACTCCACACAGAGTGATGTGAATCTAACAACTGAACGCTGCTGGGAAGACAGACAGCATACTTGGAGCTCTTTGACTTCAATCAAACTAAACTGAACTAAGCTAAACAATGTTACACTTGACGACAGCTGTCACAGCACTTAACGGCAGGAAAATGGCCATAGGCGATGGTAAGGGAAGTGGTTGTCACTTAAAAAGAGAGATTTATTCTTGATTCTTGTGTTTGTACTTGTGTTTCTACGGTTTATGCTAGCTTGAGCATGAAAAACTGTGAGGTTTTGCTCTGCTAACTGTTGGCTCTCTCTCAGACGTGTAGTGATAGTGGGCCAGGCAGCTTGGTTTGTTTGGCCCTGCTGTCAGGGTGGATGGATGATTCGTCCTTTAAGCCAAAAGATAAACAATCAACTTGTCCTGCTTTTCTCTCTTGCCTTTTCTCTCTTTGTTCCGGGGCTCATCTGATTGTTTAATATTGACAACAGAGACAAGACAACAGAGGAGGTACTTTCTGCGGTGGCTGAGGACGTTCAAGGTGTCAAAGACAACATTGGTACTTTTCTACACCTCCAAGTGAGTCCATCCTCACCTCCTCCATCACCGTCTGGTATGCTGCTGCTGCTGCCGCCCTCAAGGACATCTCCATCGTGCTGAAAAGGAGGTCGGATGCAGCCTGCCATCCCTTCAGGACCTACACAGTGCCAGGACTCGTAAAATCATGCCTGACCCCTCCCACCCAGGTTATAAACTCTTTAAGGCCCTCCCCCCCTTGGCAGAAGACTGAGGTCTGGCGGTACCAGAACCTCTCGTCACAGGGACAGTTTCTACCCAACTGCCATCCGCCTCTACAACCAGACCCGGAAGCCCCCACAAATAACGACTTTATCACCCCCCAGACCTACCTGAGGCCTTTCGACTGAGGACCTGCCCAAGGGTCAACTGGAAAACATTGGGCAACGTTAAGGATGATGTCATAACCCCTGATGATGTCATGTCATGCCCCACAATCGTCAAGTGATGAGTCATACTCACTGATTATGTGGATGACGTGTCATGAGTTTGGTCACAACCCCCCAAAAAAGTGTGCACATGGCGCATCGTCTATTAAAGGTCCCATTCCGTGCAAAAGCTGTTTTTACTTGTAAATGCATATATACTGCTGTCAGCCCTCCCTGTAATGAGTGGTCACAAGCTCAGAACTGCCACAGTTGGATTTGTCCCTATCCAGCGTCCCCCTGCAGTCTCCTTCAAGCCACACCCCCAAACGCTCTGTTCCCCCAGACGGGGTATTGGGACGTCACAAGCTTCCTCACGCATACTGCGCGCGTCTCTCTCACACAAGCTATCTGCACCATTTTGTCTATAGCCACAAAATTAACACTTCTAGCTGGAGCGACGCCAACTGTACGTGATCCAGCAACTGCGGAGGTGCATTCGGTAAGTCTAGGCATTTTGAGATGTCCTCTTTAGCGTAGCAACGTTAAGTTAGCGGTAGCGTTAGTTGTGGACACAACCCAGTGTGCTGGTCCACAGACGCTAATCTGATTGGCCGCTGGGAGCCTGGGGCGGGCTCTCCCTCAGCGGCCAATGGGAACTGTTAGTTCTGAATATATTATAGAAACAGACCATTCTTGGGACGCAACGAGATGAGGAAGTGACAACTCCGTCAGAACGAACGGGGTTGCTATATTTTCGACAAATTAATCCAGAATCATGTTTTATGGACCAGAGACACACGTTTTTAAGAGGTTACAGCTGCACGAATTGGGACCTTTAATTTCTAATGGGAAATGAGTGTATTCCTGCTTCTTTGTATTCCTGCTTCTTTGTCTTCCCGATCACATCCCTGCATTTCATTGTAATGACTTGTGATGTTGCACATTGTGTGTACTTTAGTTGAGCCTTTTATCTTGTACATTTGCCAGGCCAAGACTCCAGGTGTGGGCTTTGTGAAGATTCATGCTCCCTGGAGCGTTCTCTGCCGGGAGGCTGAGTTTATGAAGCTTAAGATGCCCACCAAGAAAGTAAGACTGATTTATGTTCTTTCTCTCTTCTCTTCTTTTTCTATCACTTTTCTAATCCTACCCTGTGTGTCTCTGTCCAACTTAAGAAGGTACATTTTCCCTTCTCTCTTACTCAAGTAATCTAGTTTTGTGTTGATGTAAGTAAATATCATAACTGGGGTTAGAACAACCCAATTAAGCTCATAGTCTGGTATGAGAAAACTGGTTAAAATGGCTGACTTACAGACTCACACAGTATTTTGGGTACAACAATTCAGATTCATTTATTTAAAGAATGGGACATTGCACATTAATGAACAGTACAGCCGTACAGTAAACATGCCAGGTTATAGCCCAAGGGCTAGTTTCCACCTGTAGTTATTTTGATGCCAACAATGCCAACAGAAAACATGGCAGTGAACAGTAACATTACTATTACTATTGGGATCATCATTTCTTTCCCCTGTATTAAGCTATGATTGCCACTATTGCCACAGAGGGAGAGTAGGCTATTCTACTATTTTATGGCAACAGATATACTCAATCACAGGCTATCAAAGACTTGCAAATCTTTGATAGCCTCCCTCAACATACTGTAGCTATGGTTAAACTTTCTGAATTATACATGTTCAATTTATAATGGCGGACGGTGTAAAACTAGATTTTTTGTTAGGATCGCTCAGAATTGGCTCTTCCAAAACATTCCATCTTACGCTGATGGTTTTGTTGGAGCTTGGAAAGGCCAACTCCAACACTAATGGCAACTAGAAAAGGCAACATTCTGTCCTTGACTCGCTGTTTGTACATGCACTATAGTAGCAGTAGTAGTAGTAACAGCAGCAGCAGTAGTGGTAGTAGTAGTAGTAGTAGATAGACTGATAAACTGTGGAATAATATCTGACTTATAGCCTTGTTTACAATCCAGCGTGGTTTACATATACTTAGACTGTAGGTACAGTATGCAATTATTATTTTTTCCTTATACATTTATAACGGTCACTCTACATCACACTTATGTATATATTGTAAATAGCATTTTTTTTTTTTTTTTTTTTATGTACGTCTGCTCGCTGTCCTTGTTTGTTTGTTTGTTTTAGCTTGTATGCATACCCTTTCTTTTTCCTGTGTATAAGTACATTGAGAGCAACGTACTGTCTGTATACCGGTCAAATTCCTTGTACTGTATGTCTACATACGTGGCCAATAAAGCTGATTCTGATTCTAGTAGCCTACTAATACAGTAGTAGCAAAGTTTCCCCTCCATATACATAGTGAAAGGCTTAAAATATATTCTGGCAAGACTACTCAGCTAATCAGACCATCGCAATCATTAAAATATCTATCAAGGCCTTCTCTGCAACCAGCATTTCCTACAATGTGGTTCCCTCAACCAGCTGGCATCAGATCTCAACAGCATGTCAACACCAGCGACGCACAGCGACGCACACCTAGCCTGGGAACCAGCTCATGTTTTATTTGCTCTGGCAGATGCATCAGGCCCCCTCCCGCCTGATCTACTTCACACTTGACTTGCTGGGTGTGTTGCTGGGGACCCACCCAAGGAAGTGCAGTGTCGAATTTGGTGCAAAATGGAACCAATCAGAACATGGGTTTACGGTTATTTGTTTTTTTATTTAAAAGGATCCCCATTAGCTGCCGCCCGAAACGACCGCTAGTCTTCCTGGGGTCCAAACACAAGACAGTAAAATTCAGTATAAAATAACATAGTAAAAAAATAGGAAATAGTATTGCACTTTGCATTTTACAAAGTGCAATACAGGAGAATCACAGAGTAAAAAGCAGTACAAAAATAGGAAAAAACATAGAAAATAGTTTGGTCAGCTAGTTATGTAGCTGGCCAGCTACATTACATACAGACAGACATACTATTAAAAGAAAAACATAATGGGAAGTAAAGTTGTGTGCCAAGTTTCAAAGTGTGTTTGCTGGTGTTAGTGTTAGTGAGTTGTGAGATGGGATCTTAGTTTCCGTTTAAAACCTACCCTCCCATGAATGGAGGAAATGTTTACTGGCAGACAATTCCAGGACATTATAGATCTGTATGTGACAGTTTTCTTCATAAAGTTAGTTTTGGGTCTAGGCAAAGGCAAAGTTAGCAATGATGACATCATTGGATGGAGCTGGACTGCGTTCTACCAATCAGAGCCTGTCTCAGCTGCACTGATGACATCACAATCAATGATGACATCACAATCACAATGAGTTACTGTCCATTCAAACCAATAGAGGGTATGCACACCCACTGGAACACGCCCCCTCAATCAGGAATGAGTGTCAAATTGAGTGTCAAATTCCTCCCTGAGCAGCAGGTGTCAGTTATTTAGGCTGATTGATTACTGCATTCAAGCTCAGTCTTGCTGTGACTCAGTGGGCGTGACCCCACAGTGACTTCTGCCTCTGTGACATCACGTGCATACCCTCTATTCAGCCGATGCAATTAGACGCAGGCTTGTGCGTCTATCTGTCTGAATCTGCCCTTAGTGACCCAGTGAGTGAGTGTGATGAGTGTGTTAGTGACCTAGTGAGTGAGTTATGCCAGGATCAGACTACACGATATTTTTTGTCGTTCACGATGTCACCATGTCAGACGAGGCCATCATACTGCCATAAATTCGTGGCATGTCTTGGTCGGGAGACTGGCCACACTACAAGTGTATTCTCGCTTAACACCGACAGAGCATCGTATGCCACCGTCATCACGTCGTCTGCTGTCGTCAGCGAGTTCACAGGTCGTCGGGGAGGCGGACCTGTGAACGAAATCTCCCAGCATGCATTGAGGCCACTACATTGACAAGAAATAGCAACCAAATCAGCCTAAATAGGCTAAAGTGGTAGATAGAAATAATGTTTATGTTAGCACAACATGCAATTGTAAAACATTTCAATATTGGGCAAAATAAAACATTGAAATCCAAACACAACCCTATGTGAAACATGTATGTAATCCAGGTGCTATATACAGTATATCCCTTGCAGAATTAACGTTATTTGGATGAGTGACAGGCTCTACTGTGATGCACTGTGATGTCCGCTCCAGCCTCCAACTTACTTCATGTGCACGCCCACTATTTTCTGGCCAGCTGCTGCGAGACGAGAAGGAAGAGAAACGAACATGCAGCCGACTCTGCTGAGCTCATGTTATTTGTAGTGAGCAATGCCCATTGCCCAGGCGTTTAAACGCAAATTAAAACACCCTGGCCTTTTTATCTCTTTTATTCTTTTGAGCGGAGCGGAGCGGTGAGTGCGAGCGGGTGAAATCTGTATCGAGCGGGGAGCGGTCTCCCCAGGACCTGATACCTGTCTTCCGGGGTGTCACACTAGGCGAAACCATGTCCAAAAGACTGACATGCCAGTCTTTTCGTCAGGGCGTCGTGAGGCGTCCTAGACGTCCCGACTGGTCCCGACGATGGTCTTTGATTATGTCACACTACAAGAGGTGAAGACGGCCGGTCATCGTCCCCGACGGTCATATTCGGGCCCGACGCTGAAAATCTGTCGCCCACGACCAAATCGGTCTAATATCGGGCTGAATTCGTGTAGTCTGAACCAGGCATTAGTGACGCAGTGAGTGAGTGTGTTAGTGAACCAGTGAGTGAGTTAGTGTACCCAGTGAGTGAGTGAGTGAGTGACCCAGTGAGTAAGTTAATTTTTGACGCAGTGAGTTAGTGACCCAGTGAGTGAGTTAGTGACCCAGTGACTATCCCCCCTTTTTTCTTTTAATTACCACTGGGTCGCTGAATCATGTCCTTTGATGTACTGACCCAGTGGAAAAATTTAGATTTTGAGTGCTAGAAACGAAAGTAGAAACTAACAATGACAATGTTGCACCAACAGGGCCCTGTTGGTCGATTTAAACCTTTGTCTGTTGGTCGATTTTAACCCTGTGTCTGTTGGTTGATTTCAGGTATATGAGATGAAGCAGTCCAGCAGTGTTTTAGAGAAGATCCACTCGTTGATCAGTAAGGTCTCAGAGCCTCTCCATCCAAATGTTGAGGAACACCAAACCAAAAACATCAAACACCTGTCATACACTTTCTCCAGGGAAAAACAACATCTGTAAGTACATCTTTTACATAACAACATCTTCATTCTTCACATCCTGAGTTATGCTCTTTCCATGAAGCCCACCAGCTTTCATATCTGTTGTCTAGTTGTTGATATATTGTGGCTCTAAAATAAAGTTTTTATCGATGCGATAAGACTGTCATCGCGGCGACTTCCGCTCCTCATTCTGAGCGTACTCTGTTTCCATTCGGAATTATTTTGAAGCCGTTTGTTTACCAAAATGCTGATCGGTTGATCCCTCGTATAGGCTATAGGTCTAACTGCTGTCGACAAGGCTCCAAGGCTGACGTTAGAGCATGTTCCCAGCTCAAGTTTCAAAGTCAGTAACATTGCGGACGGTTGACATATGGTGCTATATTAACCTGCGTCATTTTAAAGCAACATTTTACTATCCTGGTATCAGGAATGCACATACTGTATCATGTATGCTGCTAGGAGGCAAGGTTATTTTAGGCTGACCCACACATCAACTCCCATAAACACACGCATACGCACACACACACACACACGTTTCTTAATGCCACCAGGTGCTGGGTCCACGCAAATAGCATTAATCACTGTTATTAGAGTAACTACACCCCACCTAAATCTGTGGTGACACATGACACCTAATGGTGAAAAGTATGGTACTGAACTGACCTTCTGCTATTGGCTGATCTTTCAGTCTTGCTCTTCCTGCTGAAACATTTTCAAATGTGTTGTGGGACCCTAGTGTCTTTCTTTCTTTCTTTTAAAAATGTCTGCCGCTTAGGAAATAAGTCAGAGCAATATTAGGGGGTATAGGCTGCTATGGCCCTCCACTACTCAGGCAACAAAAATTTTGAAATCTTATTTATTTATTTATTTATTTATTTATTTATCAGTTCAGTCAAATAGTTTGGCTTTTATTAAACAGTGAACAACTTGGCCATAACTCATCTAACCAAGCCAAAAGTCTTTTAAGCCCTTTTCCAAATGTGTTTTCTAATTGTTTATAGCTTGTCCTCTTACTTCAAGTGCAGAATATCCACTTTAATGGATGATAACAGTAGCATGTGCTGTGCCTCTGTGTGTTTCTATTCGCAGGTTTGACCTGTCAGACAAAGATTCCTTCTTCGACAGTAAAACCAGAAGCTCTATAGTAAGTCGAGTGAATCCTGTCTGTGATCTTTCCACTAATCCTAGCCAGTAACTACTTTCCCCTGCCTCTCTTGTTTAGCACATAGGCCTTAATATTAACAGATTGTCCAAAGTAGGGAGAATAATCAACTTTTCAACTATACACCAATAAAGCCATACAGAATTACTATCCTTAATAGCACATGATAATATACACTCCAACTACATCATCCTAAAAGCTATTTTTATTATTTAGCTATAGCAAGAAACCATCTGCAAGTATGTGAAACAAACAACATAACAGAATGAGGTAGTAGGTAGGTAATATGTATAGTATGAATATGTATTCAGGCAGAATTCTTCACATCAGGGTCACAGCTTACATGTATGTGCTTCCTGCACACTTCAGTGTTATAGACCGTCCATATGATTGTCTCTGGACAGGTTTTCACCGTCCACACACAGCTCGTTAAGTGCGGGCTGTGTGTGGTGAGAGAGAAGAGTCTGTCTGTGTGACCTCTCCTTATATTATTAGTGATTGCTATGTTCTGTGTTTAGTGGCAGCAGTTTTCAGGAGCATGGTGAGTTACATTGTTGTGTCTCTTTCCCTCTGTCAGGTTTATGAGGTATTAAAACGAACAAAATGCACAAAGGCCAAGTACAGCATGGGTAAGCCTCTCTCTCTCTCTCTCTCTCTGTCTCCCTCTCTCTCCCTATCTCTCTCTCTCTCCCTATCTCTCTCTTTGTCTCCCCCTCTCGCTCTCTCTCTCTCTCTCTCTCTCTCTCTCTCTTTTGGTATATTATGGTATATCCTGTTTTGCCAGCCTGGTTAGAACAATTGTATCAGTTGAAATCTGCAGTCTGTTCATCCTCTATGAATGCAGTCAATTAAAATCCAGAGGATCATCCACAGGCCCCACTACTCAAAGACAAAAGATATGCCCAGATATGGGATAAATTCAATCTACCTGAGGCAAATTTGTGTGAGTTATTGGTCTGAAATGTTCAAAATATTTTCACAACTATACATTGAACCATTTTAAAGAGAACACAGCAATGTCTTTCCCGTGGTCCAAATTCCATTATTTATTCATTTATTTTCATTGGAACCAAAGCCCTGTTGAACACTGGATTTATGACATCTGCAACTGGGATAGGGATAGGAAGGTCAGAGAGAGTTGGGATTTGAGGGGTGGGTAGGGGGAGTGGCTGGGGGGATGTCGGTGGGTCAGAGTCAGGGTTCTGATCCAACTCACAAAATTTGCATAGCATAACAGACAGGAGTATTGGCCTTGGCGGAGGTCTGCATTCTCCTAGGGCACTTCTAGCTTTAATTCTGTTTGAAAGTTGGTCACCATTCACTTCAGTTGTTTAGGAGAATATTGCAATGCTGTTGTAGATAATGAGTGCATTTTCACAGGTAATTCTGATTCTACCAGCAGCTGTGATTTAGACTGTGTGATGCTATGGTTAATGTTGCATGTTGGTTCAATTACAATGAATTATTTGCTGTTCATTTGTGTTCATTTGGCCAGGCTGTGAATATCTTACATACAGTAAACTCCCTGTACCCACACTTGTTTATGCTATTCACCTCAATGGCCTCATATTAGAAGACCTGGGCCTTAATTAGTGAAGTAACACACAAGTAATGTTAACTACCACTGTCTGTCTCTCTGTTGTCTGTCTGTCTGTCTGTCTCTCTGTCTGTCTCTCTGTTGTCTGTCTCTCTGTTGTCTGTCTCTCTGTTGTCTGTCTGTCTCTCTCTCTGTCTGTCTGTCTGTCTGTCTCTCTGTTGTCTGTCTGTCTCTCTCTCTGTCTGTCTGTCTCTCTGTTGTCTGTCTGTCTGTCTGTCTGTCTCTCTCTCTGTCTGTCTCTCTGTTGTCCGTCTGTCTCTCTCTCTGTCTGTCTCTCTGTTGTCTGTCTGTCTCTCTCTCTGTCTGTCTGTCTCTCTGTTGTCTGTCTGTCTGTCTGTCTCTCTGTCTGTCTGTCTGTCTCTCTCTGTCTGTCTCTCTGTTGTCTGTCTCTCTCTGTCTGTCTGTCTGTCTGTCTCTCTGTCTCTCTGTTGTCTGTCTCTCTCTGTCTGTCTCTCTATTGTCTGTCTGTCTCTCTGTCTGTCTGTCTGTCTCTCTCTCTGTCTGTCTGTCTCTCTGTCTGTCTCTCTCTCTGTCTGTCTCTCTGTCTGTCTGTCTGTCTGTCTGTCTCTCTGTCTCCTATAGGAATCACCAGTCTTCTGGGTAATGCTGTGTACACAGCAGCCTACCCACTCCATGATGTGAGTAGTACTGGTTCTACCCTATTATATTAGCATGAGCCTCCTCGCTCCAAACTCTTCCTCTTCTTCTTCTTCTTCCTCTTCCTCTTCCTCTTCCTCTTCCTCTTCCTCCTCCTCCTCCTCCTCCTCCTCCGCCTCCTCCTCAAAATGTTTTTATTAAAAATTTCCAGACAGAAAAAACACATACATAAGCCAAATCAAACCAAAAAAGAAACACGACCTAACAATAAATAATTCATGTAACTTATAAAAATGCTCTGGAGATGGTGGTTTGGATGGTGGACCGGTGAGGGCAACAGTGGATGAAGAGCGGAGAATAACCTTAACAGATGAGAATAAGGTTTCACATATGATTGTAACGGTGTGTGTACAAACTAACAACATTAATTAATTATTGGAGATGTGTCAAATCAAGTCCTGGTCAGGTCATATAGAGGTCATAAAGAGGTCACATAGAGCTACAAGCTACAAGTCTACAAAAAAAATACAAGTCTACAACTGTCTTTAATGATTTTCTTCTCTTTTAGGGAGATATTGTGGGGGAGAACGCAGAACCTAATGACAGGAAGGTAAGAATCCTATCTTCTTTTGTGATGTCATCAGCGGTGCCATCAGTGATTTGATCAATGGTGTCACTTGAGCAATTGTGATGTGGCGCTGTGCTGTCTGTCTTGCCTGCCTGTGCACAGTCAGTCCTGTCTTCACTCTGTGAGGTTATCAATTATCAATTTGTTTTTCACTGCGTAAGAAAATGGACTTGTGGCGTGCGGGTCATTTCGATGTTCCGCATCAGAGTTGGAAGTTCTGGTTGGAGTCAGACTTGTAGTGTTGCCAGTCTCCCGGGCCAAGACACATCACAATTTGATGGCAGTATGATTGACTAGTCTGACATGGTGACGTCGATTTGTGAAAGACAAAAAATATAATGTAGTATGATCCCGGCATAAGCGATTTTCCTCCCACGGTGTGAATGCACAGAAACAGCTCCATGGTCTTCCGTGACCTTTTCGTATGCCACTATTTTCTGTATTATATTATATTATATTATATTATATTATATTATATTATATTATCCTCCAAGGCTTAGTTGTTCCCATCCCTTTGGGAATTTCAAGGTTTGTAGTTTTCTTTCAGATGTTGATCTTTGTATCACCCAGTGTGTTAGATATGAAGTTGTGTGCATATTTTCCGCTTTGTTAGAAAAGCGTTGCCAAACAGGATTACAATGTTAGGCTACTGATCTCTGATTTGTTGCTAGTCTCCAGTTTGTAAGTTGATAAAAAAAAATTGATAGTTCATTATCCACTTTTGAACTTGATCCCAAGAGACAGAGATAAGTGTGTTGTCAGGTTAGCACTAGTCTCGACGCCAGACCCATGAGAGTTCTTACGCTGATACACTACATTACTGCATGCTGCAGAGCTCTCTCTGGGTCTGAGACACTTTCCCTCAGAGGGCTGGTTATGGGAGGGAACCGTTCACTTGGCCAGTCATATGCCAGTGATGGCTTCAGTCCTCTCCAATCAGTAACGACTTTGCGATCAGACAACACGGGAGGCGCAGCCCATTTGCTCTCTCATCGGTGCTACGACCTGTCACTCATTCAATTTCAACCCGCCTTCAGAACCAGCAGTGGCTGTTAACTGGCACAGACTCACTTATCGCTGCTGTCGTTCCAGGACCTCGAATTTCCAAAACAGAAACTTTTCAGGAAGTAAAAAAAACCTGTTTGCTCTTAAACTACTGAACCAAATGTCGTCAAAGTTGGCACATGTCTTAATTATAGTTAGTTTCCCGCTGAATGTGTCATTACTTTATAAATATCTGACCTGGATAAGCTCAAATGATGTTGTTTATATTATCAGTCCGACTTGGAAGCGCTTTCTCATGGCCAGTCAAGCGGGAGGCAGCCGCATCCTCATGCACGAGCCCCCAAGCTCCAGGCCGCGGGCGCGCGCGCAGGAGCAGCAGGATTGCCCCTCGCCTCTCATGGCCGATTTGGGGCTTTCGCATGGGGTGAGAAATAGTCTGACATAACGTAACGTTAACGTTACTTTATTCTCGTCAGAAAGCACTCCGATTTGCATGTTAAAACAAGTTTGCAGCCTAGGAATAACTGGAAAACATTTGATTGATATATTAACGTCAGAGGAAGCCAGGATGAGTCAAAACGATATGAGAAATACACAGCGCGTCTGCCGTGTGTCTTTTCCGGGTTTAGTGTCCTGCGTGGGGGGGTACACACGGAGGTAGGGGGGGGATTTCGAGGTTTGACTGACAGATTGAGGGCGAATGGCGTTACGAGATTTACTCACAAGCTCGTTTTAATGCTTTTCCATTGGTTGCATTTGTTAAAAACCACACAGAGACGTGAAGGGTGACCAATGGCATTGATTCATGACAAAAAGTAAGAAAGTGAAAAAAGTGACATTCGAGGTCCTGGCCCGACACCGACGTTATGTAGTATGCGGAGCGCAGCGATTCAACGTAATATTTGAGTCTGGGGAGAGACTAGGTTAGCGCTGTCTAGTTTAGAGAAAGACACACACACATGCATGCACACACACACACACACACACACAGGCAGAGAGGGGAGAGAGAGATCACATTACAGTGGTCTGGTATGTTGCTACTGTAACTGTCTGCTGCTTGTAGCTTGGCACTGGTGTGGGTGTGTGTGTGTGTGTGGGTGGGTGGGTGTGGGTGTGGCTGTGCACTTGCATACGTAGGTATATCAGGATACTGGCTGTCAGCCAGCTGTAACTGTAACCAGTAACTGGGTACATGGGGCGTATATGAGGTCATGTGGACACTGATTGACTGATTGACTGACTGACTGACTGACCTGAGTACACCGCCACCGGATGTCTTCTTCTTCTGTGGTGTTTTATGGCAGTTGCCATCCTTTATGTTGCATTACTGCCTCTTTCTGGATTTATCCATCCACTGTTTCCCTACATTCTCTCATCGACGCCGAAGCCCCGCCACCGGATGTCAAATGGTCTATTTGAAAATGAAAGCGTAGCTTTAGAGTCGAGGCTGTCGCTTTTAAGAAGAGGCTGATCGCTCCTTTAAAATGAGAGGACTTTGAGCAAGCAGCAAGAGAGCTGTTATAACTATATAATGTTTGGATTCACTCCAAAAAGACCACAAAGTAGAATTAAAATGGACCGCTGTGAAGTGTGAACATATCACATGATTTGGGTTTCAAGTGTCTTCACTGTGTGTGTGTGTGTGTGTGTGTGTGTGTGTGTGTGTGTGTGTGTGTGTGTGTGCGTGTGTGTGTGTGTGTGTGTGTGTGCGTGCGTGCGCGTGTGTGTGTGTGTGCCATGTGGTGGGGTGAAACCTGAGACGGTTAAGGTTACATTTGGCAATGTGGTCTAATTGGAATGTGCTCAGCAACCATTCAGCGGTGAGGTTTATTGATCTGCCCCTCAAGTCACTCGAGCAAGGGTAGGCAGAGATCAAACAGACGCTCTCACATCACCCCATTACTCATATCTCCTCACTGGCTCTCCATAGCCTATAGCAAATAACTTACATTGCTAAGAACTGAAGGCTAATGCTGTAGGTCGATCCATTGCAACATCAGCACGCCCGCCATTTTGGCCTGAAGGAGACTACCGTAATGACGTCAGTAAAAGGTCCCGCCTACAAAGTGCCTTACAAAAGTACCTCTACCAAAATGGCCTGTCTGTCTCTCCGTCATGCTGTTTCCCATTGGAGCAAGGTGGTGTTTTCAGGCCAAAGGTGGCAGCACATTGTCAAAAAAGAGCGTTGTCTATACTCTTTACCTATAGCAGTAGTTCTCAAACTTTTTCACATCAAGGACCCCTAAACTGAAAGAAATTAGACCACGGACCCCCATTTTAATAAGATTTTGTCCCAGTCACACAGTATTCAGATATGAAGGATAGAGGCAGGATACAGCTGGACAGATGATTGAAATAACATCTTGCTTGTTTGTCTTCCCCAGCTTCTGTATGAGGAGTGGGCAAGCTACAGTGTCTTCTACAAATATCAGCCCATCGGCCTCGTCCGGTAAGGACTCATTATAATTCCACCCAATCAGCGTTGCTATTTTGAAGAACGATGTCTCTTTATCAGCCTGTATACCAGCCTATCAAATGTATTAAGTGAGGACTCTTACATTGGGAATGGCATAAGAGGTATAAGACTTTCTTTTGAAAGGCTTTATTACCGGTAGTTCAAAATCCGACCCAGTGGCACACAATGTAAAATACAATGTAGAGGCCGGTAGAGGCTGCCGATCTCCTCGGCAATGGATGCCATGTGTTTACGGTCATTTTACAAATTTCTCAAAATGAATGTGGTAATGATGTAAGCCTATTGATGATCAAATGACACACGTAGCAGATTTACAAGGTAATATAGTATATATATATATACTGGAGATGTGTGACAGCGCCTGCAGGATACAATTTCATAGTACTGGTGGTGGTGGTGGTGGTGCAGCAGCAGTGCCCACACAGGGGAAAATAAATGGGAGCTGGGGCTCTGTGTCTCTGTCTGTCTATCCCAAGTGACAATTAGTGACGTGACGGTGTAAAACAAAGGCGAGGGGCTGGTGGAGCGACTAATATGTGATGTTCTGTTATCAAATAGTTCTTATTTGTTAAAGGCAGAGGTGACAGCAATAGTGCAAAAGTGTGATCACAATGGAGAGCAAAATAATCTATCGATTATTTCGCTTCTATAACACATTTTCACTAGCCCCCATACAAATTCTGGTCAGAGTACAATTTTACTCTAGCCAGGGCTGGAAATTAATACTGTAGCACTGGGATAGGGAAGCGCGTGTACTTAATCCTTTACCTGCATGTATTATTTTGGACTGAGCTTTGTGTTTTGTGTGCTTGCAGGAAGTATTTTGGTGAGAAGATCGGCCTGTACTTTGCCTGGCTGGGTCTGTACACCCAGATGCTGATCCCTGCCTCTGTAGTGGGAGTCATTGTCTTTCTGTATGGATGTGCTACTGTCGACGACAACATCCCGAGGTACACACACACACGCACACACACGCACACACACACACACACGCACGCGCACGCACACGCACACACACACACACACACACACACACACACACACACACACAGACCTGGGTGTCTGTGCTATGTCTATATTAGGCTGTTTTCTATGGATTTACACTTCGTTTGCACCTGTAGTCACAGACTTCCTCTATTGTTTTTACCCTCAAGATGTTTGTAAAGACGGAGGCTCCAGTCCACGTCTGCCTACCCCGTTTTCATTCGCAAAATAATAAAATTCTTATGCACACTTACTCAGTAGTTTATATTTCTCATAAGCATAGTGTGGGGGAAGGATAGAGGGGAATGGGAGCTGGTATGGACAGAGGAGAAGACATTTAAACCCGTGTGGACAGAGATCATTTATTCTGCTCCGCTCATGCAAATGCCTTAGTGAAGATGTACAGTACGTGATGAACTGGAGGTGAATGGGGTCGAGGAGGATCACTACAATCTCTCTGAAATGACAGCAGACGCACGAGAGAGGAGAACAGCTTTTATAGTTGAGACGTGATTGGCCGAATAAGAAGATTTGGCTGGCTCTGATTGGTGTTACGCCCCTAATCAGATGGTATAATCAGCTGATACTAAACAGCTGATACGAGCAGGGGAGAGGAATGATGAATGAATGAACTTGCACATAAGCTTCATGTGTGAAAGAGGCTATAGGCCCTTTTCACAGCAACCATTAAGCAGGATGTAAAGCAAGTGTAACCAATTACAATGAAGGCCCTGGCACTGGAACACCTAAATGGAATGGAATGTTACACCTGCTTTACTTCCTGCTTTACCACCTCAAAACGGTTGCTGCTGTGAAGTGGGTCTATAGTGGCTTAAACCACTGATATGGTATTCAAAATAGCTGTCCAAGTCTAGATGCGGATAAAAACCCACCTACCATACCATGTCTCTCTTCCATTCTTTTGCTCGTTATTTAAAGTCCTAAATTCACACATCGCCCTGCTGTAAGTTACCCATGTTTAACTCATTGAGTGCCAATGACGACTTTAGTCGTCAATTGCTTTAGTAACGTTGAGTGCCAAAGACGACTAAAGTCGTCAATTGCGTTTTTTGACGGTGGGATGTGTATCAAAGCCAGATCCATCTCCTGTGAAAGTATGGTGGCTGTCGAATGTGTAAAAGCTATTTTAGGGACCCATTAGGTGGCGACAGTGCTCTCCAGATTATAGAAAGGCCAGGAGAAAAGAGAGAAGAAGTCATGAGGAAACGGAAATCGCATCGATATGCATGAAGCATAACATTAGCTGTGCCTGTGAACAGCAGTCAATCTGCTGACACCACAATTGAGCTCCTCCGTCTCCGCTGCAATAGCCCCTCCATATGATTTAGTTGCCGACACCAGCCTCTTTCTGAAAAGTTACATTATTCTCAGCTGGGAGCCGGGACAGGCTGTGAAAAAGCGGGGGGATGCAGCGCACTTTTCAGTGCAGACGGAGCAAAAGCAGAGCGAGAGCAAACGCAGCGACACTCAGAGTCGCGCAGAGACACTCCCACGAAGGAGGAGGAGGAGGGGGGTGGGGCACGCAGGGCAGCATACAACACACAACACCCACACAGCAGGCTCGATTGACAGAGACAGGCAAACAAGCTATCTGATGCCCACCAGCAGTAAATCAAGACCAGCAAGAAGGTGTAGGGTCTGCGCACGCAGGGGCCAGCGCTGCTGGTTGCAGCTAAAAAATATTATTTTGCCAAACAAAATTCCTTTGTTTTCACTGTTTTATTGAAGTAAATTATTTTTGAGGTGTCACATGAGAAAATATTACCTTCAGAGTCAGTCATGTGCTTGAAATGCTATATTTCACAAAAGGCTCAATATCTCAGCTTCTAGATGGAAACGCCAATATTTTCTGTTTTTGACCTATCTTCTCCGGCTGATAACTAAAGAACGGAAAATGATATCAATAAACTTTTTTTTGCTGCTGATACAATAGAGTCTCATCGTTCTTTGTGCGTGTTCGGTGTTTACATAGTAATATCACACAATATTCTGTGGGCCTCGAGAAATCACTGAAAACGCTCTGAAACTCTGGCACTGGGAGCGTCCGTTCTCCAAAAGTGGCTGGCACTCAATGAGTTAATACATTTTGAAAGCTGTGGTGCAAAAGAAAAGGGGAGAGGAGGTAGGAAGGAGGTAGGAAGGAGGTAGCAAAGGCAACAGGCAAGTATGAACGGATGGAGAATTTCAAGCAGAAGAGTTGAATTAAAAAGAGGACGGGTGGATGGATGAGAAGAAATAACAAAGAAAGGAGATCGTTTGATAAATGAGTTGTGACATTTTGGGGCCTCTTCTCCTTCCTCTATCTGCTTCTCATCATCCTCAGGATATTATGACACACACTGCCTGCCTGCGTGAACAGATAGCACATGGACACACACACACACACACACACACACACACACACACACACACACCCTGGCACACAACCAGGCAGTAAGACAAATCAACCCAGAAACGGTGTCTGACTGTGTCTTAATGGTCACCTTGTATACAGTAGTGACAAGGCATTACACAGGAAGTCGAATGGTTAAATAAGATTGTTTTATGTAGGGGAGAGCAGGCCATGTGGTCACACTTTTCATTCATTGGTGTATTTCTCACGTGTGCCTTACTACTGAGAAACAATATTTTTCGGGAACACTTTATATAGTAATAACTGTACGCTACAAAACACTAAATAGGCTACTTAGTTATTCAATACTGATGCGGACATTCCTTTCTTTACTTTGAGTCTCTTTTAGTCCAGCACCAGTTTTTTCAACTGGTGTGTGTGTGTGTGTGTGGGGATGTTACAGTATAGGTATAACAGAGTTGGCGTAGGTAAAAAGGTGAACCCAGTGTTATTGATCAATGTTCCTACATATTTAGTGGGGGTTGTGCTCGGCCTTGTGGCTTTGCGTGTTCTGTAAAGCTGTGTTCACACCAAGATATTTATTTTTCGCTCTGTCGCTTGATTCAACCCTTTGGAATCGCTCTGTCGCTCTGTTTAAATCGCTTATCAACACGATTTGACGGACATGTGGGGGCTATAACGTTACGCAATGTCATGATATTTGTCCACTACGAGCCACCGTCATTGTTTACAAGCTAAAGCCTATCAGCGTGCTCCTAATGCGAGCTCCATACCGGTAGGACAGACTTCACTTCATGTCAGCTGTCAGCCTGTCAATGCGGTTTGTTGCCACACAATAAACCAGCGGTTTGTTCCAAGCCAGAGTGATCCTTGACTCGCTCTCACACGGCAGCCAATCAGCGTTGAACAGCGAGCGACTGATGGCAGCGTAATTTTGCTCGAGTTGGGATATTTTATCTCGAGCGACGAGCGAATTTTCTCCCTATCGCTCTGTCTCTGTCGCTCGGACGCCCAGCGATTTTTCTCCCGGGCGAATATACGCTCAATCGCTCGTTTGCATTGACTTTGTATGTAAACTCGACGCTAGCGAAAAACTTTAATAGGTCGGTGTGAACGCAGCTTAAGTGATTCATAAAAGCACAAAACACCACCCTGCCTCTTCAGACTGGATATGTTTTAGATCATGTCACACATGTGAAAATAAGTTAATTATTTAAAAGCTAAAAAGTTAATTTTTACTCTGCACTTTTCTTGTTATCCATTTCATGTAAAGCACTTTGAATGACCTCTTGGTATGAAATGTGCTGCTATACAAATAAGCATGCTTGTCACGCCGTGTGTGTGTGTGTGTGTGTGTGTGTGTGTGTCCGTGTGCGTGTGCGTGTGCTTGTGTGTGTGTGTGTGTGTGTGTGTGCATGTGTGTGTGTGTGTGTGTGTGTGCGCGTGTGTGTGTGTGTCTTCTCTATCTTGCAGCATGGAGATCTGCCACCCAAAGAACAACAACATCACCATGTGTCCTCTGTGTGACCGAGCCTGTAGCTACTGGAAGCTGAGCACTGCCTGTGGGACAGCCAGGGCCAGCCATCTGTTTGACAACCCCGCTACTGTCTTCTTCTCTATATTCATGGCTCTATGGGGTGAGAGGACACACACACACACACACACACACACACACACACACATACACACATAAATGAACACTCGCTCACTCACTCACTCACTCACTCACTCACTCAAAAGACACAGAGACATACAGTACTGGTCATTTGCTGCTAAATGTCTGTTGTATCTTTAGGTATTTCAAGAGTAACTACACCCAAACCCAGGTGTTTGGTGCAGCCTGACACCTACATGCAATGGTGAAAAATAGGGTAGTGAACTGTTCTTCTCTTATTGGCTGGTCTTTGTGACAGGTGATGTCACCACCTCTTGTACTATTCACCTTATTCTTTGCCCACACATGGGCATTACGTCATTTCATAATAGTATTTCCGTTTTGACTTGCCAAAAACCCCGCAGGCAAAATGGCCGCGCACACTCCCCTCCTAAAGTGGCAAAATTACTCCCCCATAAACTAACATATCTTGGCCAATACGTATGTAACATACAAAATAAAACAACCCGTAATATCTTAATTTGATGTAGAATGCAGAGGACATGTAACTGTTTAGTTAAACTTGCATTCCAGGAATATTGTGCTCTAAAGATGACGTTATTGGAGTCGAGGCTGTTGCGTCCTGAAACCCACATAGGTTGCGCTAGGCGTAACCTATGTGCGATTCGAAATAACGCATCCGAGATAGAAACGTTATGAATATAGCCACGTTATAAACAACAAACTAACGCTGGTGATCCGTATGGAAACAGTGTTACTCAAAATGGTTAAAAGTTATATCAATTTGGTCATTCAGTGGCATTTTACTGCCATATAACATAACTAACTAGCGGCTAATATTAGCCACAGAAGGCAACTAGCGCTGAACCAGAAGAACAAATACGTTTGCGTTGAACGTGTAAGAGAGAAAAAGTGGGCGTGGTGAATAAGGTGAATAGAGGGTGACATCACGAGTGTACTTGTGCAACAACACGAGTGTACTTGTGCAACCGGAGTGACAACAAATATCTTGGATCTTGAATCAGCCAATAGCAGAAGGTCAGTTCAGTACCCCACTTTTCACCATTAGGTGTCAGGTTTCACCACAGATTTAGGCAGGGTGTAATAATGCCATTTGCGTGGACCCAGCACCTGGGGGCATTAAGAAACGTGTGTGTGTGTGTGTGTGTGTGTGTGTGTCTGTGTGTGTGTCTGTGTGTGTGTCTGTGTGTGTCTAGCTGCTTTCACACATGTTTGGAATTCAGGAGTTATCTAGAGGCCATACGGATGGCTGTCATATGTGAATGTCTGCATGCGGCTCATGCGCGCTCCCGCGGAGCCTCGTCCTAGCCGGAGGGAAGTGTACCCCCAGCCGTAGTCGCAGAAGCATATTGTCCCCCCCGCCCCCCAGAGCTCAGTGAGCTCGTGAGTGCATGAGGTCAGAGACGATCGTGACAGATTATTATTATATAAATAGTCGATGTGAATGAGCGAGCAAAAAACACATGCCATTTGGTTTTCAAATGAAGCTCAAAACTGCTCCGTGTGCGACAGCCAACATGTTGCGGATTGCTGGATTGAAAGGCTCATGGCTCTGATCTGATTTCATGTCTGCTTCGCACAGCACACACATTTAATAAGCATTTTTGGACGCGAGGGTCGTCCCGCTTCCCAGTATTGGACATCGCTAGGGTATCTGGATCTGGTTGCGTTCATGTCTTTGATTTAACGTTTACACAGCGTTCGCGCAAATTCCAAGTAGCGTCAAGTCAGGCAGTATAAAACGAAAACTTCCGGGTATAACCTTCGCAATAATGGCAATTAAATAAAGTAAATGCACGTGTAATGTTTTTTTGTGTGTGTTTCGAAAGATACAGAACGGAGATAAACTGGAAGAATATCTGCTCCCTTCGAAAAGTCAATTTTAACCCGTAGTGAGTCGACATTCTGATTTTTTGTTACTAAGTAATACAACATTTATTTTATTTTGAAGGTAAAAACGTCTAGCTTCCTGTATTCTGTATAATTCTAGTAGGTTTGAGGCATTTTAGGACTGAACATAGCAAAGACCTGTTTTGTTTGTACTGCTTGCGACTCGAGGAAATCGATGCATCTGGGCGTGAGTTGTAGGGTTGTTTAATTAATTACTTACTAACGTTATGCGCAAACGATTATATGCCGTGAACGTTAGGCAGTTATCGCCCATTATGTATTTTTAGTTTTCACAACTGTGTGGTCATGCCCAAATTCCCCCACCCCCGCCGCCCACCCCCTCTCTACTTTACAAACTCTGCGGAGGTGCTACTCATGTGTGAATGCAACATGCCTCATGTGTGAAAGGGTACACTTCACCTATCATCCGGGGCAGGCTCAGTGGGGGGCAACCCTGACCTGATCCGGAGTTCATGTGTGAAAGTGGCTTCTGTGTGTGTGTCTGTGTGTGTCTGTGTGTGTGCCATGTAACAATTCCAATAGTTGACTCTGCTTTCCTTTTGCCTCTCTTCCAAAAACCTAATTGACTCATTTCCATTTGAAGACAGGTGATTACCCTATTAGAAAGTAGCAACAAGTGCATTATTGACATCACACATGAGTGAGTTTTTTCTGCTAAACTTCGGACATCATCATGACTAAAAGACAGTTGGATTTGCCGTCCATGTGTGCGCTGTGTGGTTTATTTTGGAAAAGTAGAGAAGGCAAGCATGACATTTTTTGGTTGTAAATGTGTTACCCAGTGTTTCCCCTAGAACATTTTTCAGGCCTGGAGGGATTTCGAAACGTACCCCGACCGCAACGGTGGGGGTCCTCGCTGGCGACGCTAAACTTTTAGCTAACCTGTTAGCATCTATGTTCGCAAGGGCATCCCAAGTATCATCATACTATTATGGGATGCGATGCGAACAGTTGTATTATGGGATGTGCGTTTCCCAGGCAACGACACACGTTGACACGTTTTGGAACAGCGCCGCACGCTGGCACCATGCTCCTAAAAGCAAAATGCTTATTGTCTTGAATGATTTGGCACCTTATATTACTGCCAACACTAGTATCGTTGTATTGTAATAATATGCCATAAAGGTTTATTGACATTTTGGGGAACTAAAAAAAAACAATTGCAATTTTTTTCTTGCCTGGCGGGGCCGTCATTTTGCCTGGCGGGCCCGCCAGGCCTGTAGAATGGTAGGGGAAACACTGGTGTTACCATATTTGCTGGGACAATAACATGTAAATCGATGACTGAAAAACTGAAATTATTTTGAGTGCGGACCTGTAAGTCCCACAGTTGAGTTGAGTTGTTATGTTGAGTGTCCAGAAATAATTGGCAATAGCATGAGAATTGGTTGAGTGAAGGGCTGTAAGTATGTGGGCATTTCAAAACCAACTGAGTGTCACATTTAGCTATGAATGAACTGTAGTTAAAGGGAGCTATTTGTGTCCTTAAAGCAACACTCCATCTCTACAAGACATGTTCATGCTGCATTCCTGAACGCGTGTCCCCACCTCATCTTTCTTACCTAGCTGTTGTCATTTCTCTAATATCCTGGTCTCATTACAGACAGGCTGCTCATCCTTCTGGTCTGGACAATTGATCATCTCTAATTAACCAGTTAATAATTGATCCTGCTCGTTTTAGCACCTTCCCCCTTATGAAGGGTCAGATCCCCTGATGACTCATTACAGTACTGTACGTCTGCTCTGTCTAATGGCAGTTCATTTTCCCAAAGGTGGCTGGCAATTAAAAAATTATTCTGGGCAAATTGAACTGATAAAAATAGCAGATAATAGTGTGCTGAATAGACGACCACCACTACTGAACATTATTCTAGCTCTCGTTGGCATCTAGTTCATTAACGGTCTCTGTGATCTAAACCAAAATGTCCAAAATGTATTATAGCCCCCTTTCCACACAAATTATTCGAACTTTCATAATTCTCCATCTTTCTTATTATCCACAAATCTCACCATATCTTTCTACCATCTACCAAGTGCTGCTGCTAGTGATAATACTGCTGCTATTTTACATCATATTAATGCTGGAATCAGACATTTCTTAACACATTTTCATTCGTACATTTCGACTTCGTTGGCGTGCTGGAATTGTTATTTGAATGTTTTTCTACAAAGAAAAAAGAAAAAGAAAGACATATATATATGTCTTTCTTTTTCTTTTATATATATGTATACATACATACAGTATATGTGTATATATATATATATTCTTCTTTTTCTGTCTTTGCTGTCCGTCCGTCCATCTGTCTGTCTGTCTGTCTCTCTAACTGTATTCTCCCTGCTGTGAAGCTGCCATGTTCATGGAGCACTGGAAGAGGAGACAGATGAGACTGAACTATGAGTGGGACCTGACTGGTTTTGAAGATGAGGAGGTGAGTGGTGAAGAGAAATGGAAATAAAAGAATGAATGAATGCATGAATGAATGAATGAATGAATTACATAGATGTCCTTAAAGTATTATTCATCACTGACCAGTGATGGGGACACAGAGACTACATGTACATTTGACTAGATAGATGAACTGGTAACACTTTACATTAATGTTCATTTACTAATCTAACTAGCGGAATAGCCGTCCCTGTGTGACTGGCCATTTAGTCAGGCCTCGCTCTCCTCTCTCTCCCTCAGAGGGGTTTCATAGTCCACTTCACTGGCTGATTCCAACTGACGCCAGCTGTGCTCCTCCACTCAGGTGTCTTCAACATTAGCTAACGAATGGAGCTCTCCACGGTGCTGAACCAGTGTTCTCTCATTTTGGCCACTAATTAGCCATTTTGCCCATTTAGTCGGCTCCGTTATGTCACCCACAGGGGTGCTCTTTCCACTTCCTGAAAGATTCAGCGCGATTGCACGTAAAATGGCATAGCTGTGGCCGAACACACACACTTTGCATACTTATTATTGCTGTGAGCAAGAGGGCCCAGATTTTATTTTTATTTTTTTACGGTGTGGCCACAGACTGTGAAACGCCGTCTAAAACAGGGTTTGTCTGTATGTCTGTATATCTGTCCCCTCAAAAGTAGACCAATCACAGCTCACACATGCATCAAACAACACGGAAGTCAAAGGAGGCACACGTGATTCTCAGCCCAACAGAATTTGTAATATCTCCGCAAATAAGCATGCAAAAATTACAAAAATGGTTAATGTAGATGCAAATCCTATGTATGTAATTGGCTCATTATAACCCGCATTCCAGGAATACCGCTATTCACAGTCTGCCAATATGACGGAAATACCCAGAATACCTTGCGGCCCGAAGAAGGTCGAGCTCCCATCAGAATGAAGGGCAACAGAGGAATCATCATACAACCATTCAAACATGTTTCATTGACTTTTCATTTTAATTTGAAGGATGTTGGTACAGTTAAGGTTATAGGCAAGTAAAACACTGGTTATGGTTAGGGTTAGGGGTTGATCATGTTAAATTAGAACACTCTAACATTGAACTTTGAATAACCCTTACATTTCAACGGAGAGGACATCATGGTGACAAAGTCAACTCACACACCCATCATAGGCGATATAATCCTCTCGAACAGTATGGACCAAATGAACATCAACACAGCTATTCCATTTCCCTGCTTTTCCTCACACTGCATTTCATCAAGCTTAAGGGAAATTAACTTCATGATCTGAGTCAAGGTTATTCTGTTTTTTAGTAACACTTATCTTCCTCCCCATCCTCTCTCTCTCTCTCTCTCTCTCTCTCTCCCTGGGTTTATTTTTTTACAGGAAGCTCTCAAGGTTTGGACCATTTCCTTTTTAAACACTCTCCATCTCTCTTTAATCTCCTTAGTCTCTGCTGCTGCTGCCACCACTACCAACTTCTGCTCTTAACACATTCACTGCCAACAGTTTTTTTTTTTACTGTAGGTAGCTTCTGCCAAGGTTTTTTTTGAGGATTCTGGCTCATCTTTCAAGAGCCGAGGATTATTTTCTGCTAGGACTTTGTGAACACAAAATATCTCAAAAGAACTAATAGAATGTGTGCTTTCTCTGTCTAAAAGAGTTAGTTTGTAGAGTTAGTAGTTATGTAGGCATTAGCAGTTGAATACAGCATGGTTTCAGCGTCTGAAAATTAAAGCTGAGATAAATGCCTTTTTGTGAAATTCGATAGAACAGTCACTTTAACCATTTATTTTTGGCATCAGTAAGACATCAGACATCTAAACAATAGTTCTGAACAGTAATTTCCTCCATAACAGCACCCCCACCCCCCTCTCCTTCAAACTCCTCCCTCCGTGGGCGTTCTCCTCCTCCCTCCTTGGCTCTGCAGCGGGTGTGTCACAAGCAAGTTTCTGCTGCCTGTCTGCTGCCTGGCGGCCCCTCGTCGGGCGAGTCTGGATGGGGCTCGCTCGTTTCTTGGGGTTTCGGTTGAGAGCTTTGATGAAGCTTTTGTGATTCTGGGCTTTATGCTGCGTGTTTCAAAGTGTGTTGCACCCAGTCTATTTTTGGAACCCCCCACCGTTGTGCACCACCGTTGTGCGCCAGCGCGAAAGCGTTTTCGCCAAACCATTCTACAGTATGAGAATGGTTTCCTCACGCTTTTCCCTGCAGTTTTGGCTCTGCTTTCTCTAGTCTGGAGAGCACTGTCGCCACTTAGTGGGTCGGTGGAATGGGTTGTACACGTTCGGTGGCTCCCATATTTTTATAGGAGACGTAGGGGGCTTTGATCCACGTCCCACCGTCAAAATTTTTTTTTTTTTTTTTTGACGAGTTGACTCGTCCACGGCAGTCAACCGTTGGTTTCTGCTTGACGAGTTGACTCGTCCACGGCAGTGAACGTGTTAACACACAGGAATGCAGGATGAAACAGTACTGTATTTTGGAAGCAGAGAGATCGTTTCTTGCAATCGTGTTGTAGAGAGTTGTAGACTAGCACGTGCTTCCTTCGATACATGTGCAGTTGCCAGCTGCTTTTTTCCACTTGACAGCGAGGAGTTTCAGGACATAGCTCGTGGGAGGATCACACTATTCCCCCCAGGCCCCCTCCCCCCGAACAGGCACCAGAGGAGGCACTAGTGCAGCTACCAGGACTTAGAATAAAGACTTTTTTTAATCAAGATTTTGATAAGGGACAGTGGATAGAAATGAATGAATCCAGTTTCACTGGATAACTCGGGGTTACGTTGTCAAGGTTGCGATACAAGCGGTATTGCTCGTAAGAATCCATTGACAAGGATATTGAGAGCTTTAGATCAGGGGTGCCCAATACGTCGATCGCGATCGACCGGTCGATCGCGAAGGTAGTGTGGTCGATCGCGTGGCATTGGGGAAGAAAAAAAAACCCTTTTTTTTTTTTTTTTTACTGTTTTTCCACTGTTTTTCCACTGTTTCCACTGTTTTTCCACTGTTCCACTGTTTTCCACTGTATACTCAGTGTATATATATATAAATAAATATGTTTGGTAGATCACTTTGACTTGGTCATTTTAAAAGTAGCTCCCAAGCTGAAAAAGTGTGGGCACCCCTGCTTTAGATCTATTGGCACACTGTATGCAACCTTATCCAACCTGTATGCAAGCAAAGGATGGCTTTTCCGATTATCACCACTTTGTATCATTTTAATGTTAATATAAGCAGATGGGCAGTGTTTACCTTCACTATATGTTTTCCACACGGAGAGCTCCCATTTCCTCCTCTGGCAAAATGCTCCATTGTGACGCGTGTTACATCACAATGCATCACACAATGGAACTGTGCACATCCACAGGAGAATGAGCCTTAATATAATGACTTGCAGCTGGTGGGGGCGGAGTTTCTGCAGGCAGACAAAGGGAGGATTTTTCTCTGAGGAAAACATAATAGAGAAGGTAAACACTGCCCATGTACTGCTTATATTACAGAGATTATAATGATACAAAGTGGGTTGATTATCGGTAAAGCCATCCTTTAATACTTTGCAAGCACAAAATTCATGTTGGAGGAAAAACTCCCAGGTTTCGTAAACTACAACTACTAACAACCTGCCCACAGCACACTGCTCATGTTTTTCCAGATTTCTTTTTAATAACAGCTTCCACTGTATACACTGATTGCCTAACACACATGCACTCATTCTGTTGTCCCTCCTAGACTATCACAATACTTCCTAGACTATCACAATACTTCCTAGACTATCACAATATTTCCTAGACTATCACAATATTTCCTCGACTATCACTTTTCCTAGACTATCACAATATTTCCTTCAGCATTCACTTCTGATTCTTCTTGATGAATTTAGGCGACTGTGGTCTGTATACTTCAAGGAAAAGTGACAACGAAAAAGACAACAGAGTGAAACTGTAGTTCCATGGGCACAAAACATGTTTTTTGTTTGTTTGTTTTACACTGTTTCCCCCATCTCTATTACATTGCATATTGTGTCGTTTATGTGTATTTTATATAACAGAGTGAGACCGTATTTTATTTTTGTTAATATATTTTCCTTGGCGAAGACGGGATAGCTGAGATGATGTCCTAGGCAGGCAGGGGCAGTGTTTCCCACAGGATTGTGAGTATTTGTGGTGGGGGACCGCAGACCACCTAGGGGGGTGCGGGGGTATGCCCCCCAGTGAGATTTTTTTTTTTACATTTTAAAGTAAAATGCATGAATTTGGTGTACTTTGAGAAAGCTTAAGAGCAAAATTAAAAGCCTAGATCTATGAAGAACATGTCATCATTACTGTGCTGTGGGTTTACAATGACAAACTAAATTTCTCCCTATAGGTCAGGGATACTCAACTTGCTTTGCCACTTTCGTGAAATGATAGAAGGCGAGGGGCCAGTTAATAAACAAACAATATACATTTTTCTGTAGCGGATTGTAGGTTTTTGGGGTGTCAGCCGGACTTTAGGCTGACAATGTTGTGCACACCGGATAGTTACCGTAGTTAGGTTAAGTTAGTTAGGTTAAGTACATACATAAGTGCCTGGGTAGCGAGCAGATGGCGGTATTTGACAATTTAGCAGCTGAATCATAGATTATTGAAAGATATTGCATATTCCATACTGAAATGCTAAAACAGAAGTATTGGCCAGAATGACATGAACATTTATTGGACACTTATTCAGCGGGTATCTTGCATGTTGCGTTCAGGTGCACTGTAAAACATCTTTTTGTGGCGGTCAAAATCCTTTTGTGGCGGCCCGCCACAAATTCCTTTATGTATGGGAAACACTGAGGGGTGTTGTGCTATTTGTTTAGGTACCAGAGCGCAGCTATGACGCACACACATTGTGCAAGTTGCGGCTCATCTCGAAGCTTATGTAACCACGGTCAAGGTGACAAGTTTACATGCATAGTTAACTATGATCGCATGATGAAATGTTACACAACGATGATATGATGATATGAAACCATTATTGGTGACAGCGCACCTGCATATTGACATAATACATGTCTGTGCATAAGCCCTTAAATAATCTTTGTTTGTGTTTGTCTTCCTGTCTTCCACAGGACCATCCCAGAGCAGAGTATGAGTTCAGGGTGATGCAGAAGTCTCTGAAGAAAGAACACAAGTCACAGCAGAAGGTAACTACTGTACATGGTCGGCCATTCACCATATTTACCTCCTATCTGACAAGTGGTCTGATTTAGAGTTCGTAGAGGAGGAATGTCCAATATGAAAGTAAGAAGAAGAAGAAGAAGAACGGGTGGATGGGTTTGTCCCTTCAGTTCTTCTTCTTCTTCTTCTTCTTCTTCTTCTTCTTCTTCTCATATTGGACATTCCTCCTCTGCTATTGATTCATTAGAAATTGTTTTGGTTTCTTTACTCACCAAAATGACAGTGCCATGTGTCTGTATGACATACATTTAAAATAAAACAGCTACTGTGAATAATATATCTGTTTGACTAGCAAACTATATTGTTTAACTGCTGTGGTGGTTTGTCTTTTGTTATTATCTATGGGTTTTTATATGGGTTTTTGGTCCTCTGGCGTGGCTGTCTGTCTCCATATCTGTGTGCGTGCGTGTGTGCGCAAGCGTGCGTGCGTGTTTGTGTGTGTGTGTGTGTGTGCGTGCGTTTGTGTGTGTGTGTGTGCGTGCGTGCGTGCGTGCGTGTTTGTGTGTGTGTGTGTGTGTGCGTGCGTGCATGCGTGTTTGTGTGTGTGTGTGTGCGTGCGTGCGTGCGTGTTTGTGTGTGTGTGCGTGCGTGCGTGTGTGTTTGTGTGCGTGTGCGTGCGTGTTTGTGTGTGCGTGTTTGTGTGTGTGTGTGTGTGCGTGCGTGTGTGTCTGTGTGGTATCTATGTGTGCTAGAAGTCCCAAGATCAGGGTGGTGATGGTGCTAGCGGTGCTAACAAATGGAAGCAGGCAGTGGGGAGTACCATGGCCGGGTTACGACTGGTACACTCCTCACTAAGTGTCTGCTGTGACCTCATCGCCCTCCTTTCCCTTTGCCTTTCCTTACTTCCTTTCCTTCCCCCTAACCGTCCAAGTCATCTTCATCTTCTTCTTCCTTAAGATAACATTTAGAGGCAATTTAAATGGGGTTATATGATGTTTGTTAGAGCGCATGTTATCCTCATTAGACATGTTATCTTCATTAGAGCGCATGTTATCCTCATTGAATTTGTCTCACTTTCCAATCCCGACTGGAGTCAGTCTTACAATTGCCTCTAAAGGTTGCCTTTTTATCCTCACCTTCACATTCCTTCATGGTCTGAATGGTTTGTGTTGTGCTGCTCCTGTCAGGTTGCTGCTCGAGGCATGTTGAACAGGAGTTGTGAGTGTATCCTGAGGCATGTTGAACAGGAGTTGTGAGTGTATCCTGAGGCATGTTGAACAGGAGTTGTGACTGTATCCTGAGGCATGTTGAACAGGAGTTGTGAGTGTATTCTGAGCAGTGTTGGGACTAACGCGTTATTAAGTAACGCGTTACAGTAACTAAGTTACTTTTTGCGGTAACGAGTACTGTAACGAATTACTTCATCAGTAACGTAACGTACTTACAATTATTGCGGTTTAAACATGCTCGTTACTCGTTACTTCACGATTCTGTGCGGGACCTACAGCAGCGAGGCTAGAGAGGAAAATGCGAGTCTGACGGCGGTCTGATGAGGAAGTAGGCTAATCGTGCGGCACTTCTATACTTTCTAATGTTACTGGACCAAATTCTGATAGTGAAACGGGTCATTTTGCGTGAGCTGTGTTGTGTACGGTAAGCGGTGTTCACTTCACACCGCTCGGCGAGTCAGCAGCATGGAGCCCTCTCCTCCTCGCTTCTCTCAGGCTGTCTGTCACCAGTGCCCTGCTGCACCCAGGCAAGCACAGCACTCGTCTCTCACTTACAGATTCCCCTCGCGTTGGAGGGTGTTCACGGTGTGTTTCGCGTTGTCATGAAATGGGAAGAAAAATGCCTGCAAGTCTCCAGCCTTTTGGAGATGAACTGCTATTAAAGGCAGCCGCGACGAGCGGCTGCTTTGAGGCTCTGCTCTGTCCCTATCTGCAGGCAGCGCTGGGCTCTGCTGCTGGGGACTGCCCCCTAGTCCGATACCTCACGAGTCCGATACCTCACGAGTCCGATACCTCACGAGTCCGACAACTCATGGTTTTGGGTTAGGGTCTGGGGGAGGTTAGGTTTAGGCGTGCACTCCGCTTTTACAAACGGTAACCACGGTGTTTATGTTGTTCAGCCAGGATATTATAGACTACTGATACAGTTGTTAATTATACACTGCCAAAAGTGTACTGGCTACTTTTTGAAGGCAATAATAAATATGCCTCAATGCCTAAATGTTGTGTTTTCTTGTTCCACTACTTTTCGTCGTAGTGATAATGGGTACAATGCTCAAATTTGACAGTTGTCTTGTCCCACACTGTGCTACAGCAACCCCAAAATAATGTGTGTGCATTAATAAGAGAATTGAGTTTAAAAAAAAAGTAACTCAAAAGTTACTTTCCTAGTAACTAGTTACCTGCAAAGTAACGAGTAACTTAAAGTAACTGAGTTACTTTTCAGAGCAGTAACTAGTAACTGTAACTAAGTTACTAATGTAAAGTAACTTGCCCAACACTGATTCTGAGGCATGTTGAACAGGAGTTGTGAGTGTATCCTGAGGCATGTTGAACAGGAGTTGTGAGTGTATCCTGAGGCATGTTGAACAGGAGTTGTGAGTGTATCCTGAGGCATGTTGAACAGGAGTTGTGAGTGTATCCTGAGGCATGTTGAACAGGAGTTGTGAGTGTATCCTGAGGCATGTTGAACAGGAGTTGTGAGTGTATCCTGAGGCATGTTGAACAGGAGTTGTGAGTGTATCCTGAGGCATGTTGAACAGGAGTTGTGAGTGTATCCTGAGGCATGTTGAACAGGAGTTGTGAGTGTATTCTGAGGCATGTTGAACAGGAGTTGTGAGTGTATTCTGAGGCATGTTGAACAGGAGTTGTGACTGTATCCTGAGGCATGTTGAACAGGAGTTGTGAGTGTATCCTGAGACATGTTGAACAGGAGTTGTGACTGTATTCTGAGGCATGTTGAACAGGAGTTGTGAGTGTATCCTGAGGCATGTTGAACAGGAGTTGTGACTGTATCCTGAGGCATGTTGAACAGGAGTTGTGAGTGTATCCTGAGACATGTTGAACAGGAGTTGTGAGTGTATCCTGAGGCATGTTGAACAGGAGTTGTGAGTGTATCCTGAGGCATGTTGAACAGGAGTTGTGAGTGTATCCTGAGGCATGTTGAACAGGAGTTGTGAGTGTATCCTGAGGCATGTTGAACAGGAGTTGTGAGTGTATCCTGAGGCATGTTGAACAGGAGTTGTGAGTGTATCCTGAGGCATGTTGAACAGGAGTTGTGAGTGTATCCTGAGGCATGTTGAACAGGAGTTGTGAGTGTATCCTGAGGCATGTTGAACAGGAGTTGTGAGTGTATCCTGAGGCATGTTGAACAGGAGTTGTGAGTGTATTCTGAGGCATGTTGAACAGGAGTTGTGAGTGTATTCTGAGGCATGTTGAACAGGAGTTGTGAGTGTATCCTGAGGCATGTTGAACAGGAGTTGTGAGTGTATTCTGAGGCATGTTGAACAGGAGTTGTGAGTGTATCCTGAGGCATGTTGAACAGGAGTTGTGACTGTATCCTGAGGCATGTTGAACAGGAGTTGTGAGTGTATTCTGAGGCATGTTGAACAGGAGTTGTGAGTGTATCCTGAGGCATGTTGAACAGGAGTTGTGAGTGTATCCTGAGGCATGTTGAACAGGAGTTGTGAGTGTATTCTGAGGCATGTTGAACAGGAGTTGTGAGTGTATCCTGAGGCATGTTGAACAGGAGTTGTGAGTGTATTCTGAGGCATGTTGAACAGGAGTTGTGAGTGTATCCTGAGGCATGTTGAACAGGAGTTGTGAGTGTATTCTGAGGCATGTTGAACAGGAGTTGTGAGTGTATCCTGAGGCATGTTGAACAGGAGTTGTGAGTGTATTCTGAGGCATGTTGAACAGGAGTTGTGAGTGTATCCTGAGGCATGTTGAACAGGAGTTGTGAGTGTATCCTGAGGCATGTTGAACAGGAGTTGTGAGTGTATTCTGAGGCATGTTGAATAGGAGTTGTGAGTGTATTCTGAGGCATGTTGAATAGGAGTTGTGAGTGTATTCTGAGGCATGTTGAATAGGAGTTGTGAGTGTATCCTGAGGCATGTTGAATAGGAGTTGTGAGTGTATTATGGCATGTTGAACAGGAGTTGTGAGTGTATCCTGAGGCATGTTGAACAGGAGTTGTGAGTGTATCCTGGCATGTTGTGTTTCTTGACTTAAAGGACGATTTTGCCGATTTGCCCTTCACGTTACCTGCACCGAGAGCTCCTTGTTGTTTTGCTGGCAGAACCTCTGCCAGGTGACGTGAAGCTGGCAGAAACTCACCCGGTCGTTTAGAAAAATGACGAGAACAGATTGATTGGAGTTATATACGAATTATAGCGCATTACTTTTCGTAGGTTTTACTCATTTGGGCTAGCTGGAAGCTCCGTTTGTGAGTCCAATGTGGATGGTGGTGGATGAGTTGAGTCCCCTCCCCTCCCTCCCATGATATGTGAAGCGCTTTGAGTTAGGGATGCACGATATATCGGCAATCATATCGGTATCGGTCGATGTTAGTCATTTTTTAACATATCGGTATCGGTCCGATGTTGCAATGTTAATATCGGTTATCGGTATCAGCCAAATTCTTCACATTGAGATGAAATAATGCAGTAAATCTATCATTTATGGGCTTTTACAAATGTTTTTGAAATAAAGAAACGTATAACCTTTTCAAATTCAGTGTTTACATGTGTTTTTCAGTATTTGCAAAATTTTATTATCATAGAAATGTGTTTTTATACAGATCATATCGACATCGGTAAATATCGGTTATCGGCCATAACGGCAATCTTAATATCGGTTATCGGCATCGGCCAAAATGTTCATATCGGTGCATCCCTACTTTGAGTGTCTAGAAAGACGCTATATAAATCCAATCAATCAATTAATTAATTATTATTATTATTATCAGCTCATTGCTTTTCCATGGAGGTCAAGCAATAGATGTGTTCATCAGGAGGAGCTATCAGTCAGTCAACTGGTGTGAGATAGCTAGAGCTTTGCAACTAGCTAATCTGGGACCAATCGTCTTTTTTGTGTCTGTGTGTGTGTGTGTGTGTGTGTGTGTGACGTATAGCATCAAATGGTCTCTGAGCTATTGCCGATTTCCTGAGTCCACCTAGTTCAATGACGTTCATCATGTCTTCGTAACAATTAGAGTTAGAGTGTGTTCAGACATATAGGTTTATTAGATGTTGTTTTACCTTGACAGTTTCGGCGAAACGTTGATTTATTTATTTATTCTTACTATTTTTGTGGTGGTTTTTGTTCTTTTATTTTGCTCATTAATGGTCTAATACACCATTAATGAACAAAATAAAAGGACTTAATTAAATGTAACTTAACTTAACTTGTAACTTAAAGCAGCTACGAGCAAGATTTTCGATTGTTATTAAACAGTCTAAATATAATATTGATGCATCACATCTTACCTATAATAGTAGCTGAGACCAAAGCCGTGTGAATCGGAGATGGCTCTCTTGATGATTATAGAGTCTGTGTCTGTCTTCCAGCGGGCCGGATAGACCAGGAAGTGAAACGAAACGGTTTACGGCAGCTGCCTGCCTTCAACCGTTTCGCGCTGCCTAGCAACAGACCATAAACAAGGAGAACGCCATGCTCGCTACATCTAGGGGCTTGCTACTCTCGCGAACATCTGTCGTTATATTCTAACAGTTTGTTTGGAAGTTATTTTGTTATTTTGTGGTTATGGCCGAAGTGGCTGGCGCAAACGTTTTATTTCACTTCCTGACCTGCCCCGGCCGCAGACAGACTAATCATCAAGACAACACTGGCCGATTCACTCAGGGTTCAAGCGAGACTACTCGGCGTTGGTCTCGTCTACTATTAGAGGTAAGATGTGAGGCATCGATATGAAATTTAGACTGTTTAATAACAATCAAAAATCTTGCTCGTAGCTGCTTTAATTCAACCTCTTAATAAACAATATATCCTTAGTTTGGGGGGGTTGACTTTGCAAATTGCATTGTGCAATTTTTGAGAAAAGCTGCTGCAAAATCAAGCATTTTTGATAGTAACAATCACACAAAAAAACTCAGTGAAATCCTGCAGGATTGACTGTATACAGTTGCATGGACTTACAGGACAGTTATAGACATGAAGCATTTATCCAAACCTGACGCTCTTATTATTGGATTCTGTTTGTTGTTAGGCGGAGAAGGAGAAGCTGACATGTCAAGACCGCCTCCCTGCCTACACGACCAACATTGTCATGATGCTGTTAATGGTAAGGGACGGATAGATTCTTACGATATGTTGGTGATTTGTTTGAAATTTAAGGGCGGACTGCTGCCAGATAATTTGTTTCCCATCACATTTTATGAAAAATCTATAGTTGACGTAGGGATTCTCTCTCTCTCTCTCTCTCTCTCTCTCTCTCTCTCTCTCTCATATATATATTCAGGTCGGTGTTACGTTTGCCATTGTGTTTGGTGTGATCCTCTACCGGATCTCCACCAAAGCGGCTCTCCATATGAGCTCCAACCCGATTACGCGGAACCACGTGCGAGTGACAGTCAAAACCACAGCAGCCATCATCAACCTGGTGGTCATCCTCATACTGGACGAGGTCTACGGGGCAGTGGCACGGTGGCTCACTACATTAGGTGAGTCGGGGTCCTGTTTGGTAAAGAGGCATGTACCGTATGGGTGAGGTGTGTGCCTAGTGATGGTTGTGGTCAGTAGAGACCATTGTGGTAGCGCGACAATAGTACAATATTAACAACAATAGGAACTAACCATCACCATTCATCAATTCATCAGCAAAAATAATAGCAACCATCAATGGATAGTTTGTTCTGTATTTTTTCAGAGGTTCCAAAGACAGACAAGAGTTTTGAGGAGCGACTCATTTTCAAGACCTTCATTCTCAAGTTTGTCAATGCTTTCACCCCCATCATCTACATTGCTTTCTTCAGGGGAAGGTCAGTAGCCTAAACCCATGCATAAAATCCCTATCATAAGCATGACTTTCTCGAATGGCAGGCAAGAAAGAACAGTGTCTCCACGATGGAATAATTATTTTGCTTCTGCTTCTTTTACAGGTGGCACTCTCTCTGTCATATAAAACCTATTAAGGGTATTTTTTGAATCACGTGTAAATTATTGCCTTGATTCGTTTAATCATCTAAACCACATACCGGTAGCCATACTGTATTTACTGAAACCCCAGCAACATGAAAAACCAAAAATGACCAACTTAACTTTGAGACTTCGACCCTACTGATATTTTTAACAGATGTATTTATTTTTATTTATATATTTGTTTTCAAAACATGGAAGAAAACGAACATCAGGCTTTTGTCAAATACCTAGAGGTAAACAAAATAAGATGACAACAAAAAAGAAAAACTGTAGTAAATTAGGGATTCAAAGTATATTGAATTGTTGATGTATTAAAATTGATTATTGCACCACAAGGGCTCCTAGTTTTCTCCAGCTCTCAACCAAGCTCCCACCCTGCTGCCATATCTCAAGTATTTGCATCTGGGAATTTGATATACAATTTAAATACATCTATCTATCTATCTATCTATCTATCTATCTATCTATCTATCTATCTATCTATCTATCTATCTATCTAATATTTCAAAATAATAAACAAATTAATGCTTAACTAGTAATCTTCTTGATATTGACATTGCAATAATTCATGAGCAATTCAATGTGAAATTGCAGCAAACCTCCAGGCATGTTCTTGAATTCTATTGTGGTTTAGAGGTTAATCTCCTTGTATCAAGTTGTATTAATTATTCCCACAAAGATAATTAAGTCTTCTGAATCTGAAATGTGGGTATAGAATTGATAAACGATCAATCAAATGAAATTCATCAACTAAATAATTTTCATATCCATCCAGACATCACTCTAGAGATGTGTTGAAAGTTGTGTTGTTAACCCTTAACACTTTCATGAATGTGCTGAAATATGGTCCATGCATTAACAATCTTTTCAAATGGCATTACCAAACCTATATGGTTTCAATATACTGTATCTATTTTCAGATCCACACTTTATACCCCTCCTATAACCTGTTACTTTCCCCCAAAGGCTGGTGGGCAGACCAGGCAGCTACCTGTATGTATTTGAGTCGTACAGAATGGAGGAGGTAAGGCCTACATCCTTACGAAGAACTTACATTTCACGATTTAACACAAACATCACACAACATCAGTTTACAACCATACCTGGAGATTAGACTAGAGGTGCCTAGAACTGCAATATACGTACTTGTATCTTATAACTCTAATATTAATTTGCCTTGTTTACATTTATACATTATAGTCTTTTTCCGTCTGAGCCATCATTTGGAGTGTTGAATGTATGCCTCTACACTCTATATAACAATGACTATGTCATGTCTATAGAATTGTTTACAAATAATGTGTTAAGTGATTGCCATACAGTGTACTGTATGTACATTTGTGGCTCCCATCTTAGCATTAACTGAGACTTGTAGTACATGTAACTCTGTATTGGATTGTTTTACAGTGTGCCCATGGGGGCTGTCTAATGGAGCTGTGTATCCAGCTGAGTATCACCATGTTGGGAAAGCAGCTTATTCAGAATAACCTCTTTGAGATTGGAGTACCGTAAGTATATACTTTGATCTTTATTTAATTTTTTTCTTTTTTTTAGGTATTTAGCCAACACATATAGAATATATAGATTCATCGTGAGTGAGCAGGTTGGGATTCAGTGTCTCTGGAACACTTTCAGGCACTCTATTAAGGGTTTAAAAAAAAAGTCCCTCCAGGGAATACGGATTTTGTGATTGCAATAATTAATGCAAATTCAATCAATCTCCGCAATATTTACGGGGCCTTGCAATTTTTCAATATTCCCGCGATTTCTCTGCAAAAACAGCAAAACAGTTTCCTCAAGTTGCAATTTTTGCCAGTTACCGCAAAAAAATCTGATAAAACCTAGCAATTTTGATGCGCAGCAATCACAAAAAAACTAGAGGTTGGATGCTGGACGGACTGAAATGGCTGTTCTGTGATGGTTTACACACTGTCACTAAAAACTAACGTATCCACACATACAGTACATTATGAAAAGTTGTTGTTATCCTGGGTGTCATGCTGGTCAAGTGACGAATAACCCCCATGTTAAACCGAAGTGGAATAAGTCTGATCTGAAAGTAATCAGTATTTTGAGCTGGTTTCCAACTATGGTGGTCAATCCAATCATGCATTTTGTTTTATGAATACACTAAGAACAGGTGTGTGTGTGTGTGTGTGTGTGTGTGTGTGTGTGTGTGTGTGTGTGTGTGTGTGTGTGTGTGTGTGTGTGTGTGTGGGTGTGTGTGTGTGTGTGCGTGCGTGCGTGCGTCATGCGTGCGTGCCCGTGTGTGTGTGTGGGGGGGGGTTGTGCGTGTGTGTGTGTGTGTGTGTGTGTGTGTGTGTGTGTGTGTGTTCCTCAGCAAGCTGAAGAAGCTGATTCGCTACATCCGATCCAAGCGAGAGGCATTTCAGGAGGAGGAGAGGGAGAAGAAGCTGCAGAGATACGAGACGGACCACTTCCTCGAACCCTTCGCTGGGTTAACACCAGAATATATGGAGATGAGTCAGTACGACCCACACACACATGCATGCGCGCACGCACGCACGCACACACACACACAGTGCTGCGCTTATTCACACTTTGCTATGACAACTACTCCCTACAATTATTGTAAGTTGATTACCTCATGAAAAGTCCCGGAAAAGGTTTTTTGGCACTGGTATCAAAATCCCACAGCCTAAGATCCCACAGCCTAAAATCTCATACCCTAAGATCCCAGTGGCCAACTTCAACACTAAGCAATTGAAAGGGAATTTGAACCACAAAAAAGTAATCACATAGAACTTTAACTTCCTATGGACAACTGTATCAGCCTCTGTCAGAGCATAATGTACGTTATTCACTTTATCACGTCTATAGAGGCCATATGGGCTACTGTACTGTTAGAAAGACCCTTGGCTGTATTTAGTCCCTAGTGGCTGTCAAGGTAGTAGTGATGCCATCCTAATATCTCCTCCTGTCTGTGTCTGTGTCCAGTCATCCAGTTTGGATTTGTGACTCTGTTCGTGGCGTCCTTCCCCCTGGCTCCGCTCTTCGCCCTGCTCAACAACATCATTGAAATCCGACTCGATGCCAAGAAATTTGTGGCTGAGCTGCGAAGGCCTGTGGCAGCCAGAGCCAAAGACATTGGTAGGATAACGTAAAGCTCATAAAACATGAAATGACCTGTAGGAATACAGTGAGTTTTTGGTAGATTGTCCCATTTGTCATCATCTGGGCATTAGGCTATGAGGCGATTCTAGAAATGTTTGAAGCTTTAAGTTCATTGTTTTCGGATAGTGCGACTATTTTATCCTGTGCCTCTCTTTTTCACTCTCTATCTGCCAAATCCACTCACTTCTCTGGAGATGATCGATTTCTTATAAAATCTTATCTTTCTCTGTCTGGAACTCAATGTGCTGCTGCTGCTGCTGCTAACATTAACCCTTTGTTTAAAACAAATCTAAAAGAGGTTTACTTAGATCTAACTTATATTAAGCGGATAATATTTATTGTGATGCTTACCACTGTATTATTTTTCAAATTTAGTCAGTTTAGGTGGCCATGCCATCTTGGGAAAGTGTTATTTGTAAGGATTTTTTTTTTATTGTTACGCTAACTAAACAAAGTCTCAAGGATTTACTATCATCAATTAATTCCAAAAAAAAAAAAAATGTAAATGGGAAAACTTGGAAATATGGGCACAGTAATGGATGTACAGTATGTGAGTGTAGTGCTTTACATGTGTCTGTATGGGCCTGCCTACAGTCAAATTAATTCACCTTATTCACATGGCGGCCATTCTGAACGCTGTGGTGAGAAATTCTACCTGGAAGCACAAATACAGCCCAGCTCAGAATCACAATCAGCTTTGTTGGCCAAGTATGTAGACATACAAGGAATTTGACTCTGGTTTACACATTGATTGCTCTCAATGTACTTACAGTACATGGGGGGGGGGGGGGGGGTGACCTTGGCCCTTTCCCAGTCCTTGAAGTGGTTCTCTTTTACAGTGATCTGAGATGGCTGATTTCAGATTCTCCTGGTCCGCTTTCTGTTAGATTGATATTCGTTATAAAACACAGATTCACATATAAACACAGATTCCCCACTGAAGAACATCCCACACTGAAACGAAGGAAGCTAGCAGTCGTGGTTGTTGTTCCCAAAATTGCTACAATAGCTTTTGACAGCTGCTGTTTGAATAAGGTCATTTGAGCCAGACTGTGGCAGCCTTTGAACTAAGACTTTGAAGTCAGTCTCATATCTAAGGTCAACATTGGATGGCTATTTGATTGCTATGTCCATGTCTTTGTGTCTCCAGGTATATGGTACAACTTACTCAGGGGGGTGGCAAAAGTGGCTGTCATTATTAATGTAAGTAAACGCATGACCTGCATGCACATACACACTCTATTGTACACAAAGCAGAAGGTGCCGAGTGTTGCTCAACAAAACCCAACTTTGGTTGTGAGTTCTTCCATTCCTGTTTTCTGCTTCCAGGACCAAAATGCCTGGTGTAGCTCTCTAGTCTTTAGAGGGCTAGCTGGCATGGTCCTTGTTTCCCAACTGCTCTTCGAGGTAACCCACCCAGCAAAAATGTAGTTGCCCCAAAATCACCTCAGCCCCCGATGTCGAAAGCAGGTTTTCCCATAAGGCACATAGCCTACCCCTATGCTGGATTCCCACCCACAGACACAGCCAAATGTGCCTGTATGGACACCGGACCAAACCAGAGGCAACACAGGGGCTCGAACTTGCGACCCTTGTGTTGGTAGGCAGGGAATCTGTATCCCAGGTGAGACAACATGTAGGCCCCCTCATCCCGCTTTACAGTCCCGTGGGCATGTTTCCGGATCTCTACTGCCGCCCTGATCCAACGGTGGTATCTGTTGTTTTCCAATCGAATGACCTCGGCCCTTTCCAAGTCCTTGAAGTTCTGTTCTCCTTTACAGCGATCTGAGATTTCAGATTCTCCTGGTCCGCTTTCTGTTCGATTGATATGTGTTGTTGCATCTCCTTGCTGTGTTGTTGGTCTGTCTCTTTCCCTGGTGAACCTCACTTAACCCTGCTGGGGAGAAGTTGTGCTTAAAAAGAAAACAAACAAGCCAGCAATTCCCTTTCAAAGCTGATGTAATGTAAAAGACATTGCACTTTTGCGGTGAATTTATGCCACCACTTTGCAGGGCTTACTTGTAAAACCGTATTCTTTATGAGGTTTTTGCCAATGAGAGGTCCAGTCTGACCATACTTGGTCAAACCTCCAGTTTGGCTTTAGGCTATAAATCTCCCAGCATGCTCCCTGCTTCTCTCAGGAATCTGTTCGGCGGAGACCATGAGATGGCAAAGATCTTCATCTTTGATGGTTTACACACCAGCAGGGATATTTTACTTTTATTGTGACATGACTTTAATCTGATTTACCTTTATTGCCCTCCTGGGGTAGTTGTTTATTGAAATTATTTCATTTGTATGTATTCTGTATGGCATGAATACATCATTTGATAGAAAGTAGAAATGGGAGGTTTATAACATACTGTAGCTACAGACTTTTCATTCTGTTCCTAGAAAGCAGAGGAACTCAAATGACCATAGAGCAGTTGTTCCCAAACTGGGGTACACGTACTCCTACGGGTATGTGGAGGATCTACAGGGGGTACTTGAGAGAAAGGGGGTTATGGAAAAATGTAAGACTAAATCATGACAATAAATGAAACATTGAAATAAGTCTGCTCAAGAGGCACTAATTGCAACTCTTTCACTCCATTTCTTATTTTGTAATGTTATATTCTTCAAAAGGTGGGTTATATCACTCATTCATTGCATCATCTGCTATCGTTTTCTCTATTAGGTTTCTAAGTAAAATGTTGGGTAAGGGGCTACGTGGATTCAGAAATCAGGAAAGGGGGTACTGAAGCCAAAACAGTTTGATAACCACTGCCATAGAGAATTAAATATCACACAAAATCTCTCTTCACATCTGTCTCTCTGACTCTGTCTCCCCATGTCCCTGTTCTTTGTCTGTACCCCCGCCTCTCTCTTCCTCAGGCTTTTGTCATCTCCTTCACCTCAGACTTCATCCCTCGGCTGGTCTACCAGTACATGTACAGCACTGACGGCTCCATGCACGGCTTCGTCAACCACACTCTGTCCTATTTTAATGTCAGCCACTTCCAGGACGGCAAGGAGCCCATGGACCCACTGCACCTTGGCTATCCCGTTGAGATGTGCAGGTATGGAACTCAGTCTGTTGATAACTGAGTCCATAGGTAAAATGCAAAAAACAAAATGAATATGCTACGTGTAACTTTTTTTCCCTCTGATTTCCCCCCCCATCTTCTCCCAAATTGTACTTGGCCAATTTTTCCCCTGCTGCCCCGGTCGCTGCTCCACCCTCTGCTGATCTGGGGAGAGCCGTAGACTAGCACCATGCTTCCTCCAACATATGCACAGTTGCCAGCCGCTTCTTTTCACCTGACAGCGGGCAGCTTCACCGGCAGGACGTAGCACATGGGAGGATCATGCTATTCCTGCCAGCCTATGGCCCATTGATGGAAGCATTTGCATTTTCAGTATTGCAGCATTCATGAACTGGGTGTCTGTGGTGACACAGGGTGGGCGGAGCTAACACAATAGACTCGCTCTTCTGTAACTGTAGGTTCCTGACAATAATTGTGTGAAGTAGGATAACAAGCGTCTGCTAGCGTTGTGGGTGTTATGGCCGAACAAACTGACTAACGTCACATATACTGTACAACACTGTTTGGATCCCACCTGCAATTACTGCTCATCACCATAGGTGTCACCAAAAGAGAATAAAATGGAAATCTTCAAGATTATCACTTTAAACAAGCACTGAATCGAGCAAACAATGACTGAATTATTTCTAGTGTGTGGATCGGAAATTCAAGACAGAAAACATATTTTTCTCTCTGCAGGTATAAAGACTACAGGGACCCTCCTTGGTCAGCCACTCCTTATGAGATCTCTAAGGAATTCTGGGCTGTGCTGGCTGTGCGATTGGCCTTTGTCATTGTCTTCCAGGTAAGGAGAATATGGCATACATCTAATCAATTCATCCTCAAGAGGACGTTTGTGCCAAATGTGAGGAAATTTCCTCAAGATGTTCCTGAAATATTGCGTTAACAAGTATGCAACGGATGGATGTGAGGTCACGGTGACCTTGAACATTGACCTTTGACTACCAAAATCAGTTCATCAATGAGTCCAAGTGGATGTTTGAGCCAAATTTGAAGATGAGTTACATCGTGTTCTCTCACTCTCCTCTCCAGAACGTGGTGATGCTGATGAGTGACATTGTGGACTGGCTTATCCCTGACATCCCCAAAGACATCAGCCTGCAGATCCACAAGGAGAAGATCCTCCTGGTGGAGCTGTTCATGAAGGAGGAGCAGGGCAAGCTCCACGTCCTGGAGACCATGTCTGCTCTGGGAGGCAAGGAGCACCGCAGCCACAGCAACAACCACAGCCCCAGGCCCCGCCCACGATCCGCAATGCATACCAACAACGCCAACAGCTTCTGAGGCTAGGAACGCTACATTAGAATGGGCTCCTAGTTACCAAGCTAATATAGAGAGCCAAAGTCATGCCCACTTCTGGGTTAAAACCAAGGGATTTCATTTACTATTTATTTTTCCATAGATATTTCATAAAATGATTATAAAAATAGTTTTACTTGGTCAAACCAAACGATTCAGGTATATTGAGAATCGGGAGAGACCGTAGAACATTTCACTCGAACCAAAACGTAAAGAAAATAGCGGATTAAAACAAACAACGTTGTAGTTTTTTTGTTTTTTGTTTTATTTAGTCCGAGTGAAATGTTCTGTGGTCTCTCCCGATTCTGAATCGCTTGGTTTGACCAAGTAAAACGATTTTTAAGAGCATTTTACAAAATGTCTATGAAAAATAAAATGCTGGATGAAATCCCTTGGTCCATATTCTTAACCCATAGGTGGGCATGACTTTGCCTCTACACTGGTAAGCTACCTTAGCCAAGCTTAGCTAGCTAACAAGGCAGCCTGCTTGTTCAGGCCAAGCCAAATCCTGTGTCCCGAACATTCCACACACACAAAAAGGGGGCGGGGGGGAGAGGGGCTTCTAAGGGTATTTAACCAATGAGTGACTGACTGTCTCTCAGTTCACATATTTTCTGTCAGCATACATAGGCTATTTCACTGAGTAGCCAGCTATGTGCTAACCAGAATGATAGATAAACAGTCGACACAATATATTATAGTTAAGTGGCGGCCGTGTTTGTGCCACAGTACTGCAGTTACAGAGGAAGAGCAGTGATGTCTTCTAGAATGTTTAAAACACTGTGATGTTATGGAGGACATGGTTACATATCCTTAGCCAATACTTCTTTGTCTATAGCAATGGACAATAACGTTGTCAGGAGCACAACCTGGCCAAACTCGTTCTATTGCTCTGGAGTCAGACATGATAGCACACATCCACTAGGAATTTTCACCAATCTGGACAATGGACCTAAGGGGTCCACAATTTCAAGTTATGGGGATGGTACTGTACACTATTCTCAGTTGCAGCCCCACATTGTGATTTAGGCTAAGACAGATGGATTTTTACATGGGAAAACCCCTGCCTAGTAGGCTAGAGCAGCGTGGTCCGCTGAGGTATTGCAAGTGGGCCGCCAAATCATTACACTATAAAACAATATATATATATATATATATATATATACATAAAAATAAATAGACGGCTCCTTGGAAACTGTAACACTGAAAATGCTGCAAGATGTTTCAGACGCTGTGTTAGTGATTGTGGAAAATAACAGTTAAAAGGGTGAACACATTTTTGTGCTTCAAACAGACAATGCCATTTCAGCCCCTTCAAATGAGCTCGGTTGTGCCTCCATTGCATGACTCCCATTCTCTCTTACCCCCTCGCTCCTATAAAGCTGATCTGTCTTATTGAGGTGCCACTGTAACATGGGGGACCATGTTTAGGAGAAATAGATCAAAATGGCTTGTTAGTACTTTATGTCATTTTGAAAGACTTTTCTATCATGCAGTTACAGTATGTGAGGCATCCAAGGTATTTGTCATAGCTTCATTGTATTTTCTAAAACAGGACTGGGCTAGTTTTTCTTCTTTATCTAGGACTCAAACCTCCACCTGAAAATAGCCAATGTAGACAATAAATACCAGGTATTTTTCTTACAGAAACTGTGTAATGATGACATTTTCTTTATTTAATTTTTGGAATTAAAAAAATAATGTCAGTTTAAAATATGCCTATAAGAGACCAGACAATATTTAATCATTTTTAAAAACAGATGGTTTTTAATGGGTGACTTCAACTGACTTGTCCTTGTCAAGCTGATCCTCACAATTGTGCAACCTTTTATTTAAAGTCGAGCTGAAATCAAAAAGGACTTTTTAACTATTTTAGATCACATCCCTGTTCATAGAGTGAGTCTACTTAACAATGTATGCCAAAACATTCACAAAATTGTTATTTCTTTGGATCTTTATATCAAAATTCAACCATGCCAAATTAAACCAATAATATCGTGACATCCGGCAGCTGTCTGTCAATCTGCAACTGTTATCCTCCGGTAACTGCGGTGCGGTGCTGACACAGAGCTAACGTTAGCTAGCTAGCGATTTTCTGCATGGGGCAATGGCTCGAACATGTACGGTCTCACTCCCAGGACCAAATAGCCGTCCTCCACCCCTGACAGCTCGAGGGGTACGCCTGCCTGCTCCAATAACGGGGGAGATGAAGGGGCAGAGTAACTGTCCTCCACAACTGAATGGAGGCTAACGTTAGCGAGGCTAGCATCCAACTCATTGTGTCAGACTCCATTGTTATGGGGGTTTCCCAAAGCCGCAGCTCCGCCTGCTATTGGTCCGTGATCGGCAAGCTGCACGATCACTGGACAGGCGACCTGTCAATCACCCCCTTTTCTATCGTCTATTTTACTCCAACGGGCGAGTTATATAAAGAAATGACCGCCATACAGTTGTTAGGAAAAGGTTAAATTAGCTATATAGACCAAAACCATGTTAAGGACCAGGCTGTAAAGATGCTTAATCACTGTTACAAAGTGCGGCATTTTAACATGGGGGTGAACGGGAACGACAGGACTTCCGAGCCCTGCCTCAAGTGGCCATTCGAGGATTTACAGCTTTCAGGGTTACTTCCTGGTCCTCGTGGGAAAACCTCCTGCCTTGCCCACTGGTTCTGACGCACCCACTTTTCAACGGTACAGTCAAACTCTAGCGGCCTGTTGTCCAATCCAATTCATCCCGCTCTGGTCCAGCTTACAGTCAACGTTTCACTCGGAAATACATCACTCTCAAAATGCCGTTTCAGCTTGACTTTAGGTCCAATGGAGGACAACAAGAAACAAAGGCTCTGCCTGTTTTTACACAGAGACAAAATGCATTTATATGGCTTTGTGGTACTATATTGTAAGTCTAGTCTTTTCAGTGCTGTGTTAATAAGGAAGAATCACATTAATTGTTGTTTCTCCGTGTTTACAGCCATGCTAAATTCCAGTCTGTGCCAAAGCGTTAAACATCTCTTTGCCTGTTCTCAAGTCTTAATTGTGTTTCTGTGAAGCTGAGCACTGCAAAAGGGATGGGAATGTAAACTCCGCTCCCGTCCTCTGTGACGTCAAGTTCCCTGAAGAGGAATAAGCAGGTATGGAAAATTAATGAATTAATAAACCACCATCAATATTTTTAGTCCACCATGTGAGTTCAAGCCTGCAGGAGCTCAGTATAACCAGCAGGTGATGTAAACCTGGTGTTGAGCTATATGGCCATTTCCACATCAAATTGAGGTACAAATAATTACTTTTTCTGGATTTTCGGCATATACATACATGCGTTAGGTTACTGTTCTTGTCATTGAAGAGAATCAGATTAAAAATCAGGTCTCTTATCTGTGGAAGAGTATTAGGGCTTTTTTCTTTTTTTACAGATGCAGGAGAGGAGTAAAACTGCACATGTATAGGAGGAAGAATGTGCTAGTCTCCTATTTTCCCCAGATCGGCAGAGGGGGTGGGGCAACGACCAGGACAGCAGGGGCAATTGGCCAAGTACAATTGAGGAGAAAATGGGAGACAAATCTGAAAAGGGAAGAAATAAATTGTCAGTGTGCCATGCACAGAGTGCACTGCATTTTAAAGTGTGCGCCACAAAAATACCCAACATTAGACGCCACGCCTGCACTGTGTGCCACTGAATGCACCATGTGTGCCATGCACTATCGATTCAAGAGAGCCCTGATTGTTTACAACTCATCCCTCTGTAATTACAGGATATACAAAGTGTAATGTAATGTTACTGTGCCTGCCCTTCTCTCCAACCATCACTAGTAGTCTCTCTACCTTTTCTATGTCCAGCTCATGTATTCATACCATGTGGATATCACCATTTCAAATCAGCATCATATTCTTATGTATTTATACAGACTGTAGTACATGTATAGGAGATAAATGCCTATTCTCTATTTTTGATGTGTTGTTGGGTAAATAATGAAATAAACTGAATGTAAAGGAATGATGTCATCTGTATGACATACAGCGTGTAGACCTGCTTTTGATAGGTGCCGCGTGTATGTGCCGACAGGCCGCAGTGCCGACAGGTCGCAATGCCGATAGCCCACAAGCAGAACCAGCTGAGCGAGGCGGCGTGCAGTGTGTCGGTGGAGCTAACCTCTCCCAGCCCCCACGCCAAACCTAACCTCCCCCCATGCCTAAACCTAACCTCCCCCAGACCCTAACCCAAAACCTAACCTCTCCCAGCCCCCATGCCATGCCTAAACCTAACCTTCCCCAGACCCTAACCCAAAACCTAACCTCTCCCACCCCCACGCCTAAACCTAAGGTCGGCATAGCGGGTGGACCCCCTTTTGATAAAGGGCTACATAAACTAGAGGCAAGGCTAGCAACAGTCTGGATCAGAGGAATCGGCAGCAAGATGAGAAACTGATAGCGAGATCCAAACTGGAGCTTCTCGTCAGACCCACTTCAACAGTCACAGATCAAGGTTTAAAGCTACAATATGAAAACATTACAAGAGGAAGTGGGCTATAGCTCACTCAGATAAACATGTGGATGTTGTGTGATGTTTGAAGGTTGTTTGTTTAATCCCTGCCTCAGGCACCACCCGTGATGCTATTTGTATCATCATCAGTAGTTTGAACACTGATAGAAACAAGCCGATGTAGGAGTCTGGTCAGTCTCTGACTAACTCAGTCAGATCAACAGCTTCTCACTCGTTGAATTCCAACCTACTTCACTCTTTATGCTGTGTTGTTGTCAGTCTGAACACAGTGTGTAGAATTCAGAAAGTGAACTGCAAACAGCTTATAGCTCAGCAGGTTGAGTCCCTGTGTCTGTGTCGCTACCTGACAGGTGGATTATTGGTTTGATTCCTGATGGCGGAGACATATTACAGCATCACCCCTATTTTTACGCCGATAGCGGCCCACTTTAATATGCTCAAATTAATTAGAAGTGTAATAAAAACTAAAAGAAGATTGTTATGCCTATTTCCACCTTTATTCAAATACAAATAAATTATGGATGGAAGACAAAAAAGCACAAGTTAAAGGAAAATAACATAAAGAATGTGATGAAAGCGCCTGACTTTAGTGTAAATATAATTTAACTTAATTTATTATTTAGTGTTATTATAAAATATATATATATGATTATCTGCACTGTCCTTGGAGCTGGAATAGCCTTATGCATGTTAAAAATTCAATATTTTTTCTACCATTACAGGTTTTCAGGGACTTTCTGAACTGGTTCTAATAAACTGCACAGTTCAGAGATGCCCACACACACATCAGATTTATGATGTTTTACAGCAGAGATTTAACTTTTTTACCCTGGGTTTCCTGTGGGCGAGAGACATAGGCAGAGTGATAGAGAGAGAGAGAAAAAACTGAATTTGGTTAAAAAAAGTTCAACCTGCCTCTGCCTGTCTCACACACAGGTTGAACATTTTACAGCAGGATCTCATTATTATCTCTGCCAGGAGATCATGTTTTCAGCCGCGTCTGTGCGTCTGTCTGTGAGTGTGTTCCTCTTCTCCTCTAGCTTTGCCTTCGCGTATCTCGAGAACTGTTGGTCCAATTCGGCATAGCGCCACCTACTGGTAACAACTTTTTATTTTATTTCAACAACCGTTTGTCCGATCGACTTCAAATTTGGGGAGTGCGCTGGTGACACAGTGCAGTGCCAAATTTTGTGCAATTCAGCACAGCGCCACCTACTGGCAACACAGAAAGTGGTTTATCTTGAGAACCTTTCATCCCATCAACCTCAAACTTGGGGAGTGCGCTTAGGGCGACGCAACGGAGTGCAGGAAGCTGACAGTGCAGTGCCAAATTTCGTGCAATTCGGCACAGCGCCACCTACTGGCAACACAAAAAGTGGTTTAAACTTGACTTCAAACTTTGGGAGTGTGCTGCTCAGAACCAGATGGAGTGCGGTGTTATATATAATCATATATATAACATATAATATATAATACATATATAATCATATAATCAATATATGATTTCCAATAGCATCTCAGTATGACAACACTCACTAACACATTGCATTCAGGCGATGTCTTGTCACTCACATGGTCTATGGGTCAGCTTGGGGGAAAACATGGTCCTGGCGGAGATCTGCATTCCACTGAGTGCACTTTTCTAGTATTAATATGACATGAGTTTCTCATCGCCTGACACAGAAAAAACGTTTTACTTTTATACTTGAGTACATTTCAGAGCCTGTACCTTTTTACTTTTACTTGAGTAATTTAGTTGAATCGGTACTTCTACTTTTACCAGTCTTTTTTACACTATTAACTGTACTTCTACTTAAGTAAAAGAAGAGTGTACTTTTCCAATCTCTGTTTATTGGACAGGGTGTGTCAGCTGGCTATGAGATGTAAATGAGCATTCCATAATGAAACACCTCTGTATTTAATGGAATACTGCCCTCTGGTGCTGTGACAACAGGGGGCATGCTGATAATTTGCCTGTCTTGTTGAATAAGAATGAACATTGGAGTTTTTTTGTTTGGAAGTGGTCTGGGAGATTGTAGCCCTGATATTTCTAGACTAACTGTACTTTTACTTATGTCTAATCGTCCCATCTCTGTGCCACTTTTCACCATAGGCATTACTGTAGCTGTATACATGTAGAGTTAATATTAACATACATAATAGGAATCATTACATGTATCTATTGCACATGTGCAACACAGTGATTTTGACTGTTGAAAGGAAACTAGTAATTGTAAAAGTATACTATTTTTTTGATTATTTGCAACATTGCTCCAGAAAAAAAAAAGATTGCAAAAGCTAAATTGCTAAATAAAGATTGGTGGTGTGAGAGGTGAGGACCTTACGGAGACAGCAGGAACCCAGAGGAGACGACCGGTGTGCACGCCAGTGTGCTGGACCTGAAGGGTTTGAGATTCAACAGACGCCAAGAAGGGTTCTGGATAGATTCACTCTAAGCAGACGGAAGCTCTTTTTCATATAAATACAGATATTGTGTTAAGGTCACATTCTTTCCTCTCCTTCAGAGCCAGGCAACCCCGTCTCCGTTCCCCCGTCCCCCACCGCAGAGTATTTACGGTACAGATCTATGTCTCATGGCTCATCTTTGAACAGGTCTGAACAAAGACAACTGGTAACACTTTACAATACTGTAACACAAAAATTGGGTAGTTACTGAGGATGGAACGAGTCAGGAACGAACCATTAGTTCATGAATAGTTAATAGGTAGTTCCTTAATGGTAGTTACTTAAGAACTGACCATTAGTTACCATGTTAACGAACCAGTAAGTAATGATTACTTCCTTAAAAAAAAATGTTTTTCGTTTTTTTCTTTCGCTAGTTCATGAGTAGTTAATGGGTAGTTCCTTAATGACCCTTAATGGCAGTTCCTTAAAGATCCTTAATGGTAGTTACTTAAGAACTGACCATTAGTTACCATGATAATGAACCAGTAAGTAATGATTACTTCCTTAATTGTTTCCCGCTAGTTCATGAGTAGTTAATGGGTAGTTACTTAAGAACAGACTATTAGTTACCATAGTTGTTGCTAGGGAATTACTCATTAGTTAATGATTACTTCACCAATAGTTACCATATTTGTGCCCCCTCAAGTAAAGCAGGCCATCATACTTATTTGTTACTAGGGAGTTCATCATTACTTCATGATTACTTTACCATTAGTTACCATGTTTGTGCCCCCTCAAGTAAAGCAGGCGATCATACTTAGTTGTTACTAGGGAATTAATCATTAGTTCATGATTAGTTACCATGTTTGTGCCCCCTTAAGTAAAGCAGGGCTTCATACTTAGTTGTTACTAGGGAATGCATCATTACTTCATGATTATCTTACCATTAGTTCCCATCACCCTACCTATAACAAATAAATACAAGAGTTGTTCCAGGTGAGGTTTGAACCCTTGGCCCCAAGAATGCAAGATTATTAGTCTCTACCAAATTAGCTATCTATTTGTTATACAGTAGGGTAGGGTGATGGTAACTAATGGTAAGATAATCATGAAGTAATGATGCATTCCCTAGTAACAATAAGCATGAAGCCCTGCTTTACTTGAGGGGGCACAGACATGGTAACTAATGGTAAAGTAATCATGAACTAATGATTAATTCCCTAGTAACAACTATGGTAACTAATAGTCTGTTCTTAAGTAACTACCCATTAACTACTCATGAACTAGCAGAAAAAAATTAAGGAAGTAATCATTACTTACTGGTTCGTTAACATGGTAACTAATGGTCAGTTCTTAAGTAACTACCATTAAGGATCTTTAAGGAACTACCATTAAGGGTCATTAAGGAACTACCCATTAACTACTCATGAACTAGCAAAATAAAATAAAAAAATATTTTTAAGGAAGTAATCATTACTTACTGGTTCGTTAACATGGTAACTAATGGTCAGTTCCTAAGTAACTACCATTGAGGAACTACCTATTAACTATTCAGGAACTAATCATTAACTATTCATGAACTAATGGTTAGTTCCTGACTAGTTCCTCAATAACTACCCATTTTTTGTGTTACAGTATTGTAAAGTGTTACCAGACAACTTTATGTTTCAGGCAATGAGATAAGTCTTATCTGATAAGACATCGTTGTTTCTTATATCAAATTCCATGCATTTTGCAATCACAAGCTGATAACCACACCCATAGGAGACCGGAAGAGTACCATTTCACAATTGGAGCGTGGAGTGGGGTGTCTTTATCTTATATTAAAGGTCTCTGGTGCAACCAAACTAAAACAGGCCATTGGTCTTGAGGCCAAGGGGCTGTCAGGACAGAAGAAGACATGGTGGAAGAATAGTAATGATCTTTACATACAGCGCCTGCAGTGCTTGGACCCCTAAAAATATTGGCAAATACTGTACAAGAGGGACCGGCAGTAAAGCTGCCTGCTCCATAATAAATCAATCAATGAGATCCCCCAAAGCAACTATCATGATACAATATATTACAATATTGACATATTATTGCACCCTGACTCCCTGAAATCATTTCACAGAAACATTCACATTTAACAAATGTTAATTAACATTACTGTAATGCTGATTGTATGCAATGACAGAGATATTGTGAAATGCAGGATAGCAAATGAGATGGAGAAGCAAGTTCGCAGCTTTGGAATGCACAGAAATATCAGCTTGTGCATAATGCTCTGAAACTCTGTGGTCTCATCATACAAGGCTTTTAAAATCATGGAACTCAAGGAAAGGGTAGGTTTCCAGAACGGTCATTTATTTGTCTGTTGGTGGTGTTAATGGCGTCTGGAGAGTCATGGAGGTTGATCATGGTGATATTCACTATTGGAGGGGGGAAACAGAGACATTTGCCAAGGACAATGTGATCTCAACAGGGATTTTCCACACTACACCCATTATATTAGTTGGTGTTGTTGCTGGTGTGATCCATGATGGCCATCACAGCCAGCCAAGTCTCCTTGGCGGTGGGCAGGATCTGACTGGCTGGCAGGATGAAACCATAGCGGCCGGTGTCCCTCAGCTCAAAGGTGTAGGAGTACTTGATGCCCTGGTTGTAGGTCCAGTCAATGGTGTTGCCACTGGCTGGGTCTACAATTAAAAATGAATTCATCATCAGTCATTTTCAAGTGCTTAGTCTTTGCATAAAGGTAAACAGGCAATAAGGTCAGCAGTGTTGTAGAAACTTACAGATGGTGCTATAGATGCTGCCGTACGTGTAGCGAGTGCCGTACAGGGAGGCGAGGTCAGTGATGGCCTTCTCAGCCAGGCTATGCTGTAGGCAGAAATTAAGATTATCACTATGAAAGTTTCTTCATAATCGTTTGTTATATTTGATATTATCCAGAATGAGCTTACAATGACAGGCAAACCATTGAAGATTTGACTTGACTGATAATTCTGCCCCAGTTTCCATACTTGTTCACAAGTTGCATACAGAGAAAATCCAAAATAAAATGACTCCTCATACCAAAGCTTTCTATTACCCCTTTCACACCAATGTTCAACCAGGGTTATTCCCAGGTTGATTTTGTCTTTGGAATGGTTCACCTGTAATACCTTCACCACTTTTCAAGAGTTGTGGCACCAGATGTAAATATGAATCTACAGATGGCTACTGAGAGGATAAGCTAAATCTAGTCAAGCACAATCAATACACAGAATTGAACAACTTATATAAAGCTTATGGCCGATTTCCGTCCTTTCCTGTTATAGTAGCCAGCAAGCTTAATATGTGTAACATCGTCTATGGCTCCGGCGCACTGAGGGTAGCCACGGTTCAAAACACCTCCAGTTGTGTGATAGAGGAGCTGTCCGGGTGGAGGTGAAATGAACCGCTGGTGTAGCGTTTCAACTAGCACCTTTGTCACCAGCATACATACAGTCGACACCGACCCCAAACAAACAGGCAATCCTGCTGTACTCCCCGGGTGTTGCGAACCACCACAAAGCAATGGCTAGTCAATGAAGCACATTGAGTCTACACCGTACTTCGGGTGAAATGTGCTGTATAAATAAACTTGACTTGACTTGACTTGTCTGCGCCGTGGATCAATGGCTTCACAGTAGTTTGATGTCAAATGTCGAATGTGTTGTCCGCCCCGCCCATTTACACCCTGAGTTCATCGTTATGCATCTCTCCCGGGTGCTATTTGAATTGTCATGACCAGGGATTAACCCTGTGTTGACTGACTTGGTGTGAATTGACAAAAGAAAGGTTGACCATGGCCCGACCCTATTGGTCTGAAAGTGCAGTGTTGGGCAGTAGCTTGCTACAAGTAGTGAAGCTACATAGCTTAACTACATTTCTCAGTAGCTTGGTGGTAGCTTCACTACTTTTGAACCAAGTAGCTTTTTCAGTAGCTAAGCTATTTATAGACCCAAGTAGCTTGTAGCTTCCCGCAAAAGCTACAAGCTACTCGCCAGAGAAAATCCATGAGCAAAGCACGCAGTGGAGATTTCTGCTGCGGTTTGGATTAAACAGGAGGAGACATTGCATATGTCAAGTGTGCCTGTGTAGCCAATAAAGCACTTCCAGTTCCATTATGACGGACAACAAGACAGTGTTGTTGTTTCATCCTTGCTTTTTAGCATCCTTGCCTCTCTTGCAGCAAGACCCGGCACTACTCTGCCTCTGACTGGGTTGGGTTTAGGCAATGAAGACTGACGATTGGTTAAGGGTAGGGCAAAATATGTCATGTGCTGGCGAAGTCACATCAGCAACGAACTTTGAAAGATGGCAGAGCCAGAGGGAGCCACTGGCAGTGATGAAGAAGACTTTCAGGTTTTATTGTCTGTTTTTGAATATTGTGCCAGTGAGAGTTTCAGTGTGTTTTATAATATAATAAACAATCAAAATGATATTTTCTTTTACCTGCCTATTTGTTTGGTTGAAAGTTGTTCTACATGAAGTTAATTCAATGTGAGAAAAAAGTAGCTTTGATGTAGCAAGCTGCTTTTGCCATGTTGCTCGTAGCTTAGCTTGCTACATTTCTCTGGGGATAGCTTCAATGTAGTTTAGCTATATTTAATTGAGAGTAACTGATAGCTTAGCTTACTACATTTTCCAAGTAGCTTGCCCATCACTGTGAAAGTGGTATCAGTCTTTATAGTGCCCCCGCCATAGCCCTTATGTACACACCAGCTCCTGCTGGTCCTCGGCAGGAGTCCTGGTGTAGCCGTAGGGGTACAGGAGCATCTGGGAGTAGGAGTGGATGGAGAGGAAGGCCTTGATGTTGCCGTGGGACCTCACAAAGTCCACGATGGACTTGATCTCAGACTCAGAGTGAGCCTCGGGTCCGTGATAGGTCTCTGCGCAGGGGTTTCCACTGGCACCGGCTCCTGAATGCAGAGACAACAGAATCAGATAGAGAAACTAACTAACTGTCCTCAAAGTCAGGTAGATGTTTTGTACATCGGTGCATTCCAAGGGTGAGGACGAGACGTACCTCCAAAATTAGCGTCCCAGTTCCTGTTGGGATCGACTCCAACACAGGAAGAGCCGGGGCTGGGCTTCCTGGTCTTACGCCACATACGGTTCTGAAACACATCAGAGTAACTTGTCACAGTTTGGTCCTTTTGGTTTATGGACTGGACAAAATGTACAAAGTTTACAAAGATCGGCAGTGATTCGGCCATCGTGACCGAATGGGATGAGCGACTTTTGAGCCCTCGTAGTGGAGGAGGAGCATCTCAGTTATCTCCATAACTGAGACGCTCTAGATTGGCCTTATTTGCCGAAATGGATTTTTGGTGTCAGCCAGGTAAAGACACTTTTAAGACAAGTGAAGAATTGAATCCGAATCCGAATGTGTAGAAAGCTGCTGAGCAGCAGAAACAGTGACCTCTGCTGCCAAAAGTGGTAAATACAGGTGCTATATTACTACTACTTCCCTGTTTGTACATTCAGATATCGGCCTTATTTTATTGTTTCTGGTTGTATTCTACTGTGCTAACCTCTCTGCAGTCAACTGATTCACTGGAAGAAGAAAAAATAGCTCCAGTCCAAATATCCCCAAATGCTGTTGTGTCGACTTGTTTTAGTAGACCCTTCTCACGGGGGCCATTTTGTGTCGAGAAGCCAGGGTAAACACAGGTGCAAGCAAAACACTAATGAGGGTTTCCAACTTCCATGATTGGGATTTGGAAACCCTCATTAGTGTTTTGCTTGCACCTGTGTTTACCCTGGCTTCTCGACACAAAATGGCCCCCGTGAGAAGGGTCTATTGAAGAATAGCGCCGCTAATCAAGCTATGCTAACTCGGTGCGATAAACACATTTCACTTCCTATATGTTCTTCACAATAAAAGCATCCCGTTCATTTGTCAGCGGAAAGCTTTTGATATAAAGGAGCTGCAGCAGGAAATGGAGTTACATCCAGGTAACGTTGATGCATCGAAATTAGAGTAGAGTGGGAATAGAGGCGCCATTCTCCCCATTAGAAGTCATTGTACCAGCAAAATGATTTAGAAGCTGTTACAGTATTTAACTCATTGAGTGCCATGGACGTCTTTCGACGTCCAATTAAAGGATGGGTTTACCGATGGGGAATATGAATATATATTAATTCTTAAAAAATCTTAAATTTCGAATCCGTTGAAATTTTTGAAATTGCTTGTTCACAGCCAGAGAAAAAAAAAATGAAAAAAAAAAAAAAAAAAAAAAAAATTGGGCCAGGTGACGCGTTTCGCGTCGAAACGCGTCACCTGGCCCATTTTTTTTTTTTTTTTTTTTTTTCATTTTTTTTTCTCTGGCTGTGAACAAGCAATTTCAAAAATTTCAACGGATTCGAAATTTAAGATTTTTTAAGAATTAATATATATTCATATTCCCCATCGGTAAACCCATCCTTTAAATAGTGACGTAGAGTGCCAAGGACGTCTTTCGACGTCCAATGCGTTTTTTGACGGTGGGACGTCGATCAAAGCCTTCTGCATCTCCTGTACAAATATTGTAGCTATTGGAGGTCTATAACCTATTTTACAAACCCATTAGGTGGCGACAGTGCTCTCCAGATTAGAGAAATGTCCGAAATATAGCCTGAAAAAGCCCCCTGATCAAAGAGAAAGCGCTCATGCTGCAGCCCAGAGCCATGTAGATTGCTCTGGCTGCAACTGACGGTGCCTGGCAACAGCAGTCAATCCGCGCACACAACTGAGCTCCTCTGCCTCTGTCTGTCTGTCTGCATAGTTTCTTCACACGATTAGCCACCAGAAAGGCAGCACCCGACGCCGAAGTGCCAACCCTTTCCCTGCAGTCCGGCAGCGCGGCGCACAAAAAGCACTCCGAAAATAGACGCTGGGTGCGTGAGGCTGTGTGTTACTAGTGTGGGGAGGAGTTTGTAGCTGGGGGGGGAGAGGGGGGTGGGGCACCCAGGGCAGCACACAACTACACCACGTCACTACATCAGAAAATATTAGCTAGAGTCAGTGAATGTGCTTGAAATGCTGCATTTCACAAAAGGCTGAATATCTCAGCTTCTAGATAGAAATGCCTGTATTTGCTGTTTTTGACCTATCTTCTCCGGCTGATAACTAAAGAACGGAAAATGGTATCAATAAACTTTTTTTTGCTGATGATACAATAGAGTCTCCTTGTTCTTTTTGCGTGTTCGGTGTTTACATAGTAATATCACACAATATTCTGTGGGCCTCGAGAAATCACTGAAAACGCTCTGAAACTCTGGCACTGGGAGCGTCCGTTCTCCAAAAGTGGCTGGCAGTCAATGAGTTAAGGTAAAAATAGTTACATATTGGGGCTTTAAGAGCAAAATACAAAGTGTCTCCAGTTAGAGCTTTTTCCTCTCTTATCTCTTCGGTTTCTTTTGCTATAAAACATCACAAAACATAGACTGACTGGGGTGGTAAACATGAGTGTGCTGTGTGCAGTTTACCTACATCACACCACATGATTTCTGGGTATTGAAGTTCAAAGTTTTCAAACTATTTCCTTTTACTGCAATTTAGAGCTGCCAACATGCAGAGTTGCCTAGTGTAGCTTTAAGTTACCTGTTGTCCATTTCATGCACCTATAAGCCTATGTTGTGAGAGTAATACATGTATCTCATTTTGGCCAGAAACAGTTAAATTGGTGCATTTTCTCTGCATCTTGTTTTCCCATCAGCTTGTAGTCCTCTCTGAGAGACTCACGGACGTGTGGGTGTAGGAGAAACCATCAGGGTTGGTCACGATCTCCAGGAAGATGTCCATCTTGTTGAGGATGGAGGTGAGGACAGGGTCACGGCCATAATCAGTCACAATCTGATCATCACAGTGGAAAAGAGAAAGCATTCAGTGTAGCAGACACCTGTAGCTTAGTGGTCAGCAGCCACACAGATGGTGAGGGGCAATAGACTCTATTGACTCTATCGTCATCCCTGCGTATTTTTTGTAGAAGAAGTCAGTTGCCCCTCGTCTCAAAGTCGATGGAATTTTTGTATGCAGATTTCTGTTAAATGCCTGAAATAAGGTCTGCTGTGAACAAAAGTTCATGAATCGGTGAACTTCAGGTTCAGCAAGATAATCTTCACAAATCAGGACCACTTTTATGACTTTTGAAGCGTTTTCTGAAAATCGTGATTTAAAAAAATTGCATTCACACTTCAAAAGTCTTAAAAGTGCTCCTCATTTGTGCAGATGCTCTTGCTGAACATGAAGTTCATCGTTTCATAAACTTTTGTTCAACCTTATTTCAACCAAAATCCGCACACAAAAATCCCATTGACTTTGAGAAGAGGGAACAGTTAGAAGTGCAAACAAACATCCTGGTCTTCCGGACTCCTTCCTGTGGTACACTATTTGTAAGCGATGTGAAAGTTACTGTATGGAGGCACCTTCTTGGCAAACCAGGTACCGCTGGCCGGAGTGATCCATTCTCTGGCGTGGATCCCAGTGTCGAGCCAGATGGCGGGCCGTTTGGTTCCGCCGGTGCTGAACTAAGAAAGGCAAAGGCAACCACAGTCGAAAGCGAAGAATGAGTAAATACACTTCAAACAAGTGAGTCGAGTAGGAAAGCACAAATGTTTTCTGTGATGAGAAAAATGGACATCAGTAGCCTATAATACAGGCTTTCGCCCTGAAGCTTGTCATTGAGAAAGTATTGTCATTTGGTCAAGCAAAGACATAGCTTACCTGCTATCCTTTAAAAAGTGCTATCATTTATATCGCTGTCAATCATTTTAAGAGTTTTTCAAAGGGTGGTATTTGTCGGTGTCATGTTTTTTTAATATGTATACCTTGAGCACATTAATGGGACGGCCCTCGTAGCTCTGTCCAATCACCATCTTGCTGAGCAGGTTGGGGTTCTCAGCCACCAGCAGGTCCTGGAACCTGTAGATCTAAAGGAATTGATCTTATATTTCTTATCACTAGTGCAGTGCCCATTCCCCTTCCCTTCTCCCCATGCACAGTGCACACATCAAGCTCTCCCACTCTTCAACCCCCCCCCCCCCCCCAGCCCTGTTTTCCCCCTCCCCGATTGGTTGAATTGCACAAACTTCGACACTGCACTCTCTCGCGTTCCCAGCAGCGCACTAGATCAATTCATCGTGCTGCAGTGTGTGACTGACCTCGCTGATGGTGTGGTAGTTGGAGTAGTCGAAGTCGTCTGTGTTTCTGGGCTGAGCAGCGCGAGCAGCATACTGCATCCTCTCCTGTTCCTCATCCAGCACAGCCTGAAGGGAACCACCACACATCATTCAAGAAAACTATCCAAACTTTCATTAGTCGGTCAGAATGAACCTTCTAGCCAATGTAGGCAGCAAGCCATGAGAAAGTTCAAAATCCAGGCCGTCCTCAAAAGGAAAACGTCAACATTGGTTGATTTTCGAGTTGGTGAAAACGACCGATGTTAATGAATGTGACCTCTAGCGGTTGTGTAAGTGCATGCGTGCAGTACATACTGTATGTACAATGTACAATGTACAATGTACGTACGTACTACGTACGTCAGATTTGCACCCACGTCGGCCGTGCGAAGGACCAAGCCTCCGCTGTACGCGTGCACGGTGCAACCATGTGAGCCAGCACAGGTCTCAGGATTTCTAATAATAGATGGGTCCAATCGGGTCCAGGCAGGGTCCGTCATTTTGGACCCGTGAAGACCTCTACGTCCATGCACCGAGCATCCCCCGCAACAAAACCGAAACAGAGGCGTATTGACCTGCACACATGGTTTTGCCCATATAGCCTATGACATTTTGAGAGTCAGTGGAAATTGACTTACTCTGTCGTTTCAGTATGAGGATGTCTTGTCAAAATCAGTTGAATATAGAAAAAAGAAAACCAGGTGTAGTACAGTTCGTCGTCACTATTCCAACCTCTGTACCTTGACCAGAGAATCCAAGCCTTTACACTTCCTCCATGACTAGCTTGTGGTGTCTTACCTGCAGGTCGTTGATCATGATGGAGTAGTGGAGCTCCTGGGTCTCAAGGTAGACTTTGACAGCCTGCAGGCTGGAGAAAGGCACCCTGATATCCACTGAGGTGTCAACATCACTGGCCTCCCTCCAGAAGTCCAGCTGAGAGAGGCAAGGACAACATGCAACAAAGTCAGTCAAATGAAGTCAAATCTATTTCTAAAGTGCTTATGGGGGAGGAAAGAGTCAGAAAATAAAATAAACATAATAAATAATAAGCACATCACCAAGCTACTGTAGGAGACCAGGGCTTTTGTGTGTGTGTGTGTGTGTGTGTGTGTGCGTGCGTGCGTGCGTGCGTGCGTGCACGTATGGTGCTTTTATACTGTTTTACTATCTACTGTGAAGCACCTTGTAACTGCTGTTTTGAGAAGTGCTATATAAATAAAATGTACTTACTTTTACCTACTTACATACTTACAGTACTTACTTAAATTCACTCGTTTTCTATTTTGCAATTTGATATTATTATTATTATTCATGGCCGACCTTGAGGTGCTCCATCCCCTCCAGTTCCCTGATCAGAGACAGCTGGACTTCATCCTCGGCGGTGATGCGAAGCACCTGATGCCTGTGAGGAACACCCAAAGCACAAGACTTAACTCAACTCAGTCGCAGAGCCACAGCAGGGACTTTCTCAACACTCCCTTCAGCTTATACAGCGCTGGGAACTTAAGGTCAATAAGACATAATTTATGTTGTCGATAATAACTTGGAGCAAGGCACTAATGCTGCCACACAGTCATGTAGCCCTCTTCGCTTAAAGCTGCACACTGGGCAACTTCGCAAATTGGCGGCCCCAAGTGGCAGCGAGAGATAACTGTTAGAGTTGTTGAAAGTCTGGAGGGCTTTGGTTATGGTGGACAAATAAATTCACAGCAAGTTAAGCTGCTGTAATGAGTTTAATCTTGAGTCCGAGTTGAGTCTCAAGTCTATTGAGGACAGGCCTCAAGTCAAGTCTCAGCGACTCGAGTCCAAATCACAAGTCCCCATCTCTGGCAATAAATACCCTACATGATGCTCTGGTAGGACCCACTTACCCCTTGAAAGTCTCCTTGCCGAAAACGGCCACGAGCAGCACGGTGAGCACGAACAGCTTCATCCTGACCCACAGACTGACACCCCACCGGGGACCAGCCAACACTTATGCCTGGACCTGCATCACATGACCTGCCCAAAACCACCAACCTCACCTCGTGCCCATAACCCCGACCTCGCTTAAGGTGAAGGAGGTGTGGCAGCGGCTGGTTCTTTTCCCACACCTGCCTGCAGATAGCAGACAGCAGCTTCCTCCACTTATTCTCTGACAAATCTGTGTTTAGTTCTTTTCTTTCTTTCGTTGGATGCCCGTTAGCACCAGCATAAGCATTGGCTATTCTTACTGGGTTCCACCACACATACAGTCATACACACTATAAACCATATGCAGTAAACACAACAAACAAAACAGCTCATCTGATAAAAATTTGCAATCTTCTTATATAAAAGGGAGTAAGTGGGTTCTGTCTGTCGGTTTCTCTGTCTGGCTACGATTCTTGTCCCACATTGTGAGATTGTGACGTCACCGAGGGTCTGTTTCTCTCTCTGCGATTTTTGTCCCACATTGTGAGATTGTGATGTCACTGATGATGTCATGACATGTCTATGACATTATCAGTCATGTCACTCGAGCACTCGATGATGTCATCAGTGATGGTCACATCAGCTATGCTGACGTCATCAGTGATGCGAAGTTGGGCAATTGTGCGCTGAGTGATGGCACTCGAGCAATTGTGATGTCATCAGTGATGTGAAATTGCGCAATTGTGCGCTGTGCATGCCAGTAGAGCAGGCGAGCCCGCGCAGCAGCCGAGCTGCAGGGCGGGCGAGCCTAGGGATTGAGCGTGCGTATGGTGACTGTTTTTCCCTCAGTTGTGCTGGCAACCTCCCTGTGTGTTATACTGTATGGACAAACTTCACCTGTGTTTCAACTGGAATGAGGGTGAGTAGATGATGACAGAATTTTCATTTTTGGGTGAACTGTTCCTTTAAGGTCTGAGCAGCTATCATTTATAGACTGTTAGACTGGTATGATAGAATGTTCGAGATCCTTGACGTTACTCACTAACGCGGCCTCGCTCCACTGTCCAATCCAGCTGATAACACTGCAGAGGCAAAGTAAAGAGACAGGAGTTTCCACACCTGCTGGAGGCTTTCACATTCACAGAGAATTAGAGTGTCACAATCAGAAGGAAAGGAGAGTCACAAATGAATAACACACCTCTGGCAAAGAGACAAAAACGCTCCATGACCTTATACGCAGAGTATCCTGTAACTGAAAGGTCACAGGCTCGACTCCCACAATGTGTCCATCAACAGCCATGTGTCATTCTGAAGTGTCCTTGAGCAAGTGCAGTGAAGGTTGTCTGCCGCTGAGGGGATGTGACGGACAAGAACCGGAGGCCTGATGTTCCCCCGTCGTGTCCCTCCCTGCCCCAGCCACACAGGAGCTGTTGCAGGCATACAATATTGTTAACATGAAGTGGTAACAAACTTGTGTGCAAAAGCAACTTTACAATCTATATGGCTCAAGTTGTAGGCCTAATTAATTAATTAAGTGTATAATGTTGATTTATGCCAGGTTCCACAGACCATCTTAATTTCATTGGCAAACATTATGGATGATGAAATGCACTGAAAATAAACATTCAGAACAAACTTTGGCTGTGTAACGTTGTATCGCTAACCATGTTGATGTTTAATAGCTTTGCTGGCTACCACAGCCAGCTGTTGTAACAGTTAGCTAGCCAGCAATAAGTTACTGCCAGGGGTGTAGTGGTAAATACAGAGGTGGTCAATGGATACATGTATACACACACAACTCTATGCCAGTCGGTACCGTTATACCTTCTCAGGACCGTTCTCTTATACGCTAGATCTTCTCTCCAGTCCAGAGACAAGTTCATTCCATGGTCCAAGTAAAAAAAAGAAATCTCAGTTGAGTAAAGGATCTGTGACCGTTCCTTAACCTGTTATTGAACCACTCCCCCTTCCAATAACTCCTGGTTAAGCTATAGATATGAATTTTGGTGGAATTTTTTATTATTTTCTTTTTTATATGTACACAGTTTTCCATTTCTCTTCTTTGTTTTATCATCTCTTCTTTCTCTAACTGTACATGATTAATATTAAAGATGAGAAGGTTATGCTTAATCTTCCTTGGTGTGCTAGTGTTCTTTTGAATGTCCCACAAATCAAATATGGCATTTTCATTTACAATCTTGCATATGATGGCAATTGGATTTTAGTGCTTCAAATCATTTATATTATTTTGATGGGAAAATAGATCATTTTGTTCAATAGCTTCCATGTCATGTGACCGAGTGACTCCATACTGTATCTACACAAGATATTATTACTACACTATAATAGCACTAAAATCCAATAAAAAGAGGTGTGTCTCATTTATCCAGTGTAGCAATAATATCTGGTATGGATTTGGATAATATGGACTGGGTCACATGACATGACAAAGCTATTGAAAAAACTGCAATTAAAAAGAACAACCGTTAAACAGGTACACTGACTGGAGGGGGGGGGGGGGTCTTTAAGGCATGTTTGAACCAAATCACTCAAAATACTTTTTATATTTTTATTTAATTTTTATATTTATATTTTATTTTATATTTTTACTTACTTTGGCTCATTGCCAACAATGTGTAGCAGTGACATGTGAAGGGGTCTCCCAGGCTGCTGCACATTTAATAAATGCTTTATGTGTTATGATGCGATGAAACTTTAATGATCCCCATCAGGAAATTTGGTCACTGCAGCAGCAAACTATGGAATGAATTTTTCTTTCTAGCTGAAAAACCTTCCCTAAGAATTTATAAAAAAGCTCTTAAGGAACTCTTAATTACTTCTGAAAATACGTAAAAATCTTTCTTCTTCTGTATCTTGCTCTATTTCTCTTTCTTCTCTTTCTTTTGTTATTGTGTATGTATAAACATTGGAACTGTTAAATGAGGTGGAGTGCGCCTTATAAGCCCTCTGGGCTTTCTTTGCCTCCTCCTGCACAGTACTCCTGTCTGTATTTTAGCTCTGTAAATATCTCATCTGACTTGTCATTTGAATTGTCATAATAATGCCTTTGTTTTGTTTCTACTGTGCGAATAAATAAAACCTAAAAAAAAACAAAAAAAAAAAATAGTAACAGGATACAGCAGAGAAAAACTGACTTATAACTGAGAATGTAGCCAAACAATGCTCTATTGATGTTTATATTCTATTTCTACAATGATTCATTGTTCATTAAAATGGATAACCCCATTAGAAGAATGTCCCGGGTTCGAACCCCGGTCCATCCCCGCATTCTTTCTGTGTGGAGTTTGCATGTTCGTCCCGTGTGTGTGTGGGTTTTCTCCGGGTGCTCCGGTTTCCTCCCACCATCAAAGACATGTATGTTAGGGTTAATACTCCTGTCAGTGCTCCTGACAGGTTCTGGTTAATGCTAATTTCTCATTTAATTTTACATTTAATTTAGCTTTTTCTGTTCAGATCATTATATGTGATGACTCAATTACTGAAGAGCAGTTTGGAGTAAAAAGTACGGTAATTTGTTTGTCACATTTAAAGTGTTTTTCAGAATGAATAAAAACAAATGGAACACAATCGTATGGGCATGACTGCTATTTACCAGAATGCTTAATTACAATCACAATACCATAATCACAAAATAAAAATGTTGTCGCCTACAGTGTTTCTATAATAAAAGCTATAATATAAGCCTATAGGTTTTTATAATCAATCAGCAATTTCCTTAGATATAGCTATGCAGTGTTCTAAGCAGACGGGATGGCGTGCAGGCAGCAGATGATAGAGCACTCAGTACAACCATAAGAGACTAGAGACTTGACTTGGACTTGCAAAAAATGACTTGGTAGCACCTCTGGCTAAGAGTCCAAGATAACCCTCATTGCACTAAATTAAACACTAATTTGTGTTTGGCCAGGTTGGCTTTCTATTCGGCCAATTCAAATTTAATTTCAAGCTCGTTACAGTACTTTAATCTCAACAATTTTACATCAAGAGGTGTTGAAAAAAGGAAAAGAGGGATGTTTTATTTTGAAGGAAGAGTCTTAATTGGCAGCAGTTGTTCGCTGAGTTGTGCTCAGTGGCAGCAGTCACGGGGCAGGTGTTTGTGCTCAGTGGCAGCGCTCACGGGGCAGGTGTTTGTGCTCAGTGGCAGCGCTCACGGGGCAGGTGTTTGTGCTCAGTGGCAGCGCTCACGGGGCAGGTGTTTGTGCTCAGTGGCAGCGCTCACGGGGCAGGTGTTTGTGCTCAGTGGCAGCGCTCACGGGGCAGGTGTTTGTGCTCAGTGGCAGCGCTCACGGGGCAGGTGTTTGTGCTCAGTGGCAGCAGTCACGGGGCAGGTGTTTGTGCTCAGTGACAGCACTCACGGGGCAGGTGTTTGTGCTCAGTGGCAGCGCTCACAGGACAGGTGTTTGTGCTCAGTGGCAGCGCTCACGGGGCAGGTGTTTGTGCTCAGTGGCAGCGCTCACGGGGCAGGTGTTTGTGCTCAGTGGCAGCAGTCACGGGGCAGGTGTTTGTGCTCAGTGGCAGCGCTCACAGGGCAGGTGTTTGTGGTCAGTAGCAGCGCTCACGGGGGAGGTGTTTGTGCTCAGTGACAGCACTCACGGGGCAGGTGTTTGTGGTCAGTAGCAGCGCTCACGGGGCAGGTGTTTGTGCTCAGGGTTCAAGGGCGATCTGGCAAAACATTCAGCAGCCTCTCTGTCACACTCACAGATGAACATCTTACAAGGGTTATTTTTGCCTGAGGGAAAGAGAAAGCAGGGAAGTTATTGTAAATCAAAAGATGAATGAAATATCACCGCCAGTCAGAGATTACCAACCTATATAAATAAAAAAAACACATATGCTAACAATATCAGTTATGTTTCATTTTATTTCTTATACTTCTTACTACAATGTATGATTTGTTAAGATATATATCTTCTTAGAAATGTAATTTGAGTTGTGTTACTCTTCATTATTATCCCTGGGAGAGAGGCTTATTGATGTACACACTACCAGTCAAAAGCCATATTTTTCTTCACTTTTAAATACACTTACATGTTTTAGAATAATAGTAAAGACATAAAAACTATGAAATAACAAAAATTGAATTCATGCAGGGACCAAAAACAAATCAAAACTATCTTATATTTTGGATTTCTTTTGGAGAGAAATTCATACATAGGCATCAACTTCACTATTTACATTTGTCTAAGAAACTAATTTCAAAAAAATGGGCAGACTATGCCTTTAGATCTAAAGATCATGAAAAACATCACTTCAGTCCAAACTTTTGAAGAGTAGTGTTAGAAGTGATCAAATTGTTTAGTGATGAGTTATGAAAAAAGAAAGATCTGGAAAAAGTAGCATTACTGTAGATTCTATGAGCACAAGAAGAACTCCTGAGCACAAGAACAGTGTTTGGGTCAAGGCCCAGTGAGAGAGGAGCCCTCTGTGGTCTATACTCACTCAGGTGGCAGGTGAACTTCCTGTTGGCCTGGTCACAGCTGTAGTGGTAGAGCTCTGTGTAAGGGTTGTTAATGATGGGCCAGCAGTCAGGGTGCTGCATGGCATCTGAGTAACACTGGTCATGCACCTGGCAGCACCTAGAGGGCAACAAGAAAAAAGGAAAACAACAAAATCAATATTTTCTTATGAGTTTTTTCTTGTACTCAGGGGCCGGCTCTCGGATTTTGGTGGCCCTACTGTAAACAGGATTTTGTTTGTGGTCCCAAAACCAAACAAATGGATTGGATCCCGTCGTTCACACTGGCTCTGAACGCTAGAATGCCAGCTCCGACGTCTGGTCTATTTTCTCAGTGCGCATTTCACTTGAAAACACCATATAAAACACTATAGATGGTCATATCACCATTATATCACTACTTCATATATATAATCATAATGGTTCAGAAGGAACAATCACAGATTTCAATATAGTACACCTGTTGGTGTACTATATATTTACAGTTACTCAATAAAACCTTCACCAACTGAACACAAAAGCAATGTTTCCTCTGTAGATTATTTCAAGTCAGGTGAATGAGGAGATGCCGATGTCTATAGTGCGAGTGTGGAGCAGAATGACCTGTGTTGTGTGTATTTGCCCTGACCTGTCCAGATCGTCCACTGTGTTGTGTGCATTTGCCCTGACCTGTCCAGATCGTCCACTGTGTTGTGTGCATTTGCCCTGACCTGTCCAGATCGTCCACAGGCGTCCCAGAGCCTCCCATCCCGCAGTAGCAGCCGTAGTCAGTGTAGTCGAAGATGGGCCTGCTCTCAGGCATCAGACACAGGATCCCAGCTCTGAACTGGTTTAGTGCCGTCGCCTTGGTTAAAACACAGCTCTGGAGAAGTATGACAAATTAATTGGATCATTTCCAGGTCTTGAATAGTTTGGGAATTACATTAGGAAAATAAAAAATATCTGGGAAAGTATGGAAAATGTTGTGGTTCAGGTCCGATACCGACATATAATTATAGCTTTTATACTGTTGTACAGTAGACCCACTTTGAGTCCACAGTTTTTGTTGATGTGAAGAATAATGTTCAGATAGATGAATGCTCTTATTACCCAGCTGCTCAGCATGCATTCATATACCAACCAAAATCAAATCCAGTCAAGAACAAGACAACATGAAAAGTAGTGTCTTGTCTCTGTGCCCACTTCCTCCTCGGCGATAACAAGACAAGTGCTGAAGTCACACCCATTTCAGAGTTCGGCATATTGACACAAAAAGGGGGGGAAAACAGGTATGCTTCCGTGAAGGTATCAGTTCATGTTTTAGGTTAACCTCCCAGTATGTTAACCTATAATTAGCATTAGCCTATGCGTCACAGGTTCTCACCTCCTCTGTAGGGTGGGTGGCTCTCGCCTTGTCTTTCCACAAGGATGGAGAATCCTCGTCTTCTGGCCGGTATGACTCAACAAAAGCTTGAAATAAGACAATGTATGTTAGTCTACATTGTATGTTAGTCTATATATATGGCATATTATGATGCACTGCTATTATCACTCACTCAGGAGATATGTTAATTTCTTACATGCACAGAGCAGCAGAAAGGCGATGCCGATGGCAGTTTCCATGGTCTTCTTCCTTGCTTCAGCAAAGTTGTGATGAGCTCTTCTGTCTCAACCACAGCTCTTAACATGTTGCAACACTCACCAGAAACACAAGTAGGCTACAAACGGAGTAGCCTACAAAAGACCGCTTTGTTCAACTACTTGTTCAACTACTTACATCAGACTGCAGTGTTGAATTTAACTAGTACAAAGTAACAAAGTTCTGCTTAATAAAAGAAAGCATTTACAGCTAAATGGTTTTCCTATTGTTTTATCAGTTCAGTTGTAGAGAAAAGTAAAGTTTCAATCTACATTAGCATATATGGCCCAAGATAGCCCACTCTAGCTGTAGCTCCAACTCTTCTGTACATTCCCATATGAGCCAACTTTCACTTCCTCTGCCAGCGAAGGCATTGACAGTCACGAGTTTCCTGCCACAGTCACAGGGTTGTCACCGTGTTACAGAAATCATTTGCACTAATAATTGATTGACTGAATTTACACACACGCACACAAACGCATTCACACTGGAGAGAAACCCTACCACTGTGACTAATGTGGAAGCAGTTTCAGTCAGTTAGATTTCCTAACAAAACACAAACGCGTTCACACTGGAGAGAAGCCCTACCACTCTGTGACCAATGTGGGAGCAGTTTCAGTCAGTTAGATTTCCTAGCAAAACACAAACGCGTTCACACTGGAGAGAAGCCCTACCACTGTGACCAATGTGGGAGAAGTTTCAGTGACCAAAGTACCTTAACAAGACACAAACACATTCACACTGGGACAGGCTACTGGTGTGACTGCTGTAAGAAAATGTTCACTCAGTCATCTAGTCTGAAGAAACACCGCTGCATCTGCTGAAGAGCGCCTCCACTGTCTGCATGGAGAACAAGCTTCTCTGTCCAACCAAACATGTCATGAATCAAAGTTCAGTGACAGCAGAGTCTGACTATGCATAATTATGTTTGTTTCTCAGCCATAAATCTTGACATTGTATTGCTAGAATCAGGGTTCGCACAAGGTCCTTGAAGTGCTTGGATTTTTTTATTTTTTTTAATCAAGTCCTGGAATACCTTCAAAATAGCCCTTTTTAATGTGCTTAAAAAGAACCACATAACACTGTCTGTCACAGTCTTATATTTTGACCAAACCAAGATGACAGAAAATGGGGTGATTTGCAGATCGCCTGTCCCGTGATCGCGCAGCTTGCCTATCACGGACCAATAGCAGGCGGAGCTGCGGCTCTGGGAGACGCCCATCGCGCGTGAGCTGCGCAAGGACTCAACCCATTCCCTCCCACTCTGCTGACGAAAAATCAAGATGGCGACGGCCTACGTTTCAACTCCAAACGGGAGACCAAGATCAATGGGATAGCTCTGTCCATATTATTTAGGTCAGTGGTCTGAAAAGACATTTTCCTCCATATTTCTGCCCTGGGGGCGTGTCATTTTATTACTTAATATTGTATTTTTGTACTAATCATGAGCCCAAAATATAAATTCATATTTTGTTAACCTGCACCATGCTCTTTAAGTGGTTTATTGTTGTGTGTGAACCAGACAAGAATTTTAATTGATTTAGAAAATCCTTTTTATTCTCATAGAAAAACAAACAAAGCAAAATATATCATACCAAATGAAATAATAATCAAATTCTCAAATCTCTTTCAGTAAAATTTTCATGGGTGCCTCCTGCTAGTTATTTATCTGAGGAGCACTCATTGAAAGCGCTAAACAATATAATCATCATCGGTCGCTCTGAATACACAATGCTGTAAGGGCCTCAAGACCTGACACACAAGACGGGAGATTGAACAAGCCAGTAAAAAGGAGGCTGGTCAGAGCGAGAAAATCCATATTAGACAGAAAGCAGGGGTCCTTGCAGTAGTTTTCCTCCGTCCGTTTGGTTTGGCTGGTGTTGCTCCTCTAGATGCCGGAGAGCTTTTCAAAGTGTTTTAGAAGAAAAGGGGAGAAATAGAGTACCGCAGCGATGACGTATTTTTGTAGGCCAACCCAGAAGTCGTGCACTTCCTGGTTCCCTTGTCGGGAAGTCACTGGGATTTTTGTATGGGGATTTGGGTTAAATGCCTGAAATGAGGTCTGTTGTCAACAAAAGTTGATGCTAACTTTATATTCAGCAAGATACATGTCATCGTCACAATTGAGGACCACTTTTATGATTTTTGAAGCATTTACCGAAAAAGAAAATCACATTCACGCTTGTGAATGTGAATGTGAAAGTGGTCCTCATTTGTGAAGATGATCTCGCTGAATACAAATTTCGTTGTTTAACCACAGACCTTATTTCAGGAATTTAACCCAAATCCCAATACAAAAATCCCATTGACTTTGAGACGAGAGAAGTGCAAACATCCTTCCTGTGGTACTCTATAGGGTTTTTCAGCCAGTCTTGTTGTATTTGGTGGGTGTGTGTGTCCGTCCGTCTCAGCTCTTGGGCTGTCGGAGCAGGCCGCGGATCCTGCGGACTAGGGCCTGGATGAAGGTGTAGCGGGAGCGGACCTGGCTGTACGCCCCCTCCACCTCCAGCAGCTTTCTCTGCAGAGCCTCCGCGAACCCTGCTGCCATGTCGCTCTGCAGCTGCACACACAGACACATGAGGCAAGTCAGAGGAAACAGAAAGAGCGCAGAGACTGGGAGTGATGTACAGTTTATGATGTGTGCAACAATATGTGCAACATACTGTACGCACACAGCCGGCTTCCAGTCTACAGCCATTTCTTACCTGGTCTAGGTCTTGCTGGCTGACCCGGGACAGACCCAGACTGCGGCCTCCACTTCCGTGCAACCCACCAAACGAGTCTGAAGGAAAAAATGAAATGTACCATCAAACTAAATTCTAGTCAAATCCACAGCCCAGGACAATGCATTCGCTGTGCCGTTGAACTTTCCGTTTACTCTTGTCAGCAAGTATGAATTATTTCAGACTTATTACCTCCGCCAAGGAGGTTATGTTTTCAGTGCTGCTTGAAATGTGCATATCATAGCAGCAGACTATTAAAGACACTTCTACTGTCTTTATAGACTGAATAAAAATGAATAGCCAAGGCCATTTCTGAGCCTGGCTCAAATGTACAATCATCTTTCCTCACCGTCTGTTAGGCGTGATCTGTACGCACTGGCTCCAGGCAACAGGGAGTCCTTGGGGTCAGCGGGGGTACAGTACAACAGGTAGTACTCCAGGTGGCGCCACAACACAAATAAACAGGTCTCGATCACGTCTGAAGGGAAGGCCAGGTCAAGGCTTTTCACCATACTTCGTGACATTGTGGCTTTTCAGGAGCAAAAGCCATGAAAGTCTTCCTGTGAACGCAACTCTTACGATGCGGGGCAAAAGGATACAGGAGCAGAGGGCGAGCAGCTTGGCTCTGTTGTTGATGAGCTGGACCAGTCGCCTCTTTGCCAGCAGGCTCCTCTGGACTAGGGAGATTTTCTCCACGCCTCCTGGGCCGGACACTAGGCCTTGACACAGCTACAGACAAGACATACATGATGTGGTCAGACTTGAAGCAAATGCATACTGGAGCCAATAAGATGGCATCTCAGGGCTTCTGGGGACTTGGATTATGCCAGACGAGATTTTTTTTTTTAGGTTTGAAAATTTCACCACCCACTTCAATCATTTAGGAGAATGCTGCAATGGTGTTTTGCTGTGAAATGTTTTGTGGGATAAAAAAAAAAACTTGAAGCTCTTTGAACAGATTGGGTTTGATTGATGTGTGCTGCAGTGTGCTGTGAGGAGAGTGAGTGTGTGACAGAGTGAGCTAGTGTTGGTCCATCCTGACCTCCTTGAGCTCCTCAGGCGGCAGCTGATCCAGGCTCTGCAGTTTGCCCAGGCTCTGTCTGTGACTCTGGTGGAAGCGGAAGAAGTCAGCAGCGCTGTTCTTCAGCAGGTAGAGGACCAGGCCCAGGCTGGGGGCGCGCGAGCACATCGCTGACGGCAGGCTGGAGGACAGGTCTAACACAAAATACCAAGAAAGAAGTCGACTTCAGTGCATACTTGTGGATAAATGCTGTTTAAACTGAGGAGCTAATTTGCATTATAATATGAGACACTGACTATGCTTACATGGACTACAATAATCCAACTATTTACCTTAATCTAAAGAGAATATTTCGATTAAGGTGTTTACATGAGTTGCTTATAGAATATTCCATTCATATTCCTGTTTACATGCTACAGAGCATAGTCTGATTAATGACTGAAGACACGCCCACATGACGTCACACACACATGACCCACACAAATCCCCCCCCTCTCTCTCTCCCTGAGTAGGAGCTGAGTGTCTCTGACCTGTGCGTCCTGAGTAGGAGCTGAGTGTCACTGACCTGTGCGTCCTGAGTAGGAGCTGAGTGTCTCTGACCTGTGCGTCCTGAGTAGGAGCTGAGTGTCTCTGACCTGTGCATCCTGAGTAGGAGCTGAGTGTCTCTGACCTGTGCATCCTGAGTAGGAGCTGAGTGTCTCTGACCTGTGCGTCCTGAGTACGAGCTGAGTGTCACTGACCTGTGCGTCCTGAGTAGGAGCTGAGTGTCTCTGACCTAGGCGTCCTGAGTAGGAGCTGAGTGTCTCTGACCTGTGCATCCTGAGTAGAAGCTGAGTGTCTCTGACCTGTGCATCCTGAGTAGGAGCTGAGTGTCACTGACCTGTGCGTCCTGAGTAGGAGCTGAGTATCACTGACCTGTGCGTCCTGAGTAGGAGCTGAGTGTCTCTGACCTGTGCGTCCTGAGTAGGAGCTGAGCGTCTCTGACCTGTGCATCCTGAGTAGGAGCTGAGTGTCTCTGACCTGTGCGTCCTGAGTAGGAGCTGAGTGTCACTGACCTGTGCGTCCTGAGTAGGAGCTGAGTGTCTCTGACCTGTGCGTCCTGAGTAGGAGCTGAGCGTCTCGGACCTGTGCGTCCTGAGTAGGAGCTGAGCGTCACTGACCTGTGCGTCCTGAGTACGAGCTGAGTGTTACTGACCTGTGCATCCTGAGTAGGAGCTGAGTGTCTCTGACCTGTGCGTCCTGAGTAGGAGCTGAGTGTCTCTGACCTGTGCGTCCTGAGTAGGAGCTGAGTGTCTCTGACCTGTGCGTCCTGAGTAGGAGCTGAGTGTCTCTGACCTGTGCATCCTGAGTAGGAGCTGAGTGTCTCTGACCTGTGCGTCCTGAGTAGGAGCTGAGTGTCTCTGACCTGTGCATCCTGAGTAGGAGCTGAGCATCACTGACCTGTGCGTCCTGAGTAGGAGCTGAGTGTCTCTGACCTGGGCATCCTGAGTAGGAGCTGAGTGTCTCTGACCTGTGCGTCCTGAGTAGGAGCTGAGTGTCTCTGACCTATGCATCCTGAGTAGGAGCTGAGTGTCACTGACCTTGCGTCCTGAGTAGGAGCTGAGCGTCACTGACCTGTGCGTCCTGAGTAGGAGCTGAGTGTCTCTGACCTGTGCGTCCTGAGTAGGAGCTGAGTGTCTCTGACCTGTGCGTCCTGAGTAGGAGCTGAGTGTCTCTGACCTGTGCGTCCTGAGTAGGAGCTGAGCGTCACTGACCTGTGCGTCCTCCGTCCCTGCCAGCTGGCTCGTTGCCAGAGGGGCTGAAGAGGCAGATGGTGAACTGGGCGTGGGCGGAGCTCTGCAGCAGCAGACTCTGGCAGTACTCCATGATGTTGGCACACACCTGGGAACAGAGGGCAGAGCAGCCAGGTGTTCAACGTGCATTTTTTCCAGCAGATTTTTTGCTCATGTTTTCTCTCCTTTGTGCTGTAGGGATACAGGCCAGAGGTTGATTCATCACCGTTTAATGTGGAGCCAATGATGGAACATACACTGTATACATCGGCTCCCATAAATAACAGCATGTTGAGTATCACTGATGTAAGCCATTCAAACCTGGCACTAACATGTGTTTTCTGTGATCAGATAGTTCTTGACCACTTGAAAGTACAGATGTAAACACCCCCAAGACACATTGAGGACGGATTGCGATCTCTGATCGGCCAAACCACCTCCGGAGGTGGTCAGGGACACATTGTGACCACATAGGGTTAGGGTTCTGATCCAACTCACAAAATGTGCGTAATCGTAGCAGACTGGAGTATTGGGCCTCGGCAGAGGTCTCTGCTCTCTGAGTGCTATTCTAGCTGAAGTTATAATTTTACACATAATTACAAAGTGGTTGCTTAATTATACCATTTGTGATTATGCCACGTCCATCATCTCCCTGGCCCATCCACCCCTCATTCCTCCCTTCATCCAACTCGTCTTCTTTGTCAAACCTGTTGCATGGCCACCTCCATCTCCTCTCGTCGGTCTGCAGAGTCTCCGGGCGCGGCCATCTCAGCCTGCTTCAGCAGCCTCTCCCTCTCGCTGCCCGCCAGACGGCCCAGCAGGGACAGACACAGACGCTGCCACAGGAAAGAAGACATATTAGAACGGTACATTTCACACGGGAGCCGTTCGTAATGGTTCACTCATTCACTCCCTCACTATTCCCCATGTAGTGTTTATCATACAGTAAACTATATGGGGAATGAACAAACGGGTTTTGGACACTACCTGACTCTTCTTCTCCTTTGGTCAACCCGACCGCATTGCATTGTGGTATATGGGAGAAAATGTAGGGTACATTCGCTGTTCACCAGAAATCGCAGTGCATTGTGGGTATTTTATAGTAGAGTATGGAGTATATAGTGAAGTGAATCAAACTTAACAGTTGAGAATTCGGACACTAGTACAAAATTGCCAACACACTATATAGTCCACTATTTCTGTAATAGGTACCGGTTTTGAACAGGGCTGTTGTAATGATAAGAGTAAGAAAGAAAGCCAGCACTCCAGAATGTCCTTTCAAAATGTAATAGTGTTAGCCGCCTGGGACAGAGAGCACAACGGACGTTTGAGCGTCAAGCCTTCATCTGTGACTTGTTTTGGCCCTGCACCCAAGCTGAACGTTTGCCTTGAGGGTGAGTTTGGACATTATTGTAATGATAAGCCCCGGCGAGCATATAGAAAGTGGAATAGGGAAGGGGATTAAAAAAGGAATGTACGATATCTAACCTGGAATCTGTTGATGTGCCCCTGGAACTCCATGAGGACAGCACTGTTGACCTCCCCTCCCATCTCAACCACTCCTGATAGACACAAATCCAAGTCATACATTAGCATGGCAGCTGATACAGTACAGTACTGTATGTGACATACAAAAATATCCATGCATCGTTTGTAGCATGGATTTTGTTTCCCAGCCCCTTTCTTTGAGTAACTGTGCGTTCACACCAAGGCGGAAAAAAAGCTTCACTTGCTCGCGTTTGACCACGCAAATTTGAAAATGTTCAACTCGAGGCGAGTATCACGTCATTCGCACTGTGACATTTTGCATCATTCATGCCGCCCAGGGAGAAATCGAGTCTACATGCGTGTTTGCATTGACTTTGTATGTGATCTTGTCGTGCAAATTTCACCATGTGGAACGCACGGTAAGAGTGCATTCAGTACTCAATCCCCAGACCAAAAGCAGAGGAATGCTGAGCTCTGTTTGACTGCGTATACCTGGCAGAGCCGTCTTGCTGATGATGCTAGTAAGCAGAGAGAGCTCCTGTAAGGATCCCATACTGAGCTCCTGACAGCGCAGCAGGGACTGGATGGTGTCTGCATGGACAATCAGCCACTGGAGAACCTACACACATTGAAGGGATTAACAGTTACTGATTCTAAATACAGTACAATGTTTTCTGTACCTCAGAGAAACTCTTTTGCATTGCATTTAGATGCACAGCATTTACTTTGCGGTATTAAAGTGTATGTGATTGTCTACTGATACAGATACTACGTGCAAATTAAGGATGCACTTTTAGTTATTTTCAAATCTTGCTTTCCTTTGGCTAGATGGTTAATCAATGTAAACTGAAACTGAAACAGGGCATATACAGCATTTCAAGAGGTAATGGACTCATTAAGAAAACACTAGGCTATTCAGAATATGATCAGACATGACAAAAGAGTTGCCTTTGGGATATGTTACAGAAAGTGTTCTTACCTGTGCCGCCCCCTGCTGGCAATGCGTGGTGGTAGAGGTCAGGATCACCTGGAAGAGCCTGAGGGTGGGCAGAAGGATCTGCCTGTAGCGGTCCAGAGGGCTGGGGATGAAGCCTGATGGGTCCCTCATCACCCTGTAGCACAGAGCGAACAGACACACAGAACTAGCCATAAGCCTGGTTGAGATACTATGAGCATAGAGGTGTTTGAGACACTGAAAAATACATTGAAATGTAGCAAAAAGGGATAGATGAAAAGACCAATTGGAGTTTACTTCACGCCTCTCCCTCTATGACTCCGTCCTTTACCTGTGTGCGTCGCTGTCGGGGACCATGTCAAACACCTGGCACTCTATCAGTTGGGACACCAGCCCACAGCGCAGAAGCTCCACAGCTCCCGGGCCTGTCTTAGCCACACGGGTCAGCAGGGCCTGAAAACACACAGAAGAGTCAATACCTTCATACCTTCAATACAAGCGCTTTTACCCAAAGCGCTTTACAATGTGCCTACATTCACCCATTCACACACCGAAGGCGGCAAGCTGCCACGCAGGGTGCTGGCACAGCCATCGGGAGCAATTTGGGGTTCAGTGTCTTGCCCAAGGACACTTCGACATGCGGACTGGAGGAGCCGAGGATCGAACCACCGACCTTCTGATTAGTGGACCTACCTCCTGAGACGCAGCCGCCCCCGACGTGTATGTGTGTGTGTGTGTGTGTGTGTGTGTGTGTGTGTGTCAGTGGTGCAAATCTCCTCACCATCTTACTCTCGTAGATGTAGAGTGGTTTGAGGAGGGGGGGCTGGGGGGTGAGCAGACTCTGTAAGGCCACGTCATCCTGCCTCAGACTCTCCAGCAGCACGCGCAGGTACCCGCTGTTACACACAAACACCAGCCACGCGCTCTGACGGTCTATGGACAGGATCCTATCCAGCACGGCCAGGGCCAGCATCTGACAGCCAGGCAGAGAGGAGAGGAGAGAGAGGGTTACCAAGGAAGCACCTGGGGTAGGGCTTGGCAATATATATCGATATTATATCAATATCGTGATACGACGAGACTAGATATGGTCTTCGATTTTGGATATCGTAATATGGCATAAGTGTTGTCTTTTCTGGGTTTTAAAGGCTGCATTACAGTAAAGTGATGTCATTTTCTGAACTTACCAGACTGTTCTAGCCCTTTGTTATTTGCCTTTACCCACTTAGACATTATATTCATATTACTGATAGATTATTCATCAAAAATCTAATTGTGTAAATTGATTGATTGATATCTTTATTGATTCAATAAATGCAGAATTGTGCAAGACAATACAACAAAATAATATTGATCAAAAGGAGTAAAACACAATAAAGCCCAAGGGCTTGTTTCCATTGTGGTCCTTTGTAAATAATAAATAAATATTAATAAATAAATAATTTGTGAAAGCACCAATAGACATCCCTACAATATTGTCACAATATCAACCGAGCTATTTGGCCAAGTACAGTCTTGTTTGAATAAAAATGCTTGTAACATCTCACATTTGGCTTTGACTTACAGCTGAACATTTACCCCACTTCGTAGAAAATACAGAGATATATAATTATTTATCGCCATTCGGCCTAAAAATACAGAGATATGATTTTTGGCTCATTCCTAACCTGGAGAGGTGGAGGGGGGCAGAAGGCATCTGAGCAGATGCATGTTAAAATATAGAGGTGTTTTATTGTAGCTATTTTAAGTGAGCCATATCATTCTTCTCTAATTTCCAATTCAGCGCTAATTTTGATGTGACACACAATACAAAGCCAAAAAATTAAGTTTAATTTAATTGTTGCTTTACTCATTTTGACTAACGTTACCCGAATTAAAGATAAATTGGAATACACCATGTTAGAGCAAATCTGCGAGTATCATTAAGTTAAATTCAAGACGTTTGTAATCCTATTTATGAAAAATAAGACCAATTTCACAGGTGAAAAAAGGTGAAATTTGATAACTGTCGGCCAAGCTGAATTTATTTTCGATGACTGGGCTGACAAACTGTATCAGGAAAAGGCCTATGAACTAAATTGAAGTGTGTTTATTAGGATAATAGGAATTGACTTAGATTGCATTCAAGATGATTTCAGGCCTCAAGTTTAGATAATATAGTTTAAAACATTTGATAATGTTCAGTATCCTGCAGACACACTGTTGAAATCATGTCAGTTTGAGGCTAAAACAGGCAGATTGAGTACATGTGTCATATTGTTGTAAGCACTGCATGGTTTGGCTCTCACCCTGCCGATCTCATGGCCGTCGCAGGCGTCCCTACACACCACCTCCATGAGAGCCGTGCCGTAGCTCTCAATGATAGCTAGGTTCTCTCTCTGCAGTTTGGAGAAGCCATCTTCAGGGGCTGTCAGACGCTCCCACATGGACTTCCCTGCTGTAGACGGACACAGGGAGAGAATTTAGACTGAATAGACAAAATCCAAATAAGGTCTCTTTGAAACGATGCAAAGGCAGACTTTCACCCAAGCTAAAGAACTGTAATATATATATATATATATATATATATATATATATATATATATATATATATATATATATATATATATATATATATAAATAAATAAATAAATAAATAAATACAGACAACAGGATTCTTAGACATTCTATACAACTAAACAAAATCGGTAGCTTCATGTCTTCCCAAAAAGAACAAAAAAAAGTTCTATATTTTTGTCAATTCTTAGTTTTCAAAACCTGAAACTAATCAAATTAACAATCTATACTTTTCCAGACTTTCCACATCACCATAGGAACCCTGAGCCTCATTTGCTGTAATACTTCCGTGTGATTGTGTTGTACCTGTCTGCAGGGTGTCTGGTTCTTCAGGTTTCTGGGCGATTTGTAGATAGTAGAGCAGAGAGCCGTACAAGTGAGCACGCAGACGCTGATATCCACCTCCTTGAAGTGAAGAAGAATAAAATAAGTCTTACATTTCAAAACCAAAGTGCAGACTAAAATAAACCATTTCTAAACATGCAGTGAATTCCCACCGAACATTCCCATATGCTACCCAGATGCTACCCGGTCGGCCTGCATGTTTAGCAACAATTATCCGCTATGAGCGCTCCCAGCTCATTTTCCGGAAGATGCCGTGAGCAGGCGGGTGGTTAAATTGCACTTTTACAAACCATACTGTCCCCGTGCTATTTAATAATTTCATGAATGGACGTAGTTACGTGCATGGCTGGATTATTTGGAAGAGTAAACAAGTAAAAGTTGAATCGTTTCTTTTCCTCCATCTGCAAGTTGAGTGATGCGCTCTTTAAAGTGTAAATTTGTTCACCAGCAAGTACACATTTTCATTCTGAGCTTTTAAAATTAGTTTCTGCTGATTTTTTAACACTAAATCCGACATGTTAGTTCAATAATTCATTTGAGAATTGTGTGTATTGATTTTTTTCCTGCCAGTGTTTCCCCCTTCTGATCAATGTGTGCAGGGGAGAGAGAGAAGCCGCGCGCCGTGCTTGCACTCCTCTCTCCACTGTCATGAGTTTATTCCCCAATGCCCACACATGTTTTAAGCTGCATTGTTCTCTCATCAAGGCAATGTCGAGGAAATACTGGCTCACATACTATTCAAGTAACTAATGTTGATGCTGATGTTTTCAACCCTTGCTCTTCAAGTTGCCACTGAATGTAAAATAAAGTTGCTAAACGACGATGTAATGCAATGAAACTGAAGGTGTATCTCTCATTTAGAGGCACGGGACACCCAGCGCTCACCGGTACAGAGGATGAAGTCGAGCAGCTTGCGGAGGATCAGGTGCAAGGCGGAGTTGGCGATGGAGGCAAAGCCAGAGGAGGCCACTCCTTCTAGTCCCGGCCCCTGCTGCTGCTCAGACAGCACCGATTGGCTGAGGTGGGCTGTCAGGGTGAAGACCGCCCCGGCGACAATGGTCATCAGCTCTCGTGCTGCATCCTCAGATAACACCTGGAAAGTACATGGCAACATTTACATGTATCTCTGCTGCATTAACCTGACTGCACAAAACATCATCCACTTGAGAAGGTTCCTTGCTGTGAGTATGTGCCACGTGGAGTTACCACCACAGTACTCCAATAGTATTTAGCTAGACTTTCTGCGTCACCGTTGTATCCATAATCACAGAAAAAAGAATGCCTTTTCAGATATTTATTTTTATTTTTATAGACCGCCTCCCGGACTATCAGCACCAGAACTGCCTAGGGCGGTGTCCTCTCTCCATACTCCGTACACTTTTCAGTCTGTCAAACTCCGGAAATTCAAAGATGATGTCACCTTCATAGAGCTCAACTCTTATGGTGATGAGTCTGCATACAGGAAAGAGATTGACCACCTGATGACCTGGTGCAGTCAAAACATCCTGGAGCTCAATGCTCAAAAGACAATGGAGATGGTTGTGGACTACAGGAAGAACAATGCCCCACCTCTCCCCATCATCCTGGGTGACTCCCCTGTCAACACTGTCGAGTCCCCATCGTTCCCCTGCTGCTGTCCCGGACGTTGCTCCACCCCCTCTGCCAATCTGGGGAGAGCCGTAGACTAGCACAAGCTTCCTCCCGATACATGTGCAGTCGCCAGCCGCTTCTTTTCACCTGACAGCGAGGAGTTTCACAAGCAGGATGTAGCGTGTGGAAGGATCACACTATTCCCCCCAGTTCCCCTCCCCCGACCGACCAGAGGAGGTGCTAGTGCAGTGACCAGGACACAAACCCTTAATCGCCCGACCAAGCCAGAGGCAACAAGGGGCGCGAACCTGCGACCCTCGTGGTGGTAGGCAGTCAAATATGATTTCTGCCTACAACTTCACCCTCCATGTGACCCAAACCTCCCCGGGCGGGCGGACCTTATCATGCAGGTCCAGCAGCAGATCTCTGATGATGAGCTGCCTGTTGTCAGCGGGGATGAGGTCGGCCGGACAGGCGGTCAGCAGCGTCTCCACCAGGCTCCTCCAGGACTGCAGGGCGTGGCGCTTGGCACTCAGGCTCCGACGCACCTGGTTCCTCTCCACCACCTGCTGCAGGATCGAGTTCACCTCCTACCAGAAGACACAGAGGAACAAAGAGGAAAGTAGGGAAACACTTTATTTCTAGTTTTCCTTCAGTTTCTTCCTCCAAGAGACTAATTAGCTGTGTTGGGGAGTAGTAAACTACATATAGTTCTATTACAAGTTTAACTATAATTTGCAGTAGTTGTGTGGTAGTTTAACTACATTCAAATCTTAGTACCGTAGCTTTTTTCAGTAGTGAACTACTTTAGGTCATGTCGTTTAGGTAGTTAATTACAAACTACATAACATAATATTCTCATGATGTTTTTTTGCCATACAATACGGCACAAGTCATTGGCCAGTGGCCACGGTTGTCATTTAATGAGAATCCCCTGCTACTTGATCAAAATCACCAGTGGTTTGCGATCAAGTTGTCTGCGATAGAATATGATGTATTTCCCTAGAAATTTAGCATTTTCCAGATTCCACCTCAACAATTGCTCCCTATCCTCTGTCTTAAGTGAGGATTGGCCTGCCCTAGTCCCTAAATCAAACACACCTACACTTTACTCAGTGTTACTGAGATTCCAGACTCAGATTGTGATCATTTCCGGTGATGTAGTTTGGATGTAGTTGAACTACTTTTCAATGTGATGTAGTTTGGATGTAGTTGAACTACTTTTCAATGTGATGTAGTTTGGATGTAGTTGAACTACTTTTCAATGTGATGTAGTTTGGCAAAACTACAGTTTAAAAGTACTAGTCTCCCCAGCACTGCTAATTAGCATTAATATACAGTAATTGCTTATTTTTCCCCCAAATTAGTTTGTCTGTCGCGCATCATTTCAGACACCACTGATTGGATTTTGACGAAACTTGGGAGGAAATCATGCATCATCTCACCATGTGTTCCTGCTTTGTAACTGTAGCACTGCACTTTCTCTCCTGACAGAGAACGCACCGTAGCTGAGTCCTTCCCATTACCACATACTCACCTCCATTAACAAGGGCCTCTGTCCAATGGCTGGCACTCCCTGCAGCGCGTTCACCTCAGCAACCAGCACTCTATGGAGCAACTGCCAAGAACATTTCCCAAATGTAAGACGAGCGATCAAACCAATCGTAGATGAAACACTAACAAGCTACCTATATACCTTGAAGCAATACAATCAAGTAGAGGCGAAAACTCCAAATCGTTTTCAAACTACCAACCCACCTTGACGTTGCACACAGTGTGTCCTTGCTCGTTGACATGCTCACAGTTGGCGATCACCTGCTCTATCTGAGCGCGCTCAAAGAAGTCCAGCTGTAGCAGTTCCGGCACATCCTGGCTGAAATCGATGGCGTCCAGCACACTCAGCAACTTCCTGCGCACTGACCACACCAAACGGGAAGGAACGGGATAAAAACAAGGGAAAATGCTAATGCTCTTAGAATCCTCAAGACATTAGCTAAGATATTTGATTGGTGTGTACTACAGTGCTACAAACCTTTAGAAACCGTGTCAAAATGCAGGAAACCACTGACTGATCTGGTCTCTTCCTCCATTCCTGATTCCCCATCAGCTGGGAAGAAAAATGGAGACACGCTTAATTGTGTTCATGTGTTAATAAGCGTTGTGGCATGATGAGCATGCTGAAAGCCGGGTAGACTGGCCAGTTTTTGCACGTTTAAATATGCCTGTGCGATCATGATCATGGTGTTATGTGTCAGTGTTTGTGCAGGCTTTGGAAAGATCGTTTTTAATCGCATTAAGAATGTAATAAAATAAAATAAAAGTAAATAAATAAACAATAATCATTTTATAAATCTAAATCTAAATTATACTGTACACTCAATCATCCACAACTATTTAATGCCTTCGCAGCCTTCATCCTCCCATCCCTCCTCCCATACCTGTATGGCGAGCGTGAGGCTGGTCATCCAGCAGAAGGTGGACTAGGCTCTGTGTATGTGAGCGCTGGTGGTTCATACCTGTATGGCGAGCATGATGCTGGCCGTCCAGCAGAAGGTGGACTAGGCTCTGTGTATGTGAGCGCTGGTGGTTCATACCTGTATGGCGAGCGTGAGGCTGGTCGTCCAGCAGAAGGCGGACTAGGCTCTGTGAATGTGAGCGCTGGTGGTTCATACCTGTATGGCGAGCGTGAGGCTGGTCGTCCAGCAGAAGGCGGACTAGGCGCTGTGTATGCGAGCGCTGGCGGTTCAGTGAGGTCACTCGCAGCTCGATGGCCGCCGTCTTCATGAGCCAAGACATCTGGGAGAGCGCGGCGACCTCGTTACCTGAGGAGAACAGAGGGCAAGGCACAGGTCAGGGCTACTACCTGTTCAAAGGAACTACTATCAAACAATTATTTTCACATTTCAGGGATGTGATTTTCACTTTTACCCATGATTCATTAAAGGAGAATTTCGTTTTTTTTTTACCTGGACCCATCTCCTGGCATTAATTATGATTTGGCCACTCACCCAGCGATCTCCGCGGCGTTTCTGGCCGTCCTAGCGTTGTTTTGAGATCAATAGCGTCCAAGTCAGTTGTAAAATGGAGCTGATTTGGGGCCAAGTGTGAGCCTGTCTTTCCTGCATCTAAATAGCTATTTTTATTCCCGTTTTCGCCAAATATCGTCATAATCTGATCCCTCAAGAACCACCAGAGTGATATTTCGCCAAAGGCTGTTTCCTGGAGTCGCACAGGGATCAAATTACCTCAAACGTGATCTCGGTCACCAAGTCTCGTGAAGTCCCGCGATACTTTCCTGCCGACTGGCCAAGTACAGGTAGGACGCTTTGCGGTGGTGGTTTTAGCGTAACCTATGTGGGGTTTGGCATAACCTTCGTTATTTCGAATCCCACATAGGTTACGCCAAACCCCACATAGGTTACGCTAAAACCACCACCGCAAAGCGTCCTACCTGTACTTGGCCAGTCGGCAGGAAAGTATCGCGGGACTTCACGAGACTTGGTGACCGAGATCACGTTTGAGGTAATTTGATCCCTGTGCGACTCCAGGAAACAGCCTTTGGCGAAATATCACTCTGGTGGTTCTTGAGGGATCAGATTATGACGATATTTGGCGAAAACGGGAATAAAAATAGCTATTTAGATGCAGGAAAGACAGGCTCACACTTGGCCCCAAATCAGCTCCATTTTACAACTGACTTGGACGCTATTGATCTCAAAACAACGCTAGGACGGCCAGAAACGCCGCGGAGATCGCTGGGTGAGTGGCCAAATCATAATTATTGCCAGGAGATGGGTCCAGGTTCAAAAAAACCGAAATTCTCCTTTAATACACTACGACACAAAACACCCACTCATTTCTATTGAAGGTTCTGATCGATGTACCATCCCCTTAGTCCAAGCTTTCGTATGCTGCTCACACAACATGTCTAATACTTATATTGTTTATGCAGTGGGACTGTGTGGAGCGGCGGGGGAACCTGTACTCACTAGGCAGGATGAAGGGAAGGTGCTGCAGGTGAGAGAACAGGAAGTCCTGGCTGGTCCTCAGGTAGCGCATGGTGGGACCGGACGTGTCCGCGCAGGCACACAGCTGGTAGATCACCTGAGGGAGGGAGTCCAAGACAGAGACACGCAAACATTTCACTTCAAAAGACGTCCTCCTGAGCAGGGAGCAAAAAGCAAAAGCCAATGTGGCATTTTGTTTTGTTTGTTTTTGTTCATACAGACCTGTCTTCATGGTGTCTAATAGGGGGGAGAATCTCTAGGCACCTCACCATTTGATTCTGAATCGGAGGGCTACGATGCGATGATGAAACGATCATCGATGCATCTTGATGCATATTGATGCAGGGGTCGCATTAACAGAATATTTTCCATCATTGACATTATTTTATATTTTTTTTTACAATGACGTAAAAAATCTGAAGACCGTCAGTTTGACAGATTATGGGTCAGCCCGAGAGACAGACAGTCAGTCTGTTCAGCAGTGGAAAGGGACTTATTTAGACTTCTACAGGCTGCAACATTAAACAAACGCACCATTAAATGACAGACAGTTTAACCAGCGTCATGGAGCGGACCGATTATTGTGAATGTGAAAATGTAGAGAAAGAAGAGAGTAGACATTTCTTCCTATTTCAACCCAGTGTGGATAAAACAATCAGTGAATTTAGCTTGTCTCAATCAAGCAGCTCCAGTGTGAGCGAAGCCGCTGCTGTATTTCTACCATCTATCCCTCAGTTACTTTAAATCAGAGGACGCATCGCTCCGTGGAAAGATCTCCGCTTTCAGCATCATTATGATCGCAGCAGCACTAATCTGAGTGACGACGTAGAAAGTTCACAACTTCACGTTCGTCTCGCAAAGGTAATTATAGTCATTAAATTAAAAAATTATTGCAATTGCAACCACTGCCTTTTTTTAAGATGAACTACAATGTTGCACCTGCTGCACTGCCATTGCAGGTGAGTTCCGCCTTTTTCGTCCCGTCAACACCACATTATTAAAATCGATTTTTGACATTTGACAGAATCGATTCAGAATCGTCCAGATCAGCATTGCGATGCATCCAAGAATCACATTTCCATCCCCCCTCCTAGTGTCTAATCTCCTGGCGTTGTGAGTAGTAGAGGATGAAAGTACCTGGTAGCAGAGCTCAGCCAGGTGTGGAGCCAGGCGTGTGAGCGCAGGTCCAGATCTCTTCTCATTGCCTCTCTGCAGCAGACTCAGGATGGCGTGCAGGCAGCTCCGAGGACATCCCAGGACACCTGCAAACAGGACAGCAGCCATCATCACTGCACTCCATCTCTGAGCACATGTCATGGATACTCCTTTCAAGTAGGCAAGGAAGTCCGTATGGTCTGACAATTGATACTAAAATCCTTATCATTGTCCCAGTCACTATGTCAATAGCTGAAGCTACGGGTCTGACCTGGGTCCTGGAGGTTGGTGGAGGAGATGGGCTTCTTGACCTCGTAGCCCAGGAGATAGAGGGCCAGGTTGGGGCTCTTCAGCTCCAAGGAGGTGATCAGCAAGTTCAGGATATGGATCTGGGTTTCGTGTTTGATCCTTGCCACCTTTTTCAATGGGTCTGAGTCTGGGAAAGGGTTGGGAGGTGAGAAAGGGGAGTCTTGGCATGTCATGACTGTTTTAAAGGTTTAATATGGGGATGAGCGAGTACACCATTATCTGTATGCCTAGCTAAATGATCTGTATCTGTATTCGGAGGGGGCGTGGCTTACATCAAAAGTGGGCGGGATTTAGACTGAAAGTGGGTGTGGCTTAAGGTTTCGTTTTGTTTTCAGCGTGCCGAGATTCCCCCAAAATGTTCAAAGTATGGCAAAAAAAAACAAGGTATTGAATGAAGTATTCTATTTGTATCAGTATCACTTTATTGGTACTGGTAATACCCAGCCTTAATTAACACATTGAGTGCCAGCGACGCCATATGGCGTCAAGAGAAATTTACCGTAGACTGCCAGCGACGCCAAATGGCGTCAATAACTCCAAATTCATATTTTGACGGGGGAATGTCGATCTAAGCCTCTTACATCGCCTCTTACAATATGGGAGCTGTTGAATGTGTCTAGCCTATTTTACAGAACCCTTAGGTGGCGACAGTGCCCTCCCGATTAGACAGAGGCCAGGAGAAAAGAGAGAAGAAGTCATGAGGATACGGAAATCGCCATTGATATGCTTGAAGCATAACGTTACTTGGCTGTGCCTGTGAAAAGCAGTCATCTGCTGCCACGGTTGAGCCCCATCCGTGTCCGCTGCTATGGTCCATCCATATGATTTAGTTGGCGACACGGCGACAGCGGCGTCTTTCTGAGGGGTTACATTGTTCTCGGCTGGGAGCCGAGGACACGCTGTGAAGGAGCGGGGGATGCAGGCAGCGGACTTTTCAGTTCAGAGCAAACAGAGCAAACCGCAGAGCAGAGACACTCGACTCCTCCCACCACGGAGGAGGGGGAGGAGGGGGGTGGGCACGCAGGGCACTAACAGCATACAACCATTGACACACACACACCCAGGCAGCAAGCAGCAGGCTCGAACTCAAAGCAGAATTCATTCTGTCGCCTTTCTAACATAAAGATGTGATTATCTCAAAAACTAATTTCAGCATGCTCTTTTCGGTCGAAAACACTCTTTTTCAGAGGGGTGTATTTCCAAAATGGAACGGTTTATAAACACAGTTTTTTTTTTTAATGAAACAGAAGGGTTCAAAGTTTCATTGAGGCTATTGGTTGTCCATATAAGAGGAACACAAAAAATGATATGGCTATATTAAAATGCATTGCGGCCTATGTGGCACAGTACAGCACCTTTTGCCCAAGGGCCGTGGCACTCAAAGTGTTAAGAGTACAGATATTGACACATTGTACTGTACTCAGATGATACTCACGCTTGTAAAAAGTACATTATCTGTACCGGATATTCGTTTCATCTGAGTACTCGGCTCAACCCGTTTTTTAATACTTGAGACAGGATTGTAAGAATTTAAATCAAATGCAGAAGATTAGGCTAATTAAAAGGTGATTAAAGACAACAATGAATGGATGAAGACCGTCTCTCTCACCATCTCCTTTCTCAATGCCTTCCTCTGCCTCTTCATTGTCCAGACACTCCACAAAACCTGCCATCAGCTTGTCACTCACAATCTGTAGGACAGAGATACAAATGTGAAGTGAAGTTCTAACAGATCAATAAAGAGAATTTTACTGAAGCTGAAATAAGATAATAGTTTAAATACATTAAATATACCTTGTATGGTTAAGATATGAATCCAGTCTCAGTGTAACATGTTAATAATAATAATAACTGTGCAATAATTCCTAATCTGTACATTATGTTTGTTTACTTTTGTCTTTCTCTTTTGCCTATTATTTTACAGTTTGTGCTTTTGAAATGCACTGTGACTTTTCGTGAAAAGTGATGAGACAAACTTGCACATACCTGGTCGTGTGTGAAATCTCCCAGCAGCCTGATCTGGATGTTTGGGTAGCGGGCGATACGACGCAGGATCTTGGCACTCTGGAAGGCTGCCTCTGGGTTAGAGCTGCTGTGGTACAGATACCTGCAAGGGACAAACAAAACCAAACCAAACCAAACCAGGGAATGAATATGGATCAGATATGGGTACTTTAGTGGTGCGGTCTGTGACGTTATGGATCTTGAGCTAGGGTTGACACTCAGTTACACCCTTTTTAGCTAGCCTCTGAAAATGTCATGATAGACCTACAATGACACTTCCTTGTGAGGGTTTTATGGCATTTCACCTGTACTAAATATCACACAGTGGAGAGAGACAGGAAAGATAGAGGCATTCAATCGGGTTGAGACCTGGACTCGAACAGACGTCACAAACAAGGCTAATATACCACAGCTCGCTGTTCCACCTGGCTGCCCTCACCTGGCGATATTGACGATGTGATCGGCCCGACGGGTCTGAGGGCTGACGCCCTGGAGGAGCTGCTCCAAGGGGGAGGCCAGCAGCGAGGCCTGGCTCTCCCTCAGCAGGTCCATGAACAAAACCTCCTTCTGCAGAGCCAAGTCCACCAGGCACAGGCAGTGCAGCACTGCAGACTCCAAATGCTTCTTCCCTGGAGGGGAGACGTCATGAAGGATTCCGTTATAACACGCACACACCAAACAAACAAAACAGACAATCTCAATTGTCTGTTTGAGCGTTTTATGCATAATATACTTTATTAATATTAGGTACAGTATAGCGAGTGATCAAATCGTTAGCTCATTTATCATAAGAGCAACAACATGCATGTGCTCTTCTGCACTCCAATGTCGTACACAGATATGGCATCTCCTCTGTTCTGATGTCTGATGGAACAAAAAACTAAACCACTTCAACATGTCTGCATGCTTTATAGACTGAGTTGCAACCACGTGACTCACTGTTTGAAGGAGCAATATTGATTAAATCAAACTAAATCATATTTTTAACCAAATACCTCGATATCGAGAAAGTGACCACATTTTGGGGAAGACTATGTGGCTAATGATGGAGAAGCAGGTCACTGTTCATTTCACTCTGTCTAGAACACTGGAACACTCAAATCAGTTCAGAAAGCTGTCTAACTGTGACAGATAACAAACACAACAAAGGAGACCGGGAGAAGACAAGGTAGACTGCGAGTTTTGGTGTGCATTTGTATGTGTGTATGTGTGTGTGTGTGTGTGTGTGTGTGTGTGTGTGCTCCTGTCTTTCTGCTCGCTCACCAGGGAAGGGCGCGTAGGTGTCCAGCTGGCGCACACCTTCCTCCAGCAGGCTGAGGCAGAGGGCCAGCATGGGCGAGTCGTTGAGCAGGTGGAACATGAGGCTGTGCCCGGGGGGCTTGTGGGCCGGGACCTGCTGCCCCTGCAGCTCCGCCAGCTCCTGGACGAAGTCTGACGGCTGGGGCTCGTAGTCCTGCAGCAGCTTGTGGAACACCTCCAGGACGGCGTCGGCTACCTCCCACTGATGGACAAGAAAACAGGAAGTTTCCAAAATTACTATATATAATTAAATATCATTTATAATTTAATTTCCATGCATGGTTCATCTGCATTGGTATTTTATTAGCAGGTGTAGATGTAGTGCACGGGAGCCACACATGATCAAAAGGCAGAGAGAGAGAGCTACACTAAGCACTGTACCTTCTCAGCTGAGAGAGAGAGAGAGAAAGATAGAGAGTACCTTCTCAGCTGGGAGAGAGAGAGAGAGAGATAGAGAGAGAGTTACACTATGCACTGTACCTTCTCAGCTGGGAGAGAGAGAGAAAGATAGAGAGAGCTACACTATGCACTGTACCTTCTCAGCTGGGAGAGAGAGAGAGAGAGAAAGATAGAGAGAGTTAGACTATGCACTGTACCTTCTCAGCTGGGAGAGAGAGAGAAAGATAGAGAGAGCTACACTATGCACTGTACCTTCTCAGCTGGGAGAGAGAGAGAGAGAGAAAGATAGAGAGAGTTAGACTATGCACTGTACCTTCTCAGCTGGGAGAGAGAGAGAAAGATAGAGAGAGCTACACTATGCACTGTACCTTCTCAGCTGGGAGAGAGAGAGAGAGAAAGATAGAGAGAGTTAGACTATGCACTGTACCTTCTCAGCTGGGAGAGAGAGAGAGAGAGAAAGATAGAGAGTTAGACTATGCACTGTACCTTCTCAGCTGGGAGAGAGAGAGAAAGATAGAGAGAGCTACACTATGCACTGTACCTTCTCAGCTGGGAGAGAGAGAGAGAGAGAGAGAGATAGAGAGAGCTACACTATGCACTGTACCTTCTCAGCTGGGAGAGAGAGAGAGAGAGAGAGAGATAGAGAGAGCTACACTATGCACTGTACCTTCTCAGCTGGGAGAGAGAGAGAGAGAGAGAGAGAGAGAGAGATAGAGAGAGCTACACTATGCACTGTACCTTCTCAGCTGGGCGGCGATAGGCTCTGGTGGGAAAGGGCAGGAACACGGCGTCACGCAGGAAGGTGAGGTAGGGCTGGAAGCCCGGCACGCGTAGCCCCGCCCCCAGGTTGACAGGCAGGCTGCTCTCCACCAATGTGCTGATCAGCTGACTGAAGGCGCGTGTAAGAGGGTACTCCTCACAGCTCGACTCGATCTCGTTCAGCTCCACCTGAGAGCCGGCAACACAGGGCAGAGATACAGGTTCAACACAGGGCAGAGATACAGGTTCAACACAGGGCAGAGATACAGGTTCGCCAGCCAAGTGCACAGAGTACGGTATATGACTTTTAAAATTCTAACCGAATGAATACAAAGAAGAAGAAAGGATTGCACACTAAACAGCAGACTAGTAGATTTGTAGTCTCTCACTTGTGTTTATGTGTGTGTGTGTGTGTGTGTGGGGGGGGGGGGGGGGTGGGTGGAGTCAAGCAAAAAAAAAAAGAAAAATGCGAAAAGTTTCATATCAATTCTCACTCACCTCAATCCCAGCAGCCTGTCTCTGTCCTGGGGCTCGCACTGTCTGAAGGATCTGCAGTGGAGGAGCATGGAATTACAGCACTTTAGAAGATCTGTTGATACACGACCAGCTCTAACATCTAATATTTGAAAAAAGTGACACAGTGACACCTACTCTGACAAAATGATTGCCACGCACACAAAATCAAAACAAATTCTACTCACTTTTAAAGTATAGTAGGAGGACATACGTTTAGTACTTCAGTCCTTGATTGACAAAATAACACTTTTACAGACCGGATCAGATCCTCTATCCTCATCCTATATTTTAGAGATATTAAATAATGCACTTATCTTTGAGTAATGTTTCTCTCGTATAACAGCATAAAATGCTAAAGCCACTCTATTCATCTTTTGTCTTATTCTGTGCATCCCGGGCTGACCTGAGTGTACTCCAGTGACTGCCAGAGTGAAGCGGCGATCTCTGGTGACTTCCCAAAGGCAGCCAGGCAGTGCAGCAGCTCGCCCTTGAGGACCGGTGGAATGCTGCACTGTAGTAACCCCAACATCACCACCACTGGGGTCCACTGGGGGTGCTCACACAACGCCAGCCGAGCGTTTTCACACTGGAAAAAAACACACAAACACACACACACAATCCTAACAGTTAGACGATACATTACCTAGCTTTCAAGCAAGCAGAACTTTCAAACTTTAGGAAAGACCAATCACACTTGACACTGTCCTTAATGATGTCCTAGGCCAGTGGTTCTCAAGGTGAGGGGGGTCCAGGGGGTCCCAAGCAAAAAGGGGAATCATTTATTTTCACTATAATTCCATCCATCAGTAACACAATGACAGAATGTAGGACTATTTTGGTGATGGGGTTTCATACACTTTCTGTAATAAAGCATCTAAAAGCAAAAATCTTATCAGATGGAGGACCCTGGGACAAAATCTTATCAAATAGGGGTCCGTGGTCTAATTTGTGTAAGTTTAGGGCTCCTTGGCGTAAAAAGGTTTAACAACCATGGTCCTAGGGTATAACAACTACCGGTACTATTCGTCAGTTTGGCGAAGCAGTAAAAATTCCATGAGCTCCAGGCATATTTTCACAATGTCATTTTACAGCTAAAGCTATACGAGCACGAAACCAAATAGTCCAACTGCATGTTGTACCATACCCAAGTAATGATGGTGGTGAGCAACTGCAAAAAGGAAGTGAGTCCGTCCAGCTCCCTCTGGGTGATGCCCCTCAGTGGTGGGTGGCGGTAGTGCACTGCATCTGGATTGGGCAGGTCTCTTCGCAGGTTCTCATGGTAGAGCATGAGGGAGTGAAAGAAGTGCTCCCAGGAGACAGCGTTACCTGCCACTCCCTGGATGTTGTCGCCTGCATACATTCACACAGTTCATTGGCATTCATGAGAATGTGCATAAAACGATAGCAATATGCTGCTCAGTAAAGGCACAGGATGGACAACCCCGTCTTTATATCCCACAATGCACCAATGCATTCATTATGGATGCATTGTAATCAATCACATTAATTTTTTTCTTCACAAAGTGTTCACCTGACAAAAGCAATATGATCGTACCGTGTGGAGCTCCATTGGTTTTGAGCAGGCTGAAGCAGTAGTGTGCACACTGTGGCCCATTGGCCAGGCCCTTTAGCATACGCAGATAGGAGATGTAGAGGGTGGAGGGCAGAAGGTCTCCCATCTGACGCACAAACTTAGACAGCACCACCTGCAGCAGAGCATGGGAAGAGAAGATATGGATTTTGCCTGAACTCGACAAACAGATAAGCTCCGTTGTTAAAACCAGCTTTTTTCCAGCGAAGACAGTCAGAATTTCCAGTACTAATAAACACGGTTTTTCTTTAGCACGTCCAGAAAGCCAAGGCAGCCCCTACCTGTTTGTGTGGAGGCCTCTGGAGGGCCATGCCCAGGTAGGAGCCCTGCATGGAGGTGTGCTGGAGAGACTCTGTGGGACACCAGAACTCCAGACCCAGCTCCAGGCCAAACGGGTCCTTGTTGTAAAACTCTCCTATCTAGAGAGACAATGTATAATAATCACTCTGACTACTAGAAAGATAAGGACAAGGCAGGCACTGCAAATGAAAATCACACCGAGGAAGGAACTAGATTAAAAATGCTTTATTTTAGTAGAACATCATAGATTAAAAAAAGGTCTTTATCAGGGCTAAAATGCAGACTAACCAGGTGGCCTCACCTAATATAATCACAAACAAGCAATAGGAGCCAATCACATGACCCGGACAGAAGTCTGAAATAACAGAAGGACAATCCAGGCACTCCAACACTGTCCATCACTGTGACTACTTCAAACTGTTGGTGAACTAAATGAATGAAGAAGTTACTAAATTAAAATATAAACAAGTGTGTGTGTGTGTGTGTGTGTGTGTGTGTGTGTGTGTGTGTGTGTGTGCGTGCGTGCGTGCGTGTGTGCGTGCGTGTGTGTGTTGAAGGAATACTGACCAGGAACATGAGCTGGTCTAAGTCTTTGCGTAACAGTGGAGGCTCACTGCCCGTCTGTAGGGACATATGGACCAGACGGGCGTCCTCATCAGCACGGTTACGCAGCTGCTTCACCTGCAAAAGACAGTCAACTGTTTCAATGAAATCTGCACATTATAATAATACAATCAAAGAAATAAAAGCTGGGGCGTCTGGGTAGTGTAGTGTAGACTAGAGGTAAAAGCACTCGCCTACCACCGCGGAGACACGGGGTCAAATCCCGGTAGCGGTACTTCCTACAGAGTACAGACACAATTGGCCGTGTCTGCGGGTGGTTGCTGCAATAGCGCCTCCTCTAGTTGGTCGGGGCGCCTGTCTGGGGTGAGGGGAACTGCGGGGAATAGCGTGATCCTCCCACACGCTACGTCCTGCCAGTGAAACTCCTCGCTGTCAGGTGAAAAGAAGCTACTGGCGACGGCACATGTATCGGAGGAAGCATTGTGCTAGTCTACAACTCTCCCCAGATCGGAGGAGGAGGCGGAGCAACGACCGGGACAGCACGGGGAATTGGCCGAGTACAATTGGGGAGAAAATGAGAGAAAAAGCTGGGAGTATTTTTTTTTTATATAAAATAAAATAAATAAAACCTGTTAATCTGATAAGAAAATGCCTAATTCTGACAAGTTCCCTAACAAATCCATATCTAACCCTGGAAAGAAACATAGCACCACTGGAATCTCTCACCTTCATTGGCATGAGAGCCAGGAAGTCTGTGATGAGCGAATGGAGGCGACGGATGAAGAACTCCTCCTGGGCAAAGCTCTCACATCCCAGCATGCCCTCCTTCAGGAACAGGAAGACGTCTCCCAGGAGCGCCTGGTCGGCCAGAGTCTCATCCGCCTCCGTGAACTCAACCAGGGCTGCACACGACACACATGTAAGATTACAAATTAGGAAATAATGGCTATAATATCATAATCGATATGCATTAACTATGGCATTCCTGACAACTGAATGTTAATAGTCAGCGACTACTCTAGTCGCAGGAGATATCATATTTTTTTACCCAATAAAAATGATCAATTCTCGTCAAAAAGGTCTCTAAAACAGCCAGTAAAGGGTTAACTAATGTTGGCGAGACCAACTTGGGGACAAGTCTTTCCCTCTCTAAATAGCTTAAATTCTGTTTATTTACCATGGCATAATGTAGAAAATTATTGTTCAAACAAGTCTATGTTCAACATATTTATTTATATGGTTTATTCCAAAAAACAACAGATGAATGATTAGTTGACTAGTCTATGATGCACATTGTCAACTAGTGGTTTTGCCAGTCGACTAGTCGGACTAGTAGCATTAACTATTAAGAGTAAATAGTTATAAAATAGAATAAATAAGCCACAACATATACAATAACAATATATTTAACAGATTCACAGTAATTAAAATAATCCAATATCCCCCCCCCGAGGTATCATCATTGCAAGCAGATATAATGTAATGCATTGTCCATGATATAGAGGTGAATTGAATTACCGGAGCCCTGTGGCAGCTGGGATAGGGCCCTCAGAGACAGGGCCCAGGCCAGCCGGCACACAGCCTGCAGGCCGGGGAGCTTCCATGGCTGGCCCTCCACCAGACGACTGTGCACCGCAGACACATACTGCCTCTCCGTCAGCAACGGCATCGCTTGGAGCAGGTCTAGTAGAACACACCGCGTAGAGGTTACACTTCATTCACTGTCAATGTCAAATACTCAACCTGAAAGCATTCTTGTGCACGAATGAAGTATTTCTCCTTGGATTTATTTAACCATCAGTGTATCTACACATTTTCAATTAAATAATTCCATACTTTTTCCAGACCTTTGTCTGGTGCTCAATATGATTTACACTGATACACATCTTGCCCCTGCTAACTAGGTCCCATGTATGTAGATGTATAGATGTTCTTCGCAGCCACAAATATCAGGATATGTGAGATGATTGGCAGGGTTCTTACACACTTCCATAGTTCCATTTTAAAATTCCATATTTTCCCCCAAACCCTATGTTCTTGACTGGATGGGATTTTGGTCCAGAGACAGCGGCTAAGAGCATCCCTCTATCTGAACATTATTCTTCACATGAACAAAAACTGTGGACTCCAAATTTGTGTACAACAACATAAAAGCTAGAATTATGTGTATCTGACCTGAACCAGATTTTCCATCCTTTTCCATTCGTTTTTTCAAATTCCCAAACTATTCAACACCTGGAAATGATCTAATTTTTAATACTTTTCCAGACTTCCCAGAGCTGCGTAGGGATCCTGAACCACTGACTTGAATCAACGCTGATCTTGTAGGAAAATTATAAGCATGCGCAAATGAATGAGCAACGCTCCCTTTCCTCTCACCGTCTCTATCTTCTGTGCCTTGCTCTAGGAAGCTGACATCCAAACAGTAGAGCAGTGACATGACCAGAGCCAGGTTCACGCCGTCCAATGAGCCATCGGCTTCAGCCGTCACCGTCTCCAGGTGGCCAATAAGAGCCAGGGTATCGTCTTTAGTCAAAGGTGATTGGCAGGTCCATGAAAACAGGCTGTCTGCCAGTGCCTGTCTGCATTCTCTGATGAGATCAGATACCTGTTGACAAGAGAGAGGGTATAAAATAGAATGCCATCCATATTCCGCTCTGCAATCTTCCATTACATTTTCCCCATGTTCATGTGGGTTTCCTCTGGGTGCTCCAGTTTCCTCCCACCATCAAAGACATGTATGTTAGGGTTAATACTCCTGTCAGTGCCCCTGACTAAGGCACTAGGTAAAAGAACTGGAGTTGGTCCCCGGGCGCTGCACTGCGGCTGCCCACTGCTCTTAGTTCTAGGAAGGTTCCTAGTTCCTGGTTCCTATTGGCTCTCACCTCCTTCCTGTGCTTGTCTCACCTCCTTCCTGTGCTTCTGTCACCTCCTTCCTGTGCTTCTCTCACCTCCTTCCTGTGCTTCTGTCACCTCCTTCCTGTGCTTCTCTCACCTCCTTCCTGTGCTCCTCTCACCTCCTTCCTGTGCTTCTCTCACCTCCTTCCTGTGCTTCTCTCACCTGCTTCCTGTGCTTCTCTCACCTCCTTCCTGTGCTTCTCTCACCTGCTTCCTGTGCTTCTCTCACCTCCTTCCTGTGCTTCTCTCACCTCCTTCCTGTGCTTCTCTCACCTGCTTCCTGTGCTTCTCTCACCTCCTTCCTGTGCTTCTCTCACCTCCTTCCTGTGCTTCTCTCACCTCCTTCCTGTGCTTCTCTCACCTCCTTCCTGTGCTTCTCTCACCTCCTTCCTGTGCTTCTGTCACCTCCTTCCTGTGCTTCTGTCACCTCCTTCCTGTGCTTCTGTCACCTCCTTCCTGTGCTTCTCTCACCTCCTTCCTGTGCTTCTCTCACCTGCTTCCTGTGCTTCTCTCACCTCCTTCCTGTGCTTCTCTCACCTCCTTCCTGTGCTTCTCTCACCTGCTTCCTGTGCTTCTCTCACCTCCTTCCTGTGCTTCTCTCACCTCCTTCCTGTGCTTCTCTCACCTCCTTCCTGTGCTTCTCTCACCTCCTTCCTGTGCTTCTCTCACCTGCTTCCTGTGCTCCTCTCACCGGCTTCCTGTGCTCCTCTCACCTCCTTCCTGTGCTTCTCTCACCTCCTTCCTGTGCTTCTCTCACCTCCTTCCTGTGCTTCTCTCACCTCCTTCCTGTGCTTCTCTCCCCTCCTTCCTGTGCTTCTCTCACCTGCTTCCTGTGCTCCTCTCACCGGCTTCCTGTGCTCCTCTCACCTCCTTCCTGTGCTTGTCTCACCTCCTTCCTGTGCTTCTCTCACCTGCTTCCTGTGCTTCTCTCACCTCCTTCCTGTGCTTCTCGTTGCCCAGGCCGCGCTCCTTCTGCAGCCTCTCGAACTCCCGCGTCACGTTGATCTCTGACACCAAGCTTAGGATGCGTCTAGTCAGACCCTGGCTCATCAGCTCATCTGTGAAACGCGTCGTCAACGCCACCAGCTCTCCGCTGAGCGAGAAAGCAAAAACAACACAACAAGTCAATGAGTATATCGAGGTTTGGGGGAATAATAATGATATGGCCATCTTGAAAACCAGGGAAAAGGGGAGTGGAGACGGTGTCAGTAATATACCTCAGGTCCAGGGTGAAGGTCTTGCCGTGGCGTGACTGGATGAGCGTGCGGAGGGAGTTGGCCACACACAGCTTCCCGTCCCAGTAGAGCAGCACGGCCACCAGCCCTCGGGTCAGGCCTGGGAAATGGGGCTGCTGGTGCTCACCTGGAGAAAGAGACAGAGATATTCACAGAATCCACCTTGTCAGTGTCTGTAGTGGCCTGAAAACAAAAAGCACTCGGCTCATCATGGCTCGTTGCTGACTAGCAGCAGCTCTCTCTCTCCCCGGCCAAGGAGCAACTCAGCCGTCTACCTGGCCGGGAAGAACCCGCCAGCTGCTTCCCTGCTTCTGGGGCTGCTGGGCGTAGCAGTGAGCTAGCCAGGTGCTGTAGCCTGGATTTACATTATATTTAATTGCGTTTGTGACATAACGTTGGACTGTTATTGAAACATGCCTGGTTATGGGCCCGGGCGCTTCACTGCAGCTGCCCACCACTCCTGGCCTGACCATGGAGGAGGATGAGCCAGGATGGGTCAAACGCGGAGGACAAATTTCACGGCACCTCCAAAAGCATGTACAGTATGTGTGTACTGGCCGCCGTGCACGTATGTGCATGCCACAGTGTTTGTGACAAAAAGACGGGGTTTGTCCGTCGGGTTTAATGATTTAAATTAGTTTAATTTAATTTTTAATTTAACTTAATTTATATGGAAGATACTCTCGCAATGGCGTTTCAGCTGGACTTGAAGCTGTCTATCACCATGGAAGTGCGATTGTATAACAACGAAACCAACCGCATATTCCGCCACATCCACACTGCATCATACAAACAGCGTGGAAGCCATGTCGTTATTACACTCTGTCCTGTTTGTTTTAACAAACTGCCTTTTTTAAGAGGATTGATGTTGCATATACGTTCTTGGAATAAAGATTTCATTGGGGAAAAACATGCTTTCTTTAGTGTTTTCCTTTTTTATGATTAAACAATAATTGATCGTTCATTTTCCCGATCGATTAAGGGCATTTCTTCAAATGTCCATCCCTCCATAGGATAATCACTGGATAATAAAACAGGCTATTAAAGCTAGTGTTGACTCTAAGTTGAGTGCAAAAAAAATCCCAATAAATTTTGTTTTAACCTAATTTTATTGTTGTCTATAGAGTTAGCTCCACCTCTGCGCAGATTCCCCCGCTCTCTTCTCTCTCTCCCCCTCAGGTGTCCTTCATTGGCCTGACGTACACCCCCGCCGCTGCAGCCCTAGGTCCGGCCGTCATCGCCCTAGCCACCTGTCGTCACTCTAGGCCATCTACCCGCTACTCCTTCTACTGTCTGACACCCCGGGCTCTTCACCACCACCGACCCCTATCCTCATCATCCTGGTCACCTGCCTGCCTAAGGGAAGGGGGGGACCGGGGGACCGGGGGACCCCCCCCCCCCCCCCCCCCCCCCCGGCCTCATCACCTCCGACTCTTATCCTCCCCTCCCCTCCTCTTAGCTAGTATTCTCTAAACCTACGAACACTTAAAGACTACATTTTCTATTTCCTTTGGACTCTACTTTTTACATTTTCAACTCCCTTCCCTGATTTTAGGATAATTTAAAAACTACATTTTTATATCCCTCTGTTGGACTCTTTTTTACATTTTCAATTTTCTGTTCTCTTGTAAATTTTATTTCCATAATAAACCATTTACAGAGTTTCACTGCCGGAAAACTCTGTACATGGTTTAGCCCGGCATCTCTCGGCCTGTCTCGGAGGGGAGTCCCCGGATGGGGGTCCGCTGCTGGGTCCACTGCCTGGGTGGGCCCGCCCCCCGCGTGGCCTGCTCTCTCAGTTCCCAGTCACTAGCTGGGGGCGGGTCTGGGAGCGGGTCGCGTGGGGGGTGGGTTTACCCAGGCGACCATTGCTGGGCCCCTGTAGCACAACGACCTCACAAGGTTCCTCCTCAGCCAAGCCAAGTCACTGGGGCAATCCATATGGTGGAAAGGTTTTCTTGCGTTCACTGGGGGTGTGGGGACGCCGCTGTGTCCCGGCCCGGCCTTCTCTCCCACGCCTTATGTGGGGGGGGGGGGGGGGGCCGGGGCGGGGGGCATCGGTGCTCTTCATCACTGGTCGAGGGCTGCCGGTTGGTTTAGAACAGTTTAGGTAGGCGATAGATTAGCTACAGCCTAAGGCTGACCTGTTATAGTGTTCAGGCAAAGATCAGACTAGAGCAGAGTAGGATAGGCCAGATTAGGCTGTAGATTAGCTAGATACTATGTCCCAGTTAGCTCTGGTTAATGCTTAGAGTAGTCAGTTGTCTGATCTTCCCCCCCCCCTCTCTTTCTCTTTCCCCCGCTCCTTTCCCTTCTTCCCCCTCCTGTTCCCCCCTCTCCCACATTTCCCACTCCCCCCCCGCCCCCTCTCTTTCCATGCTCTTCCCTCCCCCGCCGCCTCTTCCCACGTTCCCCCTGCTCTCCCTCCCCTGCACCCTCCCACCTCTCCTTCTCTGTTCTCTCCTCCTCTCTGTCCTCTCCCCTCTCTCACATTCCCCCTGCACTCCTTCCCCTGCACCCCCCCACCTCTCCTTCTCTGCTCTCTCCTCCTCTCTGTCCTCTCGGGGGGGGGGGGGGGGGGGGGGGGGGGAGGAGGGGGCGGAGAGGTCTGTTCCCTCCCCCGCCTCCTCCTCCCTCTCCCCCTGCACCCTGGGATGTGGGACGCTCCTCCTGCTTCTCTACCCTGGCTCTCCCTCCCCTGCACCCCCATCTCTCCTTCTCTCCTCCTCCACATTCCTATTTTCTCCCCACCTCCCCCCTCTCCTCCGTCTATATTGCTCATTCTCTCCCCACCTCCTCCCTCCCCCTGCTCTCTTCTCCCCCACACCTCCCCTCCCTTCCCCTCTCCTGCTCTCTCCTCTTGCTCCTTCCCCACCTCCTATACCCTCCCCACCCCATCACTCTCTCACATTCCCCCTGCTATTCTCCCTTCTCCTGCGCTCTCCTCTGATTCCTATATTTTCTATATTATCAATTGTTCAAATGTTATCTTTATTCTGTATATTCTTGTTACTGTTGTGTCAGCTAGAATTAGCTAGACATACTTTCTGTGAAGCCCTCTGAGACATGCTTGTGAATTAGGGCTATATAAATAAACTTGACTTGACTTGACTTGAGTGTACATAATACCTGGTCACCAAATTTACAACACAACTTGATTGATCTGTGATTGTGTGTGTGTGTGTGTGTGTGCTTATGTCCTTTCTTATGTGCCCATTACCTGCCAATAGCAGCTCCAGAGCAGCCAACTCTCCGATATCAAACAAATCACTGAGGATGAAGGCTTCTGTGAGGAGCTGCTCCGGAAGGAGGCGTGACCCCTGTTGACCCTGGACAGCGATGCCCTCTGTGCTGGCTTTACGCACCTTCTCTCTCTGCTCTGCACTCTTTGGCTGAAGAACACGAGTTACAAATAAACACTCAAAACATGTGAAAGACTAAAATGCAAAAGTGACAGTGATTTGCATCTTCAAACATCTCACAGGGTTCTTGTAGAGTGACAGGAAGTGCGGCTTGTGTTTCTTCAGCTGCAGGTCGAGGAGGTGGACACTCTCCGGCTGTCTCCTCAACACGGCACCCTCCACCGTCTCCCAGAGCTCCTTCAGCGGCCCCCACAGACTGGCTCCTAGGTGGGTACATGAACTGTCAATGACCTTGTCTCATCACAAATAAACATGTACAGCCTTAGGTGACAGAAGTGGGTGTTGTGAAGCACCCCTCTTTTCTTGTTGAGGTTTTCGTGGGAGTTTGCCCTCAGGTGAGGAGGCTATCAGGACAGGTTGGCTGGCTCATTTTCATAATGTTGTGGAGCCCTTTGAGACTGTGATTAAGGGTTATACACACATGACTGGACTGAGTGTAAACCACTGACCTAAATGTGTAAACACCTGATCGAGGCTGATTGATAGATTGGTAATAGCAGCAGCGGGTCGTTTAGCTTTTACACAAATTAAGCAGTAAAGGCATGGCACAAGGAAGTGCATTTATGCCAGGCAGTATTGCCAAACAACAACTTTGCTTCATCAATTCAATATTGTTTCACTTTTGCTCCCGACGTCTGCTGAGTCTGACAGCTGTGACTGGAGTTAATGTTACACGACTGGGGCAGTTTTGAATGTGCCAAACGTACAGCGTGATTAGAAAACTTCCACAACAAAGTACACAACAAATCGCCTTTATTAGCTAACGTTAGCTAGCTAGGTAACGTTAACTTGCACGCTAGGCTAAGTTAGCCTAGCCGCTGATGCCTGAACTTTGACAGCTCCACAACCATGTGGTCGAAACCTGCGACATGGGAAGGAAGTGGCACTTGAAATCAAATGTGTATGTGCTTGTTTGGGCAACAGCCTCTAAAAGCTACTAATAGTAATTGTCGTGATTTCGTATAATTGAAAGAAATTGAGTTCATACCCGAATTTACCGCCATCTGCGCCGCCATGATAAACACGGATTTGGGAAAATTGGACAGAAGCTTCCGGCCTTGTGCCGGTGTGAAATATAAATGAATTCATCCTTTAAACACATTTTGTTTACATTCCCTGAATAACAGTTTGATACTCGAGCTGTGATATGTACGCTGGGTCCTCAAGCTGAATACATAGTTTGAAAATTGATGGATTTGTGGACAATATTTTCAGGCGGGGTCCTTGCACAGTTCAGCATTGATATGCTCCCCATGGGAACTGTGGTTCACAAGTAGAAGACTACAAGACGTCGGTTTCTGTGTCAATTTGTTGTTTTAAAATGTCATATATTTTTAAACGTTATTTTTCATTAAAGTTGTAAATAAAAACTGTGCTTTGGGCCGTGCTGAAAAGCTCCCTGTAACGTTACCGCAAGCGGAACCATCGTTTGCCCTGCTCTGTGTTGAGCGGTACTGTTTTGTCGTAACACCAATATGTCATGCTAGTTTGACAGCGGAGGATCCTTGACCGCTGCGATGGAAATGTGTAATTTATGAGCTGAAAAATGCAGGTACCGCCATAAGTTACGTAGCGTAACGCTACTTAATTGAATAAGGGGCGTGGGGAATTTCACACCACACCATGGCACGGGTTGTGAAAGTGTTTCGGACTCTGCGGAACCACTGGAAGAAGTCCACATTCGCCGGGTGTGTTATGTCTTACGGTGGACACTGGCTGTATGGTAAACACTGGTGGGTATCTGCATTCTTCACCTTATCATAAACATGAGAAATTTACTTTTCACAATTCAAACTTAGGTGTAACGTTAGATCTGTAGTTGGTCACCGCCGGCTGGCCTGGCCACAACATGAATGACCACTAGAGGGATTGGATGGGGCGTGGGCCTGTTCTTGTGTCTTATGTGCTTGTGTGTGTTGTGTGTTATCAGTGACAGTCTTCTGCGGAGAGAAGCTTGTCTAGAGGCCAAGGTAAGAACTCACTGCTGTTTGTGTACCACCTATTATGTCTCCTGCCTCCGCTTGCACAAATTATCTTATTCTAACGTAATGCCTAAAACCTATGGGGTATTTATAATTGTCATTTCTGTGATAGGAATTTGGGCGTCAACAGATAGCGCCACAGGAGCAGCTGAAGAAAGCAACCGTTATTTTGAACCCTGCAGCTTGCAGTGGGTAAGTCATAAATCTCAGAAACCTCTAACAAAACTCCCAGAGACTCTTTGTCTACACTTCTGCCTCAGCCATTTTTAACTCGGTGCTGTGCAAGTACAGTTTTTCTGTGCCTGTTTCTAGTCTCCTGTCTCACTCTTCTCCCTGCTCTCCCCAGAAAAGCCAACAACTTGTTTGAGAAGAACGCTGCCCCTATTCTACACCTGGCTGGTGTGGAGATTACGATTGTCAAGGTATCGTGTGGTGTTTTCCTGTTTGAACACATCAGAGCTTTTACTGACACCGGCAGTGAACACCTAGTGTCATATCAACATTGTATTATTGGATTCCTCTCCAGACAGACTATGAAGGCCAGGCTAAGAAGCTGATAGAGCTCATGGAGGAGACAGACATGCTGATTGTGGCTGGAGGGGACGGCACCTTGCAGGAAGTCGTGACTGGTTTACTGCGGAGGCCAGATCAAGTAGGTGGCACACTAAAGTACACTGATCTATTATTGCCTTACCATCTATTACAGAGGGTTTCAAAGTGGGAGGCGGGCCTACCCAGGGGGGCTCCAAACAGTTTCAAAGGAGGCTCAGTGAATGGAAGTGAAAAAATATTACATTGGTTATCAAAAAATAGCCTAAATATGTTTGATTTGGTTAGAGATATTCAATTCAACTTTATTCCAGACACTTAGGAAGGTCCATAGTCCATAGATAGATAGATAGTCCATGGATAGTTCAGAGATACAGTATTATTGGGGATTTTTACTGTTTTTTCCACTTCCCAGAGTCAGAAACAAATAAATGCCTTCAAACACTTTTTTTTTATATTCTGAAGCTACCTTGTCTCAATTGTTGAAATCAAATTGTTGGGATTAATTAACATACATAAGCATGATCCCATAGGCAGTTTTCTCAGAAGATAAAGTCACTGTTTACCTTGAATTTGTTTGTGCCTAAAAATGATAAAGACTGAAAAATGAGACAAGGAGAAAATAAGGAATGCAAACTTCTCTTCTCCTAATGATGTCACTCACAAATGACTTCTTGACAATAGGAAACATTCAGTGAAACACCAATTGGATTCATTCCACTTGGCTCTCGCAACTCCCTGAGTCCAAGTCTTCACCTGCTTAGTGACAACAAGGTCAAGTAAGTATTTTATTAAAGTCACTCTTGAATATGCATTTTTATATCTTTAGATGGTAGCCCACAATGACTTAGATATGCCTCACCAACAGAAGTAAACTTTCTTTCTCCTTCTCTATCCTCCACACGATATGTTTTCCCAGGCACATCACGTCAGCGACTCTGTCCATTCTGAAGGGAGACACCATCCCTCTGGATGTGCTCCAAATCAAAGTAAGGAAATACTTTACCCTGGAAACTCTTCAGATAACAAACTTAGTGTTTGTCTTGCATGCAGACTCACACTTATTTTAGTATTTAGGTCAAATTGTTATGTTGCCTTTTTTTGGGGGGGGGGGGGGGGGGGTAAGTTGAGTTGTCATGAAAGTATATGCAACATCTCAGAATGAGCTTGATGTTTAAATACTAGATAGACCATTTGCTTTATTGTTTTATTTTTGAAATGCACTGAAAAATTGTGTAATCAGTTTAGCCTTGACAGAAATCTTAATGTATTTATTTGACGTTTGTTTTATACAGGGGGAGACAGATCAGCCAGTGTTTGCTCTGATGGGACTGCGTTGGGGAGCTTTTAGAGATGTGGCTGCAACGATCAGCAAGTGAGAATTACAGACAGAGTTTCATTCAAATTGGAGCCTTGAGTAAACAGTGACATGATTCCTGCAACTACTACCTAATACATGTAACTGTTCATTGTCTATGGTCTATGGTCTTTTCTAGATATTGGTACCTTGGACCACTGAAGACAAGAGCAGCTCATTGGTTTAGCACTCTACGGGTAAGTCTGCATGTTTCCCCTAAACATAATAGAGTTAGAACCATGTTCTTTTATTAAATATCGGATATCGTCCATCTGTCAGCAATATGATGGAGGTTCCACCCTGATCACAACTACATACATTACAAAAACATTCAATATATAGATTTTTCTTGAGATATTTTCTTTTCTTTTATATTGTTATATTGTTTATATTGTCATCTAATTGTTCAATGTTTTTTTTCAAGGCAGTATATCTTCTTAAGTTTCCCATACATACCATTGAATGGCTGCAGTGGGTTACCCAGCCTACACGGCTGCTAACCCAAACATAATTTGATAAGCCTCGGTTAAGCCTGGCTTAAATGGAGTTTTAGTGTCCCAAACCCTAAAACATCCTGTAGATGCCACCAAGGTTTTCCTGCTTTTCAGATGTCTCCCACATTTCTCAGTCTCACCCATGTCTGCTATAATCCTGAGCCCGACGATGCGTTTGGGTTGTGCTGAGCCTGATGGTGCATTTGGGTTGTGCTGAACTGTCCCTCCCACCCCTCAGGAGTGGCCCCTGGTTCGGGAAGCCTCAGTGTCCTACCTGGCCCCCAGCCTCCGGCCCCCCGACCTGCCCCCGCAGAAGCCGCCCAGGCCCAACCTGATGTACCGCATCGTCCGCAGACTGAAAAACTATTGGCACCCGCCTGTTGAAGGTAGCGTGTGTGATGGACAGCATTGTAGTCGAGTCCGACTCGAGTCAGTCCAGAGTCCTAGACCCATTTTCAGGACTCCTGACTGGACTTGGTCTTGAGCACTGATGACCTGGACTTGGACTCGAGCATTCATGCATTTGGACACGGAAGTTGGAGATGAGGACTTAAACTTGTTAATTGATAAAGACGTGTTTTTTTTAGTAATAGGCCCTAATAATTTGCCATAAGATATTGATAGCTTCAATTCCATGCAAGGGCAGGCACATGTCATGTGTTCCACCTACATGTGGATTCACATGTTCAGTAACTCGGACTCTTCTTTGGTGACTCGTCTTGGACTCTGACTCGAACATTGGGGACTTGAGCCTTGACTTGGACTCGAGATATAGTGACTTGACTTCAACACTGGTGACGAATGCGTTGATACTGCATCATATCAGTGAAATGTTCTGCGGTTTACGGTTTGTGTGTTGTTTACTCAGAGCCTCCAAAACCTGTGGAGCCAGAGAAGTGGGAGGAGCAGCAGCTGTCCACATTGGAACTGTTGATTCAGACGCATAACCAAAACCCTACAGAGATGGTCAGTCCACAAAGAATTGTTCTGACAAAAACTCACAAGCCATATCTTACGGCAAGTGCAAGGGCAAAATCTTTGCTAGTTTCTAGCACTAAATCTTTCTTCTTCTGTTAATTACGACTGGGTTGCTGTAACAGGTCCTTTGATGTACTGACCCCCAGTGGTCATTAAAAGAAAAAAGGGAGTTTTTGAGCACTGGGCATAAGATATGGCACCACGAGTCTAGGAATGCTGACGTGATCCAATGAAACATCTGTCCTGTTTTTCTTCCCCTTAGAATTTCACATTTGTCCATCTCTCTTGTCTCTCAGCGCATACATGATTCCCTGATGATCTGTGCAGAGCCAGACAATCTGACTGTGGGCGAGTTCATCACTGTCGGGTCAGTTAGTCTGCTACACATGCACCCACACTGTCGGGTCAGTTAGTCTGCTACACACACACCCATGTTGTCGGGTCCGTTAGTCTGCTACACACGCACCCACACTGTCGGGTCAGTTAGTCTGCTACACACACACCCATGTTGTCGGTCCGTTAGTCTGCTACACACGCACCCACACTGTCGGGTCAGTTAGTCTGCTACACACGCACACACACCCATGTTGTCGGGTCCGTTAGTCTGCTACACACGCACCCACACTGTCGGGTCAGTTAGTCTGCTACACACGCACGCACACTGTCGGGTCAGTTAGTCTGCTACACACACACACACACACCCACCCACCCACACACTGTCGGGTCAGTTAGTCTGCTACACACGCACCCACACTGTCAGGACAGTTAGTCTGCTACACACACACCCACACTGTCGGGTCAGTTAGTCTGCTACACACGCACCCACACTGTCGGGTCAGTTAGTCTGCTACACACACACACACACCCACCCACACACTGTCGGGTCAGTTAGTCTGCTACACACACACCCACACTGTCGGGACTCGGGACAGTAACAATGACGTGGGTTTATGCAGTTTGAAGTAAAACAATGTACGTGTTCTTCATCCTAGGAATAAAAAAGAAGAGGACCCAACTTTGTTCACCAAATCGTCCACAAAACTGGAAGCCGGCGCTTGTCGACTGCAGCTGCCAGAGGTCAGAGACTCCCTACCCGATTTGATCTAAATTCATTTTCTCACATCAAAGCAAACCTCTGTGAGAAATTGTGATTGTGCCGAATAGGGCCGGGCGATATGACTTCAAATCAATATCACGATGAGTTCCAAGTTTTACTTTGATTATGATTAATGAACAATTTGTTTTACGTTTTTTCTTGACACTGCCTTCATAGTTCTCTGATGAGGTCTGTACTGTGCCGTTTGTCATGTTTTGGCTCATGTCATCCTCCATGCCGACAGCTTGGCTTTGAGTGAACACCTGAACGCTAGTTGGTTGGTGCTAGTTGGATGGGGCGGAGGAACGTGACTGAACTGAAACTGACATAGTATTTTTTGTAAGGGGACATTTCATGAATGTACGCATTGGGGAAAGTATTCACTGAATCAGTTAACATTAATTAATTAATTTAATTAATTAATTAATTGACATGAGCAAGATTACATCTTGTTCTAAATGTCGGTTTCGATACGTTTTCGTTTAATTGCTGATATGAATGAATCTGCTTCTAAAGCTTTGTGTATTGTGAGGTTTGACTTTGTTGCCCTGACCCTGCAGGGCGGAGGCGGCTTCTACAACATCGACAACGAGGAGTACGAGGCCATGCCTGTGGAGGTGAGGCTGTTGCCGCGGAAACTACGCTTCTTCATCAGCACCGAGCGCAGAGAACAGCTCCTGGCACAGATAATGCAGTGAGCGGATGAGAACAGCAGGTCAGCAAAGCTGACTTAAAGGGTAGCCGCACCCAGAGTTTTGGCTGAATTGCTTCTAGCCTCGAAATTCAAAAAATGCCTCTAGCAACTGTGTGTGTGTGTGTGTGTGTGTGGGGGGGGGGTTATCGATTTGTGCAATGCTAGGAGGTGGGGTTAAAACATTGTCCGCTCACCCCTCCGTGCACACAGACAAGCAAGACCAAACAAGCGCGGTCGAGCCAGCTCCAGAGTGAATGGGGAGAGTCAACCTCTGAGTTTATATTCAGAACGAATGTCTGCAGCGTTCTGTTGGTCTGAAAATATAGGTCTGCTTTACAACATGTACATGTTCCTAAAATATTCATTCTGTGTTATTTTAACACTTATCAAAGAGGACTACATTACATGCTGAATAAAAGGACCAAGTTTTTTTGTTTTTTTTTGTTTTGCTTTTTTCTAAGCTGTTAACTGTACAGTATGTCTCTCTAATGGACTTTGATTACTGAATGGTTTACTAATGTCATCACATTGAAATTCAGTCAATAAAAACATGTCCAATTCACAAAGTCCTCTACTACTAATCCAAAGTTTTTTTTTTATACCCGTTAAAAATAGACTTGCACTCAGCATATTTTAGTTACAAAGTGATCCGAGTGATGGAATCATTTCCAGTGAGATCTCCGCTGAATCATGTGACACTTTGACAGTAGCAATGTTTTATTGGTTTAGGATGGCAGTACTGCGGAATTAACAGTTGCTCATGCTATTAAGTTCATGTTCACATGACTGACATCTCTTACAGTGTTTGACTTGAAGTAGACACTGGTTTAGTTAGTTATTGTGTGAGTACACCTGCTTTGTGGTTATAATCGAGGAGACATGGTCACGCTAATGTGCTGCTGCGTGTGTGTGTGATACAGATTTGCATTCTATTGACATTAAGTGGGGTGACCGTGACACGCTGTACAAACAGAATTCTTATTGGCTAATGCTGGTACACATCTGTGAACAACTCGACAAAGAAGGCATTTTATACAGTGGCGTGTGTTGTGTGTACATTCTCCTTTCCATACAACTACCGGTACATACACCTGGAAAAACAAACACCGTCAGAGACAGCTTGTGTGTGCCAGCGTTTCAACTGGAGACCGCGAGATCAGTGTTAAGAACAATACACAAATCTTTTAGCATACGTCAGTCAAATGCCTTAACGCAGTGGTTCCCAACCACCGGGCCGCAACGCATTTGGTACCGGGCCGCGAGCCCGGTCAAAAAAATAATAATTTTGTTTGTTTTTACAAACTACAAACATAAATAAACCTCAACTTGAAACTATGTTTCAACTACCACACAGCCTATAATATTATAGCCTATGTTTATTTAAAAAAATAAAAGTTTTTTTTTAATTATTAAAATTGACAACCGGTCCGGGACTTTTTTTTCCATCTATCTACCGGGCCGCGGCACAAAAAAGGTTGGGAACCCCTGCCTTAATGTACATACGTCAGTCAATTGACTGAGAAACTTTTCTTAAGGCCCCATTTTAATACCAGCACTGAACCCGAAGTGCCTTTCCTTATGGAATAGCGATTATTTGCAGCCTCTAGTCCTCTTCCAGTGAAATAATTAGGCAAAATACCCCGAAAAGGGGAAATAAAAAGCATCACTGTGTCAAAAGTTCCTCATTCCTCACATTTAGGAGTTGTGAGTAGACTTGCTTTGTTTTTCAGGGGGGGTCACAAGCTGAAAGGGTTGAGAAGCACTGCTCTAAATGGGCTTCAGATGTTCCATTGACGTACACGGAGCAAATCATCAATCTGCACGGCGACTGGATGTATTCACTTAATGAGGCGTCAGTCTGCCAGGAGTGTTCAAAAGACACTCGTCTCCAAGTCCACCAGCATCTCTAAAGCTAGATTCCCTGAATGGGACCCGCGATGAAAAGAGCCAGAGGAACCCTCAGCCCGGACAGACGGGGCCTTTCTGTGGAACTTCCCAGAGAGGAGGGGTCAAAACCTGCTCCATGACATCACCGGATCTCCGCACGAACACACACACACACACAAAGGGATATTTGTCACAGACGAGCGGGGAAGATCTCTCTGAAGCTGATCAACGAGAAAACTGCAACCGCCTCATCAAGATTCTCCAGTCAACTGCATCCATGAAATATGTTCCCTCCCCCCGATGAAGCAAGATGCTGGTTTGAGTTAAAAAGAAAATTAAAGCTGGTTTCCAGTGCCTCTTACAGTGCACACACACCCCCTCCCCCCACTCCAGATCCAGTGCCTCTACAGTGCACACTGCACACCCCCTCCACTCCAGAACCATGTGTTGGCTCAGACTGTGCAACCTCATGTTGGCAAAACATCGGGCCATAAACAGAACACAGAGAGAGTAAAGTTACAGTTCAAGCATGAGCGCGTGTTCATCAGGAAATAGTCCAGTGGCGAACAATGGTGCAGCAAGTTAGTGTTAAAGAATCACATTCATTGACCATATTCCTGAATCAGCACCGCTCACAGCAAACCAAGGTACTGTAAAAAAAACATGTCGCACTACACTGCAAAAAGGAAAGAATCAGTTACAGAACTCAAAGTGTGTCACATGATGTGCAGTGTGACTTGTCTCGGATCAAACGCAGACGCCACTTGATCAGACGGCACTCGGAACTCGTGTTGAAGGTGCAGCAACTTGGAATGAAATGTTGAACAACTTGTCCGTTCTCTTTCAGGATATCACACTCACTGACAAACGTAGTTCCATTTCATCTCACCTCTCTCACTTAACCAATGTTTTTGCTTGTTGCTTGATAAGATTCACACAGCCACCCAAAGTCAAATACGCACGAAAAAGGCTGATACAAACACCTATAGTACTCATGTTGCTTCCTCTTTGAAAGGTGGTCAAAAATCATTCGTTTAGCAAATTCCAAAAAGTACATGAGGTGCATTACTGGGGACGAAATAACAGCAAATATCATCTGAAGCTTGAAAAAACAACGTATTACGGCAGAAGTGTTTTTTGAAGTGTCATTTTGAATGCATTGCAATACACGAGCGGTAGAATGGAAAGGTCAATCGAAATGCAAAGATTGACTTCCCCATAGGGATGAGTGCAGCAGACCTGGATCGGACCTGATCGAGAATTTCTATAGTTTCATACGATGCGCCGGCCAGGATTGACTTGACGTGACGAAGCCAACAGACAGCACATGGTGGTGGGTGAAACATGAGAGAGGCGATAACAGCCAAGCCAAAAGGTAAGATGTTCCTTAGCCGCTTCGGGCCAGTGCACCAAGTCAAGTGTCCTCATTATCCACACTGGTTATAGAAACCGTTTCCAGAGGCCGGATGAGACCCACACAGAAGGAGATAAGCCACCCAGGGGTGGGGGGGACAGCAGGCAAGAGGTGAGAGTCCCAGGGTGGAGGCAGTGTCTTCAGTGTGTTGCTCCATGGGCCTGGAGAGGCGCACATAACCCAGCGGCACGGCACCCCCGGGTGCTCCAGCCCAGGGGTCCAGACTGGGGAAGGGGGGGGAGAGGGGCCTCAGGGGCAGCAGGGGTTGTCTATGACCAGCATGGCGTCGATGCCGTACACCTCCAGCAGGTCCACCAGGAAGGAGCGGTCGCCCTGGGGATCCAGCCCCATGGCCCGCACGTGCTCAGCGGTCAGGGTGGGCTCGGCGCTACCTGCCACCTCCGACAGCGTCTGGAAGATGCGGTTATTCAGCTCCATGAAGAACCTGGGGCAGCAGAGACGACTGCGTCAGTATGGACATCACAACAACTTAACACTGCGTCTTAAAGAGGAAACCAAACTGCAATAAAGCACTCCTTAAACATACTGCCTTTGATTATGACTCTACACTACATTTGCATATATTTTTTGTAAGGGACTCACAGAATGAAGAGGTCCTCTTCATTTGACGTGCAGTCTCCATCCACCTCCTGAGAGTAAAGTAGCATTTGCCTGGAGAAACCAAAATGTCATCCATCAATCAAGCATCATCAAAAACTGTCAAAGAGGTTGCTATATATTTTTGATGATCAAATTCAATGATTCTCCTCGAAATATTGGGCCAATAGCTTAGAACAAATTGCAATGACATTTTCAAAACTTTTGGGACATGTATTATATTCCATAACTTTTCCAGGGCAGACACACAATTTTCAAATCCCATGACTCCTGAAGGTTTTCAATTACCATAGCAGCCCTCTATAAGCAAATGCAGAAGACTGGTTGAAGCAACAAATTTACCCACCAATGATAGAGAGGGAAAACGATACTGTTGCAGATAAGTATTGTATCCATTTCAAATTTTTACTGTTGCAAATTAGTATTGTATCGGTTTCAATTTTTTTAGAATCGATACAATCGATACTTTTGACAAGCTTAATTTCACAGTATGTCGTGTACCTCTGCTCGCTCAGCTTCCTGTATTTCTCCTTGTCGGCTCCATTGAGGCGGAGCAGCGGCTGCAAACGCTCTCTGTGCGTTTTCACATTCTGGTTATCGATGTAGACGTCGTACAGGTCCTTCTTCTCCTGAAAGATCTTCTCTGTGGTGCCTGAAAACACACGTGCAAAACACGCTCATGCATAAGATGTGATTTTCCAGACATTACAAGCCAGGTTAATGGCTACATTAGCTATGAAGCTAATCACTCACAGGCCACGTACGACAACTCTGTTTGCAGGGTAGTGATGTCGGCTATGTTGATGTAGAAGAAAGGACGGAATTCAGGCACAGAAACGCCGATGCCGGGTAGAGAGACGTTGGCCAGGCAGCAACAGCAGTACACTGGGGGAGCAGCAGAACATACAGTATTGGAAAGAGACAAAAAAAAAAGAACATAATTTTAGGTTGTGGATAAGATCACATTTATGGCAGTTGTAACTTGGTGCTTTCACAAAATATTTACACAAGATTTTTTTATCAATATCATCATTAATGTGGATATAATGACTAAAGCCCTATTCACACTGGATAAGTATTATCTGGGGACTTCATGTGATTTAGAAATGATCCCCTGACGTCTGTTTCACACTGGATCAGCAAAGTCTTTTACTTTACTGACATTACTCTGTGTAATCCACACTCCAGAAGAAGCACCAATAAACTGGATGCAAAAAAATGCTCGTTAACATGACCCTGTTTAGTGATTTTGCCTTCAAAATAAAAGTGCTATAAAATATATACGGTAATAATAATATATAATATAAAATATAGTTTTTTACAATCAAAATTAAAGCAGTCACTTTGAGACCCAACATATGAACATAACAACACTAAGAGGAACCTCTAGTTTAATGTTTGAATGAAAATAGACCAGCAGAACAAATACAAAGTAGACGCCGGTGTGTTATTTCTTGAAACATTATCACTTCAATTTGTGTAGCCTATTTTATCGAGTTTGAATGAAAGCTTTTGTTTTGAAAAATTCTAACCGGAAGTCCAAATGATTCTGCTGCTCACTTTATCCAGCCGCTTGTTCGTGCACTATTTCAGAGAAATATTGATTGGAAAGTAAATAGGCTAACACCTTGCACCTAAAATGATGTCAAAACTTTCATTAAAGTTCGACTCGCCAACGCAGCCTCCATAATTCTTGACCAGAAAAGAGGCAGAAAAAAGGCGCTGAGAAAAGATAAAACCCTTCAGAAAATGAAATGACTGCCCAAATCACAGAAATGCTGATTCACACTGGGACTAATATTATCACAGGGCCTCTGTGTTTGATGAAATACGGTAGGTCATTTGCGGTGGAATTATTACTTTGCAAATTACGGACATGGCCGATTCGCACGGGATTAAGATCACAGAGGACCTCTGCATTTATTACAAATGACCAGAGCGCCCCAGGTAATACTAGTCCCGACACCCACGCGAATAGGGCTTAAGTGGGTAAAGGCAAATAATAGAACAGCTAGAACAATCTGGTAAATTCAGAAAATGACATCACTTTACTCTAACGTAGCCTTTAAAACCAGGAAAAGATAACACTTGACACATATTACCCAACATCTTATCTAGACTCATATCACAATATCGATATATCAATATATTTCCCAGCCCTAATAGCATGTCAGAAGCTAAACTGGAGGCAAACATTCAAATAATGGCTATTAAAATGTTGTGTGTACGTGTCTGTGTGTGTGTGTGTGTGTGTGTGTGTGTGTGTGTGTGTGTATGTGTGTGTTTGTGTGTGTGTGTGTGTGTGTGTGTGTGTGTCTGTAGCCCTTTTCCCATATGCGCTTTGTACCGCAAAATGACCGGTACGTGGTCTAATGCCTGCATGTGAGAAAGGCGCCGTGCCGGTATAAGCGCGACCCCGTCGTCCCCGACATTTCACCAGTTTCGACCCAGTCAGAAGAGCGGTATGCTCTTAAGGAGATGCAAGTGGAAACGGTTCCAGTCATTTTCCGCGACAGCGGTCCTTCAATCATGGGCGAGGAGTAGCCTACACACGTTGCTTAATGTTCCAGCGGGCATAATCTAATCATTCGCGCACATTAAAGCAAACTGGCGAAATGATCTTGTGATAGCCTAATAAGAGCAGTATGTCAGCTTGCTGATTTCCGAAGGCAACCCCGGACACATCAAACAAAGCCAGTCTGTAAAAAGTGCTTCAACGCGACGCAGGTGAACGGATAAACATCGAACCAGCAACTATTTCTCTCAGACACGGATCCCAACTTCTTCAAAGTGCATCAACTAATCATTCGCGCACATCAAAGCAAACTACTTCCACATTTCGCTTGTGCATTTGCTGTGTCATTCGCTGTGTCTGTCCGTGGCTGCTGCTCTCGAGCAGAGAGGGGAGGGGGAAATCGGCTGTGTTGATTACGCTGGCGGCTTGACGCTGCTCTTAAGTCAAACGAGTGTGATTTATTGTGTGACAACTGACAAGCGAACTTATTTCGAGTTTTGCCGACCCCCCAAATAAGCTCCCCCCTCCCCCCGCCCCCCCAACATACAGGAAAATTCGCTGATAGATTCCCACATGCGCGAGCCGAAGTGTGAAGGGAAATGTCCGATATTGACTTACAGGTAATTTTCCGGTACGCATGTGGGAAAAGGGCGTGTGTGTGTGTGTGTGTGTCTGTGTGTGTGTGTGTGTGTTTAAGCTCCTCACCTCTGTAGCAGACCACGCCCACAGGTGGGGGAGAGAACATGAGGATACGTTTCCTAAGAAGTGCAAACTTCCACAGCACCATTATCTGCTCCCCGAAGAAGCGGATGAACTGGGACATGCAGCCAGCTGGGTGGGTGATCTGCAGCAAGACAATAATCAAACAACATATCAAAATGTGGTTGCTGTTGTTAGGCGGGATCAGACGCAACATCATGTTGAAATCCAACCAAAGTGAGCATTTATAACTATTTAATTACTTAAAGTGAGCATTTATAACTATTTAATTACTTAAAGTGAGCATTTATAACTATTTAATTACTTGCTTGAGCAAACAAATTCTTTCGGCAAACAAATTCCACCTTGAGCGCACAATGAAGTCACGCCAAATAACTTTCATCGCTAAGAACTGACAGTCAATAGGTTGTCGATTGCAACATCAGTGCACAGCAAATGCGCCATTTTGGAGAAACTAGGCTACCTCTGATTGGCTGTCATGGTTCTGATGGACGTTCTGCCGTTATCCCATTGGCACAAGGAGGTATTATTCAGGCCAAAATGGCAGCAGCGCTGTTGTCAAAAAAGCATAGGAGTGTCGACTCTTGTGTTTCTTTACTCTTTGGTCAGGCTCCAGCGCTTTAGCAGCAGAGAGCGGTGGACAATGGCTAGCAACACCCAAGAGAACATGAATAATCCCAGAGGAGCATGCTGTTTGGACTGTGCGTGTTCTGCTGCTTCCTGACCTTCATCTCGGGGTGCATGCAGCGGTTGATGGTGGTGACACTCCAGGTGGGGCAGGAGGTGACCAGGCCGTTTCCTGCTGGGGGAAGCACAGCCTTCTTATCTTCATAGAAGGCCTCCAGAGGAGAGTACTGACCTGGGCACTGCAGCTGGTGTCTACAAGAGAGGAGAGCAACAACAAATCTTTTATTTTTATTTTTGGATCAAGTTTTTTTTCTTCTGATTTCCCCCCATTTTCTCCCCAATTGTACTTGGCCAGTTCCTCCTGCTGTCCCGGTTGTTGCGCCATCCCCTCTGCCGATCTGGGGAAGAGTTGTAGACTAGGACATGCTTCCTCCGATACATGTGCAGTCGCCAGCTGCTTCTTTTTACCTGAGAGCAAGGAGTTTCACCAGCAGGACGTACAGTAGCGCATGGGAGGATCACGCTATTATACTGCTCCCAGACTCTGGAGCTCCCTACCACCACCACACCCACCCATCGCCAGTCTGACACCATAACCACCACATTCAAATCCCGCCTCAAAACCCACCTGTTCAAACTGGCCTGCTCACTGTAATGTTCACAGCAATCAGTTATCAGTGACCCCTCCTACACGTGTCCGCCTGTCTTATGTCTCTTACCTTGGTTTACCTATGCTGGTGTTTGCCGATTTTATTCATCAGGCCCGAGGAGGTAATGTTTTCGGCGCCGTTTGTCTGTCTGTCCGTTAGCAGGGTTACAGAAAAACTACCGGGTCGATTTTCATGAAACTGTGTGGAAGGCTGTAGCATGAGCCAAGGAAGAACCCATTACATTTGGCCGCAGATCCGATTAGCCTCATGAAATTTGCATATCAGAGCAGACTGGACTATTGGCCTTGGTTGGCGGAGGTCTGCGCACTCTGAGTGAAAGACGCCTCAAAATAAAATGTATGATGATGATGATGATTTGTGATGAGAAAGACACACATAGACTAAGTCTAGTCTAGTAGTCTATCATCCAAGAGAAATCCCAGACTTGAATACATATTTCTGCCACACTAAGGCCATGGTGACCCTGCAGAAACTGCAGCCTAGATTACCACTCTCCAGTCTCCACACAGATCCAATAGTGTTGGGCAGAGTAACCTGAGCTGAGCCCTACGTACTTCTTCTAACTTGAAGAAGTAGCCGTGTCATACAGTATATCTATGCATAGTGGATGAGGAGATCAGCTTTGGTGAAGCAGAAGAAGGCACAGAGCGACTGAAGAGAAGATGCCTGTCAAGGTTTCTTCCATTTCAGCGCTCAGACTTCATACCACAAAAAGAAAGAAAGGCGGAATAGAAATGGGCTCTTGTGACGATGGCAGTAGCTGCCTGGGACTCAGGGTTCATGTTTAATAGATGAGAACATTTAAAATCACAAGAGAGAAGGACAGGAGACGGCAAATAAAAGAGAAATCTGCTGACATGGATGGGTGGAAATAAGTTGACTGACAAAAAGAGAATCGGGGGCCACACAAAAAACGACAGAAATCCGAAAAAACGTGATTAAAAAGAAAGAAAGAAAAGAAAAAACAGCATGGAGAGAGAGACACACACACACACACACACACACGTCTCACCTGACTTGGTTCTCCAGGAAGTGCATGTAGCGGTAGAGGAGAGTGTAGGAGGGGGACAGGATGCCCACAGACTTCATCCGGGCTCCCCGCTCCAGCTCGCTCTCCACAGGCATGTTTGCGAAGCAGGCCAGCCCGAAGTAACAGCCTTTACGGAAATATCTACGCAAGATAACATCAGGGGTGAAGGCAATGTGACATGAATACAAAGACCAGGATACAACAGACGGTCAGTCGTCCTCTGCACTGTTCCGCTGAGCGGGAACACTTACATGAAGTCATTGGCGATCCTGTGGGAGCCGCTGGCCATCGACTTGAATTCAACTCCGTCTAGATTCATGTCGTGAGGCAAGCACCACTCCACCATATTGCCTGCCACACACACACACACACACACACACACAATAAACAATGTGATTACTTTTAGAGATGGGATATCGGTCTTGGGATATCGGGTGCCGATACTGATACTGTATCGGACTGACGTCACCGTTCCACGTTGTTCCGATCCAGATTCCATTCACAGCTTGCACTCAATGCACTGGACCATAAACCCACCATAACATTACATGAAACAGTGCTAGTAAGTAGTAGTAGTAGTGATCTAGTAGCGTTAGCAGTTAGCTAACTCAACAACAAGCCCTTAGTTTTGGCGATATTTTAATCTTGTAAATATTTTGAGGGGGTGTTGGTTTGTTGAAATGTTATTTTAATCATTTAGAGTGGGTCAATTGTTTTGGAAATATCTAATCCCTTTATTAATTGTTGAATTTAATATTGTGAAATGTTATGAGATTGTTTTTTAATGCTATGAGATAATTGATGACCAAACCAAATGCTAAATAAATGATGTCACAGTAGGAGCCAGTTACTATGTAAAGGTGGAGGCGGCAGCTCCTTGGCAGAGTTCCCAAGAGCTCTGGTATTGGAATCAGTATCGGTATCTGCATATCGGAATCGGATCGGAACTGAAGAAAGTGGATTGTGTGCATTTCTAATTACTTTACTCCCCCATATGTGTCACTACTTTCCCTCATCCTGGACACTTCCCCTGTTTTATATGAGTCATATACAGTAGAATCGGGAAGTGAGGGAAAACAAGAAAGCAGCGACTCGTCAAATGTTAATAACCAACACTGACATGTCCCATATGAACTGCTGCTATGTTGACGCGTTGAATTATGTATTGATTATATCTTGGTCTGAACAACAAAGTTCAATTTCTATTCTACTCTCAATCCCACAGGACGGCTGCTCCTTTCTATCAGCTCGATCAGCCTCAGTCACTCGCCAGCCAGCATTCCTCTGGCATGAGCTCCTGTTTGAATTTTGACAGATAACGAGAGTGAAAAGGCTGGACTGAGCAAAGCACTACTGAAGGGGCCCAGAGACAGTGAAAATAGGGGTGGTATAATTTCACCATTATTTCATTAATTTTAAGATAGATAAATGAGAGAGTGTTGTAGGAAAACTGTTCTGATTAGAGGTGTCACATCAACAGCTTTGCACCAAATCATAATCCAACAACATCATCTCCTCGGACGGGGGTCTCTAGCACCATATGATATCAACTGGTGTGTTTTGCCTTTTTGCTGAGGCCTTCAAAATGTGTGAGGGCCCCTGGACCGGGCTGATGATAACATGCACCCCCCCCCCCCTCTCCTCACTTCATATTGTATTAGTATTGTCCCCATCGGCTGATGCCTCAAGCACCACTAGTCTGCCTTGGTTTCCCCCCAAAAAGACTTTGCAAGACAGACAGTGAATCATGATAAACATTACTGAGAGAGATATAAAACTGAGAAATATTAGACCAGTGATTCTGATTGTCAACCTTGTTCATATCAAGAACCCCTAATGTTAGATTAGTCCACAGAGGCTCAGAGCCCCCCATTTGATGAGATTTTGTCTCTCTGACAAAAATCTGACAATACGTTTTATTGATAAGAGTCCAGAATAATATAGCCTACTAATATATTCTATAAGAATAATAATAATAATAATAATAATAATAATAATAATAATAATAATAGTTAATTGATATCGTTAAAATAGCCATTCTTCTCTACACTATTGTGTTAACTTCATGTAATGGGGTCCCTCAAGGACCCCACGTTGAGAACCATTGCCTTAGTTACACAATACCGACGAAAGATTGGCTGCACTTGCTGCTGCCTGCTTGTTTACCTGATCTGGTATCAAAGGTGACCACAAACACAGCCACGATCTGGTCCTTTTCCTCCCACTGCTCTGTCACCGAGAGGCCGCCGTGGAAGGTCCGAGGATCCGAGAGGTCCCACGCGGGCCCAGGGTGCACGGTGTGCGGGCGGGCCGGGCTGGCGACAACAGCTGTTACACTCGGACTGCTGCTGGTGGCCGCAGCACCAGGCGGTGCTTTAACGTCTGGCGGTGAACTTTTCCCCGCAGCCGGTGCGTCTTCCTTGGGAGGGGCCGCCTGGGTCGGGTCGGCCTGGGTCGGGATCTCCTCCCAGTCCAGCAGCGGGGCTCGGTCCGACTGCTCCACCATGGTGCCCTGTGGGGCCGCTGCTGCCTCAGAGGAGGGCGAGGGAAGGGAAGGGGAAGAATAACACACAGCAGGGCGGGGTGTCCAGCCGAGTCGAGCCGCCTAAACACACTCCTCCTCTGGGTATAGCATGCTGCTGCTGCTGCTGCGCTCAGTCCGCCCGGGTTGTTTTCTATCTATTTGTAAGCGTGTCACATCCACATCCACATCACATCAACCACCAACCTCTTCCTCCTCACTGTTTTGATGACGTCGCCTACTTCCGCCCACGTGGGTATATTAATATTTCACAGTGGCCTACTTTTTTGTAGCATCTCTTTTTCACGACGCAAATAATCATTGCAATATCCCATATTATACATACGGATGGAGTGTGTATTCTTGTAAACAATAATGAGTTAGTGACCTTTATAGTCCTTTATTATATTTTTGATTAAACCTGTGGTGTTGTTGTTTTTATAATATCCGCCCATATCCTCACAAACAATCCACAAAAACTAGAAGAAAAGTTGTTTTTGTTATTTAAAGGTCAGTGGGTCAGGTGTGTCGCTTGTGTCATTCAACCAATCAGAGGACTGGCTGTATCAAACCGGATGCATAATTTGTTTAAGCAGGAAGTAATTTACATACGCGGCGCGAGATTCAAGCGTGGTGGTGCATGAGGAGATTTGCTCGTGAGTAGCAACATGATTTGAATTTACACTCAAATGAGACTAGTCCAGATTCAAATTTAGCCTAATTGAATGTTATGTAATCTATGGCTTTGCTATGGAACGCCCATTTCGACATTGTATCAGGAGTAGCCTAACTACACAGTAGCCTAATGAAACTGAGAAAACAAGACAGAAGTGTATTGTTTAATATAGTGCCTTCACGCCCTCTTCCGGGTTCAGCATGGCTAGGATTTCATTCCCCATTCGTTTTTCCACAGACATTTCATAAAATACTTATGAAAAGAGTTTTACTTGGTCAAATCAAGTGTCGTGGTCCACGTCTATGGGCAAATGTGTAATGCTATACTGTAATGGTTGTTGACATGGAATCTAATAAAATGAGGAGCTGCTGTGTGTCTGCCTATGTAGCGTTAGGGGCCCTAACGCTACATAGGCAGACACACAGCAGCTCCCCATTTTATTAGATTCCATGTCAGGGCACTGTAACGTTAGTTCCTTTTTTGATTAGGGACAGTTAGGTGTGGCATTAAAGGTTTGTTTTTGTACCTGCCTGCAGGCATGGCCATGCTGTTTAATGAGATCCCCCAGCAGCTGGACTTCTCCAGCTGTGGAGAGGAGGGTAGCAGCAGCGACCACAGCTCAGACGACTGCCCTGCTCGGATCTCCACCGGTCTCAGCCCCGGGTCGGTCTGCAGGACGCCCCGCGTCCACCGCACCAGGAGCATCACCATCTCTCCCTCCCTGCTCCCCTCCATCTCCATTCCTTATGCCGCCTGGAGCAAACTGAGGCTCTGCGACTCCCCCAGCACACCCAAGGTGGAGTATGGATCAAACCCTACTAGGGTTGTCAAAAGTATCGATAAGTATCAATACTTGTACAAATGTTTTTTTCTAGATCTGTGTTACAAAAATGATTGCAAAAAGGAATGCAGTTATCGTTTAGTTTGATTGGAGAAGTTTCCATCCTACTTGGCACTGGGTTATTTCTGTAAATACCTTGAGTGCTGATACTCAGCCCTAGTATTGATGATATAGCCTACTGTATAACTCTGTGTAATCTCAGATATGTGGTAAGATTTTTTTTCTTACATTTGACAGTATTTCATTGAATGAAATTCCATTCCAATTCTGCTTCCTGTATGTTTTTTTTTTTCACATTCCAATTCCTCAGTTGCACTACAATTTATGAGTTTAGCCATGCATTGACCCCAACCCTGGTCACTACTGAGCCTCTATGGTCTTTGATGCACCTGACTCCAAAAATGATCTGATAGGTCAAACCACATGAGCTGCATGTCTCTTCTCCCCTGCAGAGTCTGCTGTCCAAGTCGAGCCAGCCTTGCTCCAGCACGAAGGTCAGTCGCAGCCAGAGAACCCGCCGCTTCGCCTCGGCCGCTGCTAACCTCCTCCAGTGCCGCAGCCAGGCGCCTTCCGTCAACGTTAACCCCTTCACCCCCGACACCGTGCGCATGAGCAGTGAGCGCCACGAGAGGAAGAACTGCAGGAGCGACGATGACGATGATTATGGGCGCCGGTAAAAAGGACTTTGTCTAGTAGAGTAGGCCTAGTTTTGACAGGTAGAGAGTAGAGACAGTGGTTCCTCAACATTATTCAGCAACAGCGGTGAACTATGTTTCCCAGATCTATATTTTATAACATTTCATATGACATAGGGAAATTACAGTACAGTAGTAGTACTTTATACAGGTTTGGACACATTCATTTTTCTTTATTTTTCACATTTTTCACATTTCATAAGGTTTTGGAGACATCGAAACTATGAAAAATAGCACAAATGGAATTATGCAGTGACCCAAAAAGTCAAAAAAGTGTTGAATAAATCAAAAATCCATTTAGCTCTTTAAAGTAGCCAATCATTGCCTTGAAGGAAAGGCAAAGGCTTTGGAGAGAAATTCATATAGGATCAACTTCACTATTTATATTTGTCTAAGAAAGTCATTTCAAGCATTTAAGCATGAAGACTTTAGATCAAAATGGCAGTACATTCAATCAGGTGTGTCCACACTTTTGACTGGGAGTGTAGGTATCAAAATAACAGCTTTATTTATAACACTTTGGAGCAGATGAACCCCGGTAGATCGGGGTTGAAATTGCTTTTATTACAGGAAATGGTTGGTTTGCTGGACAGTTTTGAGTATCTTTGACACACGGTCTTGACCTGCTGCCTGTGAGATTCACGGCTGCTCGTTTCTCCTCTCAGATTGAAACACAGCCTGACATCATCAGAAGAGGATGATGAAGCATTCCTCCCACCAAAGGTACAGAGATATTTCTATCTGTGTTTTCCGGTGAGTAACTCCCCTCTCAGATGTTTAGATCTGATTTAATAATCAGGCTTTGTCATGTTTGGCTGCCTCCACACTTCCTGCCTTGTCCAAAATTACTGTGTTACCATTCAGTCACGCTTCCGGGTTTTCTCCAAGGAATCTCCAGAGAAAGCTTGTGCGTGTGCGTGTGCGTGTGCGTGTGTGTGTGTGTGTGTGTGTGTGTGAGATACAGAAATACACTGCTTCTGCATTAGGGCTTGGGTGTGGCCCACTGGTTTCCCAATTAGATTCCTGATACACAAAGGTCCCGATTCGGTATTGATATTCAATATTCAAATTAATATTGATTTGTTATCAATTATATCATTTTTAAATGTTTTGTTTCTTCTTCTTTTTTACCAGCCCTATTCTTCATTCAAACTCAAGATGGAGTTGTGTGACATCTGCTGCTTCTTTAGAAATTCTTTTGGTTTCAGCACAAGGCCCTTCCCTCCCCTCCGTCTTGTTTGTCTGGCAGAGGCGGGCTGTCCAGGGCTCCATGCTGTCGCGCTATGAGAGCGAGTTCCTGGAGTTGGAGCGCGTCGGCGCGGGGGAGTTCGGCGCCGTCTTCAAGTGCGTGAAGAGGCTGGACGGCTGCCTGTACGCCATCAAGCGCTCCCGCCGCCCCCTCGCAGGCTCTGCCAACGAGTGAGTCCACCACGCATGGCTCTCCCTCTTCTCAATTTACTTTATTTTTTTTTATGTATTTTAATTCATCTTATATATATATTTATTTTCAGTCTCGTTAAAATGTTGATTTCAATTCATGACAATATTTTTTTCATCTTTTTAGCCCTGTTTTAATTTACCACGATATCCTTGTGAAACTTGCACTGTTCAGCAGTGAAAGATTAGTTTGGTATGCAATGCGTATTCATTGTACCTAAAAGGTTCAATACAAATACGCATTATTGTTACACCTCTATTACTGAGTAATGATGAGAAGTGATGGCAGATTGACCCGTGGGTATGCTTTGTGCCCTCTCAGGCAGCTGGCCCTGAAGGAGGTGTACGCCCATGCTGTTCTCGGGCATCATCCACACGTCGTGCGCTATTACTCAGCCTGGGCAGAGGACGATCACATGATCATTCAGAATGAGTACTGTGACGGTAAGCTGCAGGACGGAGAGCGGAGATGGAAATGAGCTGAGATTCTACAGTAAATGTGTCTTGGTGAGCTAGACTGAATGGGGTCGCTTGGATATTGTCAACCTGTGTGTGTGACTGTGTGTGACCCAGGTGGGAGTCTGTATGATGCCATTGTGAAGAGGGAGGTGCAGGGTGAGCTGTTCTCAGAGGCTGAGCTGAAAGACCTGCTCCTGCAAGTCTCTATGGGTCTCAAATTCATCCACCGCTCGGGCCTCGTGCATCTGGACATCAAACCCGGTAAGTCTCTTCATCCTTTTATCCTTTTTTTTTAATCTTCCAATCTAAATACAACTAAGCACCATATCTGCCAACATACAGTAAGTAGGCTGTGAAAAAGAGGGAGATATTCTGGGCTATCAATCAGCAAATGCACTCCCCCAAGATGGGATCTGTCAGGTCCATCGAAAATGTCAGTCATGTGATCCGTTGTCCATTCTTCTATGCTGCCATATGGACAAATGCTCATGCTACCATATCTGTAAAGGGGCGGCTGTGGGTACCCATAGGTACCCCACTTTCATTCAGATATCTTGAGGTGAGAGGTCAAGGGACCCCTTTGAAAATAGTTTTTCCCTGGCCAAAATGGATCCAAACTTTTGAGCGTTATTTATCCCCCTTCCTGACAAGCTAGTATGCCTTAGGACCTAAGGCATATTAGATGACCTTAGGCTTAGGTCATGTAGTTTCATTTGATAGCATTATCTTCACTCTAGCTTTAAAACTGCAGCTATTTGATTTGTATCACTATGAAATCAGGAGATTAACGGCATTAATGACCAATCGGGAGCACATAAGGAGAGAGTTAAAAATGTGGAGACTCCCATGAACATCAGGAGTGTTGGCAGGTATACAAGCACTTAACAAGCCGATCACATCAGTATTTGCTTTTGTTTCCCCCCTAGGCAATATATTCATCTGCCAGCAGCCCAGCACGAGTCCTGCGGCTGAGGGGGAGAGTGAGGAGGAGGAAGGTGGCGGCTCTTCGGCGGGAGTCGTTTACAAAATCGGTAAATGGCGCTCCCATGTGGCCTAAAGTTTCACTACTTGGTTCTTCTGTGTCACTATAGAAACTCACCGGTAGCGAGCACACTCAAAATAGATTAAAAAGTGGAAGCAAAGAGTTCAGTAGTGAGAAAAAGCCAGCGCTCCAAATGTCCTTTCAGAGGTTTTAATAGTTCCTCAAAACCGGGCAGCAACAACAACAAACGTTTCAGCCAAAGGCCTTCCTCATTCTCACTACTGAACTCTTCTGTAACACTGGCACGCTGCTTGGTGTTTGTTTCCTCCCCCTGCAGGGGATCTGGGCCATGTGACGTCTATCAACAGTCCTCAAGTGGAGGAAGGGGACAGCCGCTTCCTGGCCAGGGAGGTCCTGCATGAGGTAGGGAGTGTTACTTGAACGTCCTTGTTGATCTCGTGTTGTATCACCGGTAGGCGTTGAAATAAACAAAGACGACCGTCTCTCTGTCTCCCAGGATTACAGCCATCTCCCCAAGGCGGACATCTTTGCTCTGGGGCTCACCGTGCTGCTCGCGGCCGGTGCTCCTCCTCTGCCTCAGAATGGAGACGAGTGGCACAGCCTTAGAGAGGGTCAGCTGCCCCACCTGCCACAGCTCTCGCCTCCCTTCAGAGGCCTCCTTCAGGTGCTCCTATCTCTGGACCGCTGTCTCTGCTGTCATATGAATCTGGATGTTTCATCGTAGAATAATTATTTTTACGAGATTCGATTTTATGCCGGCATTAGTATGAATAATAACCAGTTGAAATGTATTCTTGTCCGCGGTGTAGCCTGTTAAAAATGCTCTCTGTCTTTGTGTCAGTTGTTGCTGCACCCGGAGCCGACCAAACGGCCCTCTGCCAGGGAGCTGTGCAAACACACGGCGCTGCGGGACGAGAGGGCCGGCAGGCTGGCTGCTCAGCTACGCAGAGAGCTCAACGTGGAGAAGTTCAGGACAGCCATGCTGGAGAAGTGAGAAAGGATCATTTAAGCCACAGTGTCGTTTCCAGCCACAAAGATTGAAAGTCCTTGGGGACGCTTGGCGTGCTCGCCTGTAGGCCGCCCAACTGCTGTTGAGCAAGTGTGGGCCCCACTCAGTGCGCAGAACCCCTTGCCTTGTTATAGTAGTGAGATTTTAAAAAAGCATTATCATATGATGACTGGAACCTATCAGGATCCAGGATTTTATTATTTTACCCCCCCTTCATGAAATTGATTCCGCATATGGTTTGATGAAAATGTTCCAACTAGAGATCCAGAATATATACAAAGTACGTACTGCATGTGTATGAGAAGTTGCATAACGATTGGTCAACCTTGGTTTCCCTAATAGCAATTATACAATTTTTGTGACATGATTAGACAGACTGGCCTTTATATATGTGGTGGAATGTTGTAATTATGAAAGAAATTTGTTTTTGTTATAGGTCAATTAAATGAGCTCATGGTTTGGGAAATGGCTTGATGCATTCATATTGCATCTACTGTCCAAAAACCAAAAGGGCAAATATGTGACACTAAAACAATCTCTGCTCTACCCCTAGATTGAATTGCATATCATATCATGGCTGACCAATTTGTTTTGACCCACCATGGATTTTACAAAAAAAGTCTAATATTACTGTCTTTCGGAGGCTATGGCGGGCTAGCATGATGGTTCTTATACCATATGAAACTGGAAGACCTATGGAATCGATTGGTACCAACCATGCCAACCTAGCATGTTGGCAAGGGGGCTAAATAACGCTCCAAAGTTTTTCAAATGTTTTCAAAGTGGTCCCTTGACCTCACCGTAAGGTACCTGAATGAGAATGGGTTCTATGGGTAGGGCTAGGGTTACACACGTTGCATGGGCTTTCTGTCAGAAAGGTGTCTTTCCCTTTGAAAATGTTTACGCTTTTTTCCCAATCAACTCTAAATCTCTAATCTTTTTTTTTTAAATAAAACTTCAGTTTTTATTATTTTTAATTTTTATTTTATATTCAGAATGTAAATTTTCTATCAAATATAATACATTTTAATGTAATGTAATTCACATAACACCAACATTTATGTTTGGCCCATGGCCCTCCATCCAGGTTAATATTTGGCCCTTCATAGGAAAGAATTTGGCACCTCTGGCATAGATCTGACCAACAGGTGCTGCAGTTCTACATTTTATTGAAAACAAATAACCTGACTATTGGCTATTCTGCAACCTGGCATATTAATTCTCATATGTGAATGTTAATGAAACAAATGTAACTCTTATTCCATCCATTTCCTTTTGCACAGGGAGCTGAAGGAGGCTCGTATGGCAGCTGTGTCCCCCCGGCAGAGCCTTCCCCCTGGGCTGCAGCCACCTAACGCAGGCTCTCTACCCAAAATGGGAAGGCGGCTCGTGGGCAGGGGCGCAGCCCGATCCATGAGCTTTGCATGAGCAGGATATGGAGTCTGATGTGACTGTCAGACCTCTATGCCTGCCCCTTTGCTCTCACCTGGTGTGACGGCTCCCCTCAGTGACTTTGGCAGACATTTCACAGCCCTCCTGATAGGCATACCATTTAATTTAGAGGGGCAATAGGCATACCATTTAATTTAGAGGGGCAAGGAACAGCAACCCGAACTTCTGTATTGAAGAGGCACTATAACCTCAGATTCTTCTGAGTAGATTCGTGCAACTGAAAGACTGGAGAGACCTAGACAGACCTGCTCCTTGTTTTTTTTGTTTTTTTTTGTTTTTTAAGATTTTAAAGACTGATCTAATTCATCAATCAAGAACTTGTTTGGTTTTTTTAAGAGTGTGTAAATAAACATTTTAAGCATTTTATTATTTTGTTTCCTGTTCCTAACTTGATTTTAAAAGAAACCACAGTGGGGACTTTACAGTTTCCAGGGAACAGTTCTTCAGGTTATCTGTAGTTGCAGAACAACTTGTATGACTTGATTACAGAAAATGCTGTCTTGACATGATGCGGCAAAGTATTAGTAATCATGAGTAGCACATTTGTTATTTTAGGTAAGTAACTTGATACACAAACTAGTTACTTCTTGTTAACCATTGCAATGACCATTGCCCCTTTTGTCATGTTGCCGTTTTGGCCATAGGCTATATCAACACTTCTGCACTAACACTTGTTTGGCCCTGGCCGTTCTAGTTTCCCATGTGATGTGGGTAAAACTGTAATTCGCTGCTTGCATCAGCTTTTTGTCATCCATCTGGCAACAAAGTACATTTGTCGAAGCTAGGTTGAAACTCGGGTAGCAAAAGAATACACACTTTTTTCAGGCATTTTAACATGGAAGTTTGAAGAAATTTTATGGAAGGCCCATTTCCGACAGCTCTTGAAGGCAGCAGCATTTGTTGACGTAAACACGAAGCCCCGCCCCCAAGGGGATCCCCAGACTTAACCATGGACTGAACCCGAACACTGGCACTGCACCGTCCGCGTCCCACCAAAGCTCTTCTGTTTCCAGATATGGCGAAGAGGCAGTAATAAGTTAGACAGTTTGACATTTGCTTGAAGCTGTAATCTAACGTAAAGAGCCAACGAGTCAAAAGTGAGTGAAAGAGCGTACTTTTTAACCGAACGTTAGCTAAATGCTAATCTCTCGACTTGCAAAATAGTTTTTGTTTAACCGATGGGTTCCCAGATTGGCTAAGCTAAATGCTAACGTTACCGTTAGCTCAGCTAACTTTAGCAACAGCTAGCTAACGTTTTCTTAAGTTAGCGTTAAATACGACGTCAAATTATTTATTTTGGTACACATTTTGGGCAAGTTTTGGATGATTTAGCAAAGACCAATTTGGAAATATGAGTGAATGAATATCGGCCTATTAGCATAACTAACGTTAGTGATTTGTGGTGCCAAGCTAACGTTAATAGTCTTTCTTTAATTCAGCAAAGGCGCCAATCACTGATCAGCGATGGATGACTTCAGGAAAATGATTGGTGGGCCAAACGCTGACCTGCTCGTCCTGAGCTTCCTCTATCAGACAGACTGTGGGATTCAAGAGTTCCAGAAGGAGCTTCACTCCCTAGGCCAAGAGCTGAACGTCACCCGGGACACCAACTCCAACCCGGGCCCCTTGAGAGATGAGCCCCACCAAGAAGATGGCTGGCTTGAATCTGATGGTCACTGTCCCAGCAACATCATGGGCTGTCTTGGAGATATTCAGCCTCAAGTGGGACTGCACAGGCCTGGTGAGTTACTGTAACAGTTTGGGCTACTGTGTTATCAATCGCACAAGCATGACAAACAGATTAGTTTAATTCCTTGCCAAAACTCACATTTCTAGATAACCCTAAACCAAAGTTTCAGTCCATTGCAATGTGTCCAAACAAATTAAGGTTTCACTTTCCTATACGTTAAACACACTAGTGACTCCATGTTATTGTGGTGGAAAAGTAAACTGTTGGAAAGTCCCCTAACCCTAAACCTTGCTATTGAGTCTGACCTTCAGATCGCTGTAAAATTAGCTTTCAGATTAACAAAATGCTTGCCGTGAAAACAGCTGATTCACACCCAAGAAGAGGATGTTCCACCAGGGTAAACAAACTCAAGCAGTGACTCAATGTGAAAGGAGGAAGTGACGATAAACAATCAAAACCATAGTTGTTTTTCTCACACGATAAAGAAAAAAGTACCCACAGACAGACTACATACTTACTTGCATGCAATCTTTCTGCGTCTCTGATCAACATTGTTTTTCTTTTTTGAAACCGGCACACCCACATGACATGTGATATAGAGGTTGAATTGGTTGTCATCTGAGATGTATGCAAGTTCTTGTTTGATTGAAATGGTATGCTGATGCAACAGGCTCATTAGTGTATGTTCATCATGCGTGAGTACAATTCTCTCTATTCTGTTGAATCCCGAATCTGGTTTAAACTTTGGAACCTCAAACTTCAGGATGACTAAAGCCGACTGATGTTTGCCTCCTCCAGTGAACGCTGAAGAAGCGCAGGCCCTTCAGCAGGTGGCACTGGAGCTGAGGGACATTGCAGACCAGTTTGATAACAGCATTGTGGCTCGAGCTACCCAGAACCTGTCCAGGAGCCTGTCAAACTCCCCCATGATGGTAAGTCTGCCCTGAGCTCACAAAGTTCTGTGTGTGTGTACTGTAGATAAGGCATACAGCCATTTATTAGTTTCATCTGAATTAAACTAACACACTGAGTAGTTTTCTCAGTGAGGATTTGCAGTGTCATATTCTCATTTCTCCTATGTGCAGCTGGTTTCACTGTTGCTATTGATGTCTCTGTTCATGCTCTGAGTGATAGATGATTCATGCTCAACGCTCAACCACTGTTGTTGGAAGAAAAACATCAGGGCTTTATCTCAAAAAAGCACAATTGGGTCCTAGTAATCCTACAAGATTTTAAAACGAATGAATCACACGTGTGCAATCACAGGGAAAATAGACCTAGGTACAGAGTGACGCTTCCTCCGCGGCTACTGAATAGACAGGTCAGTGTGGTCAATCACCAAATGCATAGCTGGTTTGAAAAACAAATGTGCCCAGTACACAGTGAAACCAAACCATCACATGAATACTGCCCGTTTTAAACTACCTAGCGCAGTGGTTCTCAACCTGTGGTATGGGTACCATAATTGGTGGTACACCGGGCTCCCTCCCTCCCTCTCATAATTTCATTATGATGGTCATTTCTGAGCTGGTACTTGGTGAAGAAGGTTGAGAACCACTGAACTAGGAGGAATACCCATCCAGTGTAGCCTCCATGCAGAATGGTGGAGGCTGCCTCCATGCAGAATGGTGGAGGCTGCCTCCATGCAGAATGGTGGAGGCTGCGCAGCCATTGCATAGCTGTGGCCGAACACAATTTCTGCTCACTCAAACAGACATTTCACATTCTTATTTATAGGATAAAAAAAAAGCATAGACACAGGAAAAGCATAGAGAATGAACCCTCTTATTTTCTCAAAGCAATTTTCACAAAGCACAAAAAATCAATGATAAATACTGACCAAATCAGCAAGTCAAAAAAACGTGGCCAGACAAAAGGCTCCGCCCCTGATGAGGTTCGAAGCCGTGTGGAGGACAGAAAACCCCCCGGATCAGAACCGGACTGCGGCGTGCCGTGGACGAATCCAGCAGTTAACCTCTCGGTCTGTGTTTTTTTTTTTTTGCTTTCCAGCAGTGGAAGGAGCTGCTGACCCTGGAGGTGGAGCGGGTTGCGGGAGCTGTGTATGTGGGGCTGGAGCCCCTGGCTCAGGAGCGGATTCTGGTGGCCCTCACACTCACCCTGGTGAAGGGGGTGTGCGAGCGGGCCCCGTGCCTGCTCAGACACCTGTTCACCGCAGCGCTGCACTACATCAGCCCTGCCTACAGGTGACTGTATGAACTACAGGCTGGGAGGAAACCGACTGGTTTGCAGCAGTGGTTCTCAAATCTTTTGACATCAAGGACCCCTGACCTGACAAAATTAGACCACGGACCCCTCCCCCCATTTGATAAGACTTTGTCCCATAAAGTGTGAAACCCATGACAAAAATTGTCATACATGCTGTTATTGTGTTACTTATGGATGCGATTATAATTCAATAAATTCCCTTTTTGCTGGGGACGCCCTGGAACCCCCTCAAGGAACCCTGGGGGTCCCCGGACCCCACCTTGAGAACCACTCGTTTACATAACCTGAAAGGGAGGAGCTGCATCAACTTATTGCCAGAAACAGTCGTCAGCTGTCAAAATCCCATGGCACACCAATCAAACATTCTCTAACAACTGGCAACATGGGCTACACACAGACAAACAAGGATTGAAACATGTTGGATCTGACCAAACAAGGACAGGCAGCCATGGCACACCAACCAAACATCTGTTTGTCCGTGTTTGTTGGAGAATGTTTGATTGGTGTGCCATGGGATGGGCTTTAAGGAGGCTGCTCAAGACGGAAGATGGGCACAAAGCATTAGATAATTTACCGTTATTTGTGAATGGCAACTTGAATATTTAATTTTTTGACACTTGAAAAGCATGTGCATGGAATCTTTTGAATGATAGAAATGGTATGTCTGTTTTTCTTTGCTCCAATTTACCTCTGCTTAAAAAAAAAGTTCTTTCAGTTTATTTTTTATACATGAAATGTTTGTATTTTCGATTATTAATAATTTGGAATTGCTGAGGAGAAACAAATTCAGCTTTTTGAATTTTGTAATACGTCTCTTCAAACAATATTAAACATACCTCATTCAGTCATTGTATTCTGTAGTGATGTTTGGCAGTACATTGTAATGTGCCCTCTGAAATCAAACTCAAATTAACAACATTATTGCACATGTTGACAAAGCACCACAGAGACGTTCTCTTCGGTTGTTTTCTTTATTTAATATTCTGCTCTCAAACTGTGTATTGTAGGAAAAGAAAGTGAAAAAGTTGGGGCAACTCATACCCAAACTGCTCTGAACTTTTCTAACCACAGCTTCCACACACATCAACTTTCACAGTCTCAGTATTACTGTGCATAACGCTGACTGACATAACATTAAAGAAAGCCAGGCCCGTAGCTACCATTGAGGACACCCAGGTCATGACCTCGGTATAAAAAAATAAATAAAAATAGTCCCGGCCCCCAGATCTATTCATCTGTCATTGATGTTTTAAAGCCCTCATAAATAACATGATATATGACAGTTGATCAGAAATGCAACAATTTGCTTCCTCTCTGTGTGCTATAGAAGGAAGAGACATAACTCACCACAACATTCACATTTTGCATTGGGGCTAGACTTTGGGGACAGTTCTATTGAAGTGAATGGGTAAGTAACTCCCCTGTAAGTGATGTTTGTGTAGATGGGCCATTGTATTTAATTGAGCAGTATTCTGCCAATTTTATTAAATGGGGAGACATTATTTTTTTTATCATTTTAAAGCAACAGCACAGTAAAGAGGATATTAATCTAACATGATGTCTGTAGTTCTTTATAGATCTAGCCTCTTAATTTTGCTCTCAAAGTGCACCAGATTGAAGTATTTTACTTTAAAATGGACACAATTGTCTAACCGGGACCCCCCCTGGACCCCCCACGCCGCGCTAAAATGACCCCGGTATCTCTCAAACCCTGGCTACGGGCCTGATGAAAGCATCCCTTCACTTTCTACAGTGTGGAAGATGGTAACTACCCAAATCCACAATGTTCTTACAGCCATTCATGAATTTGCATAGTCCTACTCATACCAGAGTCATTTCCACTCCAAAGCCTGAAAGACAAGTCGTTCTATTGAACTGGCCATTAGGGCTGTGGCGATTCACTTATCTCCCGATTCGATACTATCACGATTCTTGGGTGCCGATTCGATTTATATTGCGATTCTTAAGTATTGTGATTCTACGATTATTGCGATTCGATATTACGATTTATTGCGATTTTTGTTTATTTTTTTCTTTTATTTTTTCAGTTTGTTTGCTTTTTTACACTAGATTAGAACATGGGAAAAGTTGAATCATACACTAGAGACTGTATATTATATATCATGAGTAGGGCTGGGCGATATAGTTAAAAACGGGCGGACTGGGATCATAATTCAGGCCGGGCATTAGATACCAAGCAGGCCAGGCTGATATGGGCTGACGCGCGTGAAATTTAGGCCGTTTGAAGCCCAATTTGGGCCGTTTGAAGCCAGATTTGGGCCGTTTGAAGTCCAATTTTACAATGAGATGCACCCACTTTAACCCTGAAGTGTAATTATTACTTCAGACTAACTAATAAAGTAATAAAACCACTAGTAAACCAGTAGGCGGCGCCTGGCCTGCTGTTCAGTGAGTGGCCTGACTGCAAGCACCCAAAAAAAAATATATATATATATATATTTTTTGCGATTATCGATTCTGGAATAAAAGATCGATTCAAAAAATCGTGACATTAAAAATCGCGATACTTAGGTGAATCGATTTTTTCCCCCACCCCTACTGGCCATGCAGCAGCAGTGAGGGATGTGTGACACCTTTGTAAAGTCATTGATTTTCCAGCTTAATTGATTGCTTTGGTGTAGCTGGGGACATCCTTAGTCTCAACGCCAGACCCATGAGAGTTCTTACGCTGATGGACTACGTTACTGCATGCTGCGGAGCGCAGCGATTCAACATATTTGAGTCTGGGGAGAGACTAGGGACATCAAGAGCTCCCATAGTGTTAAAATATTCCAGTATATAAAAAAGTAGTTCGTATTGTTTAACACCTGAGGCCTTGTCTGTATATTTTACTTCTTGATTCAAGTTTCCATCCAAAAGGAAATCTCTACTTCATTCCCCGTTAAGTGTGGAACCCCGACTTCCTGACAGTAGAGAAACGGTCACATTAGTCACATGACTACCTATTCTTTCCTCAGTGTGAGTGTAGCTGCTGGGTTAGTTGTGCTCACTTGACTCTCATGGTAAAGCTGGCATCTTTTAAGCAGTGGCTGACCTTTCTTTTGTAACTCATGCATGCAAAGTAGAGTTTCGGCCAATGGTTCTCAACTAAAAGTCGTGGGGCCTTTTTGTGTGGGTCACAGATGTGTGCATGAGAAAAAGGTCTACACCTTGAGGATGCCCGCAGCCAATATTAGTTTTTCAAAGGCTGTAGTGGGCTCAATTTCAAATTTGAAACTAGAAGACATGGATTGGTACCAATCTTCTCATGCTAGCTGAAGTTTGGGTCGCGAATTAATGACGAAGGAAAAATGTGGGTTGTGAGGCTCGACCAGCTGAGAACCACTGGTTTAGCTTATACAAGGTCTGTTGAGCATAGCCAAGGCAATTAGTGACAGTTCTACATCAAATATTCTTACTACTGTCCAAGGATGAAATTGATATTAAATTACTTGTACCCACCTATGGAAAATAGGGCTGGGAAATATATTGATATACTAGATGTCTTAGATTGGATATTGTATTTTTGTGATATGGCACAAGTGTCATCTTCCTGGTTTTAAAGGCTGCATTACAGTAAAGTGATGTCATTTTCTGAACTTACTACTGTACCAGACTGTTCTATTATTTTCCTTTACCTACTTAGTCTTCATTATATCCACATTCCTGATGATTCTTTATCAAAAATCTCATATTTTGTGAAAGCATCATAGCCATCGCTACAATACGATCGAGGTATTTGGTCAAAAATATTGTGACATTTTATTTTGTCCATATCGCCCAGCCCTATATGGCAATATAAATATCCCATTCTGCAATCCCAAAAATAGAAAAGATAGTGTGGTTTAGAGTCACAGGTCCTTCAACTTGCAGTATGCTTGATGCATGCATCAGTTCTACCAAATGTAGGAATTGATGCTCTGCTGCCACTGATATTTTTCCACCGGTTATTATTTTAGCACCGATAGTAGTCATTTGGAACACATTTGCAAAGTAACAAATCATTTTTCATCCGTCTTTGGGCAAAATCTTTAATGTCTTTCGATATGCAAAAAGGTCAACTAAAACATCTGCTTCACATTTATCAAGTGGCCTCAAGCATATTATGTGCCATATGGAAAACAAATATTTCTGTCAAATAGAAACAAAGACCGGAAGTCATTTCACATAAAATGCTTATTGGGGTCTCCAGTACATAAAGTAGTGTTTCAATTTGTCACAGTTAAAAAGTTAACTTCCACATCTTATCAGGATTGCATCAGAGATAATATCATTTACAGTTACAGGTCAAGGAATAATGTTGAGCAAATAGTTAACCTTTTCTTTGCAAAGTAACTGATGTTCTGGAAATTGCAAAGCTCGAAAGTCACACTGGGTTTAACGTTTACCTCAGCCACGGCCCGGCCAAGAGAGAACTGTCAATAAAACACTTTCCATTTGACGGCCCAGGTGGCACAAAACAACTGAAATAAGCCACAGACACACGATGGAAAGACAAACAGGCAGACAGGAAAATCCAAAACACTTTCCAGTCAGAGGTGGAGGGTTGACAGTCAGAGGTGGAGGGTTGACAGTCAGAGGTGGAGGGTTGACAGTCAGAGGTGGAGGGTTGACAGTCAGAGGTGGAGGGTTGACAGCACAAATAACTGTAGGCTCAAAATCTCAAATGAACACGAGAAGATCGGAGAACAAATTGAGTACATTAGTTCCCATTTTCTGTACTTGCACCTGGTGGATTGTGGTGAAGGCAGGTCTGCAGGGAGCGACACAGCCCAGGATCCCAGCAGTAAGCCTGGGGATGAGGTGAGGTCTGGGGGTGTCGGGCCGGGGAGGAGGGTGGTGTTTTCACACATTCTAAAACCTTCAAACGCATTGCAAATAGTAGAAACACTATTTGTCAGGAAAGACCCACCATGGCCGATCTAATGAACTTCTTTCCGCCTCAGTGTGTCCTGTAATGTTGCATTCTGAAGGCCCTCCCCTGAGAAAGACACTGTGGCCGCTATTCTACTTCCTCCTGTAGGTTAGCGCACAGTATGCCACCACAGCAGCGAGGGCGGCCAGGGCAGCGCCTCCGTACAGCAGCACCGGGAGCTCCGACGCCGGGTCAGGCTCTGTCTGCGCTGAGGGCTCACCAGCCAGGGCCTGCACAGGAGCCTCTACAGAGACCTCTGGGGCCGGGAGCGCAGCCAGCTCTGGCTCTGCCACAGTCTCTGCTTCAGGCTGGGGCTCCTCTGGCTGGAGAGGCACTGTGACGGGTTCTGGTTCTGGTTGGAAGGCTGGTTCTGGCTCTGCTGGTGCTGTGGGAGTGGGGGTCGGGGCATCCTTGGCTGGGGATGGAGGCGCCACCTGGACCGGTGGCGCCGGCTCCGGCTCAGGTTCTATTGCAGGAACAGGTAAAGGTGCTGCTGGTTCCGGCTCAGTAGGGGGAGCGGCAGCTTCCGGGACCGTAGGGAGGGGCAGCTGCGGTTGGGACGAGGTGAGGGACGACTCTTCTGCAGACACGATTACGGGCACCTCTATTACAACCGCCTCCTCCGATGAGAGCAGCGAGACTGAGGCTGTATCCTCAAATGAGAGCAGGGAGGCCTGGACTTGATCCTCCAATGAGAGCAGGGAGGCCCGGGCTGCATCCTCCAATGAGAGCAGGGAGGCCGGGGCCGTAGAATCGGCCTGGGACGCCGGCAGAAGAGGCGGAGTCTGGTCCCTGTACGCCGCCCGGAGCTCAGCCAGCTCGCTCTCTGTGCCCAGAATGCTCATCATGCTTTCCTGAAGCTCCGCCTCCTCCACAGCGCCCACTTCGCTGGCCTCCTCCAGCAGCTCGGCGTCCTCGCGCTCCACGTGAACGATGTCCGAGTTGGAGGAGTTGTTTTCGCTGCGCTCCTCGGCCAGCAGGGCGGCGCCCTCGTTGCTGTCCAGGCTCTTGACGTCTTCGGGGTCCGTCATGCCGACCTGCGCCCACGACTCGTGTCCGGCCAGAGACACGGGGAGGCTTTCTGTCTGCCAGGAGCTCTGCCCGCTGCCGTTGTCGCCGGGGCACAGCAGCGACGAGGGGGGGCTGAGCTGCTCCGAGTGCTGCAGGATGTAGATATCGTTGCTGTCCTCGGCGATGATGACGCCTGGCTCCTCCTCTTCCTCAAGGTGAAATACTGCCCCCTGATGGACACAGACAGGCACACACAACTCATTTCAGGGTTTCTGCAGCTTTCAACAAGTTAAATTTAAGACTTTTTAAGACCATTATGAATGACATTTTTATTTCACGTCTATAGTGGCACAAAAAACATGAGATGTGAAGGAAAATCAGGCTTTGATGCTCCTGATGTGAAACTATATTGGGAGATAGCAGGAGGTGTTTTTCTTTATTTTTAAGACTTAAGACCCCGCGTAAACCCTGTCATTGACCTTCTATTGTTTTACACATACTTGTTTAATTGTTCTACTGGGTAATGAAGAGGTTGTGTGTAATGAAGAGGTTGTGTGTAATGAAGAGGTTGTGTGTAGACGTACTGAAAAGTTATGAACAAAGATACGAAAGATCAAATCTAATTGTGTTGGTTGTGCATCGGCTTGGCTCCAGCAGTTGGGTTACATACAAAATAGGTTTCAACTACATGCATAAAACATGCTTAATGGTGTGTTTATTGGGCACTATAGCAGCGTTCCTCATGGTGATATATTACACAGAAGTAGATTAATATTTCAGGTTGTGGCGACAGACTGAAAACAGACATTTTTCAAACATCACTAGTAGTTACAGGTTACACTTTCTAGGTATTAAGACAAAAAAATAAATTGAAATGCAATGTGTGATGTTATGCAGAAGCATAAGATCCACTTATGCTATTTGAACTACCTAGAATTAATCAGGTTATGAAAATGCTGCAAAACATTGAATAAAACTTCAATGTAATCTTATGGTGTCTTATAATGGCACTTTGGATTACTGAATTACAGGAATCAAGCCACATTAAATGACTTTACCTTGCATGCCAGTGCCACCTAGTGGTGTGCAACTACCACCCGTAGCCAGCTGAGAGGCAACCTGTCTAAGGCTGTCCTATTATGCAAGTCATATCTGATCATCATGTGGGTATATCGAGTGACACACTTTCATTTGCTGTAACCAAATACAGTTAAATCAATTTGTACTGTATGAATATTTTGACCTCCATCTATTAAAAGTCAAAGTATCCCCTATGCCAGTTTACCATTCTGACAACTGATATAACCGCAAGCAACAAAAAAAAATTGTAGATAGTGTTAACATCCCATTCTTAGTGACCTTTTATTTTTTTAGTGACCAAACCTTTTTACTCTGCTAAGGAACGGTGCTTGGACTCTTAAGTAGATGAAAAATGGCCAGTGAGTGAGTGTGCACAATAAGGAGAAGAAAAGTCAAGCTGACATGCTTAATGCATCAGCGTCACACATGCTTCGGTTACATGCTTTTGCTTCAAGCACGTTTAGGCACCGGTACCATTTTAAAAATGTTTTAGCACCGGCATTGGAAAAATATGTGATGATACCCATCCCTATAATATTTAACCAGGCCTCCACTTTGGCCTTGTGCGCCATAGATATATATAAAGGCTAGATGGCTTAAGGCGGAGTCAGCAGCGTCGTTGAACGGCCGTCATCTTGCTACAGTGCCTTTCTGGTACGTTCTATGGTAGCTGGTGACCTGCACAGACAAAAATACTCATAACTCGCTGAAATCTTGACGGATTTACAAACGGTTTGGTTTATTACAAGCATATTCCGTTCCCGAGATAGACAAAAAAAAAAAAAAAAAAACTAAAAACACTATTTTTTTGATGGGCTCCAAATTACACCAAAATTAAACCGAAGCATCTATGCCATGAGAGGGATTCAGGCACAAAGTTTCATGCAGTTTCATTCATTTCCCTAGGAGTTATGATCATATGATGTTGCCATACTAACCCAACAACAGATGCTCATAACTCCTAGTAGCTCCCTGTGGCAAGATGGCCGCCATGCGACGACGTCGCTCTCCATTGGCCGGCAGCGCGGGTAAGCTATCTAGCCTTTATATATATCTATGTTGTGCGCGTTCCCTTCTCTCCTCATATAAAAAAAAATGACGCTCCTCAACTGACAGTGCCCCTGGTGGTCAGAGCACAGAGCGATGCTGCATCTTCAACAAGAATCACAGAATAAAAACACAAATTTTCACTAACCCTTTAATTAATAGTCTCCTCAGCAGTGGCTATCCTACGTTATGCTACTATGCGTGGGCTCGCCGCAGACCATTTAACTAGCATTGAGGCACATGTAAACTAGAATGAATCTATGTAAATAGTATTCACTCAGTGCTGTGGTTATGCTCTGAAGGTTATTTTCCTTACAAGGACACTGTGTCAGTACGGTGTGGATCCAGGGAGCCATGCAAAGAGATTACATCTAACAGCATCCCTCTCTGCCCAACATTGACTTTCTCCATAAGCTGATTTGCATGTGGGAGAGGCGAGCCAGTGTTTTATATCATGCTTGTATTAAAAACACTTGCGCTCGGGATACCGCCTCCGCAGTGGTTAGACAGAACGGGACAGCTCTGCCATGTGCTGCAAAGGAATTGGAATTGTAAAGGAACTGGTTTCTGATCCCGTTTGGAAACACCAAAAACAATCCTAATCCTGCATTTATCCTTCAGTGTCTTTATTACCTCGAAGTCATTATTACTGATTTAAAGCCCCATTCAGTAAGTTTTCCAAGTTTTGCTATTGGGGAAACTGCACCCTCTGGGTCCAATAGTATCGATAACGATATCGCCGTTCAAAGTCAACAAAACACAGCGCCAGAAAGCTCGATGTACATGTTGTGACATCGGGTACTCACCACGTGATGAAATAATAATCCATAGTTCCGTGAAACATCATTTTCGTAGCAAATCCGAATCGAGTTACTTCCTTGTTTTCCTGAAGACAGCGCTTCCGCTGTACAGCGCATGCGCGCATCCTTTTCTTTTTTCTTTTTTATTGCCACGGGACGTGGCAGACAACTTGCTTAGTCCCAGTGCTGGCCAATGGAGGGCGGTGTGGGATAAATAAAGTCGAGGGTCTCCCTATTACAAGTCAATCTACCATGTCCTGTGACTAAAAAGCTCTTATATTACAGTAAAAAATTTCAAAAATCTTACTGATTGGGGCTTTAAAAATAAAGAACGTACCGCCAAAATGACACAAAACCTCAAGAAAGAATCGGATTTAAGATGGGATCTTAATGAGATGAATGTAAAGGTTTGCTTTCACAAATTATTCTGTTATGTCATTCAGGGAAGGAAGTCTGAGATATGAAAAGGATGGCTGGCTATAGACCTTATTCGCTAACCCTGGACGCACCATATTGTTGACATACCGTTCCCGCGCGCACACAGCGCTGCAGCTGACAACGGCCTTATTGTCGTTTCTGTTCCATTACAAAATAGCGATGGTAATGACAGCAATAAAACCCCACAGTTGTTGTTTGTATGCTGCCGATAATGCCTGTAATAATAAACAAAAGAAAAACGAGGTAAACAGACACAGCTGTGAGGAGCTGTCGGAAAGTTTCACCTGTCTCTCCTAACTATCCACACATCTCCTGTGTGCTGACGTATCCTCCGTCTCGCTCCCTTCACGTCTGTGGACGGTAGAGATAGAAACAAACCACGGGGACTTTATTGCTGTCATTACTACAGCCATGCCTAACGCAGGTCACCATCCGAACACAATTGGAACGATACAGGTAACGCTAACAGCGGCTAGCTTCCCATAAACGCTGCTCCACATAGGTTGTCACTTGAAAACTGCAGTGCTATGTCGACAATATGGCGGCGGTGGGCGTGCCCATACGTGAGTGACGTCAATCGAATAAGGTCTATAGGGAAGAGCAGCCGGGTGTCCCTAGCTTCACAGGGTAGTGCATAGAGACGTCATCATTCAGAAACCACGCCCAAAACGGGGGGAAGCAAAAACCACCTCCCCCAATCCTGCCGTTCTCCTAAGTCACACACAAAGATCATATATACAGAAGATGAACACTCCAACTTACTTCCTTGAGTACACTTACTTCCTACAGTACAACGTCAATAACCGCAACAATAATTCCACTTAAAGGAAATGCATCATGAAAAGAGCAGCACACCTGAAAAGACAAATCCACCCTGAAGTGACAACTGTTTTTGGGCTGAATATTTTTCTTTATGTTACTTTCCATATCGTCCTCTAGCGCGGTTGAAATGACAAAACAGACAAAACGCAGCATCTAGCATAGTTTCTAAAGGTGTTGTCTCTCGTCAGGCGTGTTCTCCACCTTCGCCCCAAAACAAACGCACTGAGAACACAGGCACACATTCCTGTCATAGGGCCTATAGGCTGCATAGTGCTGCACCCCTCTCACTGGGTAGTTGGTACTCTAACACAACATTAAGCTGCTCCGACAATACTGCACCCGAGACAGAGCCACCACTGATGATGGGAGACTGAGTAGAAAACAGGACAGGAAATCAACCTTAACTGGGCTTTTGGGAGAGAGGAGATAGGAGGTAGGTAGGTAGGTGCCAAACCGGTGTGACTGTCACAAGTACTTGTTACTTTGCCACTATCCAAATATGAGAATGCCACACATTGTCAGCATGTCGCATCCCTTTGCAAATCCAAACATTAGCTGCCTGTTGGATCTTCAAAACGCATGCTTTGCATGTTAACATTTCAGCATTAAAACTCACAAATATCCAAAACGGGATACACGTTTTGTGAACCAATCTGAGATAAGCGCTCTTTACATAAATGAGGATTATGATGTCATCACTGTCCCCAGTTACATAGCATCAGGCTCAGTGAGTGAGGATTATGATGTCATCACTGTTCTCAGTTAGCACATAGCATCAGGCTCAGTGAGTGAGGATTATGATGTCATCACTGTTCCCAGTTAGCACATAGCATCAGACTCAGTGAGTGAGGATTATGATGTCATCACTGTTCTCAGTTAGCACATAGCATCAGGCTCAGTGAGTGAGGATTATGATGTCATCACTGTTCCCAGTTAGCACATAGCATCATCATGCTCAGTGAGTGAGGATTATGACATCATCACTGTTCTCAGTTAGCACATAGCATCAGACTCAGTGAGTGAGGATTATGACGTCATCACTGTTCTCAGTTAGCACATAGCATCAGGCTCAGTGAGTGAGGCTTATTATGTCATCACTGTTCCCAGGTAACACATAGCATCAGACTCAGTGAGTGAGGATTATGATGTCATCACTGTTCCCAGTTAGCACATAGCATCAGGCTCAGTGAGTGAGGATTATGATGTCATCACTGTTCCCAGGTTAATACATAGCATCAGGCTCAGTGAGTGGGATTATGATGTCATCACTGTTCCCAGTTAGCACATAGCATCAGGCTCAGTGAGTGAGGCTCATTATGTCATCACTGTCCCCAGTTACATAGCATCAGGCTCAGTGAGTGAGGATTATGATGTCATCACTGTTCCCAGTTAGCACATAGCATCAGGCTCAGTGAGTGAGGATTATGATGTCATCACTGTTCCCAGGTTAATACATAGCATCAGGCTCAGTGAGTGGGATTATGATGTCATCACTGTTCTCAGTTAGCACATAGCATCAGGCTCAGTGAGTGAGGCTCATTATGTCATCACTGTCCCCAGTTACATAGCATCAGGCTCAGTGAGTGAGGATTATGATGTCATCACTGTTCCCAGTTAGCACATAGCATCAGGCTCAGTGAGTGAGGATTATGATGTCATCACTGTTCTCAGTTAGCACATAGCATCAGACTCAGTGAGTGAGGATTATGATGTCATCACTGTTCTCAGTTAGCACATAGCATCAGGCTCAGTGAGTGAGGATTATGATGTCATCACTGTTCCCAGGTTAATACATAGCATCAGGCTCAGTGAGTGGGATTATGATGTCATCACTGTTCCCAGTTAGCACATAGCATCAGGCTCAGTGAGTGAGGCTCATTATGTCATCACTGTCCCCAGTTACATAGCATCAGGCTCAGTGAGTGAGGATTATGATGTCATCACTGTTCCCAGGTTAACACATAGCATCAGGCTCAGTGAGTGAGGATTATGATGTCATCACTGTTCCCAGGTTAACACATAGCATCAGACTCAGTGAGTGAGGATTATGATGTCATCACTGTTCCCAGGTTAACACATAGCATCAGGCTCAGTGAGTGAGGATTATGATGTCATCACTGTTCCCAGTTAGCACATAGCATCAGGCTCAGTGAGTGAGGCTCATTATGTCATCACTGTCCCCAGTTACATAGCATCAGGCTCAGTGAGTGAGGATTATGATGTCATCACTGTTCCCAGTTAGCACATAGCATCAGGCTCAGTGAGTGAGGCTCATTATGTCATCACTGTCCCCAGTTACATAGCATCAGGCTCAGTGAGTGAGGATTATGATGTCATCACTGTTCCCAGGTTAACACATAGCATCAGGCTCAGTGAGTGAGGATTATGATGTCATCACTGTTCCCAGGTTAACACATAGCATCAGACTCAGTGAGTGAGGATTATGATGTCATCACTGTTCCCAGGTTAACACATAGCATCAGGCTCAGTGAGTGAGGATTATGATGTCATCACTGTTCCCAGGTTAACACATAGCATCAGGCTCAGTGAGTGAGGATTATGATGTCATCACTGTTCTCAGTTAGCACATAGCATCAGGCTCAGTGAGTGAGGATTATGATGTCATCACTGTTCTCAGTTAGCACATAGCATCAGGCTCAGTGAGTGAGGATTATGATGTCATCACTGTTCTCAGTTAGCACATAGCATCAGGCTCAGTGAGTGAGGATTATGATGTCATCACTGTTCTCAGTTAGCACATAGCATCAGGCTCAGTGAGTGAGGATTATGATGTCATCACTGTTCTCAGTTAGCACATAGCATCAGGCTCAGTGAGTGAGGATGATGATGTCATCACTGTTCTCAGTTAGCACATAGCATCAGGCTCAGTGAGTGAGGCCTCAGCAGCCGACTGAGTAACGATGAGAGAGTGCGGCTAGACTGCTCAACAGCATCTCCATCTTCCTTGTGCATTATCAAATGAAATCCACAGCTAATCCATTTGGCAGAGGGTGTGTGTGTGTGTGTGTGTGTGTGTGTGTGTGTGTGTGCGTGCGTGTGTGTGCGTGTGTGTGTGTTGTGTGCGTGCAGCTGGTAATTAAATGGATTAAGAATACAACTGGACCCAGGTCTGGTCCCCAAGCTAACTATAAATGTCTAAGGAGGCTACTATGTTCAGTGCTCTTACAGTCAGCAAGGTCCCGTGAAGAGAGACTTAGGTGATGAAATAACCTCACAGGAGGAGGAATGTCCCTCAGCACCGATCTTATTTCTCCCTCCTTCAGTTACTTCATTAGAAAGTCTACACCCCCACTCGTCTGCACCAGTCCAGTGCACAACAATCAAACCTCATTGTGGTAGAAGCCTAAAACAACCTCATTGTTCAACAAGAAAAGCTATCAAACTCTCTGCCTCCCAACGCCTCTCTGTGTTCATGAAAAGCAAACGCATTGTTTGGATGGGACACAAATGATTGTGACACAGATACACAAACAAGCGTATTATTGGAGGCTCGGTGCTGTCATGGTGCAGCCATTATTTAATCATGAAATAAATAAATAAAAGCCTGGAAGTTGCAACCGCTGCCTTTTGGAGATGAACTGCTAAATGGCAACATAGTTTAAAACTACAGTAGTGTACGCGCGTTATGAACTGAGTGGTTCAGCGAGTACAGTATAACTGCTGGTCTGGAGTCAGCTGGAGTAGAGCTGAGCTGACATGGCTCTGCCTGAGTGGGTGGAACTCGTTGGTTCAGCGGGTGCGAGTATGACTGCTGGTCTGGAGTCAGCTGAGCTGACATGTAATGCATTTGAGCGTCACTAATCACAACACGGCCCTCCTCAAAATGACCCGTTTCACCATCAGAAGTTGATGCATTTGGTCCAATAACATTTAGAAAGTCTAGAAGTGCCGCGGCATGATTACATTATTTTAGCCCATTCAAGTTAGCAGACTCACCGAGGGCTAAAGCGAAAGTTACCCAGCAGACTAGTAGCAGAGTCGGACGTCTCTGGTGAGCTGCTCTGGGTGGAGGAGGGGGATTCCCCAGGCTCTGGAGGTAACTGCCTGAGGTGACTCCAAAACCCCCACTCTCTTTAGAGAGCGGAGCTTGCAGGGAGCGGAAAGGGATTTTCTTCCGCTGTTAATGGAGCCCCTTGAGTTCCGGTTATTCAGGCATTCAAACGAGCCCCCAGAGGTTAGAGGATTTTTTTTTTTTTTTTACCGTTGGGTTCCCAGATTGGGTGCAGTGTGACGTGTCCTGACATCTCAGGCTGGAAACGCAGCACCTTGCCTCTAAATGCAACCGTCCGATTTGTTTCGAGGAAATGGAAGCGATTGCCATTGCCAATAGAGACACTGCGGAGTGCGTCATCATTCAGAAACCACGCCCAAAACGGGGGGAAACAACCCCCCCTTTACCCAATCCTGGCGTTCTCCTATGTCGCCTGCATGGTCGTGTGTTGCACACAAAGATCATATATACGGAAGTTGAACACTCCAACTTACTTCCTTGACAGCTAGGTCCACATTTTTCTTCTCGCCAATTCTCAATGGCTTCCTTATTTTGCTCAGGAGTACACAAAAACTTGAATAGGTGACTTTTTTTTTACATGTGTTGTCTGCACAGCCCACCACCACACAACAGCTTTTAGCTATGTTTAATTCAAGGAAAATGACGCTGGTGTGTGGGAGTGAATGGAGCACTTTCCCCCGCGATGGGCGTGGCCTATTTCATGCAGTGTCTCTATATACAAAAAACTGTGGACCTTTTGTAGTTTAGTTCACAGCTGAGCCTCCACACCACATGACATCCAGCATGGACTATCAATGTCTTCTCAATACACCAGAGTAGAGGGATAAGCTATGCCTGCCTGTCCATCACCTCTATGGCATGCATCACTATGGTATTGTCTCTGGTGACCTTTGCCAAGAGGCCAAGTAGCAGTTGCAATTGCCGGTGTGCCATTTCCTGTGTCCCGGGAGTCACGTTACATCACAGACAACAAGGCCTGCAGGACAAAATGGCTGATGTGCCCGGTCAGTCCTCACGCAGCACTGATGTGCCCGGTCAGTCCTCACGCAGCACTGATGTGCCCGGTCAGTCCTCACGCAGCACTGATGTGCCCGGTCAGTCCTCACGCAGCACTTTTCACTCTCACACTTTGGATTGGAGGTGGTCAGCCTTTTGGTCCCTCTGAGAGGAGGGGCCAAGAACAGAGAGAGAGAGGAGAGGAGAGGGGACAACACACAGCAGCCAGACCACTGCCCGGGTTGGGTTGGTCGAGGTGTGAACTACAACTGTACATTCACCATCAAATCTATTCTGCCAAATCCATTTAGTGTTTGTCAATATTTTAGAATATCTTCTCCGTGCACGCCATGTGCTTGAGCATCACCCCCTCCCCCTACATCATCATAGCCCCCCCCTCACCCCTCTTTCTCCCTCCCTCCCTCTCCTGGCTGTGCTGGGTTCCTCCCTCCCTCCCTCTCCTGGCTGTGCTGGGTTTCTCCCTCCCTCCCTCCCTCTCCTGGCTGTGCTGGGTTTCTCCCTCCCTCCCTCCCTCCCTCTCCTGGCTGTGCTGGGTCTCTCCCTCCCTCCCTCCCTCTCCTGGCTGTGCTGGGTTTCTCCCTCCCTCCCTCCCTCTCCTGGCTGTGCTGGGTTTCTCCCTCCCTCCCTCCCTCCCTCCCTCTCCTGGCTGTGCTGGGTCTCTCCCTCCCTCCCTCCCTCTCCTGGCTGTGCTGGGTTTCTCCCTCCCTCCCTCCCTCTCCTGGCTGTGCTGGGTCTCTCCCTCCCTCCCTCCCTCTCCTGGCTGTGCTGGGTCTCTCCCTCCCTCCCTCCCTCTCCTGGCTGTGCTGGGTCTCTCCCTCCCTCCCTCCCTCTCCTGGCTGTGCTGGGTTTTGTTGCTGCCAAATGAAGTGCACACCACATCGGGGTCATAATCCTTATTGTATTGGGATGTAACTGACAAAGGCGTTACGAGAGCCACCCGTCCCCCGACGCTTACGGAAGGGATATAGGAAGACAGGAGGACACAATGTCCTGGGAGAGGACAGGACAGAATATCTACACTTTTAAAAGTCAATACTGTTCCAAAAACTGACTGATCACTCTATAAACAAAGGCTGAATAAAGAACTACCGTACACTTTGTCGTTTATCAAGGTTTGTGATATGGAATGAATCATATAAAAAATCAATTTGTCTTGTCAATTTATCCCCCCCCCCCCTCTCTCTGTATGAAGGAGCTGCAGTTTCTTCCACCATATACTGTATGCAACCATAGATTTTATATTGTGGGCTCTGTGCTCGCGAAGTTCACAGTTCTTGGGTTGAGGTCGCTGTGCTAAAAGCGCCACTCAGGTCGTATCGTCACACGCTTCAATTAACAATGAAGGCAGCTGAAACCAGAACCAGAAAGGTGAACCCTTTCCCTGCTGTCGAGACGACAGCACATCCTCTCCCTCGGTCTCTCTTACAGTGTACACACACACACAGATCCATGCTCTCACTCTGGCTCCGCTTTAACACAGTAAAACCACAAGTTAAACATCCTACCTGAACGCAAAGTGTTTCTTGAACACCCCGCGTCGACACTGGAGAAGACGGACAAAAGCTCAAGAGAGTCCACCAAACAGAGGTAGGAGGAGAGGAGGAGCGGAGGAGAGGTTAGCGAGGCAGCTGGAGAGGAGCGTGCATGCAGGCAGCTGTCAAACTAACTAATGGAGACATCACTTCGCTCTCACTGGCTCACTGTGCCCTCCCCTTTCTCCTCTCACCCCTCCCTCTTTCCTTCTCTCATACTCCCCCAACCCCGCCCCCATCTTCTGTCCTTCCTATTCATGTTCTCTCTCTCTCCATCTCTCTCTCTCTCTCTCCCCATCTCTCTCTCATCCTGTCCCAGCCTCTCATCTGTTCATCCCGTGTGACATAACGCAGAGTAAGAATGTGCCCTTGTTTGGAGCTGGGGCAGCGTCGTGTTCATGTTATGAGAGAGCATCATGGCCATGATGGCGAGTGAACCAGCGGTTAACGCATCAAGTCACATGACCCGTGTTGGCGTGACCTGGTTCATGCGGAGCCATCTGTGACGCAGTGCTCTACTTATGACAGCGGGAGAGCACCAAAGTCTCGCAAGCGATACTCTCTATCTACTATCGCAAGGCCACACTCCAATGTGATTCAGAGTTCACTTGTTCGGTTGTCAGAGAGACATACTATGCTGTGAAGTTAGGGAACAGATAGCTGCAGAGGTATACTATGCTGTGATGTTAGGGAACAGATAGCTGCAGAGGTATACTATGCTGTGTGATGTTAGGGAACAGATAGCTGCAGAGGTATACTATGCTGTGTGATGTTAGGGAACAGATAGCTGCAGAGGTATACTATGCTGTGTGATGTTAGGGAACAGATATCTGCAGAGGTATACTATGCTGTGTGGTGTTAGGGAACAGATAGCTGCAGAGGTATACTATGCTGTGTGATGTTAGGGAACAGATATCTGCAGAGGTATACTATGCTGTGTGGTGTTAGGGAACAGATAGCTGCAGAGGTATACTATGCTGTGATGTTAGGGAACAGATAGCTGCAGAGGTATACTATGATGTGATGTTAGGGAACAGATATCTGCAGAGGTATAGTATGCTGTGATGTTAGGGAACAGATAGCTGCAGAGGTATAGTATGCTGTGATGTTAGGGAACAGATAGCTGCAGAGGTATAGTATGCTGTGATGTTAGGGAACAGATAGCTGCAGAGGTATACTATGCTGTGTGATGTTAGGGAACAGATAGCTGCAGAGGTATAGTATGCTGTGATGTTAGGGAACAGATAGCTGCAGAGGTATACTATGCTGTGTGATGTTAGGGAACAGATAGCTGCAGAGGTATAGTATGCTGTGATGTTAGGGAACAGATAGCTGCAGAGGTATAGTATGCTGTGATGTTAGGGAACAGATAGCTGCAGAGGTATACTATGCTGTGATGTTAGGGAACAGATAGCTGCAGAGGTATACTATGCTGTCATGTTGTTAGGGAACAGATAGCCGCAGAGGTATACTATGCTGTGTGATGTTAGGGAACAGATAGCTGCAGAGGTATACTATGCTGTGATGTTAGGTAACAGATAGCTGCAGAGGTATACTATGCTGTCATGTTGTTAGGGAACAGATAGCTGCAGAGGTATACTATGCTGTGATGTTGTTAGGGAACAGATAGCTGCAGGGGTATACTATGCTGTGATGTTGTTAGGGAACAGATAGCTGCAGAGGTATACTATGCTGTGATGTTGTTAGGGAACAGATAGCTGCAGAGGTATACTATGCTGTCATGTTGTTAGCGAACAGATAGCTGCAGAGGTATACTATGCTGTCATGTTGTTAGCGAACAGATAGCTGCAGAGGTATACTATGCTGTCATGTTGTTAGGGAACAGATAGCTGCAGAGGTATACTATGCTGTCATGTTGTTAGGGAACAGATAGCTGAACACGACACAGACATTTGCATAATTAATTTATTGAGTAAAGGACAAAAGGAGGTGAGAGCTGAACTCCATCCTCTTTTTTAAATAGCAGTGAAGTGTTGAGTCTTTAGATTAATTGGCAGTTTGTTGCTTATGAATGATCAACTCTGCATTAGGTTTTGATTGTCCAGGTTTTAACCCTGCAGAGAGCAGTTTCCCCCCTAGAATGGAGTTGTAGCAGCACTGGTGAAGCATGCGCGCTTCAGGGGGGGGGAAGAATTGCAAAATGAGTTGATTTCTAGATATAGTAACAAGCAAAGGTGCAAATATACTGACATTTTCCCCAGAAGACAAGAACTCAAGGTGACTTGTGACACTAGAGACATTTATCTAATCAAATTATCAGTCAAAACTTCAAACAAATGTTTGTAGATTAATGTTTAGTTTGTAATAGTTTGGATTATATGAAGTATAGTATTGTCAGGGACTGACTGACAAGACACGTTGCACATAACCCCAGTCTGGGATAACAATTCCACAACCTTTTTATTCCTTAAATATAATGATCTTCAGCCAAATGTTCAAACAATATGGCAAATGTGTCTGAACAGATTGCTGTATACGAGTTAGCATTTTAAGTGGAGGTGTTTTGTTTGTCCATAAAATCTTAAAACTGGAATTAAACAAAGATTATAGCAGCAAAACTGGTCAAATTTTGTCCAGTAATTTTTTACATGGTAATATGCACTCTGGGGTAAGCAACGTGTCTAGAGGTGGCTCTCTGATGCCCTCAACTGGCTTGTTTGAGTACTGTGCATCATCCTTATTTTGTAGATTATTTTCACTATATTTATATATATATATATAATTTTCATTACATTTCACACACACACACACACACACACACACACACACACACACACACACACACACACACACCTAAACCAAGTTTGTAATTGTTCAAGTAACTGCAGCACAGACCTATTTAAAATGAGATGAGCGCCTTTTCAAATTGAGTTTTTTACCCAGGTGTCGACAGAGGAATCAGGATTAGACTGTTGCCTTTGTCATTTGTAAGAACGATGAATATTTCTGAACACATTCCAAAATTGCCTAAACATCCTTAGTATAAATCAGGAGGTTGCAAATAATTATTTCCGATAGATTTCTGGGTAGCCGAGTACACCTGCTTTCCTCCCTAGCAAGAACAAGCTGAATCCCATACATCCCTCAAATGAGTTGTTCATGCTGCACACTAAGTGAACTCACCCATCCCCCCTGGTGGATGATGTAGTCGGCCTCAGCCTCCTCTAGGAAGCGCACCCCCAGAGGCAGCAGTGCCGACAGGGACTCACCCTCACTCTGTAGTGCCTGGAGCAGCACCAATGGTACTAGCACCTGGCAGAGTCAAGAGAGAGGAAACAAAGGACTTAACATGGCATACTTTGAGACATTTGACGGAGGCGACTGCCTCGAAATTCTCTATGCGGGAAAAAACTTTCAAGGCTTTCAAGGACTTGTGGGCACCCTGAAGGAGTGCAGAGAGCAGCAACAGGACAATCCTTTTCGCATGCCTCGGGCTGACTGTCAATGTTTAACTGGCATTTGCAGACAGACGCTAAGAGAGACTCCTGGTTGCCTCACCTTGCTCCAGCCTGCCTGTGTGTGGGCCGAGGCCTCCAGCGTTGTGTCCCTGAAACTCTGGTAGTCCAGAGGGCTGAAACACAAGCAACAATGTCCTGTTATAAAACATGAGAGCAAAGTACAGGCTGCAGAGGGAAACGCTGAGATCCACAGACAGCTGTGTCTGTATGCACCCGTATTCAGTAAGAATAGTTAGAGAATTTTAGCAAAATGCTTGGACCATCTGTGAAAAAATTTACTACCAATAGCTTTCTTCACCAATGTGTTCTTATAGGTGTCTAGAATCACCTCTCAATTAGTGCAAACCCAAATCCTCGTGGAAAATCCTGGAGAGCCAATCAAAGTTAAGGTGCCCCCAGGGCTTGGGTGAAAAATATGATAAAAATTAAAAGTCTAAAATGAACTTGTGGGGTGTCTAACTAGGGGTTTTCAGGGGTGCTGAATCCATTCCAAACATTATTTTTGAGTAAAAATGTCTCCCTGACCATATGATATTGGTATATTGGTTATTGTTATGTAAAGCACAGTGTATAATCACAATCATTTTCCATGAGGATTTGGGTTTGCACTAATTGAGAGGTGATTCTAGACACCTATAAGAACACATTGGTGAAGAAAGCTATTGGTAGTAAATTTTTTCACAGATGGTCCAAGCATTTTGCTAAAATTCTCTAACTAGAAGGAACCATGCTCCATGCAAGAACCACGCAACAAAGTATGCTTACGGTAGTTCTTGTGTCGGGTACCGCTCGGTGTCAATCATATCACTTTTAACTGCCGCGATCTAATTATTGAGTAAAGAGTCGATGTCGCCACCTTATAATATCAAAGCGGTGTGAACATTTTTAAACCGGCCCAACTCTATTTCCTACCATATTTGTGCATCTGTGGGGTTGATGTGCTTTCGCTGGGGATCATGTGACAATCACACGACCAGTTCACAGGCGTATTTAAAAGATGGCGTCTATATTTTGTGTGTGAAGAAGAGCAGTCGCTCGAAACATCACATGGTGGATGGCTAATAAATAAGCAAAAGGGAACTACAGTGTGCAGCCCTTCTCTTTTCATTGTTTGCCCAGATTAAAATGAGCCACACCGTTTCACAAAAAAGACAAAGACAATCAAAACACTGACTGACTTTCCTTTCGGGTGAATGAAATTGTAACACTCACCGTCGAGCAGATACACACATTTCCCTCATATTTTCTGCAGGATGGTGTGACACTTGCTGCATTGCCACCGCCCAAATATGTTTGTGTGTGAAACAGAAATGGTGGGAACCAGTGGAAGGTATTGATCACGTATCTTTAAAGGAACACACCAACATTTTGGGAAATTCGTCCAACGTCTATTTGCCATCTTCCCGATAGTAAGACGAGAAGATAGATGGCCTTCTCTTCCCTGTGCGTCGTGTAGTAGAAAAATAGCGACCTGCCCGTCGCGCTAGTTAGCTTTGCACAATAAATGGTAGTCATTGGTACTGGTCCTACCCCTGGTAACACAAAAAGGGAAAAATGCTTCCATACTGCTTACCTGGCGTAATCCAAGTCTCCACAAGCCCTGAGATGCCGAGTTGACTTGAAAAGAGATAATTTACACCCTGTTTTTAGCTGTAATCTGCACTGTAGCCTGGTGCTGCACGATGGTGGCTGGCAGATACTGTAGCTGCTGTGTTTCTACTACACATACAGAGAAGAGACGGACATCCATCTTATCGCCTTACTATCAGGAAGATGGCAAATAGGCCAATCTCCCAAAAGCTTGGCGTGTTCCTTAAAGTAGCAAGTGGCATGGTAAAAGAGGCTTTTGAGAAGAGAGAAGCAGAGCAGAGCACTGACCCAGTGAGGAGTGTGTGTACCGCTGCGGCCAGGTGTGTGTCCAGGTCTCTGGCCACACGGTCTCCCAGAGCAGCCAGGGAGTCTTCAATGGAGCTGTCCGGGCTGGCTGGACTGAACACAGACGACGTGTGGCGGTCGAAGCCTGTGCTGGAGAAGGCTGCGAAACACAGGGACCACAGGACACAACATTTAAGAGTCGGTTAGATTCCCTGCCTACCAACACGAGGGCCGCAGGTTCGAGTCCTCCGTGTTACCTCCAGCTTAGTCGGGCGTCCATACAGACACAGTTGGCCATGTCTGCGGGTGGGAAGCCGGATTAACGGTATGTGTGCCGGTAATTTTTGACCATATGAATTGTAACGATATACAATATACAATATGGCACACACCCCTACTGAAGGGATGTGGAGGCTTGACTCCAACCAGGAACCAGTGGTGCGTTTGCGTGTGTCCACTTACAGGCGGAGATCTCGTCTTCCAGTTGTCTCAGCTCATCCTCTATCTGGCCCTTTATCGCTCTGGTCCTCTCTCTCTCATTCTGGGCATCTCCTGAAAGAGATAAACACAATGACTCATCAGCCAACTGACACACACACACACACACACACACACACACACACACACACGGGCACAGCAGTTCATTTCACAAACTAAGCTAACTGATGAGCAGTCTCGCACCTTTGGCTGCATCTATTTGAGCACACAATATGAACTCACATAGCACATGATGTATAGTGGGGATGAGCATAAGGTGGCAAATGAAACGTCTAAATGAATTCTGGACCATCTGTTTGTTCTTCTTTGTCTTGTTTTTGGTCACGTGATCTTATTTCAGACAGTAAAACGTCACTTCAAAAATAATCTAACAGACAATTTTAAGAAATGTTACTCTAAAGGCCAAATTATCAATTGGCCGTCGTATTGTGGCAGCATAGTTAAAAATTCCACCCACTGTGACCGGCGAGCTGCGCCCTCACTGACAGGCAAGGAGACCCGTCAGTCATGCCCCAAACCATAGTCTGCTGCTTCCTCATCTATTTTACTCTTGTTATGGAGACCATATATTTATAAAATGAACATCTGCTGTATTGAAGAAGACTTGAAACTAGCGATTGAGAGACCATAAAATAAACTCATTAGGAAAGTGTTTACTGAGGCCATAAATCAAGTGAGAAGCCAGTCACGTCTACATACATATATTTACATACATACATAACATACATTACATACATACCAGTCTCTCACACACACAAACATTCTGAATGCAGCCATTCAAATAGGAAACATCCAGTGTCCATTGCAATAAGGAAGGGTAGCACATCGATCTTTTCACACCTTCAACGTTCAATGTTTTACTATGCTGAAATCAGATTCAGTCAAATCCCCCATTACTTCTTGTTTGAAACGGCACAGCTGAACTAAGGACTCACAGCAAATAGAAATTAACCACCAACGACCAATAAGAATCACTGATTTAAATTGGAGCGGATTTCTCCTATTCATGAGGGAATCTCTTTTTTTTTGCCAAATCAAATTGTGATAGCATTCATTATTCACCTTATCCTTTGCCCATACACGGACGCTTCTGCATGACGTCATTTTGTAATCGTCTTTAGTAGATTACGCCTACCGCAGTCATTTTTAGACTTTTTAAAGCAAAAAATAATAATATATACAATACAAATATTTAACGAGCAGCAAGGACTGGGAGTGCTGGCTGTGCTGACACCGGTCGGACTAGCTATCTGTCAAACCCTACTGTAGGCTACTGGCAGTGAGTCGACGTGCTTTTCTAACTAACGTTTAAATGCCGACCGGGTACAGCCATCGGCTCCTCGCAGCAGAAACGCTATGAACATGTAACTGAAGTTGGCCGCAGTGTAGCTTAATTCTGAATGTTGCCAAACTTCATTCATTTTTATAGTGACGTTTTGTGTTGAAATTGGCCGCCAACTAGCGCTGAACCGGAAGAACAAATACAATTGCGTGTAACGCGGAAGAGGGAAAAAGTGGGCGTGGTGAATAAGGTGAATAGACCCATTTGACAGCAACCGTTTTGAGGTGGTAAAGCAGGAAGTAAAGCAGGTGTAAACCAATACCATTAATGATGGTTCCATTCCATTTGAGGTGTTCCAGTGCCAGCCAGGGCCCTCATTAATGTTATTGGTTATATTATACCTACCTGCTTTACCACCTCAACAACAGTTGCTGCTGTGAAAAGGGCCTATATGGAGGAGGACTCAGTCCTCTCACCCCTCCCTCCCTCCCTCCCTCCCCTCTCTCGCTCTCTCTCTCTCTGCACACACATCAGCTCTGGCTCGCTGAGGCTCCGTGTTGGTCTTTGGCGGGCCGGTGCTGTCTCAGCACTCAGTCCGGACAGACAGACAGACAGACAGACAGACAGACAGCCATCTAACCAGCCAACTCTTTAGCTCCGGGCTGGCCCATTGGCGTGTGACTGATTACACATGACATTGCTGTCAGAACTCGGAGCGCGTCGAGCGGAAAGCAGGGATCAGGAACTCCTCTCCCTTTCCCCGCCCACTCCTAGCACGCACACAGAATGACAATAAAGGCCGACAGGAAATAGAGGGGAATCTCTCCCTCTTTTTCCCTCCATCTCTCCCTCTGTTTCTCTTGCTCAAAGTGCCCCGGGGTCTATTCGGATGGGCCAGTCAGCTCTGTTCATATATACTGTGTGAACAGAACGCCTGGTCTCAAATGAGAATGGTCCTCCTGTAACTGCCTCCTGGAATCAAATCAGATTTGTTTCACCACAAATATGCTGTGGTCACTCACGGCTTCACCGCACAAGGTTACTTACTGCGTGTGTAAACATGACATGTTGCAAGTCCAGATAATTTAACCGGACACACAAGAGGTGGCATTTAAAAACCAGGTGTAAATGGGGTGTCAGATCCGAACCCAATGTGAGCCAGACTCCCTCCGGATGTGGTCAGGCCAGGCAGATGTGATCATCACATTCTGGTCACGACGCGTTTGGTGGCTAGTGTAGCAGACACATGCAGCTCTCTTTATCAGCTGGATTTCTAGGCGAAGTGTTTAAATAAGGAGATTTGGGGAAGTATTTAATAATAAGAGTGACATCACGGTGTCAAATGGGGGTCAAAGAAGTACCAAATATACACACTTTTTGTCCGCTGCACGCATAGGCAACACACGAGTCTCAGCAGAACTAAAGAACAGGCCTGCAGACTGCATGCCCGGAGGGTCGTTGCACAAGGCTGCCATAAAAGCCTCTATATAGACGGGCCAATGGTCAGCTAGTCTGGACACACGTGTGTTAGGCTGACATGACATTTGCAGTAACTGTCATGGAAGGACTCGAAGGTCTCGGACGTGTTTGTACGTAGCTTCACTTGACAAATGACACGTGCCGTTTATAAGCACTGCCACTGGCTGTTTGTTTCACCAGCTGTGAGGTCTGAACGGGCACACTACTAGTCTGGAAACGTTTTCCACATGCTCATATCAGAGACTGCTAAACATGCGACAACCTGCCTGCCTCGTGAATAGTGTTTTTGTCATTGTCTGTGTTTGTCTGTGTGTCTGTGTGTGTGTGTGTGTGTGTGTGTGTGTGTGTGTGTGTGTGTGTGTGTGTGTGTGTGTGTGTGTGTGTGTGTGTGATTAGCCCTTAGATACAGATACAGTCTGACTACCTCCAGAAATGACAACTGCACATTAGGGGTGCACCGATTGATCGGCAAAAGCAATCTGTATCGGCCGATTTTGACCTCAAACATGCGATCGGCTGATTGCCGATATTTCGGCTGATTGCAGTATTTATTTATTTTTATAAAAAAAAGCCCTATCACTAATCAGGCTTTCCAACGATATAAAATACAATGCCAATTGGTAACGTTTCCAAACTTTTTTTGAGGAGTTTATATATCGACGATCGGTAATCGGTGATCAGACGATGATCGGTTGGGCAGATATTTCCCGTAGGCGATCGGCAATCGGTGATCGGTGGCAAAAAACATGATCGGTGCACCCCTACTGCACATACATACAAACATACAAATACGAGTATGTCTTATAGCCATTAGTTGCAGTCCATCAACAAGTAGTCATTCCCCTCTCTGGGAAACTTGCAGTTTCATTTCTTCATTTAAGTCAGAGCCGTATAATAGAAGAGTTGCGACATCTCCATTCACTCCAATGGACCCGTTTTTTTCCTCACGAAAGTTCCCGGAAGTAAGGTTCTGGATTAAGCAGCGCTGTTGAGTTGCAGCAAACTTTGAAAGGATCAGACGATTTAAAGAATCAAATTGTATATTATCATCAGCTTTGTTTTATGCATTCAAATGTAGCGCGAGCCCCCTCCCTGGCTGTTCATTGGCTACATGAGTCACGCATTTTAACAATGACACAAAGCGGTCTCACCTGGAGCTGCAGTGGGGGCCTGTGACCGGGAAGCAGGCGGCAGTCCCAGGTAGTTGAGCACAATGTACTTGGTTTCATAATGGAAGCCCTCAGGCACAGTGGTGGTGGTGGAGGAGGAAGAGGTGGAGCCTGAGGCAGCCATTGAACAGACGTCGTCACACTCTCAGGCACATAGGTACATACAGTCGAAACTGGACAAGTGTCGCCTGAGAGAAATGAGAGCCGGGGGGGGGGGGGGGGGGGGGGGGTGTCACATAACAGCTGTCACATGCACAATAGAAAACATATGTCACACTCAATGTCACATGCATGATAGCACATGGTCCTGTTATGCTCACTAGTCCACCTGGTGAAGGAGTCAGGAAGGGAGAAGCTAAAGTCAATCACTGACCACATGCCTATTGATTCATCTCATTCAACAGAAGCCACAGTAAGAATAGCTCTAATGTGGATCTTAACACGTTAACTGCCAATGACGAGTTGACTCGTCAAACACAATCCAACCGTTCACTGCCAATGACGAGTTGACTCGTCAAAAAAAAAAAAAAAAAAATTTTGACGGTGCTACGTGGATCAATGCCCCCCAAGTCTCCTATAAAAATATTGGAAGTATTGAATGTGTTTGTGTATAATCTATTTTACCGACCAACTAAGTGGCGACAGTGCTCTCCCGACAGAGAGAAAGCCAACCAAAAACAGCCGCGGGAGAAAGCCATTCTCAAGGAAATGGCTTGGCGATTTTACAGTCATCAGTCACCAGACTCGCCCGAGAGCGGCCGCGCCAGCAGCAGCACACCGAGAGCGGAGAGCGGTGCTGGCGTGGGGGATTGCAAATTTGCATAATAGATTATGGGTGAAACACACTTTGAAACACCCGCAGAAAGGCCAGAATCGCACGCATTCCGAAAACCCAGAAACGAACGAGCCTCATTCTCATACTGTAGGCGAAAACGCTTTCACGCTGCTGCACACGGGCGCACAACGGTGGGGGGTTCCAAAAATAGACTGGGTGGGCAGCATAAAGCCTAGAATCGCACAAAGCTTCATCAAAGCTCTCAACCGAAAATCCAAGAAACGATTGAGTCCCATCCACAGTCCACACTCGCCACACTCGCCGACGAGGGGCCGCCAGAGAGGGAGGCTGCTCACTGCTCAGACAGGCAGGAGAAACTGGCTTGTGACAAACGCCACCAGACACGCCCACGGAGGGAGGAGTTTAAGGGAGAGGGTGTTCAGAACTATATTGTTCAGATGTCTGATCTCTCACTGATGCCAAAAATAAATGGTTAAAGTGACTGTTCTGCCTGTTTGATTGAATTTCACAAAACTGCGATTATCTCAGCTTCCTGTCTCAGACGCTGAAACCATGCTGTACTCAACGGCTAATATCTACATAACTACTAACTCTACAAACTAACTCTTTTAGACAGAGAAAGCACACATTCTATTAGTACTTTTGTGAACTTCGTGTTCACAAAGTCCAAGGAGAAAATTATCCTCGGCTCTTGTAAAATAAGCCAGAATCCTCAAAAAACGGCTTGGCAGAAGCTACCTACAGTAAAAAAAAAAATGGCTGGCAGTGAATGTGTTAATAAACTAAACTAAAGTACTAAACTAAACAGAAGGGGATCCACAGGGAGAGATTCACAATCACATGCCTGTTTCACACACATTGCCTGTCAGGACATTATGCTTGTACTTTACTGAGCCTCAAACAATTCACTTCAAAAGACATGTGGCAAACTGTTGAAGGTGACAAAAAGGTTATCTTTAAGAGGTGTTTTTTTTCTAAACTATTCTGGAAAAACTGTTATATTGTCTGACTGTTTAAATTCTAATGGTTTGACTCATCAACATTACATCGTCCTCCAAAAGAAGCTGTTGCAGAACATAGGTCAGACTGACACGTGTCAAGCCCACCAAAATGTTAAGAGAATAAATAAAACTTCCGGCCGCACCGTTCAAAATAAAACTCGAAGGCATTGCAACGATTTTCGAGCATTAACACACAAAGAGGAATCTGTTAGTACATTCATATAGTAAATACAATTACTTGTCCTTTTTCGAAAATGACCTTTTAGCAGCATGTAACGTTAACGTTGCTAACGTTAATGCAACAGACTCCAAAATACAATAGCGTTAACTAGCTATAACGTTAAGTTAGCGTTCATCAGATCACTTGGGAGGTCTCCTACCACGAAGTCAATTTCAACCATTTTAATCCAGCGAGTCACTGGCTAAAACGTTACTCACGTTAACGTTACGTTACGTTACAAAACTTCAAGCATGTCTGCAAGCTAGCTACAGCATGGTTTCACACACGTAAGACACGTTATGTGTGTAGCTTGCTTGTTAGCTAAACTAGCTAGTGTACTAGCAATCATGGTTGCACGTTATGGTGTGCTATTGCCGACTGTCGAGACACACACAAAAAAACTTAAATTTGACTTCAGATGAAGGTGGAGCAGGTTCTTACCCTCCTTGTCCAAAGTCAAGAGGCAACGCAGGGCTGACCTAAAGGCTCGTGTTGGAGATGAAATGTGCGACACGCTCCGGGCTGCAGTAGCTGTAGCTGGAGAGAGAGCAAGCCGACAGTGTGTCAGCACTGATAGTACACAATGTGCTTTGGAACACAAAGCGCGTGCGTCAAGCTGGCTCAAATAAAACATCACTACTTCCGGCCATTCGACTCCTCTACTACTACAGTTTTAGGTTGAGTTGAAGGTTGAAAGTATGTAACAGTGAATTCACGAGTGGACTTCCTGCATAAGCTGGTGCTGAGGCTGCCATTGCTGTTAATAATCACTTACAATAATGTCTGATGGAGAGCAGGGAGCTGCAGTGTGCAAACTGTTTTTATTCCTTTTTTAGGGAATACAAATGGGACAGAAAATTATGATTTGGTAAGACTTTATTTGGATAGTCCACCACCAGAGATTCTACAGATTATTTGTAACATTCAAAATCACCTTACCAACAGCTTATTTAGTTTAAATTCAACAATACAACTGTTTCACTTTGTCTGTATTGGCAGAAATGTCATGTCAGGCCAATGTCAAGACTTCATTTTAAAAGCCTTTATCGGCAGATACTGATGACATGCCGATATCATGCATCATACACAGATCCTATACCAGGGGTGCCCAAATTCTTTCCCATGAAGGGCCAAAACTCAATCTGGGTGGAGGGCCGAGGGCCAAAAATAAACGTTGTGGAATTAGGCTACATTAAAATGTATTGTTTTACAGAAAATTAACATTCTAAATCTAAAATAACATTTCAATAATAATCTACTTTTTATCTGTTTGGTAATTGTAATAATTTGCAATTGGTTATTTAAAAAAACATCTGCATTTGTGGGGAGCTTAAACATTTAATCAGTAAACACCCAGTTAAAAACAGTTGTATTTTCCACCTTTGTAATCAAGAGAGAAATTTGACTTAATTCACAACTTGAAAAATCCTCAAGGTACTTTGAAAATCAGCTTTATTGTCCATCTTTTGTAAACAATTTGCCAAGACAATTTGCAGTTATGCAATCTCAGGAGTGAACACAGTATCCGCAGCCACATTCAGACACTGTTTCACAAAGTCACCACCACCAAAGCTCGTCCACCCTTTGCAATCAGTGCAGATATCTGATAACTTGCCCGAGTTGCATTCTGGATAAAAAAAAATTGGGGGGGAGGGGGGTCCCCAAATCCGTGGCGGGCCAAAACAAACAGAGCGCGGGCCGGGCCCCAAATTGGTCAGCACTGTCCTATACTATGTCATCATATATGCATACTTCAAATTCATCATTAACTGCATCATACACTACTTCACTAGGTTATATATCATATAGGCCTACCTTAAAACACACACACTTAAGGGTAATTTATGGTCTGTTTTCCTTTTCATGGGACTCTTCCATTTTGACTAAAACATTTACCACAGACTGAGTAATTAAATGGTTACTCTCCTGTGTGGAGTCGAACTACCATGTGTGTCTTCAAGGCTCCTTCACGAGCAAAACATTTGCCACAGACTGAGCAAATAAATGGCTTCTCTCCTGTGTGGACCATGTGTCTCTTCAAGTTTCCTTCACAAGCAAAACCTTTACCACAGACTGAGCAAATTAATTGTTTCTCTCCTGTGTGGACTCTCATGTGTCTCTTCAAGTCTATTTTTTTGGAAACATTTTTTTACCACAGAGCAAACAATTCAATGGTTTCGCACCTGCGTGGAATCTCATGTGTCTTCAAGTGTCCTTTTTGACGAAACCCTTTACCACAGACTGAGCAAATAAATGGTTTCTCTCCTGTGTGAACCGCCATGTGTTTCTTCAAGTCTATGTTTTTTTCAAAAGCTTTTACCACAGAGCGAACAATTAAATGGGGTCTCTTCTGTGTGTGGACTATCATGTGTGTTTTAAATATGGATTTATAACCAAATCTTTTACAACACACTGACCAACTAAAGTGTTTCTTCCCAATAACGTCACTGTTTTTCTGTGACTCTAAACCTGATTGACTAGTTTCCATCCATTCGTCATCTCGGTCTTCAGGCTCAGGTTCAGAGGAGTGTGAAGTAAATGACTCTAGGGGTGTCACGATACACTCAGTTCACGATACGATACGTATCACGATACTGGGTTCACGATAACGATACGATACGATACGATTTTAACCATATTCTTATACACTTGAATAATGACAATATATGACTGGAAAAGTATTATTTTATTTGAAATGCACAAATACAAAACATGCTGTTGTGGGAAATTGTTATTACAATAACAACTAGAAAAAACATGAGATTGGAGATAAGGCTTATCTTGAAATAGAATGAGTTACACCGTCACTTAGATTTACTTTGAACTAAATGGTTTCTCAGCAGTATAAATTCTCATTATGCATCTTCAGTTTTTCTTCAAACTTAAACAACAAGACTTTTCTTAATCTATTTTTTATGCATCTTCAGTTTTTCCTGTCAAGTAAACAGTTTTGCCAGAAACTCAATTGAATGGTTTCTCTCCTGTATAACTTCTCATGTGTCTCTTCAGAGACTTGTTCAACTGAACTACTTTCCACACATTGAACTTCAACAAACAAAGACGTTTCTTAGTCTATTTTTTGGAAAAGAAAAAAAAAATTTTTTTTTTTTTTTTGCGATATGAGATTTCATCTCAACGATACATATCGTGACGTTTTACTATCGCGAAATTTCGTGGAACGATATATTGTGACACCCCTACTAGCTGGCTCTACATTTCTGGCTGGTTCTGAACTTCTGATACTCCACAGTCCTCTCCATCAGCTTCTGTTTTCATCTGCTCAGTTGAGCTCCTGGCTAGAGGCTCTGCATCTCTGCTCTCCTCCGTTTGGCTTTGATGAAGCTGTGAGGACTGAGGTTAAACCAGCTCTGATGACGTCACTGCCCAGCTCATGACCTTTCAAAGGTCATGAAGGCGTAAGATTACCAGTCCCCAGTTATAAAGGAATGCACGATTATCTTCTTCATCTTCACTCTTCACAGGGACAGCAGTGAATGGGAACTTGGTGATATCAGCCTTCTCCAGCCCTTGAAGCTGCTCTCCCTCCGGATTGGTCCAGAATTCCTCCTGTTCCTGTTCTGGAATATGTAGGCCTACTGGTGCGTGGCGAGTGGCAAGTGTTGTAGATCTCCAGGAGGGAGGGGAGGGAGGCACCAATGATCTTCCTGGCTGCTTTCACGATGCGCTGGGGGGTCTTCCGGTTGGCGGCAGTGCAGCTACCAAACCAGGCTGTGATGCAGCCGGTCAGGATGCTCTCTATGGTCCCCCTGTAGAAGGAGCACATGATGGGAGCTGAGGCTCTGGCTCTCCTCAGCTTCCGGAGGAAGTAGAGGCGCTGCTGGGCCTTCTTCACCACTGCAACTGTGTTGGTGGTCCAGGAGAGGTCCTCGCAGATGTGCACCCCCAGAAATTTAGTGCTGCTCACCCGCTCCACTGCAGCACCGTTGATGGTCAGTGGGGAGTGTTGAGGAGGGGCTCTCCTGAGTCTATAATGATCTCCTTGGTTTTTTCTACATTTAGGAAGAGATTATTCTCTTCACACCATGTGACCAGTTGGTTCACCTCCATCCTGTAGTTAGTCTCATCGTTGTTACTGATGAGACCCACCACAGTTGTGTCATCTGCAAATTTGATGAAGTGGTTTCCGCTGTGGTTGGGTGCACAGTCATGGGTCAGCAGGGTGAAGAACAAGGGACTGAGCACTCCTCCTTGGTGGACTCCCGTGCTCAGTGTGATGGTGCTTGATGTGTTATTTCCCACCCGTACCGACTGTGATCTCTCGGTGAGAAAGTCCAATATCCAGTTGCAGAGTGACGTGTTCAGGCCCAGCAGGTCCAGCTTCTTTATCAGCTGCTGAGGGATGATGGTGTTGAACGCTGAACTGAAATCAATGAACAGCATTCTCACATATGAGTCTTTCCTGTCAAGGTGGGTGAGGGTTAGGTGGAGGGCAGAGGAAATTGCATCATCGGTGGCTCTGTTTGCCCGATAAGCAAACTGAAAGGGGTCCAGAGCGGGAGGGAGGATGGATTTGATGTGGTGCATGACTAGCCTCTCGAGGCACTTCATGATGATGGAGGTCAGTGCAACGGGGCGGTAGTCGTTGAAGCCAGATGGTTGTGACTTCTTTGGCACAGGTATGATGGTGCTGGCCTTGAAACACGTGGGGACCACAGCTTGACTCAAGGAGATGTTAAAATGTCAGTGAAGACATCCTTGAGTTCTTCTGCACAGTCCTTCAACACACGACCAGGTATGTTGTCCGGCCCAGCGGCCTTGCAGGCATTTATCATGCAGAGTGTTTTCTTCACGCTGGCTGAGGACAGGCACAGTACCTGGTCGTCGAGAGAGGGCGGTGTCTTCTGTGCAGGAGTGGTGTTTTGTGAATCAAAACGTGCATAGAAGTTGTTGAGTTGGTTCAGCAGAGAGATGTTGCTGTCACAGGCCCGTGGAGAGGGTTTATAATCCGTGATGGTCAGGATCCCCTGCCACAGGCTCCGTGTGTCTCTGCTGTCTTTGAAATGGTGGGTTATCTTCTTGGTGTACAGGCGCTTGGCTTTCCTGATGCCCCGGGACAGGTTCACTCGGGCTGTTCTCAGTTCGGCTGCGTCGCCGGCTCTGAAGGCAGCGTTCCGGGTCCTCAGCAGTGTGTGAACCTCCCCTGTCAGCCATGGCTTCTGATTTGCCCGAGTGGTGGTGGTCTTAGTGACATTAGTCACATTGTCAATGCAGTTGGAGATGTAGGCTGTCACGGTCTCTGTATATTCCTGTATGTCGGTGTGTTGTTGGTTGTTTGTGGCTGCTTGCCTAAACATGGACCAGTGGTGGTGGTGTCGAAACAGTCCTGCAGAGCAGAGGTGGCACCTTCAGGCCACCGGTTTGACGACTTTCACTCTTGGCCTGCATGCTGGTTTTAGCATAATGGTGATGTGGTCAGAGAGTGCACTGCAATAGTGCATTGCAAAATATTTGTAATTACATTTGTAAAAAAAAAATGGGGGGGGGGGGGGGGTCATCTCGCCACTAGGGGGTGCACCCGTACTTCCCGCGGCCCTGGATGGTGGTTGGTTGGGTTAGGGCTAGTGTTAAAGAGAGTTCTTCAGTAAACTGTTACTGTATTCTCAACATTGTATCTCTATTGGTAAGCGTGGACCTTTCCTTTTACAACGGTGTCTCATTCCCTCCTCACTTCAGAGGCATGATTGCCCTGTATTGACGTTTTTCCCTCAGCTTCTCCTCCAAGCATTTAAACACGATGGCGTCCACTTTGAGGTCAAATTTGTTAGCGAACCAATAGCTGGAGTCCAGGAGCCAGCGGAACTCAGCGGCTCCATAGATACAAATGTCACGCACGTATTTTCCAGTGCACGGTGGATACAGAGAACCTCTCCATTTGATCAGTCGCTCCTTAAGATTTATGACATCAGGGTCTGAAATGGGAATCTGGCCTGGCACCCCGGGCACCCGGACCAGGGTGGCCCAGAAGTGTTCTTCTGGTGCGTATGTGTCGGTGGACCACACCAGGAGGTCCCTGGCCTTCTGACTACTGGCTACATAACTCACAAACTCCCAGGACAGGACGACGTACGCAAGCCCAACGAACACTTCCATACCGTGAGGAGCCGCTGCCTTGGCCCGTGTGGTTTCGACAGGCTCCCTGTGGTACTCATACCTTCCTGGAATGTTCTTCAGCTCATGCTGGAAGCTAAAGCGCCGTTTTTTCATTTCGTTGGGCCGCATGGATTCCACCACGTTTCTGCCATTCAGCTGCTTAAGCTCCATCACCAGCTCATAGTTTGACTTGAGGGGGAAGTCCTGGCCACACAAGTTGATGACATACTTCCACTTGACCTCTGATCTCAACAGGTCCGAGAGGCAGTTGAGGTTAGCTTTAAGCATGGTGATGTGGCCATACTCCACAGACTCCAGTTTGGAGGCAATGTGTACATTTGGGAAACAAAGAGCGAGGTTCTTTATGGCCATCCTAAAAGCTGGAGTGGACTTCTGGTCATAATGAATGCAATAGATGTTATGAGGTGCATAGATGGCGCGGAGAAGACTCTCCACCATGGGTGCCATTTTATGCACCACTAGGGAGTAAGCCAGGGGGAAACGCCGTTCCTCATCTGACACAGAAATGTCATTGTATCCCCGTGTTCTGATAAACGTCTGACAGTCTGAGGTCAAAGAAACGATGCTATCGTCGTCCACTGGCGCCGGAACAAGGGGGACATGGGGACATTTTGTCCCCCTTAAAATTTGGTCCCCCTAAAAAAAAAAAAAAAAAAAAAAAAAAAATTTTTTTTTTTTTTTTTTTTTTTAATCTGAGGGGGCAACTGCCCCTGACGCTTAGAGCCCACTTTACACTGTTTACACAGCCTGTGATGCTTGTTAAAGCCGTGATCATTGTGGGATTATTACACCTGAGACAGACAGACCCAGGGATCAAGTTACAGAGAGCCCACTTTACACTGTTTACACAGCCTGTGACACTTGTTAAAGCCATGATCATTGTGGGATTATTACACCTGAGAGACAGACAGACCTGGACTCTGTACTGCACTCACTGTCATTGGCTGCTGCTATAATCGTATACGGTTATTGTTATTTTATTTTTGTGTTGAGATGACAAGTTTTGCACTGTGTTTCGAAGTGATAATAATAATAATAATAAGTTCAGTGTTTCTGCCTGTGTTGCTGTCTGTTGTAGTGTAATTATAAAATTACCTAAAGGGAGAGCAGGTCACCAAGTGAGTGAGAAAAGGAAAAATACTGAATAATTACATTACTACAGTATAATCCTAATGTTAATTTAAAATGAGATATTCATCTAAATATGGCTAAAAATCATCCAAACGTCCATAAAAACGTCAATTTTTCGTCGGCGCCCTAACGGGCGCCGAAAAAAAAAAAAAAAAAAAAAAAAAGAAATATTAGAAAAAAATAAAAAAAAATAAAAATTGTGTCCCCCTTATTGCAAACTCGTTCCGGCGCCACTGTCGTCGTCCAAGTCAACGTTGACTTTCCGTCGTATCTCAAGGGCCTTCCCTATCTCCACAGGGTCCAGCTCGTAGATGGCAGCACAGTTGATGTCCTCATAGCTGTGGCTCTGGTTCCTGGAGGAGCTGTCAGTGATTCCATAGGGCTCAATATAGAAGCGGCTCCACAACACCACCACTCCCACCACCAACAGAGACAGACAAAACAGGTAGCGCATGCGTCCCACCTTATTAAAGGGGAATCTTATTTCCATCCTGCAGAAAAGGGGATAAAAAGGATTATGGCAATGAGATAGAAGAACTTGCAGATCTCAAGTTGCCCGAGTTGCACCGGTCCTACTTATAGCCTCTGCAGGGAAGGAGTTATGACATCACTGATGATGTCATAAGTCTATGACATCATCAATGTCTGTCATGAACCACTTCATGATATCGGATGATTATAACATCATTAGTGGGTATGACATCATCAGTCACCACCTATGTTCAGTTGAAGGATTGTGATGCCACGCCACTGCCGCAACGCCGCCCTATTATACATGTAAATTATAAATTATATTAGTAAGAACATTGCGCGCTTCACCTCTTCTTTCAGGAAGTGTAAAGAGTGCCACTGTGGGTGACCTAACGGAGACAGATCTTTTATTAGGTAACTAGGTCCCATTAATTGCCGTAATTACCTAATGATGATTGCCCTAATTACTTACTGATGTGATGTCACTCGAGCAATGTGGACATCATCTGGTGACATCATCACTGATGACATCACTCACTGTTAACCCCTACTGGCACTAATTTTGAACACACACACACCAGACCAATACACCTAGCTAGGCACCCCTCCTCCCCACCCCTCTCGAACACTGACTCTCTAGCCTACGACCTTCTTATCTCTATAGCTACGGCCCCTTTTCCCTTAACCCAAATCGGAAATGTGAAATGTTATGGGTTCTTCCTTGGCCTAATGCTACACCCTTCCACCAAGTTTCATGAAAATCGGTCCAGTAGTTTTTCCGTATTCCTGCTAACAAACGGACAAACAGGACCAAAAAAGCGGGAACAAAAACATACCCTCCTTGGCAAAGGCCAAAAACAGACAAGACCCACTTCTACCATATGTCATCTTGTTTTATTTTCTTACAAGGGTACACTTTATATAGGACTGTAAAGTGCGTCGATTCTCAAATCTTTAGGGAGGAGAGGAGGGGACAGTGTAATCAAAATCTGTCTGTACATTCAGATCTTATAGACGGGGAAGTCTGTGCTGTTGCTTTGGATGTGAACATGGAGGGAGAAGAGTTCGAGGGGTGAGACTCGGGTGAGCACCAGCATCGAGCATAAGGGGACATTCTGCAAATGGGAAGATGAATGAACACACTCTGTGGATATAATCATAGGCACATTTACCCCCCAACCCTCCCCTCCCCCAAGTCAGTTCCAGTACTAATGGCACGTTCCATTTGTATTGGGAACTAGGAATATCCCAGTCGAGTGACGTCACACCCGAGTTGACCACATTCCAGTAAAACAGACAGGAAACCAGCCAGGCTTAGCTCTAGCCAGGCTAGCCATTGTTAGCAATAACAGTTCATAACACATTTTGCGGTATTTTGAGCATACAATGTAGCAACATGTCCACAGATAGAAGTGAACAGTACTGTGTGTACAGCTGATTTCATGAAACACAAATGAGACACAAGTGCTAATAAACAGCTTTCACTACGACTTTCACTACTGTTGAAGCGCAGAGCTGCCATCTTGGATGGTGAGGTCGGGCGGGGCCTGTGAGGCGCCCCGGAGATCGGGGTAGGAAATCCGAGGTCAGGTGACGTCACAAGGGGCGTTCCCCCGACCTTTGACCGTGTCAATTCCTAGTTCCCATAACAAATGGAATGTGATATAATGATTGGCTGCATTGCTGCCTAGCAAGAAAGAAAACCTACCTACTGCACTTCTTAGTTTACCGTGAATTGGCTGAGAGTAAGCTGAACAAATCGGGGGACAGAACTTTCTTGTTCTGCTTTTCTTTTAAGATCATGCTCATTGTATTCTATAAATTACTTTTAAATAATAAAATTAATTACAGCATTTAAAGACACACATTTTACATTTCTCACACCACTTTGTTACTACGTCTATGTCTCTGATTGTGCCGCATGGTGGGAAGACACTCCGGCTTTCTCCCAATGCTTCTATCATTTCCACATAAAGACTGATAATAATCATACTAGCAGTTTCATCACTGATTTTGCTGTCGTCAAACAATCCCCTCATCTGCAGGACTGCACATGGCTGAGTGTGTATCGTTGTTTATGCTCGACTAGATATTAGAATAGACAGCGTCGTTGTCCTCAGGAGTGTCACAAAAAAATCGCAACTCCCAAGAATCAATTATTTTTTTCTTTTAGTGATTATGTTTTGTTTGTTACCCAAAGATTCACCCCCCCCCCTAGTTGCCATGCTGTTTTACTACAAACAGCACTACTCGGTCCTTCTCAAATATGACACATACCCAAGGAGCAGTTTGATTGGACATTGGGCATTCACATTACCTTCCTTGCATGGTGATACTATGTGAAGCAACTCTACAACCTTCCATGCATTCTGCTGTCAGCTGTCCACGTATTGTATTCAAAACGGGAAGGATTTGCACGTTATTTCTTTGAGCGTGACGTAAGAGACAGACTGGGTGTGTACTACTTGCAAGGCAGGCAGGCAGGCAGACGAGTCAGCATGGCGCATCCATAGTTTGATTAGACTGTGTTTGTGCATTTCCACTGATTGGAGATGGGAGGCAAGACGGGACATAGTGATGTGAAACCACATGATTTAAATACTCATTGCTGATCATTCCATTTCCCCACTTCTGGAGGGATCTACTCCACCAATGAAAAAGAGAGAAATACTGAGGATACTGTACATCATACTTAGGTGTTTTTCTATATTATCAAAACAAGGTTTGCAACTGATTATTTCTGTACATTAAAAACACGTGTTCCTTTTCGACAAAAAGACAAAGAAAAGTAACATTGATACTGTCCAGGTACACAGAGCTGAGTTATAGCACAGGCAGACAGTGTGTGGGGAGCTTAGATAGTTTGATTTGATTCACATACTGTATCGGACACTGTGTCAGTCCGTGGGGTAGTCCATTGGCTCGAGAGGAGTCCAGAGTCCATGAAGACTGAGTGAGTTTGAGCTGAGGTCCTCTTGCTCTAGTGTTGATCGCACCAGGAATGTCCTTTCGCATTCCGGCACAGCTCGAGCAACGGATCGAAGTCTTTGCGTTCTCGCACGGGATCGTAAAAAAAAAAAAAAAAAAAAAAAAAAAAAATCCAGGAAGAAATCGACATGTTAACAAAGAAAGGCAGCTTATCCAGCACTGATTTTCTAGTTTGTCTTTGAACTGCGAGATCCAAACCCACTAGGGGACAGCACAGGGAGTTTCTATGTTGTTTTGGTGCAGCACATCTGTCTTCTCGCTTTGTACAAAACGTCTATGAGCTGTCCGTAGCAACCTCCTGCGCGCTGATGTTGTCCATCATGACGGCATTGCTGTCGATGGGCTCCGGCACCTCTCCTGTCACCGCCACCCGGATCACCTTCAGCCAGCGCTGCTTCAGTTCCTCGCTCTCAGCGGCGAAGCTGTGGACGGACTTGGACTGGGAGAGGCGGAAGCTGGACGGAGGGTCGGTGGGCCGGGGGCTGTCATCTTCTACCATGTAGCCCAGGAGAGGGATGGTGCTCTGGGCCTTCACATCCTGAGGAGAGGGAGGGTGGTGTGAGGCAGTCGTCTCTTAAAAGTCAAGTCTAGTTTATTTGTATAGCCCTAATTCACAACATCACATGCATGTCCCAGAGGGCTTTACAGAGAATATGTCTAGCTAAGTCTAGCAAAGCACTATCAATAAACAGGATTGAACAATCTTATATTAGAGAGAGAGGGAGAGAGGGGAGAAGGGGAGGGGAGAGTATAGAGGGGAGAGGGTGGGAAAATGGGGGAGAAGGGGAGAGAACCTACGAGTAACTGTGTAAAGCCTGACATCTAAGGGTACATTGTGACATCATCAGTGACATCACAATTGCTCGAGTGACATCATTACTGACCAAAATCATCACAAATCTCACAATGTGGGACCAAAAACGGACCGTCTGGCTTGAGAGACTAACAGGAAGTGTAAATACAATCGGGTGTTCCGATTTTGTATTTACACTTCCTGTGACTCATAAACCTAGTCTGACTCATAATGTGAGTCAAACTATGTTTGACCAGGTGAGTCAGACTAGTTTGAGCAGGTAAAACAGTCGGCGTTTTGAACAGGAAGTCGCGATACAATGGGTCAAGTGGGCGGGGCAGCATAAGGTGGCATATATAGGGTTATATACAGGTTACAGGTTCGTTTTCCATATCTCTGCTGTCAGCGGGAAACAACCTATTTTGTTCAGCTTGATGTGACTGAGTTGATCAGTTGATCTATGGTTTTGAAAAGGTTTTCGTGAACTCAGGGGTCGTGGAATTGTTTTAACCTATAGAGGAGAATAATTCAATAAAACATGGAAATAACCAAATGTGGAGTTATTGGATTGGCCACTTTCCAAAGAAAGCAACATTTCAAACACGCCAGCTTTCAATAATCCTTCAGTAACATGGCTCCAGTGAAGAGCTGAGGTGCGGCTGGTACCTGCGGAGCTCCGTAGAGGTAGAGCACCAGACACTCCTTCTCGGGGATGACACACCACACCTTCTGCCAGGGCTTGTTCTTCTCGCAGTACTGCAGGAAGCCACACATGATGCTGCTGCCGGAGAACTGGGCCGCCTCGATCTGCACAGGGACAACCAACACCATCAAGGTCAGCGAGGTAAGATCAATGAGGTAGGGGGGCTGAGGTAGGGAATTTGCACTTGTTTCTTAAATTAGTCTAAACGATTAATCAATTATAAGAAATAGTTGCAAATACATTTTCTCTTGATTGATTAATCGATTAATCGTTGCAGTGAATCTACAGTGAAGCAATGCTAGCTCTTGGCTTGTGTGTGTGTGTGTGTGTGTGTGTGTGTGTGTGGGGGGGGGGGGGGGTCTCCACCCCAAACATCGTCTCACCTCCAGGATGCCCTTCTTCTTCCCCTCGGCTCTCTCCTCTCCGGTCAGGATGGAGTAGCAGTCCCTGCAGACTTTGTTCACCTTGTTGCTGTCGTACTCGAGTCGCACCTTATTGTCCGAGCATTTCCCACACACCACCTGCAGGGGGAGAGGACATCTCAGTCACTTTTAAGGCAGGAACACATCAAGCCGACGGTCTGGTAATGTCTTGGCCGTCAGTGAGCGTCTGGTAATGTCTGGGCCGTCAGTGAGCGTCTGGTAATGTCTGGGCCGTCAGTGAGCGTCTGGTAATGTCTGGGCCGTCAGTGAGCGTCTGGTAATGTCTGGGCCGTCAGTGAGCGTCTGGTAATGTCTGGGCCGTCAGTGAGCATCTGGTAATGTCTGGGCCGTCAGTGAGCATCTGGTAATGTCTGGGCCATCAGTGAGCGTCTGGTAATGTCTGGGCCGTCAGTGAGCGTCTGGTAATGTCTGGGCCGTCAGTGAGCGTCTGGTAATGTCTGGGCCGTCAGTGAGCGTCTGTGCCCCTAGTCTTTGCGATGTGTCCCGCACCGTTGGCTCTAGTCGGCTTTGTCGGCGAGCTTTTTCGATGTTGAATCGGCATCGGGCCCGTCGGTGAGAGAAATCACTCTGATTGGCTGGTCAGCTGTTTAAGCGAATCAGTGCATGAGAAGAGCACGATATCACCCATTTAGTGTGGTTTTGATCTTATTTTTTGCCGCTGCCTTTTCCTTTCTTCTTCCACAAGCAAAAGACCAGACAAGGGCTGACAGCGCCAGCGCCATTTGCAACTTTTTATCAGACATATTCTCAATTAGTAGCTATAACTGTATTACAAAACCGTCTAAGTTGTGAGCGAGAGTGGTGTGAAAATGGTAGGCAAACGCTGCTTTGTTTCCTGTATCTGGTTTGTATATCCGCAGTCCTTGGTCTCACGCAGGCACTGTGCTAGGTGACCGTCGGCTGTAGTATTTCCATGGGGTTCAAGTGCAGGTTTTTGGCACTGACACAGGCAACGTGAGGAGACGCAATAGAGAGCAGCAGGGATGACGTATTTTTGTAGTCGGAACGCGGAAGTCCCGGACTTCATGGTTCTCTGTTTCTGCCTATGGGATTTTTGAATGGGTTTTTGGCGCGATGCTTCAAATAAGGTCTCTGGGCAACGCAAGCTTAATCAAACGCGAACCAGTGTTCAGCGGGATACTCTTCACACATGAGGACCACTTTCATGAGTTTTGAAGCGTAAATGCGAGCCCTAGAAGTAAAAAGCTCATGCTAAGCTAATCCAGAACTACACACAGTGTCGCATAGGCTTCCACGTCACGTCACCACTCAAGCTGGAATGTTTTTTTTGTTTTGTTTTATTTTATTTCCCCCCCCCAATTTGTTATCCCATTTTTATCCCCCATTAGTGCTAATTTAATGTATTTATCCTGGTTGCTACTCCACCCTCTGCTGATCTGGGGAGAGCCGAAGCTGGCTCCATGCTTCCTCCGAGACATGGGCAGTTAGCCAGCCGCTTCTTTTCACCTGACAGGGGAAGCTTCACCGGTAGGACATAGCACGTGGGAGGTTCACACTATTCCAACCAGTTCCCCTCCCTCCGAACAGGCGCCCTTAACGACCAGAGGAGGAACCACATTAGCAACCAGGATATTGCATGTTTTGGTGAAGGGGTTCCTATATGAAGGAAACCCCCGGGAGGCACGGGGAGAACATGCAAACTCCACACAGAAAGGCCCTTTTGACGACCCCACCCGGGCGGTGGTCACTCGAGGACATGCGGACGGGCACGCATTCCTTCAGCGTTCACAGCGTCCCAGGTGGGAATCGAACCCAGGACCTTCGAGCTGTGAGGCGACAGCGCTTACCACTGCACCACCGTACCCCCCAACCTGGAGTGTTGTTGATGTGTGCGCTGCTGTGCACTGATTTCCCCAGGGCGGAACCAGGTGAGGGAAAGAGAATGTCCGTGTTCGTCCTTTGAAGTGATGACGTTATTGACGTATAATATCCCCGTCGACTCAACAGTGTAGTCTCATTTAGCCGTTTGCTAGCTAGCCGCCCTTTTAACGGCACGTGAAAGCTTAAAAACTCATAAAAGTGGTCCTCATGTGTGAAGATGATCCTGCTGAACACTGGTTTGCGTTTGAATAAGCTTGCGTTAAACCACAGACCTTATTTGAAGCATCGCGCCAAAAACCCATTAAAAAAAAAAAACATTCAAAAATCCCATAGGCGAAAACAGTGAGGAACCGGTTAGCATCGATGTTTTCCGGACTCATTCCTGCGGCTCTCTATGGGCGGCCTTCGTTGGTGCTGTTTTTGCCGTCGGCCCCCAGTGTGTCTGGGACCTTACAGTTATCTCTCACTGCTCTGTGGAGTCAATCAACACAGCGTGGATTCTCCTCCCACTGCACAACTCTCTCTCCAGAGTCTAAGGTGCCATCGAGGTCGAGGCACCATGATGGCGCCGAGGCTGATGATCACTTACATAGCCACAGGCTCGACAGTGGTGTCTCCGTCTCGTCAGGGCGTTGAAGGACTCTTTGCACTTCATACACATCGTCACCTCGTTGTCACGGATCCAGCGCGGGGCGCGCTTCCCCAGCTCCGCCGTCTGCAGAAGAAACACACATCCGTCAAATCTATTCAAGTACAACCGCAGCGGCGTGTTTGGCTCCTGGAAATGGGTTTTAGACACAGGAGACATTTGACCCAATTCATGTGATTTGGGGCCGACGTTCTGTACTATTTCAAAAGCGGCACTAACCGATACTTCCTCCGCGTCCTTCAATGCAGACTTGAAGCCCTCTTTTTTCTGCTGAAAGATCCCAATGGTCTCCTTTAAAGCCTGAAGGACATACAGACACCAAATGAGCCACACTCATCCCAACCTCCCTACAACAGCGTATCATCGAAAAGACAATAAGCACTAAGCAGGTAATAAAACATTGTCTGTACCTTAATCCAGTCTGCCTTGTCCTGTTCTGAGCTGAGGAGGAAAATGAAACCCAGAAACACATCATAATAGTGAAACAGTATATCTGTAAGTTTGGTCGTTTATGCGACAGTCCTACTATTCAACCAGCTTATGAAATGTGATCCTCCCACGACCCACGTGCTACATCCTGCTGGTGAAGCTCCCCGCTGTCGGGTGAAAACAAGCGGCGGGCAACTGCACATGTATCGGAGGAAGCATGCGTGTGTCTACGGCTCTCCTCAGATCAGCAGAGGGTGGGGCAGCGACCGGGGCAGCAGGGTGGAATTGGCCAAGTACAATTGGGGAGAAAAGGGGGGGGGGAATCAGAAAGAAAAAGCGTAGAAAATACATTTGAGGAACGCTTTTTACGAAATACCAACATAGCAGTTAGCTGTGGTCAAACAGTGTATTTAGACACTGAAAGCATCATGATTTTCTATAGTTCTGGAGCTTGGATGTAGTTATTCTAAGAGTTAAGATGATAAAGTGGTCTATATAAGTGAAATTATGTCGGGTGCAAATTATACATCAACTTAGCTGGGAGGGTCTGGGACGGATTTTTTTTGGCACCTTTTTACAATGCCTGCAAATACAGCTCTATACTTATCTACAGGAACAGGAGAGGGATCTTTATATGTACTGTATCAGGTGCTGGGTTTAGTTCCAGCAGCCAGATCAGATCTCTTAATTACACCCCAAGTCCCATTGAGATCAGAGATCTCTTTTACAAGAGAGACCTGGCCAAGGTAGCAGCCACACAGAAACACATGACACACATTCAAATGCAACTTACACAACATGAATACAGAATCCACAATAAAACAGAAGAGCAGCTATTTAAAGACAACATGGCCGCATGAAAAGCAACCACATGCCTCCGTCACCACATTCTTTATGATGTCCTTAAATGTATGAATGGAGAGAAGTGCAGCTAATTTTAGATCATTTCGCAGATCATTCCCCGCCCACGGTGCTTAGTAGGAGAAAGCACTTTTCCCCAGATCTGTCAAAAAAGCCATGGTACATTAAAAAGCAACCATTTTGAGGAGCGCAGCTGGTAGCTACCAGATCTGAGACAGAGAAGGGAACAGAGGTAAGCTGGAAGTTTATAAATAAATAAAATACCCCAATGCTGACGTCTACGGGTGGTCAGCGATGTCCAACCCACCAAATCATACAGAATGCAATGGTGAGTCAGGGACTTTGGATTTGTAATCAAACGTAGCGATGCATGGTACACTGAATCAAGGCTCTGTAAGAGGAGGCTGCAGACAAGATGTAGAAGATGTCACTGTAGTCAATTAGCAACAAAAAAGTAGCCTCCACAAGTTTTTTTCTTGGCATTGAAAGTAAAACTAGATTTATTTATCAAATAAAAGCCAATCTTCACTTTGAGCTTCTTAACTAGATTAGCAATGTGCACATTAAAAAAAGCTAGTTGTCTATCCATATACTGTACCCAGGTACTCATACCCAGGTATGATGGCACCCTTTCAATGGATTTACCATCAGACGTGTTAATACTAAGATCATCATGCAACTGCAAGCGAGCTTTTGAAAATACCATGAATTTTGTTTTCTGAGGATTTAAGACCAGTTTCAAACCCAGCAGAGCAGTTCAAATTTTAATTCAGGGTTCCTACAGATTTTCATTTAAAAAATGCCATACTTTTTACAGACTTTGATTTGTTTTGAAGATTTTGTGTGCTGATCAATATGATTTACGGAGATAGACATCTTGCCGCTGCTAACTACAGTAGGTCATATCACTGTATAGATGAAGATTGTTCTTCACAGCCACAAATATTAGAATATGCGAGATGATTGGCAGGGTTCTTTTCATATTCCCAAACTATTCAAGACGTGGAAATGATCCAATTAATTTTTAATACTTTTCCAGATTTTCCAGAGAACCCTGGGAATGACCCTCAAATGACTGGAGGTAGATTGTGTAATGTGTGTGTACCTGGCCTGGAGCTCCAGTGTGCGTTCCTTCCCTGACACCTGGAAGGTGTAAGGATAATCCTCGTTGGTCGTCTCCAGGACCGTCATGCCTTCGATGCCGATGCGCGTCCTCACCGTGTATTTGGTGCCTCCCAGGCTGAACTTGGGCACGCAGTAAAACAGCATGTTGTTAAACTGACAGAGACGGAAACAAAGGAAAAAGCAAAAAGTATTTTCAATCACTGCAGCTGTAGATTCACATGTGACTGTATGGATAAGCAATATTCAGATTCATCAAATGACTCTGGACCGAGTTTAAGTTGGTGCCATTATTTTCTTCCAACAGGTGGCAGTCAAGGCTGCAGACAGGCCAAAGCGCGTGTGGGAGTGTGACTTAACCTCCCCTCCTGCCTTCTCCCCCCTAAGCGTGTGTTGCCAGCGATTGCCAGACGTGTCTGTACTGGTGGAGACCAGAGACAGACATTTTGAAAAGCCTTCAGCTCTCAGTAGTAGACTATTTTGTAGCTTTAGTTTAGTTTCTCTCTTGTGTTTCTGTTTTGAACTTACTTGAGATATCTGCTATTTTCCCATTTCCTCCTGGTCACTTTCAGTCGTATATCTGAGCCGTGTTCATATAAAAAGCTTTCCATTGACAAACTAACCAAAGGATTTTTATTGTGAAGAACTTGATACAGCCGTGACTTTTGACAGATGGAAATAGAGAGAGAGATGGAGAGAGAGAGAGTAAAAACGAAGAAAGAAAGAGACAAGATAATGAAATGGACAGCGTGACGTTGGGTTGCACGTCTCCAAAGTAGGATCACCCTGAACTTCGGCAGTTTCTCTCACCAGGAAGAGGTATCTCTCCATGGCCGAGGTGTTCCTGGCAGCGAGCTTCAGGAGGTGGCCCTCTTTGATGAACTCGTTGGAGGCGTTGACGATGTCCTCCTCCTCGCCCACCATCTCGTAGATCTCCAGCAGTTTCTTCAGATTCTCCTACACGAGGGACGGGACATTGGATTACAGTGGGATCTGAGCTGCAGAGCTTCAGAAGCATCAGGCAGAGGAAGCTGCTTGTATCAGTGTCTCTACTTACAGACTTCCGTATGGCACTGTTGGAGTGAGTGGCTGCCATGGCAATGATGTCTAATGATTCTGGGGGTGGGGGAAACACAAAGACAAGTGATGGGTAACCTTTAAATTGAACATAATATACAGTATCTCACTGGGAAAACCTGCCTGCGATTTTCATTCCAATTGTATTTGGCCAATTTCCCCTGCTGTCCCGGTCATTGCTCCACCCCCTCTGCCAATCTGGGGAGAGCCATAGACTAGCACACGCTTCCCCCGATACATGTGCAGTCGCCAGCCACTTCTTTTCACCTGACAGTGAGGCGTTTCACCGGCAGGCCATAGCGCTTGGGAGGATAACACTATTCCCCCCAGGCACCTCGAACGACCAGAGGAGGTGCTGGTGCAGCGACCAGGGCTCATGCCCCACCGGCTTCCCACCCGCAGACACGGCCAATTGTGTCTGTAGGAACGTCGGAACCAAGCCGGAGGTACCGCTGCCGGGAATTGAACCCGGGTCTCCGCAGCGTTAGGCGAGTGCTTTTTGCCTCTGCACTACCCAGACGGCCCGTTCCCGGGTGTTACTACTTACTCTCTGCATCTCTGCGGTCGGGGTCGTCCTGAGGCAGCTTCTTCAGGTAGTCTTTAAGCAGCATCTCATAGCGAGGGATTCTCTGCACCGGCTCCAACATGTGGTGCTGCAGTGTCAGGCAGCCGCACGCTTCTTGGCACTGTCCAGCAATAACCATAACGCCCATATATGTTTTAATACACATTTCATACAATAGAGAGGCAAAGTCACGCCCCCCTTCCAGTCAGGCTCTACACGCACCAGTGTGTGAGTGGTGGTGAACAGAGAGGAGACAATAATTATTTTTTATCCCGTTTGAATTTAGTCTACGAAGTAGAAGTACACATATGAGGTTTGTCAATTTTAAAGGATAACTTTGCATGTCAAGAAAGTCGCAGTTTGACGTAAAACTGTTGCACTATAAGTTATAAATGGGAAAGACAACGTTCTCTCCCACCAGGCCATGTTGGTGTTGGTGTGAGAGGTATTGTGCGAGATGAGAGATTTTATTTTTATTTAACCAGGGAGGACCATTGAGAGCAAGCTCTCTTTTTCAAGGATGCCCTGATTACAGCATATACAAGAATACCATTTCAAAATTGCAGTACATAAAAAAAAAAAAAGCAAAAAAAAAAAGCAAAGCAGATTGAGCGGTTTCATACAAAACTAAACGTTCCGTTTCAGTTTAACGACAAACTGTGACTTTCATGACTTTTAAATTGATAAACATCACATGTGGACTTCATGGCACAATTCAAACGGGATAAAACTAAAATTGTCTTTCACCGTTCACCACCACCACCAACAGGTGTGACATTGGCTCTCTATATCATAATGCTTTTGCATCGTATGTTAGTGGGACAGAGGTAACAGAAACATACTTATAATTAATCATATTTAGCTACTGACAACAACAACTGATACACAAATGTGAACTATAGTGCTTTTCTGTAGTGTGAAAACTTTGTAGCAGGACATTATTGCACATTATAAGACTTCAGCGTGATTTCCTGCCTGCGTCCTTTCTAAATCTGGACCACTTCATCAAATCTAACTGCAGCGCTCTCCCCCTTACATGATATTATTTAATGCTTTGAAGTTGGTTCGCTTAAAGGGATCCTAATTGATAGTAATTAGTGGCCGGGCCAGCAGAGCGGCAGGGCCACTTATTGTATTTGTCATTATTCTTCTTCTTCCTCTGAGGAAGTTGGATTTTCCATGCATGAAAATAAACCAAACTTTGCACAAAGGTCCAGTCCCATGCCAAACTTCGTTGATGCGAATTTGACGCCAATAGTCCTGATGGTGGCGCTACAGCGACCATCTAAATTTCCAAACTTTGAAAATTCTTAACAAATCAGGCATACGTTCTACGGCTTTGCAACTTTCACTGAAATGTACTGTAGGCCCAAGTGAGGAGAAACTTTTGTACGTTGCAACCTATGGCCAATTAAGAGTCCAAAGACCGCAAAACTGCAAAGACTGTAAAACTAATTAAACCCTACTCTCACATTTTCTCTTCAAACGACACCAAACTTCAGCATCTGCATCGTTAGACTGTCCTACACAGAAAACTCAGACAGATTTTTGATTTGATCAAAAATTTAGCCCACAGTGACTGATGATGTCACTGATGATATTTCCGATGTACCGGAATTTGTCACAAGCCAAGAACTGGCTCACAGTACCTGTATCTCCTGAATGATGGCTTTGAACTGAGGTGAGCGGTCCGTCCACTGCTTCAGCAGATCCATGGCTTTCTCGAAGTTCTTCACATACTCAGCGTACATCTTCAGGAAGGGCGTGAGCTTCTGTAGGATGTCCCCAATGCGAGGTTTGGATGTCCTGCATGGGGGGAAGCAAGGTCAATCCTTCAAATCTTTTGTGGACCATGTGACTTTGCAGAGTTAAACCATAACTTGGAGACCACAAGTTCCCCCGTATCCCCACAGAACTAAATTAATCGAAAAGCGCAAACTCTTCCACCAGCCTTTGTAGTTTATCATGTAGTTCAGGGTTTCTCAACTGGTGGGTCGGGACACAAATGTGGGTCACGGACCTGTTTTGAGTCGGTCACGGATGTGTGCATGATAAAAGAAAGTTCTACTCCTTGAGGATGCCGGCATCCGTGGCCGGTATGACTGTCTTTCAGAGGCTGCAGCAGGCTCCTTTTTAGAACCAGAGTGAAGATCCTGGTATTATATGAAACTAGAAGACCTACATTAAGGCATTAATTGGTACCCATCTTGTCATGCTAGCTTGTCAGGAAGGGAGCTAAATAATGCTCCAAAGTTAGGCTGAATCTTGGCGAGGAAATCTGGGCCGCGACTTAATGACTAAGGAAAAATGTGGGTGGTGAGGCTAGACCAGTTGAGAACCACTGATGTAGTTTATCTTTTTGTTTTTATTATCCTTATATGCTTGCGTCCTTTGTTTTCCATAAAGCCCTTTGTGACAATTCCATTAGTTAAAAGCGCTCTCCACAAATTAAATCACAAATCATTAAATGTGAGTTGAAGCTTACCATTCTCCCATACGTTTCTCCAGGTCTGGAAGTAGGAACTGGCTGTGAAAGGTGTGGATGGAAGTGATGTTGGAGAAGATGTTCTTCACCACATCTATGGGGAATGTTCCTTTACCTGCCTCCTCCATTAGCTTGGTACAGAACACCTGGCACATAGAAGTGATAAGTGATCAATAATAGGTTTGCTTTGCCTGGTAGACATTATCAAGATGCTAAATTCAATTGGAGCTTCACAGCAGACAGAAGTTCCTCACCTGGTCCAGCAGGTTAAGCCGAGAAACGTAGGCCTTCTCTGTGTGCAGGAGCTCGCTGGCGATCTTATGCAGTTTCTGTTCGTTTGTCTCCTGGGGAAATGGCACATGAGGGACAATGGTGAGATTTTTTAAATTATTATCAAGTCCGGCTTCCCACCCGCAGACACGGCCAATTGTGCCTGTATGGACGCCCGACCAAGCCGGAGGTAACACGGGGGCTCGAACCTGCGACCCTCGTGTTGATAGGCAGGGAATCTACTGCTGCACTACCCGGATGCCCAATGGTGAGTATATATGTGTACCACAACATGGCATCTCATTTCTTCAAACTTCTAATCATTAATGAATTAGTGAGGTGTGAAAGTGATCTTATTTGATTGTGCTAGGAAGTCAGCAGCATGGTCCATAGTCCAGATGATGACCGTCTCAGTCGAATACTTCACTAACGATGATGAATAACAGACGTTATATTCTACAGAGTTCTTTCTTAAAATAGGCCCTTGTCTGTTACTCAACACACTGAATAGAATTAAGACAGCGCTGACTGGAACGCTTAATGCAGGAGTGCAGAACAAACATGAGTCTGAAGGTCATGGGTTCAGTCTTATTCAATATACACTTCCACAATGTTGTCATTTGCAACTGTTCTGTTCCCTCCGTGCTTCGGCAAGTTCCTGTTTGGTTCAAGTCACTGATCTCCTTAGAAGTCGACAGTCAAAACTCCCTACTCTCTAAGCCAGTGGTTTCTCGTGTGTTTCCCGTCAGGGACCCCTAAACTGACCTTTATAAGATTTTGTCCTGGGCCGTCATCTGATAAGATTTTAGCTTTTAGATGTTTTATGACAGAAAGTGGATGAAACCCATGAGCAAAACAGTCATACATTCTGTCATTGTGTTGCTTATGAATTTAATTATTATTACCGTAATCATCCCCCTTTTTGCTGGGGACCCCCTGGAAGGACCTTTGGGGGTCCCTGGATCCCACTTTGAGAACCACTGCTCTAAGCTAATAGTTATCAGAGAGCAACTCGCTCCTTTAGACTCATGCTATGTTGTATTTCCTGCATTTCTACGAGAAAATGTTCATGTTCACAAAACATGACTGTGCTCATGCTGCTCCAGGCCTCAGTGACTCGTACACTGTTTGAGTGCAGCTTTGTTTTGCATGGCATTGTGTTGGCAGTGCACACAGCATGCTAACACTGTGGTGTGTTATTGACAGTGGGGTGATGGTGGGCTGTGTGACTTCACTGGCTGTGCTGCGGTCAAGACGGGCCTCTCAGAACGGGAAATGAAAAGGGAAATGAGAGGAAATCAAACAATGTGCTCTCCGACACAGCTCTGTATAACTGGGCTCGGTGCGAGAGATGATTAGTAAAACACTCATCGTCATATTTAGGAGTACGTATGTATTTTGAATTCTACAACCTAAATTCACACAGGCACAGTGAAGTCATGCGATGACCTTTAGGTTCACACGCCTAGCCAGTTTTCTGACATGGCACCAGAATATTTCACACTTTGCACAACCACAAGCAACAGTAACACTCTCTATCACTCTCTCTCTCTCTCAGTTGCCGGCTATTAGCCTTGAGGGCAACTAGCTCAGCCCAAGTGCTTCAGATTTACACGTCATGTTTCTTGAATCTGTTTTCAAATTCACTGTCTCACAATGAGAAAAATGTGCTTCATGATGGTTTTCAAATACTAAGGCTTCATTTAATGGTATATTTCTTGAATGAATGTTTTATTAGAGGTATGTATTTTATAGCAGAGATTGTGATCATAACAATGTCTGCAACCTTTATTAAGTCGGTATTTGCAGTATAGATACAATAGCACTGATTGTAGCATCAACTAGCTTGAAATGCCGAGGTGCTGAGGGGGTTAGGGCGTACACTTAGCCTACTTGAACTGTAAACTGCTATCTATGTTTTATTGTTGTTGTTTTTTTACATCTTGTGTATGTGATACTATGTGGTTTTATGCTTGCTGCAATACAAATCGCTCTTTGGGGACAAATAATGAACTTGAACTTGAATGGAAAATGTTCATATGCAGAACAGTCACACCATGCTGGGTGACAGTAGCAGTTCCGCTAATTTAAACGTTGTCTCCTTGCTGAGTGGAGGCACAACACCACACAAACCTGGCTGACACAGTGACTGGAAGGTTTTATGCGGTTGCTAACGTCCAGTTGTGATGTATTAACTGAAGATAATCAGAAACTGAAAAATTTAGAGATTTTTGAAAATGGAATAAAGAATAACTGAATTTTAACTCCATGCATCAAATAGCTTGATAAAAGCATAGAGGTCAAATGTAACTGAATGTTGTAGAGATGTGAAAGCATTGGTAAGTTTTGCCTTGACAAAGTCAAACGTGTGTGTTCAGTATGAGCATTAGAATATGGAGCCAGTAGCTCAAATGATGGCATAGATGAGTACCACTTAACTTGGAACTTAAGATTAATATACTTAACTTAACTTAACATAACTTAAACCAATTCAACCTCTTACTAAACAATACAGATACCATTCGTTTCTCTAAAGCAATGTCCCTTATGGTTTAACAAAGTTTCAGCTGGCAGTCGAAAGGCCTTCGGCTAGGAGCACCAACTGCAGATGGCTTCCACTGTACAGTATACATACAGTACAGTGGTTTCAGGCCTGAGAAAGCAGAGAGTGATCTGAACTCCAGATATTTATAGTCAGTCGACAACAGCAGGCACCACAGGCTCCCATGGGGGTCCGCCCAGCCACGAACCCAGCTGCTGGAGACCTCCACATATGTTTGGTCTTCACGGAAAATAACCCCTCTAGTATCTACTACATGGCATCAGGAAAATAACCCCTCTAGTATCTACTACATGGCATCAGGAAAATAACCCCTCTAGTATCTACTACATGGCATCAGGAAAATAACCCCTCTAGTATCTACTACATCAGATCAGGAAAATAACCCCTCTAGTATCTACTACATGGCATCAGGAAAATAACCCCTCTAGTATCTACTACATGGCATCAGGAAAATAACCCCTCTAGTATCTACTACATGGCATCAGGAAAATAACCCCTCTAGTATCTACTACATCAGATCAGGAAAATAACCCCTCTAGTATCTACTACATCAGATCAGGAAAATAACCCCTCTAGTATCTACTACATGGCATCAGGAAAATAACCCCTCTAGTATCTACTACATCGCATCAGGTAAATAACCCCTCTAGTATCTACTACATGGCATCAGGTAAATAACCCCTCTAGTATCTACTACATCAGATCAGGAAAATAACCCCTCTAGTATATACTACATCAGATCAGGTAAATAACTCCTCTAGTATCTACTACATCAGATCAGGTAAATAACTCCTCTAGTATCTACTACATCAGATCAGGAAAATAACCCCTCTAGTATCTACTACATCAGATCAGGAAAATAACCCCTCTAGTATCTACTACATCAGATCAGGAAAATAACCCCTCTAGTATCTACTACATCAGATCAGGAAAATAACCCCTCTAGTATCTACTACATCAGATCAGGTAAATAACTCCTCTAGTATCTACTACATCAGATCAGGAAAATAACCCCTCTAGTATCTACTACATCAGATCAGGAAAATAACCCCTCTAGTATCTACTACATCAGATCAGGTAAATAACTCCTCTAGTATCTACTACATCAGATCAGGAAAATAACCCCTCTAGTATCTACTACATCGGATCAGGAAAATAACCCCTCTAGTATCTACTACATGGCATCAGGCTGACGGATGGAGACACACAGTTTGCTTGCAAGTTGCAACTCTATCCTCAGTGTTGGAGTAGTAGCTCAGAGAATACCTCTATTGGGTACTGTAGAGGTAAAAGCATTCTCCTACCACCAGGGTAGAGTAGAGGTACGTAAAAGCACTCTCCTATCACCACCGAGACCCGGGTTCAATTCCCGGCAGCGGTGCTTCCGACTTGCTCAGACATTCCTACTGACACAATTGGCCGTGTCTGTGGGTGGGAAGCCGGTGGGAGTATGAGTGCTGGTCGCTGCACTAGCACCTCCTCTGGTCGGTCGGGGCACTTGTTCAGGGGGAGTGGAACTGGAGGAATAGTGTGATCCTGCACGCGCTACATCCTGCTTGTGAAACAAAATATTTGCACAACAAGATCTTCTGATAAATAAGCATCAGTCATGTGGATATACAGTAAGTGGGTAAAGACAAATGATAGAACAGCTAGAACAGTCTGGTGAGTTCAGAAACTGGCATCACTTTACTTACTGTAATGCAGCCTTTAACACCAGGAAAAGACAACACACAATAATGTTACAATATCCAAAATGAAAGAGGATATCTAGTCTCATATCACAATATCGATATAATATCGCTATATTAGCCAGGCCCTATCTAAATCTGTACAAAGAAACAATACCCGTGTGGCCATACCTTGTGTTCTGCACCGTCTTCTTCTTTGCACTGCTCGCTCTCCGTCTCTGCAGACCCACTGTCCTCGTTCCCTGTGTGTCTTTCTGAAGCAGTCCTGTCAGTGTGTGTCGGTGAGTGCTCCCCACTCTGTTCCCCCACGTCTCCATTGACTAGCGTGCCACTCTCTATCCTTACAGTCCCGTTGCTCCTCTCCTCCTCCTCCTCCTCCTCCTCCTCCTCCTCCTTCTCCTCCTCCCTGTCCTCCTCCCTGTCCTTCTCCCTGTCCTGCTCCTGGTCCATCTGGGCTAGCACCCCGTTAGCCGGCAGCTTGTGGGCATTATCCTCCCGCGGCGGCGGCGGAGGCGAGCGGTGGTTTTCCTGTATCCTGCCGGCGCTCTCCGACGGCCTCTGGTAGCCGCGGTGCGCCGGGCTGCAGTTGGCCGACTTGCTGATCTGTTTGGAGCCGCCGTCCCTCCTGTTCTCCGTGCTGCTAGAGGGACAAGAGGAGGAAGAGAGACGAGGGGGAAGTCGGTCAGCAGCGCGGCAGAGAACAAGTCACATACAAAGAATCTGTAGGGTAGTAGAGGAAAGAGCAGGAGAGAGAGAGAGAGAGCGAGAGAGAGAGAGAGAGAGAGAGAGGGGGGGGGGGGGGGGGGGTCTGCGCACAGGCACGCCGAACAGGGAGTGTGTGAGGAGCAACGGGCCGGGGACCAGCCAGCTTCTCCACGTGTGTGTGTGTGTGTGTGTGTGTGTGTGTGTGTGTGAGAGAGAGTTAAAAATAAAACTGTGGACGCGCACAAACTTCCCTGTGTGATGAAGGCGCTGCAGAGAGCGGAGATAACGCAGAGGGGAGTGTGAGAGAGAGCGGGGGGCAGAGGAGGAGCAGAGAGGTGCAGGAGAGAGAGGAGGCCAGGAGGAGGACAGGTACAACACCACTCCCTGGAGACATATCACGCTGCCCTACTTCTACGCACGCACGCACGCACGGCACACACACACACACACGCACGCGCGCACACGCACGCGCACACACACACACACACACACAGAATCCATATTGTATGCGGTGATCCTCAACCCTTTTCATATCAAGGACCCCCAATTCAGTCTACATTAGGACCACGCGCGGACCCCCAGTTGGACAGTCCCCCATTGAGATTGCGTTAATTGGACCCAAGCCTGAGAATATTTTTTATGTTCGATATGATTTTGTCCAGAATTCCAGAATGATGAGTGACTGTTAGAGCTGCAACAATTAGTAACTAAACGATATGTGAATACTACCAGTTTCTTAAATGTGAGTATTTTCTGGTTTCTTTAGTATTTTATGACAGTAAACTGATTGTCTTTGGGTTGTGGACTGTTGTTCAGGACAAAAGAAGACATTTGGGGACTTCATCTTGGCCTTTGGGGGAAAAGTGATCGTCATTTTTAACCCTTTTTGTGACATTTTATAGACCAAACGACTAATTGATTCGTCGAGAAAATGATCGATCATACAAAGAATCGTGAGTTGCAGCCCTACTGTCTGTATCGTGGGTAGAGAGATGACGGCGAAACTACGATCAAAACAGTCATTCTTCTACAGTCTCTCTAATTGTGTTCACTTCTTGTTAAAAGTTGACTGACTCGTCGATTTGCCGGGGCCCCCTGGTGGTCACTCCCCAAACCCCACGTTGAGACCCACTGCTGCTGTACGCTGTGCTGTAAGAGCCTCCTCTCGCTTTCATCTGCTGCTTGAGCATGAATGATATGGAAAAGCAATTTGCACAAGACAAGTTGATATACGGCAAAGAGTCGGAACACGCGCGCACACACACACACACACGCACGCACACACGCACGCACGCACGCACACACACACACACACGCACACACACACACACACACACACACACGCACACACACCATTCAGTAGCACTACATCCTGTCCCAGCTGTCTGCGAGCCAGCTGACTCGCTCTGTACATTGTTGGCTCCTCCTCCTCCCCTATGCTTCCCATGTTACAGCAGGCAGTAACCTACTTACTGTATCTCATCTCACTACTGTACATTTCTTCTCACTGTCTCTCTTCATTCTTTTTGCCCGGGCAACATTTCTAACGCGTACAAGCACGAGCAATATGCAGCCAGCAACACAAACCACAGATACCCGTGATGTCACGGTTACCGTAAAACAGTTCTGGGACAAGCAGCGGCTGATGTCTGAACTGTTGGAGGTGCGTGGAGCGTCTACTGTCCGGTAGAAACAGGAAGTGTGTATAAATAGGGGAACAACAGGCTGGTGAAACACTCTACAGATGAATCACTTCTGGGTTGTAGGCCATTGGAAGGTTTTAGGATGAAACAATAGCCCTGCTCAGAATGGTTCACTCATCCACTCCCCTCACGATTTCACATGTAGTGTTCATCATAATAGTGAACTATATGGGGAACGATCAAACCAGTTTCGGACACTACCTCACTCTTCTTCTCCTTCGGTAAACGCGACAGCATTGCATTCATTGTGGTATACGGGAGAACATGCAGGGTACATTCGCTGTTCAGGAGAAGTTGCAGTGCATTGTGGGTATTTTATAGTGAATCAAATTAACAGTTGAGAATTCGGATACTAGTAAGATCAGATCAGAAAGCGTACATTCAGTTTATACAGTGTATAAAACTCAAAATGTGTTTTGGGGTCAATGTGACTGATGGAGCAGGTCACAGGTCACAGGTCAGGTTATGTTAGTACTCTAATTAGTTTGCTAACAAATGATATAACTACAGTGTTCTAAAACTGTTGTTTGTTATATTGAGTGCATTCTTGAACAGCCAAAAGTTGTTGTTTTGTTTTTTTGTTTTCACACACACACACACACACACGCATGCAACGCACGCACGCACAAACTATGCAATTTTGCGGTTGCCTACTTGACTGTGTGTGAACACACTCCACGCAGAAGTGTGCAAGTTCACTTTGTGCAGCAGTTCCTCTTTACATATACTGTAGACCAGAGGTTTTCAAAGGGAGACTCCAAGCAGTTTCAGGGGAGGCCCAGTGAATGGAAGTGAACAAATATTAAATTAGTTATCAATGGGTGTGATTTGGAGATTATAGAGTCGTTTTTTGGGGATCCCCCATCCCCCGCCCCCCACTTTCCCAGAGTCAGAAACTAATAAATGCCTTCAGACAGACATTTTTAATGCATTTGGTGTAGTCTGAACTGAAGTATGTCAAACAGCAATATCAGGCTATCTTGGCTCAATTGTTGATTGTCTATGGGAATAGACAAATAACATAATCATGATCCCATAGGTATCCAGAAATTGAGCGAGGGGGGGCACCTTTTTCCAAGCTTTGTCTCTGAGGGGAGGCCCACAGTCTCAGACTTTGAAAACCCCCTGATATAGAGCATTTGGTGACACAGGAAGGTTGTCCAGTACATGACAGTGTTTGAAAGCAGCCTCTCTGCAGGCTCATTAAAAGCAGCTTCACACACAGCATGTGGCGGTCTGGGCTCCGTGCAGGCGGCCAGCACCATGTGAACCAGATTACTATATTATTCACTTTAGGCTCATTCTGTTCCTGGAGGCTTCAGGGACCTTTCCCCCCCCCCACGTCTGAATGCAAAGGATACGCCACACCTGGTTCCGTGTGGCCAACCTCCAAAACGAAAGGTGAGGAGGAAACCTGGGATACGAGGTTCGATTCACCGCGGACACCCGGGGTCATTCCCCCGGCAGCGGTAACTTCGGCTTGGTCAGACGCTTCTACAGACACAATTGGCCGTGTCTGCGGGTGGGAAGCCGGTAGGCGGGTAAGGTATGAGTCCTTGTCGCTGCACTAGTTCCTCTTCTGATCGGTCTGGGCGCCCTTTCGGGGGGGGGGGGGGGACTGGGAGGAATAGCGTGATCCTCCCACGCGCTATGTCCTGCCGGTGAAACTCTTCGTTGTCAGGTGAAAAGAAGCGGCTGGCGACTGCATCGGAGGAATGTGCTAGTCTACAACTCTCCCCCAGATCGGTAGAGGGGGTGGAGGAGGAATTGGCCAAGTACAATTGGGGAGAAAATGGGAGGAAAATGTGAAAAAATCTGATAAAACAAAAAAAAATGTACTGAGGAATGAGTGGCAACAGACTGCAGTGAATCTTTGGTGCGCTACTGCTGCTGACCGCATGCTACTGCTGCTGACCGCATGCTTTGGGACTTGGACTGGACTGTATGAGCGGCTGGGACAAGGGCACCATTGTGTGTGTGCACCTCACCACCACCCATGGGCCTCCCTAACATAGAAGAGACCGCAGCTACAATCAGCACTGGGACTTGCCATGAAAGAAGACACAGCCGAACTAAAATAAGAAATCAAAGAAACCATAATAGGGAAACTTTGATCGTTCGCAAAATGTAAGAAAGCCTTAGTTACAGAAAATAGAAACATCTATTTATACGTGACAAAAACAGCATTCCAGATTCAAGCGGAACTCCTCGTGCTCCCCGCAGCCAAGCGTGCATTTTAAATCAGCGTGCAATGACAAAGCAACGGGATCAGAGAGGCAGACGCCGGTAAAGAGGAGAGAGAGAATGTACAGGAGAGATCCTACCTCGTTCTCCCAGGCTTCATCTGACCACACAGAGGTCTGTGTCTGTTCCACCACTGAATGAGCAGCTGTGTTCCCCCCCGCCTGTACAGATCTCCCTGCATCGCCTTGGTTGCTGAGCCACCAGCTAATCTGACCTCGCTCTGTCTACGACTCGCGTCTCAACTCGCATCAATGACTCAGGCTGATGACACAGACAGACAGACAGAGAGAGAGAGAGAGAAACTCGAGGACTTCTGCTTTTCATCCTATAAGTAGTTGGTAGGAAATGTTGGCAAAGACAAGAGTTTTCTGTTTGTGGCCGTTCGAGATTTCAACAGCCTGACTCGGCTCGTTCTATTACAAAAGCTATTGAGTGACGTATTGGAATTATTTCTGTGACAGAATATGAAACTGAAAGTGAAAATTAATTAATTGTTAAACATTACCATTATTTAATTTACAAGACATTAATGCAATTAGAGAATGTAAAGAATTACTATTTCGATCATTCGTCTCTGTTATCTCTCTAACCTACAATACAGACAGTCTGTTATCTCTCTAACCTACAATACAGACAGTCTGTTATCTCTCTAACCTACAATACAGACAGTCTGTTATCTCTCTAACCTGCAATACAAACAGTCTGTTATCTCTCTAACCTGCAATACACACAGTCTGTTATCTCTCTAACCTGCAATACAGACAGTCTGTTATCTCTCTAACCTACAATACAGACAGTCTGTTATCTCTCTAACCTGCAATACAGCCAGTCTGTTATCTCTCTAACCTACAATACAGACAGTCTGTTATCTCTCTAACCTGCAATACAGACAGTCTGTTATCTCTCTAACCTGCAATACAGACAGTCTGTTATCTCTCTAACCTACAATACAGTCTGTTATCTCTCTAACCTACAATACTGACAGTCTGTTATCTCTCTAACCTACAATACTGACAGTCTGTTATCTATCTAACCTACAATACAGACAGTCTGTAATCTCTCTAACCTACAATACTGACAGTCTGTTATCTCTCTAGCTACAATACAGACAGTCTGTATAGAGCATATTGAAGCATATTGAAGCATGTACATAACTAATATATAATATATATGGTGATGGTAATAGTTATATATATATAATTATATATATAAGATATGGTATATATATATAGGTATACATAATATGTGATGTAGTTTTATGTATATTCTTATTCTACACATCTGTAATGATATGTAGGTAATTCTGATGTATGCAATATCTTGAAAGGTACAGTATGTATGTATGTATGTATGTAATATCCAAAATTGTACCGTTTGTATGTCTGTACAGAATGTATTTTTTATACAGAATGTAAATTTTGTATGTGATATCTTGAAACTATGCAAGTTGTTTGACCCCAGGAAGAATAGCTGCAGCTCTGCTGTAGCTAATGGGGATCTTAAATAAAGACAAAGACAAAGTCTGTTATCTCTCTAACCCACGATACAGACAGACAATTCTAGACAAAATCATATCTGACAATAAAAACATTCTCAGACTTGGGTCCGAGAGAAAAACCTCATCAAATGGGGGTCTAATGCGTACTAAATGAGGGGTCCTCAATATGATTGAAAGGTTGAGAATCACCATCACTGGAATAGAGCGATTGCTTAGCCTCAAATCCTTTCACCCTTCAATTCCTCTTACGTTCCACTCACTCTCTCGCCCCCCTACGCACCTCGACGTATCCACAGCGCTACAGAGGCCCCCTACGCACCTCGACGTATCCACAGCGCTACAGAGGCCCCCTACGCACCTCGACGTATCCACAGCGCTACAGAGGCCCCCTACGCACCTCGACGTATCCACAGCGCTACAGAGGCCCCCTACGCACCTCGACGTATCCACAGCACTACAGAGGCCCCCTACGCACCTCGCCGTATCCACAGCGCTACAGAGTCTCTCGCCCCCCTACGCACCTCGACGTATCCACAGCGCTACAGAGTCTCTCGCCCCCCTACGCACCTCGACGTATTCACAGCACTACAGACGCCCCCTACGCACCTTGGTCCCAGTAAAATGTAAAAGATGCATCGGCCAAAATTCCTTTCTTTATTCAGCGGCAGTAGCCTGGAACAGTCTCCCAGCTGAGATTAAGACAATCTGCCCCTATCCCTCCTTCAAAGGTAAAGTCAAGAACTGGATCAGGAGAAATAGAACCTGGACTTAATGTGTTGTGTTATATTGTGGTATTATATTATTATATTATATATTATATTATATCTATATTATTATATAGTATATAATATTGTATGGTAATGATATGTAATGCTATAGTATATTATAAAATATTGTCCAGTATAGGTTCATGTAGGATGGATTTGATGGTAGCCAAGGTGACTGAGGTGGGGGGCGACCTGTTGTCGGCCAGCCAGTAACTGAGCCAGTGTCTCACTCGACCCTACATGTTATTAGATCTTATAGTATTTTATTTATTTTATTTATTTTATTTGATTATTTTTTAAAGTATGTTTTTCATTAGGATTTGATGGGTTTATTTATTAATAGCACAAATTGTCTTTTATCTTATTTTATGCTTATTTTTATTGGTTATTCACTGTGCCCCACTTTCCCATATCATTCTCCCCCCTGCGTGGCAGGCACACCCACGCATCACCCTCAGACTCTGACAAGTGCTTGTGGCACTCACACTATCACACACTTACACACATCCAGACATACACACAACAGTACACATTTTATAACAGTCATCACGAGGACCGCAATGGAAATAAGCTGTCAGCTTTATTGCGTTTTTATCCTTTTGATAATGGTGGGCCTGTGTATGTATATATGTATGTTGTATATACTGTGTATTCATTATCAATAAAGAACTCAATCAATCAATCAAAAAAAACCTCGACGTGTCCACAGCGCTAAAGAGGCAAAAAGCGTTGGGATTCGGGGGGTACCTGCTGTTCTCCTCAAAGCGGCTGATGAGGTCCAGGACTTTCGAGTGTTTGTCCCTGGCTCGCTCCTTGGCCAGGCCCCCCACTCCTCCTCCTCCTCGTCCTCCTCCTCCCTCCTCCATGCTGCTTTTAGACCCTGGTCTCTGAACGCGGCCCAGCGGGGACGACAGCTCCGTGCTCACCGGGCTCTGGAGGTGCGTTGGCTTGGGAGGCACTGGAGGGAAGACAGAGGAGGTTCGAGAGTAAATCCATGTATAGAGGGAAGGAGACATCCGTACCTTTGTTAAAGATTGATTTTGCATCTAAACTGATGAGACATGAGACACAGTAATGACTAGGGGGAATCATTGAAGATGCAGGTGGAAATGAGCCTTAATGATTGGGTGGCCCGCCATGAGGGAATGTTTCACTGTAATGCCAATTTGGAACTGAAGGGGGCAGCAAGTTACAGTGTATCTCAAACTAAAACCCTGAACCAAGACCAAGGACACTGCACTTGGATTCAACATTCAAAATGAAAGAGACAGGTTTGTGGGTGTGGCTGAGTTATAGGTTATAGTTTTTTCTTTTTTTTCTTTGACTTTTTCCGGTACAAATTCTGCTCCATTCTGCTAGAGGTTCACAGAAAGTATTGGAATGGAAGTTTGATGTAGAGCTGCAGAAGGTCTCTCGTGTCTTATCTGCAGAGAGATGATTGACCATGGTCAAACAGCAGAGGACCAGAGTTCAGGTTCACCGTTGTTACATAACGATCTGTTTTCACCGCTCCTCTGTGTGACGCGAGCGTGTGTTTAGTCATACATGCACTGAGTCATGGGTGGCTTGTGAATCATACAACGTACAGTTCCAGTAACAGCAGATACGCATACTATAGAGCAGTGATCCTCACGCTTTTCTCTATGAGAGCCACACTGGCAGGACAAAGTCAATAGAGCCACTTTGACAGCAAAACATCAAAAGCCACCCCGACCAAGTATACTGTATCTGCCTACTAATTTGCCATATAGGGCTCTACAATATACGTATATATATTTTCAAAATTCCATCCCCCCCTCAATTTTTTTTTTTCTGTTTTATTTGACCTGAATTCTGTGTTTTACGGTTTACGCAAATTTTAATCATTGTGTCTAATAATGTGAACGAATAAAACATCAACAATTTAATAAGATATAGCAGTAAATTTGTAATGGTGCAACACATGATCAAATGCTTCACTACAGAGTTAACACATACATAAAAAAAAACAATACAGCCACAAAGTCCTGAATGTATTCTTGTCTTGAATCTTGCCAAACTTTCCAAGGAAAGTCGCTGTTGGCTGCTCAGAAAGTAAGTCACCAGATGACGTACGATAATTTGCACGTCAACATGCAAGTTGTGGCGGAGCCCGTTTTAATATTACTGTATGTGCTGACTCCACCCGCCCGGGCCAGTTACGGTGTACGCCGCCGGTAGCAATGACAAGCGCTACAGTCCCTGCTCGCAGCAGAGGCAGGAGGGCTGTGTGTGTGTGTGAAGCACTCAGACCTCTGGAATAAGTAGAGAAAACTGGCATCAACCGTACCAATTTATTGCCAGATGCTTTAGGATTCAACACATTCAAGGTTCAAGTTCAAGGTTCAAGGATATTTATTGTCATTCCAAAACATGAAACATGGAAGGGAACGAAATATGAACTCAAGGTCCTGGTGGATATGTCAACTAGGATATCATAAATCATAAAATATCATAAAAACAACTGAGTACGAAGAAGGAGAACAATATAAAAACAACATATAAATTAGAAACATCATAAAAACAACATAATACCTGATGTAAGAGCAAGGGAAACAATTTAAGGTGCATGTGTTCGCTCAACACGGAGCCACTTAAAGTTCATTAACATGCTTCCCGTTGTCAGAAGAAGTCAGCAGATCGCTTTTGAGAAATAAAGTTGCCAGGGGGTCAATATTCTGGAATATTCCACGTTCAATTAATTATTTTATATCTATTGGCTGCGAGCCACCAATTAGAACCTGGCGAGCCACATGAGGCTCGCCAGCCTCGCAATGAGTAAGTAGCACACTGGCTTAGAGAGACATGAAACAGTGGGGAGCGCAGGTGAGCAAGCTACTGCTGAGACGCACATTCTGATCCAGCGTGTGACAACTGTGTCATTTTAACACACCCGCATGTTGTCTGGCTGAGTTGTTGTGGTGTGTTGCCACGGTGATGGTGTTATCTACCTTGTGGTTTGGGCTGCAGCGGAGTCCTACTGCCAGAGCCTCTTCTTCCATTGACCCCCGACCCCTTGCTCCTCTCGCCCGCCCCGCCGCCCGCCGCCCGATTCAGACACGCCCTCACGCTGGGCGGGCTCCTGTGCTCGCACGCCCCGCTGCTGCCTAGAGCTGGAGGAGAGAGAGAGACAGAGAGGAAGAGAGAGAGAGAGAGAGAGAGAGAGAGAGAGAGAGAGAGAGAGAGAGAGAGAGAGAGAGAAAGGGGAAAGAGAGAATTAAGTTAATGAAGACAAACTATGAGGTTCGTGATGTCACACATGCACATAGTCTGGCTTCAGAGTTCCCACGCTCACTTGGACATCAATTTGTTCTGTGTCGTTTGGATGATTGCTCTGTGGTATGGTCATCTGTAGCTGACATGCATATGAGGCTTTCATGGCTTTTAGTGTTGAGAAAAGGCTAACGGCCAACCTACTTCTATTTTTTCAGAGTTATTCAAAATCAAACTCCTATTCTTTTTTTCAATAACATAATTGATAGTTCATACACACTCCACCAGATGAGTGAGTGGTGGTGGTGGTGGTCAGATGACTTTACCCAGACCAAAAACCAACTAGAATTATTATTATTATTATTCATGATCTTGTCAAGTCAAGAAATCCAGATTAATTTGGGTGAGATTTCAAAATACTGTATATCAATTCCAATAGCAATTCATTTGTGTGAAATTCTTAAAATATCAAGGAAACACTACTGTATCAACACCTTATTTTGTTTTTCTCAAATCCACAAGGACTTCCCAGGCCCGTGGGAACCGTCTGACAGTGACTTCCTTACACACACACACACACACACACGCACGCACCCCATCAAGCATGCACGCACGCACGCACACACACTCGCACGCGCACACACACACACACACACACACACACACACACACACACACACACACACACACAGTTGAACTATTATTTGCACATGCAGCATACATTCTCATGTGAGGAACAGCACTACAGATTGGAGTCCCAGACAGCGCAGTTTATTATCCAGCTAATCATCCAGTTGATGATCGCCACTATTCACACTTCACTTTACCCAGCCAGCTGGCCACAGATGGTACTGCATCAGTGGAGCAGGACTATTTAGATATAGAGCAGGCACCAATTTAATGGCTCGACAGACACACAGGCAGAACAGACTGGCAGTGTTTACAGAATCCTAAATCTACCTCTCTCTGACTACCCCCCCCCCCCCCCCCCCCCACCACACACACACACACACACACACACACACACACACACACACACACACAAAGACATGTAGCCTAGCATGGTAAGCATCCATATATGGTACCATCTTGCCAGGGAGAAATAGGTGGTCTCATTGTTTGAAAAGCAAAGAGATTGTCTGTTTTCTGTCTCCAATTAAAGCGGTCACTTAAATGGGTATGAGTGATTTAACAAGTTGCCACTGATGCATAGCTTATGTGCAGGAATGGATGCAGCTCTGTTCTAGCCTGTTTGTTTGACCTTGTGGTGGTAAATCATTTCAGCAAAAAAAGAGAAATAGCACATAGCCTGTCCTTCATGGTCAATTAATCAGTTCATGTTTAATCCATCAAATTCTTAACGTCGATTCATCAATTCATCAATCATTAACATCCTTATAGACTTACACTTTGGCCACAACTGAAACCTGTGACTGCTGCTGTTGGTGTCTCTCGGCATGTGTCCAGTGTTCATGATACAGAGTCTACAGCCGGCTCATCCTCCCCTCTGTTTGGCACTGGACATTTTCCATTTTAGCGACATAAATCATTGTGAAGAGGCTTTAATCACAATCTCGTCATTTTCAAAAATAGACCAAGCTCGATCCGCTGAAAGGATGTGAAGTTTCAGACTCACATTATA
>NC_139636.1:10800562-10820562 GCF_964638095.1 Poromitra crassiceps | reverse complement strand
GTTATTCTGGCCCTGTAGAGGGCACCGTGGCACGGTGACAGGGCACAGTGTACGATAGAGAGGAGCTGCAAATGTAAGGTACAAGTGATCTAAATACGTCTGTCTGTGTATGTACACAGGTTATCCAAATATGATGTATATCTGTGTATGTACACAGGTCATCTAAATATGAAGTATGTCTGTGTCATAACTATATGTAACTAAAATGGAAATGTATATGAATATATTAATAACTAGTGATTGTCCAAATAAAGGCTAATGTGATGTAAATTTTCTCTATCAAGAACTTTCAACAATAAAACACCACTTTTCGGGGATTGAACAATAAACAACAAAAGTTAGAAAGTCAGTTTGTTCACTTCAGTTTGGTTCTGGAATCTGTTCTGAGTAAACCCTCTTCCCAAACAAATCAAAGATGAAAGAGGATCTCTCCAAAAAGAGAATTAACCAAACATCTCTGTCTCTGATGCTGTCTGAGAGTTACCTCTGGGACCGGTCAGTTGGTTCACTTTTTGTGCACCCACGGTATAGAGATCAACAGTCACGTGACGTCTCCATAATCCATATATATATATATATATATATATATATATATATATAATGTATATGTGTGTGTATATAGTGCTACAGGATCACTGCAGACTGCAGTAGAGGAATGCTCTGTTTACTGCCAGGCTAGCACAGCACAGGCTGAAGGAATGCATCAGTCAGGCAAAAATGCCTCTCTCTCTGCAAACAAACACAGCAAAAATAACTGACAGAACCATCCCAGTGTCTAACCGCAGGAGCTTAAAATAGTCTTTCTCTTATCTTTCTTTTTTCCCTTATCTTATCTAACACTGCTTTCAATGTCCAAACAATGTGGTTATTTACATTTTGCCCTAAGCATAAAAGTGAATTCAGTGAATGTTGGAAGACAGGTGTCACGTCACCTGTCTGACCTAACCTGTATGTTGTCACGCCCCTGCCTCCCCTCCCACTAAGCACCCCCCCCCCAACGTGTGTGCCGATACTCCAGCATGAGAGTCAACACAATGACACACCTGTCTGCCTGCACTGCGCTCCTCTCTCCACCCTGCAAGACCGAGAGGAGTGGCAGAGGAGTGTCTGACACGGCTCGAAACTAGGGATGTTAATGATTAGATGATTCAGAATTTGGTCAATCAAACATATTGATTAATCGACAATGTAATGTTAGGCTATGCTATTTAAAACAAAAAATGCTGAGATGATTTACCACCACAAGGGCACAATTTAACTTTCACCACTTATGCAGAGGAAGAAAGCCAAGCCAAGCAAGCAGGCAAACAGTCCAGTAAAGGAGAATTACACCCAAAAAGACAACAGTATTCAGTGTAAACATTGTAACTGAATGATGAAATACAACACGAGGTTGCTTGGTTGATTAACCTGTTGAGTAGGCCTAAAGACCTAGGTGTAAAAACCTGCATTTTCTATTTTGTGTTTTCTGTCAAAGCAGTTTTTTTTCTACATCTCTGCAGAGATGCAGTCACTTCATGGTGCAGGAGTGAAGCCAGCGAAGGAAAGAAATGGGGAAGTGCTGTAGCTGTTGCTATACAAGAAACAAAGACAAAACATCTAACACATCGAACTCCTTCATTCAATCTGTCTCATCAAATCTGTCACACTGTGCCATAAACGGGTTCACTGCTGTCACATCGTGGCTGAAGTGCGAGAGGGTAGAATTGAGCGCCTGACAAGGAACAGAGAAGGGAAAGTACACACACACATTCTTTACAGTGCTTAAGTAGAAGTACAGTTATTTGTGTAGAAAAAGACTCTGGTAAAAGTACAAGTACTGATTCAACTTGTTTACTAAGGAAAAGTAAAACAAAAATTGTACAGGCTCTGAAATGTAATCAAGTATAAAAGTAAAAATGTATTTCTACCGGCTGTTTCTGTGCAAAGCTAACTGTAAATCACGTCATATTAATATAATTCGAAGGCTATTAAACTTGAAAGATCCCCTCCAAACATGTTTTAAAATGTATAAAGACTCTACTTTGATTCATAATTTGTGTGATATGGGTTTTCCACCAAAAAGGTGCACATATAATGCGTGGAAGCTGGGAGAGTGCGAGACCAGAGAGACAGACAAACAAACAACGTTACGTCGTTGTCGTCTGTCGTGCATTGAACAAAAGTAACTAGCCTGTTTTGAAAATGTAAGGAGTAGAAAGTACAGATCTTCCTGTTAAAATGCAGGGAGTAAAAGTAAAAAGTTGTCAGACAAATAAATAGCCGACTCGGTAAAGTACAGCTACCTGAAAATCCTACTTAAAGTATTTGTACTTGGTTACTTCTTATCTCTAACAAGGAAGCAAGGCTGATAGAATCGATCATCGTTATCGTTTATTGAGCTAGTGTTATATGACAGGCTCAGCCAGGTTCCCCAGCATAAAATATTTTAACACTCTCACAAATCAGAGAGTCAAGGTGGGAACGTGCAAAGCTCCTGCTGCTCCTTCCCACAGTGTGGAGGCTGGGGCAGTCTGCCCTGCATCAACAGTGTGGAGGCTGGGGCAGTCTGCTCTGCATCAACAGTGTGGAGGCTGGAGCAGTCTGCTCTGCATCAACAGTGTGGAGGCTGGAGCAGTCTGCTCTGCATCAACAGTGTGGAGGCTGGAGCAGTCTGCTCTGCATCAACAGTGTGGAGGCTGGGGCAGTCTGCTCTGCATCAACAGTGTGGAGGCTGGAGCAGTCTGCTCTGCTTTAACACTGTGGAGGCTGGGGCAGTCTGCTCTGCATCAACAGTGTGGAGGCTGGAGCAGTCTGCTCTGCTTTAACATAAATGGTAAATGGTAAATGGTCTGCATTTATATAGCGCTTTTATCCAAAGCGCTTTACAATGAGTAGATAGTCTACATTCACCCATTCATACACCAATGGCGGCAGGCTGCCGCGCAGGGTGCCTACACACCATCGGGAGCAAGGAGGGTTAAGTGTCTTGCCCAAGGACACAGCGACGGCAGCTGGGAGGGAGCGGGGATCGAGCCGCCAACCCTTGCGTCATTGGCCGACCCGCTCTACCTCCTGAGCTAAAGCCGCCCCAACACTGTGGAGGCTGGGGCAGTCTGCCCTGCATCAACAGTGTGGAGGCTGGGGCAGTCTGCTCTGCATCAACAGTGTGGAGGCTGGGGCAGTCTGCTCTGCATCAACAGTGTGGAGGCTGGGGCAGTCTGCCCTGCATCAACAGTGTGGAGGCTGGGACAGTCTGCTCTGCATCAACAGTGTGGAGGCTGGGGCAGTCTGCTCTGCATCAACAGTGTGGAGGCTGGGGCAGTCTGCCCTGCATCAACAGTGTGGAGGCTGGGGCAGTCTGCTCTGCATCAACAGTGTGGAGGCTGGGGCAGTCTGCCCTGCATCAACAGTGTGGAGGCTGGGGCAGTCTGCCCTGCATCAACAGTGTGGAGGCTGGGGCAGTCTGCCCTGCATCAACAGTGTGGAGGCTGGGGCAGTCTGCTCTGCATCAACAGTGTGGAGGCTGGGGCAGTCTGCTCTGCATCTGCAGATTAGGGCTGCAAGTAACCATTGTTTTCATTGTCGATTCATTGGTTGATTATTTTCTCGATTAATCGTTTTGTCTATAAAATGTCAGAAAAATGTAGAAAAATGTCCATCAGTGTTTCTCAAAGGCTGAGATGACGTCCTCAAATGTCTTGTTTTGTCCACAACCCAAAGATATTCAGTTTACTGTCATAGAGGAGTAAAGAAACCAGGCAATATTCACATTTAAGAAGTTGGAATCAGAGAATTTGTACTTTTTTTTCCGTAAAAAACTACCTCAACCGAGTAATATCGATTATCAAAATAGTTGGCGATTAATTTCAATGACAACTAATTGATTAATCATTGCAGCTCGACTGCAGATAATCTCAACACAAAGCCCAATGAGACTGTCCAGCAACCAGATCATCTCAACACAAACCCCAATGAGACTGTCCAGCAACCACAGGTGAGAGATGAGAGAAAACCACATTCAAGAGACAAGCCAAAGAAAAACATGTGTGTGAGAGAGAAAGAGAGGACAGACAGAGAGAGACAGAGGGAGGGAGAAAGAGAGAAAGAGGGAGGGAGAGAGAGACCGAGAGAGAGACAGAGGGAGAGACAGAGAGAGAGAGAGAGAGAGAGAGAGAGGGAGACAGAGGGAGAGAGAGAGAGAGAGAGGGAGACAGAGGGAGAGAGACTATTGTAGTGACATTATAGTGACAATCAATCCCAGTGAATGAACTCACCAGCACCTCAGATGAGAGCGAACGTAGCCGCAGAGTATATCCTCTCAGAGTGTGTGTGTGTGTGTGTGTGTGTGTGTGTGTGTGTGTGTGTGTGTGTGTGTGTGTGTGTGTGTGTGTGAGAGAGTGTGTGTGTCCCAGAGGAGCGCTGGCCGGGGGGAACGTTAGTGGTCCCACGCGATCTTCTCAGGCACTGAAGTGACTGAGCTCAGCACAGGGACTCAGACCAGTGGACTCCTCCCTCAATCTTTGCCCACCCCCCCTCACCGCCCGCCCTCACCGCCCGCCCTCTCTCTCTCTCTCTCTCTCTCTCTCTCTCTCTCTCTCTCACACACACACACACACACACACCCACACACACACACACACACACACACACAAACACACCCTCTTTAAGTACTAGATGGCTTTAGAATGGCTCAGGAATAGAGGCACAGATGTACACACACACACCCACTAGTACACACACTACAAGCTTGGGCGGTATCCAAAATTGTAATATCGCAATATAGTCCCACCCTATACATATGTAGGGCTGTGCAAAACTGTCAAAAAAGGGAAACGTTCACATACACAGACCAGCCCGTAGGATCTATTCTGACAGGCCTGAATTGGCTGTGACAGACAGGATATGCGGGCTAGACTCACACTGCTGTAATCTGGTAAAATGCACGCATCTAACAGGAGCAAGTCAATGAAGTTATGGTGAAGCTGCCTGCACCACACACAAACAGCAGGGGGCGCTGCCTGGAACCACACACGAACAGGACACTCCTTCCCTGAATGACGCTCCACGCTCTCGGAATGAGAAAAACTCATAGTAGGCTAAACTGCGTAGGAAGAGCGAGCGGGTAGGAATTCTGGATTCACAGAAAATATATAGCGATATATATATACTGTACTGTAGTCTTGGGTCAGTGTGTTGGTGCGCTCTGTTTTGTTGGTTTTTAGTCTTGATGTATTCTGTGATTCTACTCGTGTTATATATTATATTTTATAAAACGGCAGAAAAGCTCTCAGCTTCTCAGCAAGCGCTGAGAATGCAGCGCTGCGCTCGAGCTGCGTGTCGGGCTTTCCAGAAAGCTCTCAGCTTCTCAGCAAGGGCCAGGATTGGCCAATGTCAACTTCAGTCTCCAGAACGATCCAATCAAATCACCCGCACGTTCTTGCGGTCCCGCCTTACAGTAGTGTTTCAACTGACTCTATCAGAATGACATGCCAGTCGGACTTATAGTATTATTATTATTATTATATTATCATACTTGGAAACCGTTTTATAAAAGCAATATAGCACTCGAGCAGCGTGTGTTGTGGCATATATCCCGCTGCTCAGCAGTTATCCCACTCGGCCTGCGGCCTTGTGGGATAACAGCTGATCAGCGGGATATATTTGCCACAACACACTGGCTCTCATGCTATATTGCTTAAATATACACAAGAGACAACGAGCTGCTACTTCTCATGCACCCAGTAGCCTACATACATTATTTTGTTCAAATGTTTAGGTCACCGCACTTGGTTGTTGTTAATACTGTTTATATCTTTATATCTGGGATCCCGCAGTCTGGCTAATGTGGCCATGCAGGGAAAAGGAATTTTGGGGTCCCCTGCTCGAACTGCTACCTCCGCGACCTGACCCCGGATACGCAGTTGAAGATGGCTGGATGGATGGATAGATACAGTATCTTTATCTCTTAATATCTTTGAATCTTTTTATATCTCTTCCATCTTATGTGCTTATATCTTATATATTTCTTCGAGCTTATCCTCTTCCTCGGTACGTTACTTGTGCACCAATCACACAAAGTCAATTTCCTTCTATGTGCAAACATACCTTAGCTTAGCTTATTTTCTTTTGTTTTCTCTTCAGTTGGATTTAGCGAGACACATTCTCTGTAAAGTCCTTTAGAGACATGTTTGTGATTACCGCTATATAAATAAACAAACTTGCACGCACGCACGCACGCACACACACACACACACACACACACACACACACAGACACACACACACACACACACACACACACACACACACACACACACACACACACACAGAGTACCTTCCCCAGAAACAAGTTGACGCAAGCATTTAGCAGATTCCTGTTGATGCTAAACTTTTTGTTTCTGTTCATTAAAGAAGTAAACAAAGGAAGCAGCACACAACCCAGAACGCTGCTCTGAGCAGTGTGAAGAAGAGAGGCAATATGGGAGAGCGAGAGATATGGAGAGAGAGATGGAGAGAGATGGAGAGAGAGAGAGAGAGAGAGAGATGGGGAGAGAGAGAGATGGAGAGAGAGATGGGAGAGATAGATGGAGAGAGATATAGAGAGAGAGAGATATGGGGAGAGAGAGATGGGGAGAGAGAGAGATGGGGAGAGATGAGAGAGAGAGAGATGGGGAGAGAGAGAGAGAGAGAGAGTTGGAGAGAGATGGAGAGAGAGAGAGAGAGAGAGAGAGAGATGGAGAGAGAGAGAGAGAGAGAGATGGAGAGAGAGAGAGAGAGAGAGAGAGAGAGAGAGAGAGAGAGATGGGGGGGGACTCTTGTTCTGTCTGCCTGGGGCATCAGTTCATCTGATCAATGAATAACAAAGCCCGTGTACACAGCAAGCAGCCTGTGGTACCATGCAGCCATCTTGTCTGTATACTAAACACAGAACCAACACAGGCTAATGAATACAAGCTATTATTCTAAACGTTAGGGTTGTGCTACAACCCAGGTTTTACGAGTGAGAACGAGAGCTCTCACTAGTGCCTTAAACGCTGCAACGCAGCCCTATGGAAGACTGTTATTTTGCTCCAAAATTACTTTTCATTAAAACCTGACCACCCACCCGTAGGTGGCGTGGTACCCCCTGGGACTGACACGGATCCACGTGACTACGTCACGTCCTGCCAGTCCAGGGCAATCACTCTAATTTCTTCCAGCCCGCTGAGATCCGACGCACCCCGTGACGCATCGACACAGCAAGGCTGGGTAGTGAGAGCTCTCGTTCTCACTCGTAAAACCTGGGTTGTAGCACAACCCTAACGTTTTACTTCGTTTCGAACTCAAGCTCTCACTAGTGCCTCCATTCAACCGACCTTGCTGCCGGGAGCACCCCACAGGGCGACCCGAACGGCACCGGTGAACCACGGCCATATGGCAACGTTTATGCCTAACCGTCTGACATATTAGAGTGGCAACGATACTACTTTCTTGCCACCGACAGCACCGCGTGCGCGAACTGCGCACCGGACACGTCGAGACTGTAGTACCTGACAAAAGTGTGATGAGAGGACCATGAGGCCGCAGCACACTTGTCCTCCACCGACACACCGCGCAACAACGCAGAGGATGTCGCAACACCTCGCGTAGAAAGCGCCTTGATACCCTCCTGGGGAACCTTGCCCACGGCAAAGTATGCCAACGCGATCGCCTCCACTATCCAGTGTGATAAGCGATCCTGGAAAGTGGTCCGCCCTGGGCCCTTTGCCCAAAGCAAACCAACAGCTGATCTGTAAAGCGTAAATAACGCGTCCTGGCCACATAGGCCGAGAGCGCCCTTACGGGGCACAGCATGAGCAAACGTCTCTCCTCGCCCGTCTCTAACTGAACGGCGGGGGACAGAATGCTGATAAGTCTATGACCATAGACCTAAAGCTGCATTAATAATCTTAGGTTGGTAAGCCGGGTTAGGTCGCAACGTAACCCTGCGCCCATCATTACCACACAGGCCTGCTGCACTGAGAGGGCAATCAGGTCACCAACTCCCTTTCCTGACGACAAGGCCAGCAGCAGCGCGGTCTTTAAAGACAGAACCCTTAAATCGGCGGAGTCCAAGGGCTCAAACGGATGACCCGTTAGCCCGTCCAGCACCGTAACCAGGTCCGATTTGGGGGGAAAAAACGCACCGCGACGGCGGGCGCAGTTTACGCGCCCCCTTCATGAGGCGCAAGACCAAATGGTACGCCCCCACGGGGCTCCCTTCAATTCCCCTATGGCACGCAGAATCGCGGCTACGTACACATTAAACGACTGCGGGGACTGACCCGCGTCAAGCAGGCTCTGAAGGAAACAGAACTGGTCGCACACTGCAGTTCACTGGATCCACGCCCTACTTGCTGCATAGTGCATCCCACATTATCAGGCAAGCCCTGGGCTAGCAACTGGTCCGGTTCAGGAGCCAGACCGCTAGCTTCCACCTGCCTGGGGAGGGGTGGAACACCTCCCCCTCCGCCTGGGATAGGAGATCGGCCCGTACCGGCAATGCCCAGGGCGGATCTTGCGCCAGGGAGACCAGGTCCGCAAACCATGTCTGCCTGTGCCAAACAGACTAAAACGAGCCGGAGGCGCTGTTCCCTCACCCTGTCCAACACCTGACGGATCAGGGGGGGTCGGGGGAAACGCATAGAGCCCCTCCCTCGGCCACGCGTGCGCTTTTAGCGCGTCATGACCTAACGGGGGCTGTCCTCCTGGATCGAGAACCACAGTGGGCAGTGTGTCGCGCGCCGCGATGCGAGAGATTGACGCAGGCGCGACCAACCCTGGCCCAAACCTGTTCCATCACCCGAGGGTGGAGGCACCACTCCGTATAACGGGGATTGCCTCGAGACAGCAGGCCGGTCGTAACTCCGCCGTACCGGCAGATAGACCGCTGACACTGAAAGGAGACGGGGAAACACCCACAGGTGAATCCCCGCTATGGTTCAGCGCCCCCGACCGCACACCGCCCTGTTTGTTCAGGTGGGCGATCGCTGCCCTATTGTCCGAGCGAATCAGCACATGGTGCCCATGTGTGAGCCGCTGGAAGTGTTACCTCCGCATGCCGGGGGGACTGCGGAGGCAACGTTCTCTTTCGAGTCTGGCCGCACGCGGACTTGTCCGGCAGTGCGGTCCCCAAGAGAGCTCCCAACCAACGATGGGCCCATGGCGCCATTGATGGTGGGCTTGTCCTGAGGCAGAGCCCGGCGAATCGCCTTCAGCTCTAGCACGTTTATGTGGCGAAGCTCCTGAGCCTCCCACCGGCCGTTCGCCGAAAAATGCCCGCAAATCGCACCCCCTCCCCAGAGGGAGGCGTCTGTGCGAATCACCATCCTGAGCGGGACAGGGCCCCACCGAGTACCTCTCGAGAGGTAACGGGGGTCCGCCCATATAGCCATCGCCCGCCAGGCCTGACCTGTCAGAGGAACCCTGCGATGACGGTCCCCGGCCGAGTCCAGGCGGAGCCTGAGATTACCATATTTGGACCACGAGGGCATGTGTAGCCTCCCTAGCGGGAGCACATGCAGTGCTGAGGCCATCAGGCCCAACATCACTGTGCACTGATGCACTGACACCGAGGGCACAGACCTAACGTCCTTGGCTTGCCGTCCGAACCGTGCGAGCCTGTCGCTCTGGCGAAAGGCTCGCAGGAAGTATAGCTCGAGCCCCAGGAAGGTCGCCGCCTGCGCTGGGACGAGGCAACTCTTCTGCCGGTTCACCAAAAACCCTAAGGTTTGCCGGTGATCGGTCACCACTTGGTATGTTTCGCGGCACCGACCCTCGAGTCGGCCGCTAAGAGAACGACGTTGAGATATAGGAAGACGCGGATCCCCCTCGCGCGGAGGGGAGCCACGGCTGCCTCCACGCAAACCGTGAGGGTTCGCGGGCTCAAAGACATGCCGAATGGCAAGCCACAGAACTCGTAAGCCTTCCCCCGGAAGGAGAACCTCAGGTATTTCCTGTGTCTCCTGACCATGTGGACATGGAGGACCGCACCTTCCAGATCCCTGGAAGTAAGAAATCCCCCTGTCTCAACTTGAACAGGCGGGGAAGAGAGCATTCGGGATGGGACTTCCTCAGCGTCTTGTTGAGACGCCGAAGGTCCAAATTTGGACGCATGGAGCCGTCCATGGCCTCCTCCTCCACGGCCAGATCGGGGGTCCCGTCGAACGTGGGTGGGCAAACTGTAGCGCGTATCCCCTCTGGAGGGTGCGCCGTAATGGGGACGGGGGAACATAGATGCTCCCAGGCATCGAGCCTGTTGGACAAGATGGTCTCTTGTGGCCAACGGAGCGGAACCCGTTCCACCACTCGGATCATACTCTCTCCCTCAATGTCCCCATAGGAGACAGTGAACGGTCATCAAAAGCAGAGAGCATATGAACTGAATCAAGTCTCTCTGCCCGCTTCGCGCTCAGAAGAGAGTATCACCGTCTCATCATCGTGGATAGCGAGACTGAACATTTTAGAAACACATTTCTCAAGTTAGAAACTATAGAAATGATCCTTGAAATATAGTCATGTTATTGCTGGGCACCGGGACCTTTCGATCCGGTGCCCTGATGGGGGGCGGGACGTGAGAGGCTACGCCCCCCCGCCGCATGGACCGTTCCGTAGAAGCTGTGCATGCTGGGGGAGAACTTCTAACGCGAGCTCCGCCTACTGACGCGCTGTTGTATCGAAGTAACCCCCCCCCCCCCCCTGCCGTGCGTCCTTTCGCAGGCTGGGGGGACTGCGGAGGTAACGTTCTCTCTCGAGACGCACGTGGACTTGTCCGACAGTGCGGCCCCCAGGCGAGCTCCCGACCAGCAATGAGCCGTTGGTGCCATTGATGGTGGGCTGTCCTAGGAGCCTCTAGCCGAGGCCAGGCCGTAGCCATGGACCAAGGCGAGCCTTGATGCTGGATATGAGACCCTGGGCGAGCTCCCGACCGAACTTGGGCCTTGGGCACCGAGGACGGTGGGTCTAAAGCTACAAGCCGCAGGCTGGAACTAAGCCCAGCCTTGGTGAGCCAACCGGTGGGCTTGACCTGGGCGCCGCCAACCGAGGCCAGGCCGTGGCCATGGACCAAGGTGCGCTGTGCCCCCAGCCAGGCTCCCTGCACTTGCAGGGGGCACCCCAACAAGGGAGTGCGACCCATGGAGAGCTCCCAACCACCCCGGGCCTTGGGCACCAAGGGCGGTGGGCTTGTCCTTAGAGCTACAAGCCAAAGGCTGGCACTGAGCCCAGACCTTGGCGAGCTGTAAGCCCTGCTGGACGCGTAGTGCCAGCAAGGAGCAGTATGTCTATTGTAGCGGAGGTATCTCGCGCCCAATGTACTTAGCACACAGATACTAACTGCACGGGTGCACGCCAGCTATCTGCAAAATGCTATCGTTCTGTGCTAAACAGTACTAATATTGCTATCTGCACCTATGCAAGGCAGGCTAGCTTTAACACTTCTTTGAGAGCGGACCTTGGCCAGCTCTCAAGAGCTTAGCTGCGGACCAGACCGAGGGTTCAAGGCGCCTGTGCAGCGTGCTCGTGCCCAAGGCCGAACACGCACTTAACGTGCCGATTCATACTCGGCCCAGTAGTTTACTAATAGCAAGCTCCCGCAGGGCGCACCCTATTAGCGGGAGTACCGCTTAAGCAAGCTAGCAAAAAGCACATGCTAGACAGTAAGCAACCCGGAGGCTAGCGAACGTGCGCGTGCAATGGTAACGTAAGCGGCAATAGCCCACCCCGAAGGGGGGGCACCAATACCCACAACCTGTTAACCCGAGAGAACAGACGTGGAAGCCACTAGCTAAGCTAGCATAAGCACTGAGAGACAAGCGTGCGCTAACACAAGCCTGCGCCCAGGCCAGTGCCGCGCGTCTCTACCCTGAGTAACACGGGGAAGCAAGCATGACCGCAAGCATTAGGCCAGCGGCCCGCGAAGCTAGTCAATCTCAGAAGAAACTCCACAGAGGGAGTTGCAATCTAGTAGATGCTAATTGCACGAGGCAAGCAAACACTTAGCAGACAAGCAAGCTGGCTAAGATGGCGTAAGTACTGAGAGAAGCGGCCCACACAAGGTGCGGGGCGAGCTCACCTAGCTAGCGAATCGCCCAGCTAAAATCTCAGACGCCAGTAAAAGCTACACTACATTCATGTAGGTCCCAGCAACGCCTGTTCAAATTAATTGTGCCGGTCGTAATCGGCCAGCGTAGCCTCACAGCTAATACAGCACCTAGCTGTTCCCCCCTCTCTGTGTCTAACAGGAAAACGGGGTTAACGTGCAAGCTAAGCCTGCACCGGTAAGAGCTGGAGTACTACACATCGCTAGATACTGGCTGCACGGGAGCAAGCTAGCTAACTAGCTATTTCACTGAAGAGCATTACTACTCTCGCTTAAGGCGCGCCCTACAAGAGGTAGCTGGCGCGAAGTACTTAGCACACAGACACTAACTGCACGTGTGCACGTTAGCTATCTGTGCTACAAGGTAGTCCAAGCTAGCTGCACTGAGCAAACTAGCTAACTATCTAACGCGCGAGCTCTAAAGCCGGCGTTCCTAAAGTACCTAGCAACAGAAGCAACCGCACGAATGCATCTAGCTATCTGTGACAACTGTGCTATTTAGCCTGTTGTTCTAGTGCTAACGGTACAAGCTATTCTGCATGTATGCAAACCTAGCTAGAGTTATGAGTGCAGACCTGAGTCATGCGCTCAAGAACAACGTTACCCCCGTTTCCGGGGAAACGTTTCACATCAACTGCACGGAGGCAGCTACAGTAACAACGGTTAACTAAGGAAGATACTCTTAGCTTTTAGATGACTTGTTCCGACGCCGCAGGGTGAAGGGTACAGGGTCGGTCTCCGAAGCCTGCTTTATCCCGTCCACGCGAACCTCTTGAGGCGGGCAAGTTAGCCGGGACGAGCCTAATATCTAAAGCTATATAATATAACTCCTCGTTAACCGCGGGAGCTTTCACAAACACGTCTTCTACAGCGGGTGGAAGAAAGCGGAAGTGATTGCCCTGGACTGGCAGGACGTGACGTAGTCACGTGGATCCGTGTCAGTCCCAGGGGGTACCACGCCACCTACGGGTGGGTGGTCAGGTTTTAATGAAAAGTAATTTTGGAGCAAAATAACAGTCTTCCATAGGGCTGCGTTGCAGCGTTTAAGGCACTAGTGAGAGCTTGAGTTCGAAACGAAGTAAAACCACTATTCCATCAGCGCCGCCTGCGAGGGCACATTTCTTGGACAAACACTGGAGGCACAAGACAAACCAGATGACCATCTCAGTAAATAACCACAAACTTACCACAAAGTCAAACTAGGCCTACAGGGAGAACTTGTGATCTTAAGTGAAAAAGTGAAACATACCAAAGTCCAAAATTCAAAATGAAAATAAAAGAAGGATCCTGAGAAGAAGAACAGACCTTTTGCAGAAGTGTGTACGGGGAACTGTGGCGTGAGTTTCTCCATGTTCTATCTCTCTTCTGTGCTGCTCTGGTGTGTGTCGCTTCCTCACGTCCCGAGAGTGACAGTGAAACAAAGTCACACACGTGAGGAAACGCTCGAGGCTATATAACGCTGTGTCAACCTCTGAGACATCAGACCATTATAGACCCAAATAAATAAAGACAGCAAACCGATTCTAATTTCAATCACGCCGTCGGCTATACATGGCAATCGAATGGTCAGCGTAGCTTGCATCAGTGTCTGACTTGTACTCTGTGGGTGTTTGTACGGGGTGACTGTGTGTGTGTGTGTGTGTGTGTGTGTGTGTGTGTTGATCTACGTGTGGTTACATGCAGTGTTGGGGGTAACTCATTACAAAAGTAACATTACATGTAATATATTACTTTTAGCAGTAACTCAGTAATATAACTTATTATTACCGATGGGATTTCAGTAATATTATACCAGTTACTTTGTCAAGACAAGTTACAAATTGAGTTACTTTTCTTTTATTATCAAAGCACATATTTAAATAAAGATACAATCCTTTCCTAATCAAATTGTGTATTTTTATGCAAATAACCACTATAGATGACAGTAACAACGGAAAACAATAACATTTAGGATTTTGGATTGTTTACACTGACTTCAAGATGGTTGAAATCATTTTTCGGGATGGTTCGACGGGGCAGCGATGTCATTCCGCTACTGCTGTTATTTTGGCGAAAGTAATGCAAAAGTAGTGTAATAAGTAACGAGTTACTCTACACAGAGGGTAACATTGTAAAGTAACTTATTACTTTCAAATGAAAGTAACTAGTAATATGTAGTATATTACATTTTGAAAGTAACTTGCCCAACACTGGTTACATGTACACACTCGCATACACACACACACGTGCACACGAGCATGTGTGTGTGAGCAGGATTAGATTAGGAATGTGAACGACAGGTATTATTTTTCTCTTGCAGTAAAACCAGTCTGGCCAGTCTGGATTCACTCTGCATCAAAAATAAAACCACAATGTGGAATGACGGGCAAAATGCAAAATGCAAAATGCAGAATGCAGTGTGGAGCCGTTTCAAAGTCAAAACTCCAGCTGACGCATCAAGACAGAGTTCACATGAGTCACCGGTGAGGCTGACCGCTGCCTGACGCACAGCACTGTGTCAAGTGGGTCGAGTCAAGTTTATAGCCCTAATTCACAAGCATGTCTCAAGAGGGCTTTACAGAGAATGTGGCTAGCTAGGTCGAGCTAAGCATAATCAATCAACAGAATTGAACAATGTCTATGAAATAAAGTAGGCCTATAGCAAGAGAAGGAGGAGAGAGAAGAGAGAGAACAGAACAGAACAGAACAGCAAGACACAGACAGAAACATATTTAGTGTAACCCCCTGAAGTCAATCGACTTACTAAATGGAATGGTAAATGGTAAATGGACTGCATTTATATAGCGCTTTTATCCAAAGCACTTTACAAATGTGCCTACATTCACCCAGGCAAAGAGGACAAACAGATGAGAGACCAGAGGTACCCAGGCAGAGAGAGGACAAACAGGTGAGAGACCAGAGGTACCCAGGAAGAGAGAGGACAAACAGATGAGAGGTCAGAGGTACCCAGGAAGAGAGAGGACAAACAGATGAGAGACCAGAGGTACCCAGGAAGAGAGAGGACAAACAGGTGAGAGACCAGAGGTACCCAGGCAGAGAGAGGACAAACAGATGAGAGACCAGAGGTACCCAGGAAGAGAGAAGACAAACAGATGAAAGACCAGAGGTACCCAGGCAGAGAGAGGACAAACAGATGAGAGACCAGAGGTACCCAGGAAGAGAGAGGACAAACAGATGAGAGACCAGAGGTACCCAGGAAGAGAGAGGACAAACAGATGAGAGGCCAGAGGTACCCAGGCAGAGAGAGGACAAACAGATGAGAGACCAGAGGTACCCAGGCAGAGAGAGGACAAACAGATGAGAGACCAGAGGTACCCAGGAAGAGAGAGGACAAACAGATGAGAGACCAGAGGTACCCAGGCAGAGAGAGAGGACAAACAGATGAGAGACCAGAGGTACCCAGGCAGAGAGAGGACAAACAGATGAGAGACCAGAGGTACCCAGGGAGAGAGAGGACAAACAGATGAGAGACCAGAGGTACCCAGGAAGAGAGAGGACAAACAGATGAGAGACCAGAGGTACCCAGGCAGAGAGAGGACAAACAGATGAGAGACCAGAGGTACCCAGGCAGAGAGAGAGGACAAACAGATGAGAGACCAGAGGTACCCAGGCAGAGAGAGAGGTCAGAGGTACCCAGGCAGAGAGAGGACAAACAGATGAGAGACCAGAGGTACCCAGGCAGAGAGAGAGGACAAACAGATGAGAGACCAGAGGTACCCAGGCAGAGAGAGAGGTCAGAGGTACCCAGGCAGAGAGAGGACAAACAGATGAGAGACCAGAGGTACCCAGGCAGAGAGAGAGGACAAACAGATGAGAGACCAGAGGTACCCAGGCAGAGAGAGAGGACAAACAGATGAGAGACCAGAGGTACCCAGGCAGAGAGAGGACAAACAGATGAGAGACCAGAGGTACCCAGGCAGAGAGAGAGGACAAACAGATGAGAGACCAGAGGTACCCAGGCAGAGAGAGTACAAACAGATGAGAGACCAGAGGTACCCAGGGAGAGAGAGGACAAACAGATGAGAGACCAGAGGTACCCAGGCAGAGAGAGGACAAACAGATGAGAGACCAGAGGTACCCAGGGAGAGAGAAGACAAACAGATGAGAGACCAGAGGTACCCAGGGAGAGAGAAGACAAACAGATGAGAGACCAGAGGTACCCAGGCAGAGAGAGGACAAACAGATGAGAGACCAGAGGTACCCAGGCAGAGAGAAGACAAACAGATGAGAGACCAGAGGTACCCAGGGAGAGAGAGGACAAACAGATGAGAGACCAGAGGTACCCAGGAAGAGAGAGGACAAACAGGTGAGAGACCAGAGGTACCCAGGCAGAGAGAGAGGTCAGAGGTACCCAGGCAGAGAGAGGACAAACAGATGAGAGGTCAGAGGTACCCAGGCAGAGAGAGAGGACAAACAGATGAGAGACCAGAGGTACCCAGGCAGAGAGAGGACAAACAGATGAGAGACCAGAGGTACCCAGGGAGAGAGAGGACAAACAGATGAGAGACCAGAGGTACCCAGGCAGAGAGAGGACAAACAGATGAGAGACCAGAGGTACCCAGGGAGAGAGAAGACAAACAGATGAGAGACCAGAGGTACCCAGGGAGAGAGAAGACAAACAGATGAGAGACCAGAGGTACCCAGGCAGAGAGAGGACAAACAGATGAGAGACCAGAGGTACCCAGGCAGAGAGAAGACAAACAGATGAGAGACCAGAGGTACCCAGGGAGAGAGAGGACAAACAGATGAGAGACCAGAGGTACCCAGGCAGAGAGAGGACAAACAGATGAGAGACCAGAGGTACCCAGGCAGAGAGAAGACAAACAGATGAGAGACCAGAGGTACCCAGGGAGAGAGAGGACAAACAGATGAGAGACCAGAGGTACCCAGGCAGAGAGAGGACAAACAGATGAGAGACCAGAGGTACCCAGGCAGAGAGAAGACAAACAGATGAGAGACCAGAGGTACCCAGGCAGAGAGAGGACAAACAGATGAGAGACCAGAGGTACCCAGGGAGGGAGAGAGGACAAACAGATGAGAGACCAGAGGTACCCAGGGAGAGAGAGGGTGAGGACAGATAGAGGCTTTAACACTAAGAGAACGAGGTGGGACAAAGACAGACGAGAGAGAATGGAGAGAGCAAAAGACTGACATAGACAGAGAGGGCCAAGAGGAAGTGCTCATTCATCACAGAAATGCAGTGTGCGCCCCCACACACACACACACACACACACACACACACACACACACACACACACACACACACACACACACACACACACACACACACACACACACACACACACACACACACACACACACACACACACACACAGTTTGATAAAAATAGAACAGAGACCAGCTCTCTCTTCATACCCCTGTAACACTGTGAGGTGCAGAGCAGAGTGCCCTTCACAGCATTGTCTCCCTCTCCCACCCACACACACACACACACACACACACACACACACACACACACACACACACACACACACACACACAGACACACACACACACACACACACGTGCACACACTCCCTCTGTGTATAATCACCCTCTTCTTAAAGTTCAATCTGAATTCATTACCTCACATAAAGCGCTGTGACTCCAGGATCTCACTCAATGGGGTTTAAATGAGAAAAGGAGTCAGAGGCCTCCTGTCGCCATATTGATTTTGCAAATGCAAATGTGAGCGGCTCCCCTGCTGTGACGCAGAAGTGGCGACACAGACAGGCGAAACAAGCCTTGCATCAAAGATGGTTTGTGGCGGTGCGACTTCCCACTCTCACACATACACTCTGCCTTAGGTCAAACAGCAGTAAAAACGGACCAGCAGAAGATAGAGAGATGAAAACCACATCCTCCTCATATACACACAACTGAGCTCTGAATAGTTTATACCAGTGGTTCTCAACGTGCGGTACGGGGACCACCAGGGGCCCATGAGAGGGTTTCAGGTGGCCCCCAGCAAACTGATGAATTGTTAAACTTTCCTTTACAAGAAGTTAGTTAACACAACTGGAGAAAATGTAGAAGAATGACTGTTTTGATCATAGTTTGTCTGATATCTCTCTACCTACAACACGAACAAGACAGTCATGGAAGTCTGGACAAAATCATATCTGACAATAAAGACATTCTCAGATTTGGGCTTGAGGGACAAAATCTCATCAAATGGGGGTCTGTGGCCCTGATATGAAAACAGTTGAAGATGACTGGTTTATAGCCATCAACAATATCTACTCTAGACTAGCTTATTTCTCCACAGTGCATCACAGGAGAAACTGAATTGGGAACGGAACAGGGCTTTTGTAAAATTGCAATTCGCAAAAGATGCAAAGATCTAACCTTGCGAGGCAGCTGGATTCGCGTGAGATCTTGAGATCACATGATCACATGAAAAATCCATCTTGCTACGCTCCAAATCTATTGGTTTGAATCTGAACCACCGGTGGTTCGCACCAATCAATCAGCATCCAGAGGCAGCTACGGGCGGGCTTTAGGTGTGACGCCAGCGAGAGCGAGCCCATGATAGACAGATGGTTCATCCAATCACCTGCCAGATATTTGTTGAAGTGCCTGCCTTTCAAATCATTACAGAGTGCCTTGTTCCTAGATACTTATGTGGAAAAAAAACCCATCTGGCAGCACCAGGTTAGCAAAGTGGGTGAAAGGGCAGAAAGAAGTAAGTGCAGTGAAGGCCATGCTTCTCACCTCTGGAGTGTTCGATCTTCACGGCCACGCAGGCCTCCTGGTCCTCAGCGGTCTGGGCCTGGAAACAGCTGGCTTTGCCTTTCTTCTCTGCAACCACACAACACAACGTTCACTGAGCAAACTGTTCTCTGCAACCACACAACGCAACGTTCAATGAGCAAACTGTTCTCTGCAACCACACAACACAACGTTCACTGAGCAACCTGTTCTCTGCAACCACACAACACAACGTTCACTGAGCAAACTGTTCTCTGCAACCACACAACACAACGTTCACTGAGCAACCTGTTCTCTGCAACCACACAACACAACGTTCACTGAGCAACCTGTTCTCTGCAACCACAGAACACAACGTTCACTGAGCAACCTGTTCTCTGCAACCACACAACACAACGTTCACTGAGCAACCTGTTCTCTGCATCACACAACACAACGTTCACTGAGCAAACTGTTCTCTGCAACCACAGAACACAACGTTCACTGAGCAACCTGTTCTCTGCAACCACAGAACACAATGTTCACTGAGCAAACTGTTCTCTGCAACCACAGAACACAACGTTCACTGAGCAACCTGTTCTCTGCAACCACAGAACACAACGTTCACTGAGCAACCTGTTCTCTGCAATCACACAACACAACGTTCACTGAGCAAACTGTTCTCTGCAACCACAGAACACAACGTTCACTGAGCAACCTGTTCTCTGCAACCACAGAACACAACGTTCAATGAGCAAACTGTTCTCTGCAACCACACAACACAACGTTCACTGAGCAACCTGTTCTCTGCAACCACACAACACAACGTTCACTGAGCAACCTGTTCTCTGCAACCACACAACACAACGTTCACTGAGCAAACTGTTCTCTGCCACAGAACACAACGTTCAATGAGCAAACTGTTCTCTGCAACCACAGAACACAACGTTCAATGAGCAAACTGTTCTCTGCAACCACACAACACAACGTTCAATGGAGCAAACTGTTCTCTGCAACCACAGAACACAACGTTCAATGAGCAACCTGTTCTCTGCAACCACACAACACAACGTTCAATGAGGCAAACTGTTCTCTGCAACCACACAACACAACGTTCACTGAGCAACCTGTTCTCTGCAACCACACAACACAACGTTCACTGAGCAAGGTGTTCTATGCAACCACAGAAACACAACGTTCAATGAGCAACC
>NC_139636.1:10785562-10795562 GCF_964638095.1 Poromitra crassiceps | reverse complement strand
TGTGTGTGTGTGTGTGTGTGTGTGTGTGTGTGTGTGTGTGTGTGTGTGTGTGTGTGTGGTCACTGCATGCATGTGTGCTGTGGTGTGTGTTGTGTGATTACAATAAAGACTAGCTTGTGTTGTCAACACGGTGAGGGGGACACAACATCTCCCACCATGCTGTCTAGGCCCGGGTTAGAGCCCACCTACTGGTCTGACCCCAAACTTCCTCTTCCTGTCTGTCAACTTCCTGTTTTTCCAATTCTGTAAACCTGAGGCCTGGATTCACAGCATAACAAGACTCTGACCAGACTCGCATCATAAGCACACTGCTGCCTGAGAACACACACACACACACGCGTGCGCACACACACACACACACACACACACACACACACACACACACACACACACACACACACACACACACACACACACACACACACACACACACACACACACACACACAGTAGAAAGGTTTTGGGAATGTGAGCCACAGGCCTCAATACTGATAGGAGCACATCCAAAGCTGCCATTCAGTTCAATGTGAGTCAGAGAAAACCACTCGTTCCTCTCCATCAACCCCACCTGTCTAGCTTTTCTCCAGCAGCGTCTGCAGTGTGTCACTAGTAGAAAGCAGCTTTTCTCCAGCAGCGTCTGCAGTGTGTCACTAGTAGAAAGCAGCTTTTCTCCAGCAGCGTCTGCAGTGTGTCACTAGTAGAAAGCAGCTTTTCTCCAGCAGCGTCTGCAGTGTGTCACTAGTAGAAAGCAGCAGCGTCTGCAGTGTGTCACTAGTAGAAAGCAGCAGCGTCTGCAGTGTGTCACTAGTAGAAAGCAGCTTTTCTCCAGCAGCGTCTGCAGTGTGTCACTAGTAGAAAGCAGCTTTTCTCCAGCAGCGTCTGCAGTGTGTCACTAGTAGAAAGCAGCTTTTCTCCAGCAGCGTCTGCAGTGTGTCACTAGTAGAAAGCAGCAGCGTCTGCAGTGTGTCACTAGTAGAAAGCAGCAGCGTCTGCAGTGTCTCACTAGTAGAAAGCAGCAGCGTCTGCAGTGTGTCACTAGTAGAAAGCAGCAGCGTCTGCAGTGTGTCACTAGTAGAAAGCAGCAGCGTCTGCAGTGTGTCACTAGTAGAAAGCAGCAGCGTCTGCAGTGTGTCACTAGTAGAAAGCAGCTTTTCTCCAGCAGCGTCTGCAGTGTGTCACTCTCCCCCGCTGGTCAGCTTTCACATTACAATATTTCTTCCGCACCCGGAAACGGAACAAATTGCACTTGTGTCATTATGCCTGCAGTGTATCCTCGCCCGTGTGTGTTGTCTATGTGGTTCGGAACGGTTGGCTTTCACACTCGCAAGTGTTCCGTGCCCGGGCACGCCAAAGCGCTCCCCAGACCACCTTTTCAAGTGCATCCTGTCACGGTTGCCTGTTGCGCGCCCGGGCGCAGAACGGAACGGAACGTTCACACACTCGGCAAATGTTCTGAAACTGGGGTCAATTTGGGGACAAGTGTACTCAGGAATGGTTCCGGGGGGCCAGTGTGAAAGCACCCTAAATCTTATCAAATAGAGGTCCATAGTCTAATTTGTGTCACTTTAGGGGCCCTTGACATCAAGAAGTTTGAGAAACACTGGTATAAAGTGTCTGCATTAGACCAGTGATTCTCAAATGGGGGTCCGGGGACCCCCAGGGGTCCTTGAGGGTGTTCCAGGGGGTCCCCAGCCAAAAGGGGGATACTTTATTTTCACTATAATTCCATTCATAAGTGACAAAATGACTATTTTGGTCATGGGTTTTATACACTTTCTGTAATAGAACATCTAAAATCATCAATCTTATTTACATATGGGGGACCATGGGACAAAATCCTATCAAAAGGGGGTCCGTGGTCTAATTTTTGTCCGTTTAGAGGTCCCTCATGTGAAAACATTTGAGAACCACTGCATTAGACGCTATAGGCTACAGTACATACACTACATGAGCTTTTCACAATCAGAAGAAGTCAAGCCTTTTAAAGTGTTGGCCTCTATGTGCTCTGATGCTGCTGTGTTACATTAACAGATACATGAAATATGTTTAAAATTGAAATAATAATAAATAAATAAATGTAAACATGAAAGGGGCCTGACGGTTTCCAGTGTGTGCGCTGTGCCGTCAAATTCTCTCATCTTTGTGCTTTGGGCCATTTTTCGATTAGAAGCTATGAAAAGACAACAAAGTCCAGAAACAACTGTTCTGCCAAAGGCCAATCGAAAACAGCGCGCACATCGTCTGGGCTCGACTCGCCTTCCTGGTGCGTCGCGTGCAGACAACAACCCATTCAAGGCTGTTATTCCCAAACCCCAAAACACATTAAAAGCTTCACACATGGTATATTTTGGGTTTGTAACCAGCTCAGATGGCTTTGCGATGCAGGTTGCACTTTGGTGCAGTGCTCATTTTAGATTTGTTTCCCCTCCCTTGATTTGATGCTGGCACTCACATAGTTACATTGGTGACACACGTTCATGGTCATTTTGAACAAAACAAATGAATTTAGCAGCAATGTTTGTTTTGTTCAATTGACTTTAATTTGAATTTGGTCAAACTTCAATCGGCACACTGCGTGTTTAGAATGCTTTCGATCTGACTGCACTCAGCACAGACAGAAGTGACACCCTGGCAGGGTTCACAGGTGTGATGTTACCCGGAAGTAACACGTTCTATGAAGGTTATTATGAGCACATTCAGAAGACATTATCATGTAGGGTTGGCAGCACGATGGACGGACGGACGATGGCATCGACTATCGTCCATGGGCCGACCCCCCATCGACTTCTGAGGCTTCTACATCGGATCATCGTGATTAATTATCTGTTCAAATTAAAAAATTTGCAGTTTTAATCATAAAAAAGGCCAAGTCCACTCAACCGCAACGCGCGGGGGGCATTACAAAAAGCGCACCCAGTTCAGAGAAGTGGTAGAGTGGAGGAGGAAGGGGGGAGGGGAGGACAAGGAGAAGGGGGTGGTGGTGTGAGAACGTTAAGACAAAGAAGAAACTTCGCGTTCTTTCCTGTTTTCAACCCAAAGTGAGTAACAAGTCTTCAAACTGTGAATTTAACTCTCTGTTAGGTTCAAAAGTGAGCCCACGCGAACCTAACGTTATATCTGCCAGTAATTCCAGTTTCCCATATGTTTTCATGTAAAAAAGGCGGACAGTGTGTACATATCACACTCATTTCACTCTAAAGTTCCAAAACACCCAGTAATGATGCATGGATTGTGTTCCAGGCTGAATCAGTATGCTATTCACCTTATGTTCCAACATAGTTTCACATTTCATATCCGACTCCAATTGACTGAAATCCGTCATAGCGACTGAGAACTTTAATCGCTGTCTTCATAAAAAGTGTTACCTCGACGACTTCTTTCCTCTTGACTATTTAACGACAGAGGAATCGCTGGCAACATAACGAGCAAATTAATCACAAGATCTCCACAGTACCTGCGTGGCCTGCTCTCCAGGAAGGCTGGGCTTCCCCCGTCCCATACCTCACATCGTAGCTATGCTCCTCCATCTCCGACTGGCTTCTTCAGCACACTTTGAGCACCACCATCAATCAATCATTGAGGAAGTCACAGTCCTTCGTTCAGACACACAGGTTTCCTCATATCTGTCGTCGCGCTCGCTCGCTGCGTGTCTCTGTCAGATTTAAGTCTCTGTCACTGCCTCAGCCTGGCTGCTGACTGTACAAACCGGTTCCCGGGAAACCAGAGTCCCCAGGTGTGTGGGAGAGGACAGGCCGTGTGGGAGAGGACAGGAGGGAGGGAGGAGGAAGAGGGTGCAGGCGCCCTCGAGATGTCGTGGTGGGGTAAGGGCTGGGAGGGGAGAGGGGAGGGGAGTGGGGGGTTGTGGTGGGAGATAAGGAAATGAAAGTGAACAATGCAGCAGGGTTAATATATAACTCTTTCTGAAGTCCTGCCAAACGATGTGGGAAGCCGTGATCAAACACAACCTCTGCTAGGAGAAATCCGTTTATTGCTCATTTTCTGTGCCTCTGCCAGTGCATCCTATTTCCTCACACACTCAATCAAAGCCCAACGTCATCTCATTTGAGTGCTAATAATAGATTGTGTCGCACTTGGTCGCTGCTGGAACCTCATTTGACGCTCCAAAATCGAAACGGGTTCAGAGTACGGGCGACGGGCCGCGGGCGTCAAGGCAGTTTGACGCGCGTCAGAACGCTCTTGGTGTGTTCGGCCGTTTAAAACAATGGGTGGGCTTCCAAACGCTATAGCGTCGGACGCTCCCTGTGCGTTTGGGGCTTTACTCTGAATCTGAAATCTAAAAATCTGTGGGGTTGGTTGGACCTAGTTTTTCCCCCCTTTTATGAATGTGCTGTAAAGAGCTCTGCTTTTTGTTCTTTTAGGACGTAATAATAAAACTCAACAAAAATGTATAAAAAAAGAACGAAATATAACAATCTCAATTCAGAGGGCAATCTGCAGCATGCTGTGGCATTGAGAAATTAGATTCGATTAGCTTAGCTTCCATAAAGGCGATGTTTCCACCACCAGGACAATATGAATGCAAAGTAAGCTTATAGCCTAAGCTTCCTCTGCATAGCTGCGCCTTCAGCAGCTACTGTAGATGGTGACAGCTAGCATAGAGGCTAACTCATGAATAATGGAACAGGAAGAACATGTTAATATGCCAAGTCACACCCCTTTAATCATGCTGGGTGTCCACCCCGGTAACAGTGTGTGTGTGTGTGTGTGTGTGTGTGTGTGTGTGTGTGTGTGTGTGTGTGTGTGTGTGTGTCACAGTGCGCGTGCGTGTGCGTGCGTGTGTGTGTGTGTGTGTGTGTGTGTCACAGTGTGTGTGTGTGTGTGTGTGTGTGTGTGTGTCACAGTGTGTGTGTGTGTGTGTGTGTGTGTGTGTGTGTGTGTGTGTCACAGTGTGTGTGTGTGTGTGTGTGTGTGTGTGTGTGTGTGTGTGTGTGTGTGTGTGTGTGTGTGTGTGTGTGTGTGCGTGTGTGTGTGTGTGTGTGCGTGCGTGTGTGTGTGTGTGTGTAAGGTAGTCATTCAGCTCAATCCAGGGGAGATTGGCTGTGGAGACAGAGCAGCTGAGGCTCTCTGTCTTCTCTCTTGTTCGAGCATAATGGATCATTACCGCAGAGTTATGGTTTTCTGCCGCTAACATAATAGGGTGAAAATTAAAAGGCCTCCTAACACCTTTAAATGTGGTGTAGTAAGCAGCCAGCTGAGCCCCCCCCCCGCTCTCCAACACAACACAACAACAACACTGTCTCAAACATTGTCATATGATGTCAATTATTCTCAGTATTCTTCAGTGTGATTGCTTCTTGTAAAGTGAATGGCTCAATAGAACCAGTACAGATGCTGTGCAGGCCCATGGCACAGGCATGAGGCATCGAATGTGTGTGTGTGTGTGTGTGTGTGTGTGTGTGTGTGTGTGTGTGTGTGTGTGTGTGTGTGTGTGTGTGTGTTCGTGCCTAAAGGGGGGCGGTGGGCAAATTTCAAAATGCAGGGTGGCAGGGGCAGAAGCCTAAAATTTGGCATGGAGGTCACGGGTGTGTCTGTGTGAAGGTTTGTGTTCTGTTCATGGCAATTGCTTAAAAGGGAGGGGGGGGTGGGGGTAGCCTGGGTAAACCCATCCCCCACGTGAGCTGCTCTCAGACCTGTTCTCAGTCACTAGTGACTGGGAACTGAGAGAGCAGGTCACGTGGGGGCTGGGTTTACCTAGGCTAGGGTGGGGGGGATTTCAAAATGCAGGGTGACAGAGGCAGAGTAGGGTGGCCCTGCAATCCTGCATTTTGGAAATGTGCATATGTGGGTGGTCACACTCGCAACTATTGCAAATTCACACTGGTTCTTACGTACAACTACACAGTTTGCATGCTGTAGACACCTCTAACATCAGCTTGTTCTTCCCCATCAAATGTAGCAGCGCTGTCTGCCATCATCTAGTCTCGCTTGCCAGCCTCTCCGCCCTTCCGTGAGAGGAGTCTGGCTGCATGGAAACAGGCTGCTGGCATAAGCCCTCCCCTGCTCTACAGCTGCTCTCCCATTGGAGGCGACCATTTCAGTCGCTGCCGGAGCTCTGTCATTGGCTCCGACCATGTCAATCAGAGCGGCTCCCGCTCCCTCCTCCCTGTGTGTTATTGTAAATGTCCCCGGCTGCCGCAGTGAAAACAACAACGCTAACTAGCTAGCAAGCTAACGGCAGAAACATACACACTAGCTCGTTGCTACACGCTGAAAGTAGTAAGTTTTGACGAAGATTTGGATTGTTGAAACTATTTTCCAAGGGCACTGCCGCTAAGTGCCGCCCAAGATGAGTGTGATTGGTTAAACCAATCACCCCGCAATCCCAGAATGGAGACCGGCGCTGCCAGACTCCTCTCACAGAAGGAGGGGAGGCTGGCAAGCGAGACTAGCCATCATCTGGATGATGCTCACCGGTTCTCCACATGCTCCCTGCATGGTCCCAGCCAGCATGTGGAAATAAGCTCTTAGCATGATCCCACCACACCACCTGGCCCATGTCTAATGAGGGCGGGCCCACTGTGTGTGTGCTGTGATCCTCAACCTAACCCCCCCCCCCCCCCCCAAACAGAGGGCACTGTGTGTGTGTGCTATGATCCTCAACCTAACCTGCCCCCCCAAAACAGAGGGCGGGCCCACTGTGTGTGCGTGATTTCTAACCCCACATAGGATAAGCAATAACCACGCCCTGTGGCGCCGGGATTGGCCAGGAGCATTGAAGCTTGGACTAAAGCACCTGGGGTTTTTCATCTTTTAAAATAAAGATGTTTAAAAAACGATTGCTTGTTACATTTTCAGTGCTGTAGCCTACCTTTTCTCTGGGTAAGAATTAAGCTTGAAATTAACGATATGATACATTATATTATATGAGCTATGAACGTGAACACAACACCGTTTATATTATTGCATGTTTTTGTAGATTGTGTACATTGTGTAGATTACAATTATTATGCTTATTATTATTATTACTATGCTAAGGAAGGTAGGTGACCATAATTCATTTCAATGTCCGCTCTCAATGTCCGCTCTCGAAATCGCTGTCCTTCTCAAGAGCTATTCAGTTGGTTCATGAAATCGCTGGGCTGCGTGCCCTCCAGTGTTGCTCCTGGCCAATCCCGGCGCCGCAGGGCGTGGTTATTGCTTATCCTATGTGGGGTTAGAAATCACGCACTGTGTGTGTGCTGTGATCCTCAACCTAACCCCCCCCCCCCCCCCACAAACAGAGGGCGGGCCCACTGTGTGTGTGCTGTGATCCTCAACCTAACCTGCCCCCCACTGCCTAAACACTTCCTGTCAGATCATTAGAGGAGACAGGAAAATACAGACAGCAGAGAGAAAGAGAGAACGTGGGGAAAATGGTGGTTAAGATGGTGATATCATTATTATTCACCAATATTCAAAGTAAAGAAGATTCTGATGTAGATTCTGTTGTATTATTTTTCTTATAGCCTATTATTTTGTTCGACATTTGTTTGACGTTTGTTGGTGTGCGCTTTGTCAATGTACTGTACAAGGTACACAAACACCTGTATGCCATGCCACTAAAAGCTGAAGTTGGATTGGTGGTTATGGTTTTGAATATTGCAAATCACTGCTCTAACTAGGTGTGATATTTATACTGGATCTGTATCAAAAGGAGAGGTGGAAACAGAGTGAGATGGAGAGACTCAGAGAGAGAGAGAAAGAGAGAGAGAGAGAGAGAGAGAGAGAGAGAGAGAGATTGTACAGTAATTGAGATTCCGACAGCAGAGTGTGGAGATAGTGAACTCTGAACACTGAGCTCTGTGGATGCGATCGATTGGTGGAATGAGAGCATGTGATAACATCGACAGGCAACTAGTCATCCTCTCTCCCTCCATCTCTCTTACATCCTATCCTCCCTTCACTGACCTCCTCTCTCTCTCTCTCTCTCTCTCTCTCTCTCTACCAGCTTCTCTCTCTCTCTCTCTCTCTCTGTCTCTCCTCCCCCTCCCTCCATCCTCCAGTGACCTTGGACAAACAGATCCCAGCTGCTGGGCAGGAGCTCCCAAATGTGTCAATCAATAGCCTGTCGGTCGCATCAGCCGATTCATCACATCTAACCGGCCCCCAGCGGAGTGTGATGCTACACTGTGCAGAATTAAACCACACATGAGCTGCTTATGTGCTCCTCCCACCACCTTAAGACCTAACCAACTGATAGGAAACAGCTTGCAGAAAAGGTGAAGATATGTGAAACTGGCCCTTCACAATAACAGACCTTTAGCCTTATTGTATTTTAGCAATCAAAGCGGCTCTATAAAAAGCAACAGACTGCAGTAAACACAAGCACCACCAGCTGTGCTCTCATATTTAGGTTAGTTTACTCAAGTTGAACCCTGTGTAGTCCCAAGCCGCTAAGCATATTTCTCACTTATTGCTTCTAGTTTCCATCCAAATTCCTACAAGCAAACAAAACAAGGGACTATTTCCATCAGCTAGGCTGAAGTGGATAAACAGGCTTAGTGAAAGCACAATACACATGGCCTATATGGATATAGGCCATGTTTTAGGAGCAAACTGTGGGGACTCCCTACTAGGGCTGGGTATTGGTTCAAATTTCAAGAATCGCTTCGATTCCGATTCACAAGGTTCCGAATCGATTAATCCCGATTCGATTCGATTCGATTCCGATTCGATTCATTTCAATATCGAGTTTTTTGAGCTGTAACCTGAATTACATGACTGTCCAGTTATGTAACACAGGGGTTCCCAACCTTTTTTGCGCCAAGGACCGGTAGATACATTTTACATTACATTTTAGTTACACATATATTTACTCACCAGGTGGTGACAAAGGGTAAATAACAGCCTTTTCATCTGTCAATAAAGACACTTTCACAATTATGCACAGTGATTTGATTTCAACCTATATCATTTCTAAAAGTAGATATTAATGATCAAACATTTCCATTGATGTAGCCTACAGTATTTATGTTTTTGTTTCAACTACAAACATAAATAAACGTCAACTTGAAACTATGTTCCAACTACCACACACAGCCTATAATATTATAGCCTATGTTTATATAAAAAAAAGCAGCATGGGGTAAATCCTCCTGTTCTTCCTGCAGCCAGCACAGTTAGCATTTAGCTGTTAGCCCAGCGCAGGCAGACAGGATTGGGGATTCAACCACCACAGTAAACGCACATCTGAACAGACGTCTATATTGGACCTGCTCTTGAATCCCCAATCCTGTAGTGTAGAGCCGCAGCACCGTCCTTTGGTGAGTCAGCCCATTGAGATATATGGGGGGTCCCCCCCCCCCCCGTCGTCTAGTCTCGCACGCCAACCATAGTAACATTTTGTGGCCGTTCCCACACAGACCGACTGTATCTATAGGAACACTGAAGTGACGTGCCAGCCGGTGGTTAGCATGCTAACCACTACTAGTAGCTTCGCGGCAAAGCAACCCGAGAGTGCACGGGGGATTGATACTACTTTAAGAATTAGCTAGCTAACGTTAGCTTGCTAAAAAATATAAATGATAATAGTGAGTGAACGATAGTGACGATATTACCATCTCGGGCATTTCTAGAAATTCGACCAATCAAGTAGGAGCTAACAACATCCCTCAAAACAGCGTTCTAAGAACTACTACAGTATGGTTCCCAGTTCCTGTGATGGCAAAAACAACTAACAAGGGGAGAGTTCCTCCAACTGTGAACAAGTTCCTCCGGTCCTAAAAGGCCTATTAAAGTGGTGGGATGAGTTCTGCCAACTACTCCCCAAAACAAAGAACCCCAAAACAAAGCAACGCACCGGGCAATATCCTGATGCACCAAGTAATGCAACCACAACAAGGGCCTTAATATACATGGCAGGCAGCAGCATCACATGGCATTTTGTGGAAGGTCATGGTGGTCAGATGCAGACAACAGCTCAGAACCACTTCCAAACTGAATCCTTCACGCCATGAGGCCGGTGTTGTCTCGATCGCTGTGTTATTTGTTTGTTGGCAAAA
>NC_139636.1:10770562-10773062 GCF_964638095.1 Poromitra crassiceps | reverse complement strand
GGATGCACTTCCCCGCTGGCTGACTGCTGGAGGAATAATAGCAGCGCCTCCCTCGCAGCAGCATTTATCTAGACAGCAAATTGATGAAACAATCAGGTTAGTGAGAGTGTTTGGAAAGTGCCACAGCGCAGGCCAGGTGACGCCTGGATGCTTTCATGAGCCACTGTATGTTTCTCATCTTCCCTTGAACCCACAACACTAAACCCCATTAGAACCATACTCTGTGAAAAATAAGAGGTGAGACTGATCACTGAGAGTGATACACACTAAACCCATAAAGATTACACAACATAACGTAGCTAGCTAATGCTAGCCAGCTTCTCCGCATTGAGCAGCCAACTTTGGCCGACTTTGTACTTTTCGTTTTAACGAACGTCTCATTAGTTACTACAGTGAACGTCTCATTAGTTACTACAGTGTACGATAAGACTTACGTTTAAACAACAAGTACAAAGTTGGCTGACTTTAGCTGTATTAGCTAGCTACGTTAGCTTGTGCGTGTGACTAGCAAGACTGCTGCGGCTGTCCTGCCGATTGGTTAGGGAAGACCGAAGCCCGCCCCCTCATAGAAATTCTCTGAGGTGAGTGCGATCTCAGAGGAAGAGGCAATGAGTTTATGAATTGACAATGCAGTTTGAATATCAGGCTAGAGGTGAAGGGTAGCAGAGTTCAGATTGCTGCCTCCTGGAGGAGGTGAAGGGTAGCAGAGTTCAGATTGCTGCCTCCTGGAGGAGGTGAAGGGTAGCAGAGTTCAGATTGCTGCCTCCTGGAGGAGGTGAAGGGTAGCAGAGTTCAGATTGCTGCCTCCTGGAGGAGGTGAAGGGTAGCAGAGTTCAGATTACTGCCTCCTGGAGGAGGTGGGGGGAAGCTTTGAAAATAATTTCTCCTCTACAGGGACCATCCTCCTCTCGGCTGCTTCAGCCCCCAGCATACTCAACAAATTACACCTTGACCAAGATAAAAGAATCCTCCATTCAACACCCTAACATGGCCATTTCATCCATATAGTGTTGTGCAGCTACAAAGGTTTGCACAGGCAAGGCATGTGTTTTTGCGTTGCTGCTCTGGCTGTCATAATGTTATGAGTAATGTTAACATAGCTAGCTACTAAGTGCAAATTTGAAAATAAATCGGAATTTCTTTTTAATTGTTTTCAAGTTTTCCACCAACCCCCAAAGATGGCTGCCTGCAACCATTCTCCAAGCATCACTTTTGACACGTTTATTCCAGTAGTCTTTCAAAATAAAACAACGGTAATTTTTTTTAAGCTTTTAATGGCTATAATCAAATCTGTGTCCTTCTTTGTGTACTTTCCAGGCGGAAATAACAATGGTAAGGAAACTAAGGAAGCATAGAGTGACTGTTTGATATCCAATGGCCATAAAAGTTAAGCCTTGGCTGAATTTTCTAGTCCGAAAAACGTCCACAAATCAGCTGAGGTTCCCTGATCGATCAGCTCTATAGGGAGTAAATACTGTAGACTTCTTTTGGCTGGTGCTGCTTCTTGTAGTCTCAATGCACCATATCAGACAATGACGCAGAACAATTTCCTTTGTATGTTTGAATCTTGACATATACTGTATGTATAAATGTATTATGTAAATGTGTCTCTCTGACAGATATATTTCTCAAGGTGTTTATTAGTATGTGTGTGAGCAGACATCTCTTGTCTCTGTCATATGACCTGGAGATGATGTCAGGACCCAGGCATGCTGGGAGGAATGCTGATGGACCGAGCAGAGGAGGCACCACTGCAGAGACCAGAACACATACCCTTAATCCGGCTTCCCACCCGTGGACACGGCCAATAATTGTGCCTGTATGAACGCCCGACCAAGCCGGAGGTAACGTGGGGGCTCGAACCGGCGACCCTTGTGTTGGTAGGCCGGTAGAGTCTACCGCTGCACTACCCGCCGGACGCCCCTAACGGCGTTAATTAAGCAAGAGAGCGAGACTAGGAAAGAGGAGCGGCAGCAACAGTGACAGAGACTGTCCTTGAGGAAGCACAGAAAGAGTGGGAGGAGAAACAGACGACAGCTAAATTTAGCTCCACATCAGCAGGCAGTGCAGCTTCACCTGACTACACACTACACACACACTACTGTACACACACTATACACCACACCACACCACACACTACACACAGTACACACACTACACACACACTATACACCACACACTACTGTACACACTATACACCACACAGTACACACAGTACACACTATACACCACACACCACACCTGACTGTCTACTTTAGCCTCAGCCTCAGGCAGCCACACACCTGTATATTAACATAGTGTCATGTTGGCTCTGCCTCAGCTCAGCTGCTGGACAGCAACACAAGCAGGTCAGTAGGGAAGTGAACACACAACCATGCCAGGAACACTCATTATGTGACCACAAAACCACAGCACTTCAGGGGGAATGCGAGTTCATAGCAGCGTGTGACTTTTGATGGAGATAATATAATATAATACCAATAACAATGGGGTCTACTCT
>NC_139636.1:10468062-10765562 GCF_964638095.1 Poromitra crassiceps | reverse complement strand
GCCAAGTTGGGACGCCCTTCGTCTAGCAGAGATGCCAGAGTGACCCCAGCACTTCTTCTTCCTCTCTACGGTTACGTCCTCAGTGTCTGTAGGTCCTTCAATGTCCCGTAAGCTATACTGTGTGTGGGGTCTGTGTTGTCCTATCCTCTAGCTCAGACTGTAGTCTGTGTTGTCCTGAGCTCAGACTGTTGTCTGTGTTGTCCTGTCCTGAGCTCAGACTGTTGTCTGTGTTGTCCTGTCCTCTAGCTCAGACTGTAGTCTGTGTTGTCCTGTCCTGAGCTCAGACTGTAGTCTGTGTTGTCCTGTCCTGAGCTCAGACTGTAGTCTGTGTTGTCCTGTCCTCAGACTGTAGTCTGTGTTGTCCTGTCCTCTAGCTCAGACGGTAGTCTGTGTTGTCCTGTCCTGAGCTCAGACTGTAGTCTGTGTTGTCCTGTCCTCAGCTCAGACTGTAGTCTGTGTTGTCCTGTCCTGAGCTCAGACTGTATAGCTCTGGGAGAAGCACCTCACATGCTAACAGGGTCAGTGAGGAGGGGGGAAACAACACACTGCAGGCAGGAAACAGGCCCAGTAGGCTATGTCCTGGAGGCCTATGTCCTGGCTGGAACAGAGACTGGGCATGGCTGGACGGGGATTCACTAGTAAGCATTGATTGTTTTCAGAATGAGATTGATCTCCGGGAATGTCAATACGCTTATTACGCTCGGGAATGTCAATACGCTTATTACGCTCGGGAATGTCAATACGCTTATTACGCTCGGGCCTGTGGCTTACAGCTTCCATTTAGTGTTGCTCTTGACTCAGGCAGTTAAGTGGGAATGTTTGCCACAAAGAGGAAGCTGGTAGGTGTGTGTGTGTGTGTGTGTGTGTGTGTGTGTGTGTGTGTGTGTGTGTGTGTGTGTGTGTGTGTGTGTGTGTGTGTGTGTGTGTGTGTGTGTGTGTGTGTGTGTGTGTGTGTGTGTGTGTGTTGTGGTGTGTGTGTGTGTTAGGGCTGGGCGATATGGACAAAATCAAATATCACGATATATTTTGACCAAATACATCGATATCGATATTGCGACACTATTGCAGGGATGAATTGGTGCTTTCACAAAATATTGACACAATGAGATTTTTGATCAATAATCACCTGTAATGTGGATATAATGACTAAGTGGGTAAAGCAAATAATAGAACAGCTAGACCAGTCTGGTAAGTTTAGAAAATGACATCACTTTACTGTAATGCAGCCTAATGTAATATGTGATATACCTGGTTTTAAAACCAGGTATATCACCATATTACCATATCCAAAATGTAAGACAAGCTGGCCTTGAATGTGGTGTGTGATATGTACTATATGTGCCACACACCCACTCCAACACACACACACACACACACACACACACACACACACACGCACACGCACGCGCACGCACACACACACACACGCACACGCACATACGCACACACACACACACACACACACAGTAGAATACCGAATACCGATTAAGGAAGTGTGTCAGCAGGCCTTACAGTAATCTTAAGCTCCACCCACATTACAGCAGTTTTACACATTTCTATACAAACGGTCCAAAATTAGCTCCCTGTTTGTTTCCCTCTCAGTCTCCGCCTCCTCATTGTTTTATGAGAAATGTTCCATCTTCCCAGAATGGTGTGTGTGTGTGTGTGTGTGTGTGTGTGTGTGTGTGTGTGTGTGTGTGTGTGTGTGTGTGTGTGTGTGTGTGTGTGTGTGTGTGCGTACATGCGTGCGTGTGTGTGTGTGTGTGTGTGTGTGTGTGTGGTTAGGTTAGGTTTGATATGCTTTGTTTGGCCATGCTGGGCTTTTGTTAATGTCAGATATCAGAAGGTCAGTCAGATAGAGGTTCTTCTCTAGCCACAGCTACATTAAAAGTCCCTGAAACCTGCAATGAAATTGTATTTTTATTAGAAATGCGCCGATATGTACATTTTGGGCCAATACCGATAACCGATATTAACATTTCTGTTATGGCTGATAACTGAGATTTACCAATGTCAATATGATCAGTATAAAAATAAGTTTCTATCATCATCAAATTGTGTACATACTGAAAAACACATGCTGATTCACGTTGTCTCAATATGAAAATTTTGGCAGATTTGGCCAATACGATAAGCGGACATTGTGTAAGCTAATATAGGAACAACCACAGAGTGAGATGCCATTACTCTGTGTGTGTGTGTGTGTGTGTGTGTGTGTGTGTGTGTGTGTGTGTGTGTGTGTGTGTCCTCATCACAACCTGAGCAAAGAGAGAACACAGAGCAGTTACTGACTTCCATGGGTGAAACATTTCTTAGCTTTTACCTCCACCTACTGGAACATTTGGAAACTGTTTTTTTTTTTACCAGCGCTGCGCTGGTATTGTTTTCACCGTGTGTGTGTGTGTGCGTGTGTGCGTGCACGTGTGTGTGTGTGTGTGTGCGTGCATGCGTGCGTGTGTGTGTCCTTGCTGTTTGCAGAACTACAGTAGTACATTCAAAAACTACATGTTGTCATTTTCAGTTTGGTTGATTTTAAGTAACATTGATATTACAGTTGTAATACAACTTTTGAATGATGAATGTAATTCAGAAACCTATTGCTTGTAGATGCTGTGCCATATCCAAACCTCAGCACAGCAAAAGGATTATAAAATATTACTTATGAAACAATAGATTCATGTTGACACAGCACAAATTATGTTTTCATTACAGCACACAGAAGAGAACCTCTGCTGTGCAATCAGACTGTATGTGCCTTTGAATACTAAAGAGATATTTCCTGTGCAATGCCGCCCACGCCCACTGTGATTACAGACCAGTGGGAATACAGAGGGTGTGTGTGTGTGTGTGTGTGTGTGTGTGTGTGTGTGTGTGTGTGTGTGTGCATGTGTGTGTGCGTGCGTGCGTGCGTGTGTGTGCGCATACCAATCACAACCTCCATGCATCCGCCCTCCACACACAGTCTGACAGCTCTCAGCCAGGCAGACACCCGGGGGCAGGGACTCACATTTTCATGGATAATTTTTCAAAACTTTTCCATGACTTTTCAATGATCCATAATAGAATTTCCATGTAATGTGAGGCGGTGACTCTGAATCAATACCAGAAATTATCACTGCTCTGGACAAATATGACACTATTACACCTATTAATACCTCAACAGCTACAGAAAATCAATTAACCGTTATGTTACATTAAGTAGAAGGTTATCCATGGAAGATTACTACTGTAACAATTAAGTTCTCTACACACAACAAAATTCCATTCACTTTCCAAGCCTGGAAAATGGGGGGTACCTGTGTGTACCTCTCCCTTTCCTCCTCCAGCAAAGATAATAAACATTACATGAACGCTTATATATCTCTGTATTCTCTACAAAGTGGGCTAGATGTTCAGTTAGTCAAAGCCACACGTGAGATGTCGCAAACACTTGTGATCAAAATAAAATGCAAATATGTGGTTTCCTTCCCTGACTATTGGTGCTTTCACAAAATATTCACACAATGAGATTTTTGAGAAATAATCAGTAAATGTGGATATAATGACTAAGTGGGTAAAGTTCAGAAATTACATAACATTACTATAATGCAGCCTTTTAAAACCAGGAAAAAACAACACTTATGCTATATCATGATATTACCGTATCCAAAATGTATATCTAGTCTCACAAACAATATCAATATATTTTCCAAATCCATGATTACGCCTTCAACCAGAGAACTGAAAAGCTGCCTCTAATCCAGTTTACAGTGGATTCTTGGCATTGCACATGATGACCTTTGGCTCCGAGCACCTTGAATCAAAGATTGCTTTCAAGAACTGGCGGAGTGCAATAAAATCCTCCTCATAACATAACACAGATGCCACATAATATGCTACAGCATAAAGCACACACACTTATGGAATTACGCTTACATGTCGGATTCGTCGTAACACAAAGTCTTCTGATCTTTGACAAAAAGAAGTACAACAACACGTTAGCATTGAAGAAGGAGAAGCAAGCATGTGATTGAAGATCAACGCACTTGGCTTCCTACACAGGCTCATGACCTGACTGACCCCTGTGACCCCTGTGACCAGTGTGCAAAGAAAACAGAGAATAGAATAATATAGGTCAAGGTCAACATAGCTAAACAGCAGAAGCTGTGAGTAATCGTAACCAGCAGTGGGGGGTCCGGTCCCCCAGAAAATTTATAAATGATTCACCATTATTTCATTTACAAGAAGTTAACACAATTAGAGCACGTAGAAGAATTACTTCTTTCATTTTGTATCATAAGTTTCACTTTGATCTCAGGCTATAACACAGTCATGGAATTCTGGACAAATCCATAATAACCAACAATTAAAATATCAGAGTCAGAGTTGGATGCCAGAGACAAAATATCATCGAATAGGGGTCCGTGTCCTACTAAATTAACCCTTTGGTTAAGACTCACTGACCTAAAGTAGGAAATTTCAGTAATTTACAACGAGCTGAACTAACAAAACACAAGCCATTGGTTGAGGCTCAGGCTGACTGTGTGAACCTGGGTGTATTATAGTTCCTCAGCCTCTCAGATAGTATTTTATTCAGTTTGCTTTATAGTGGCAATGATGCCTTAGTTGGCATTCATATCCGCACAGTGGCTCATGGGTAATTTACAAGGTTGTAAAGCACAGAAGGCAAAGGAAATACTTTCCAGTGGGCCTTTTCAAATTGGAATGGTGCTGGCTCTACCATACGGTGTTCACTCAGATACTGTTTTTCTCATGAAGGATGCAACCATAGACTGTATAAATCAGTGGTTCTCAAACTTTTTCACATCAAGGACCCCTAAACTCACAAAAATTAGACCACAGACGGACCCCCATTTACTAAGGGTTTTGCTTTTAGATGTTTCATTATAGAAAGTGTATGAAACGACCAAAACAGTCCTACAGTACATTGTGTCATTGTGTTAGGGATGGAACTATAGTGAAAATAATTATCCCCCTTTTTGCCGGGGACCCCCTGGACCTGGCTCAAGACCCCTGGGGGGTCCCCGGACCCCACTTTGAGAACCACTGGTATATTAATAATATGGATGTATCTGCCGTGATGTCACCCATTGGTTTTTGGACTCGCGATTTCAGGTCGGCATTTTCACCGTCGCCATCTTGGTTATTTGGAGCCAGAAGTGACGTAAATCTGAACGAGGAGAGCCACAGCGCGGCCTGCTATGATTGGTCTGTGAACGGTGAGCTGTCAATCACGCCCCAGAACATAGTCTCTTACTCTAAATGGGGTCATAATTTACAAAATGAGCATCATGCTGTATTGAAGAAAACTTGAAACCAGCAATTGAGGCCATAAACTCATGTGGAAAGTGTTTACTGAGGTCATAAATCAAGTTTGTCATACCGCATCATTTCATTTCGCATCTTTTGAACTTCTGAGGGGGACATTTTAGTTGCCCAACACACATTGGCTCAGATACCTACAAGTTAGACATTATGTTCGATCCAAGTTTCATGACTTTGAAGTTCTCCCAAATGAACATGTTTTTTTTATGTTTTGTTGAGTCCCCCTGACTCCAGGCATGTTATTTCTAGATAGTGTTGAATTGTCTGAAATTATTTGGGACAGGAGTCTGTCTGTGGTCCAACTCTGCTCAATCAACAGCAGACACCAGCTGATCCAATTTAAAGTCCCTCATCGACTTTACAATTCCAAGTCTAGGTTGCACAGGATCTACCCTTCTGTCTCACCACTATGTGATAGGTGTCAGGTGCTAGAGGGTACACTGTCACAACATTTTGGTTTTGCTCTTCACTATCCGGATTCTGGGTCAAAATATTTGACTGGTACTCTAATGCTTATAAAATAACCCTTCAGCCGGAGGCAGAGCTTGCCATCTTCGGCTGTTCTGAATCTTCTCTGCTCCTCCCTACGGCTGTGCAGCAATCTCTGACACAGGGGACGACAGTCGCCAAGAGACTTATTCTGAAGGAGTGGAAGTCCCACTCTCCACCTTCTTTTCAACTGTGGCTGGCGGACATGATTTCGGTTATTCGTATGGAGAGACTCATGTTCCTGAGGACCAACTCACTTAGGAAGTTCTCTGCTATTTGGGACCCGTTCCTGGGCTACTTTGACGAGATTAGAAATTACGAATAACTGGCCATTACGTACGGCATTAAGTACGGCCATTTTCCCCATTCACTTCCATGACTTCTTTTTCCAGCCAGTACAGGCCATCGAATGCAGGTTTAAGGGACTTCCACATTGGCCTCACAAAAGGAGCTAGGAGCTAGCCCACTGGATGCCTCTGCTCTGTAGGAGCCATTAAAATTATTTGTGGGTAGTTTATATTGATGTGGTACAATAACTCAACAACAACAACAACAACAAACAACTTATACCATTAATATATCTTTAAGCCATCATGAACTGAACCATGCTATAATAGGCTAGGAGACCACAGTAGGCTAGGCTAGTATAATAGGCTAGCAGACTACAGAGCCACTAATTCAGGCAGTCAGTCCCACTGCTCCTCTCTAAGCAGACACAGCACAATCAGCTGCATTGTTCCATACTGAGGCAGCAGTCGTCAGAGCAAACCCTGTACAGACCTCCATGCCCCCAGCTATTTGTCCTCTAAAAGCTTAGAGGGGGAGTATAAATACAAGCGCACAGAGTTATAATATGCTAGCTACATACTGTTATGATCAGAGTTATAATATGCTACATACTGTTATGATCAGAGTTATAATATGCTGCATACTGTTATGATCAGAGTTATAATATGCTACATACTGTTATGATCAGAGTTATAATATGCTGCATACTGTTATGTTCAGAGTTATAATATGCTACATACTGTTATGTTCAGAGTTATAATATGCTACATACTGTTATGATCAGAGTTATAATATGCTACATACTGTTATGATCAGTTATAATATGCTACATACTGTTATGTTCAGAGTTATAATATGCTACATACTGTTATGTTCAGAGTTAAAATATGCTACATACTGTTATGTTCAGAGTTATAATATGCTACATACTGTTATGATCAGAGTTAAAATATGCTGCATACTGTTATGTTCAGAGTTATAATATGCTGCATACTGTTATGTTCAGAGTTATAATATGCTACATACTGTTATGTTCAGAGTTATAATATGCTACATACTGTTATGATCAGAGTTATAATATGCTACATACTGTTATGATCAGTTATAATATGCTACATACTGTTATGTTCAGAGTTATAATATGCTACATACTGTTATGTTCAGAGTTATAATATGCTACATACTGTTATGTTCAGAGTTATAATATGCTACATACTGTTATGTTCAGAGTTATAATATGCTACATACTGTTATGTTCAGAGTTAAAATATGCTACATACTGTTATGTTCAGAGTTAAAATATGCTACATACTGTTATGTTCAGAGTTAAAATATGCTACATACTGTTATGTTCAGAGTTAAAATATGCTACATACTGTTATGTTCAGAGTTATAATATGCTACATACTGTTATGATCAGAGTTAAAATATGCTGCATACTGTTATGTTCAGAGTTAAAATATGCTACATACTGTTATGTTCAGAGTTATAATATGCTACATACTGTTATGATCAGAGTTAAAATATGCTACATACTGTTATGTTCAGAGTTAAAATATGCTACATACTGTTATGTTCAGAGTTATAATATGCTACATACTGTTATGATCAGAGTTATAATATGCTGCATACTGTTATGTTCAGAGTTATAATGTGCTACATACTGTTATGTTCAGAGTTAAAATATGCTACATACTGTTATGTTCAGAGTTATAATGTGCTACATACTGTTATGTTCAGAGTTATAATATGCTACATACTGTTATGATCAGAGTTATAATATGCTACATACTGTTATGTTCAGAGTTATAATATGCTACATTCTGTTATGTTCAGAGATATAATATGTGCTACATACTGTTATGTTCAGAGTTATAATATGCTACATACTGTTATGTTCAGAGTTAAAATATGTGCTACATACTGTTATGTTCAGAGTTATAATATGCTACATACTGTTATGTTCAGAGTTAAAATATGCTACATACTGTTATGTTCAGAGTTAAAATATGCTACATACTGTTATGTTCAGAGTTATAATATGCTACATACTGTTATGTTCAGAGTTATAATATGCTACATACTGTTATGTTCAGAGTTATAATATGTGCTACATACTGTTATGTTCAGAGTTATAATATGCTACATACTGTTATGTTCAGAGTTATAATATGCTACATACTGTTATGTTCAGAGTTATATGCTACATACTGTTATGTTCAGAGTTAAAATATGCTACATACTGTTATGTTCAGAGTTATAATATGCTACATACTGTTATGTTCAGAGTTATAATATGCTACATACTGTTATGTTCAGAGTTAAAATATGCTACATACTGTTATGTTCAGAGTTATAATATGCTACATACTGTTATGTTCAGAGTTATAATATGCTACATTCCGTTATGTTCAGAGATATAATATGCTACATACTGTTATGTTCAGAGTTATAATATGCTACATACTGTTATGTTCAGAGTTATAATATGCTACATACTGTTATGTTCAGAGTTATAATATGCTACATACTGGTATGTTCAGAGTTATAATATGCTACATATTGTTATGTTCAGAGATGGTCAAAACAAAGAGAGAGTAGACTCAATGCCCCATGCATCGGACAGGCAAATACACAGACAACATGTGAGGCAATGCAAAGAGGGTGTAGTGCTTATTCAGATTGCAATATTATGGGGATGCCTCTCCATAGGGATTAATTGTGATTTGCAAACAGTTGCACAACCTAAATCCATTGTACAAAGGGCTGACATTTGGGATTTTTTTGAAAATCCAAACACACAAAAGAGTTTATGTAGGCCTACTGTGGATTGTGGAATAGCATCAATGGCTCCATACTGCAACAGAATTAACATAGGGTTACAATGTAGCAGTATTGTACTAAAATGGGCCACTGTGACAGGACAACAGAGTTAACGACTTCCTAAAGGAGCCATGGGTCCTGGAAGATGGGATCAGAACTGACATCTGATCATCAAACATCTCCTTCAGCAGGACAGAACAGCTTAAAGCTCCTTTAAACCCCTGCAGTGAATCTCCTAATAGAGACGCAGAAGTATGGAGTCAAAATGAGAAGGCATAACAAACCATAATAAGCATAATACGGCTTCAGTGGGCCCACAATAAAAATCCCATGACGTCTGCTTGAAGCCAGGCAATCTGTGGGATCAGCCAGGCAGCCACAATAAAAACACTGGATCATTAAGAGTCATATTGAATGAACCAATTCAAACGGAAGGGATTTCTATTTAACTGCAGCAAGGAAAATCAAGTCAGACTCATTTGTTTGAATCAATACTCAATTGTGGTTCCAAATAAGGTCAGTTATATTCCTACAAATGCAGGAAGACTGATTTTATTTACAATCGTGGAGTTTTATTGTTGTTTTAAAACAGTAATAAAACAGTGAGATTTACAGTCCTGCACAGAGGACAAGGAATGTGTATGAATGAACCCAACTTTATTATTCTAGCATTTCCAAGAAACAATGTCCACTCCATAGTGTTCCACTGAGAGGAAATCCCTCTGACTCACACTCCCATTACCTATAGTGAGTGTAACTGGATTATTACTGATAGTAACTGACTCAGACTGACTGGCAAAGTGTGACTTGACGCTGATCAATTGAATCCTGGCTGCCTCATCCCGAAAGTGACAGGCCTCTTAAAGTCGAGCTGAACCCAAAAATGACTTTTCTTTTCTTTTAGTTCAAATACCTGGGTATGCAGTGAGTGCACCTATTTAATAATGTATGCAAACAAAATCACAACAATCTAATTTCTTTAGTTTTTCACACTTTTTCACATCAAAAGTTCATTTTTCAAGATTTCATTGATAACAGTAATGTACAGTTTGCTGACGTCACCTAGTACTATCAAATTTCTACCCCATTTCAACCAATCATATCACGACATGCAGCTGTCAATCAAATCTTCATTTCAGGATAATTTTCTCTTGTAAAATGAAGTCGAAAATGGCGCCTAGTGCCTGTCATCTGGCAGAATTCCTATCCCATAAACTAACTACCGTACTAACTTGGCCAATTGTTAGAAACATGAACAAAAAACAAAAACTATAATCTCTAAGAATGCAAAGAAATGTAACTGGCTCATTAAAACGCGCACTCCAGGGATATCGTTACAGCAGCGTTAATGGCGCGCGCATCCGAGAGCTTGGTTGTCAGGGGTCGCCAAAGCCCAATCCAGTCCCCAGAATTGTCAAATAAAATCATCGAGATGATACTATGACCCGCCTCTCAACCTGTCATCTTAGACAAACTATGTTCTCAGTCTGAAACGGACTCATTATGCACGTGACGAACAGGTTCAGTTCGACTTTAAAGGATGGCTTTACTGATAATAATCAACCCACTTTATATCATTAAGAATCTCGGTAATATAAGCACATGGGCAGTGATTACCTTCTCTCTCTGTTTTCCTCATGGAGATCTCCCAAAGCTGACAAATGACAAAGTTAAATATCAAACTTCGGGCACCGTATCCTTGGCTACATGTTTGCACAAGTACTGTACTCCTTTGCAGACTTGAGCGATAAGAGGAGGCCCCTCTCTCTCTCTCTCTCTGGGTCATGCGTGCCCAGACAGCACACTGAGTGCTGACATGAATTCAGATCCTTGCTTTCTAAAGCCTAATTTAGACTTATTGGAAAGTGTCACTCACTCAACACATGGTCACAGACAATAAAGAAAGCGTCGCTCATGTTGCTGCATTTATGGGAATCTTGTATGCTGGTTTGTTTGTTTAGCCTGATGTCTAGCCTGACATCGCCAGACCAATTCCCAACTGTGAAAACAAATTAAAAATTAGCTCACAGATTCGCTACAGTGAAACCACGTCGGAGGCAAGATGTAACGACACGTACTTGGCTGCAGCAGCATAATAAGGAAACACAACCACACAACTCACCTCCTCTCTCTCTGGGAAGTTGGTCATGGTTCGGACAGGCTGATAGAAATAGCGGGGACACGTTCATTCATTTCAGCGAAAACCAAAACAAGGAAGTCAACCGCGCGTACACACTAGGTGACGTTAACGTTATTTGTTTTGCGCCGTTCAATATTGCTGGTACTGGTAGTGATAGCCACTGCTTCAGTCGCCTGGCTCTGTGCTGTAGTAGTAGCCTATCCAAGCCCGCTGGTCTGTCCTGACATGTGCTATACTGTTGTAAACATGAACGTGCATTGCAGCGGCATTATGGCACCGCAGCGACTTCATAATTAATTAACCCCCCCCACTGGTCAACGACGATGCCATCGTCCATCGCGATGGCTGTTTGGTTGACATCGCACAACCCTACTGCCTATCCTCGACCCTAACAACATTAAAACAAGCAACACAACAAGTGATACAATCTAGTTCAGTTCACAAGCTTTTCATGCCAACAACCTCTAAATTAACACAAGGATCCAATTAAAGAGAATATAAGTCATTCCCTTTTTCTGGTGAACCCTCCGGAACCCACTCAAGGGCACCTGGGGTGCCCCAGAACCCAATTTGAGAACCACTGATTTCTTGCTAATCTACAGGCTAACCTACTGCCTAACACCTAATCTACCTCAGCCTCCCTCAGGGCCTCAAGGCTCCCCAAGGCCAAAACTCACAGCCTACTGTTTATTTCAGGTGCCTGCCTGCCTGCCTGCCTGCCTGCCTGCACGCCTGCCTGCCTGCCTGCCTGTCTGCCTGCCTGCCTGCCTGCCTGCCTGCCTGCAGCTCTGTCTGTAAAGATCACCTGGAAGCCTGCATTTCCAGTAAGGATGGAATGAGGACTGTTATGCACCATTTTAAATCAGGCTTCAATATTGAGGAGCAGGCTGAAGTAGGTTAGACAGAAAAAGCATTAATATTTCTATTTATGTTCTTGAACCTCGAGTCACTGAGAGGTGACATCTCTTCACTAGACCCATTTAGACTTCCTGTGATGTGGGTGTTTTGTTTTCCACAAAAGAAAGAAACATATGCCCTGAAGTATGTAGTTGGTGGTTACACAACAGGCCAGGGCTTGCCTGAGCAACCTTCATACCTGCTGAAGTCAGTGTAAACAAGGACTATACTATAGCTAGGTGTGTTAGTCTGGTCATTCCATGCTTTCACAACAACTCATCAGGTAGGGCTATGACAAAAACACATGGTCACAGCATGACGAATAATTGCGGTACAATAAAGAGACTGATAACATTGTGTCTCACATAGACAGGCGGGTAACTTATAATCATTTACATGAGTGTATTATACAATTCCAAATGAGGACACACTATGTGAATGCACATGATAAAAATTACAGTTTCTATCAAATCTAGCAAGTACCTATCCAGAACAAGTGGAGAGCAGCTGTCCAGGTTAAAAAAAAACATATTCTAGACTAGAGGCATGTAGGAACATTATGTGACGTTACAGATCTAAAATACGTCAACTACAATAAATCCAAACTCACCTGCGGATTCTTCTTGCTCCGTGTCGGAATTTTCCACAGTGAGCTGTTTCCTTCGAAAGGCGACTCTCCTGAAGTCGTGATCCATATCTCTATGCGGCGCCGATCGCTCCAACATTGAACAAACAAACTGAAGTAACCGAGGACAACTGCAAACAAAACCAACCGACGCGCTGTCCCCTTTGCAGCGGACTCCTCCATATGACGCGCAACTCAACAGCAGCGCACTGGGCGGCAGCTCGCACGTTTTCCAGCAAGGTCAGCATAAAACGCTGTATGCATGACTTTAGTTTAGCTACTGGGTTGTTGTGATTGTGGTCCGCTAATCTGTCACTTTGATGTGAGCGCTTCCTAAACCCCGCCCCCTCCTTCTCCCAGTGCGCCCTGTCATTAGGGGAGACCGGGGCATCTTGACACACGACACTTTCTTGCTTTCGCTTCTTGGCACCCAAGATCCACACTGCTGTGGGAGGCAAATGTAATAAATGCTTCAGGGAATTAAATATAAAAAGTTACATCTAAGGGTGGCTACATTGATCAACGTTTTAATGTTGATTCCCGGTCAAACTTTTGATAACACGTGTTTGCACTGCACGGCTATGAATACAGGTGTGCCTTGAGATATTATCTTGTTCCCCGCAGCAGCCGACAGGTGGCGTGCTTGCACCCATGAATAAGCAGAAATGCTGCTGTGTGTTTTGCTGACTCTCACACAGACAGCAGCAGACTCACTGACCCGCTTTTATCTTGCCGCTCCTGCTAGCCTGTATGGCCGTTTTAACGTCAGATACAGGTAGCTACTGGCTGCTATCAACAGTCTAGATGACAACATTACTACAGTAGGATTTTCTTTATTCCCACTGCCTCGCTGCACTGACTGAGTGACAGACAGAGGGGGGCGGACATTGCATCTCGCAGCCTCCGCCCGCCTCTCTGCCTCTCTGGACCGCAGCCCGACAGAGAGGAGACATACGGACGGAGAGAGAGAGAGGGGCCGGGGCGATGGCTAGTGCCGGTGGCGGAGGATGCGGGGAAGCGGCGGGGCAGTACCGGGCCGAGGTGGAGCGGCTGACCCAGGAGCTGGCCGAGGCCAACCGGGAGAAGATCCGAGCTGCGGAGTGCGGGCTGGTGGTGCTGGAGGAGAACCAGACGCTGAAGCAGCAGTACGCAGAGCTGGAGTCCGAGCAGGAGGCTCTGAGGAGGGAGCTGGAGCAGCTACAAGAGGTAGACTACCATGCTGTGGATTATATTTATTTATTTATTTATTTATTTATTTATTTATTTATTTATTTATTTATTTATTTATTTATTTATTTATTTATTTATTTATCTATTTTTACATCGGTGAGTCAAACGCACTGCAGTCAAGTGTAGCCTATGTGAAAAGGCATGTCCTGTCATCTCCTCTCTCACACACTGTGTGTGTGTGTGTGTGTGTGTGTGTGTGTGTGTGTGTGTGTGTGTGTGTGTGTGTGTGTGTGTGTGTGTGTGTGTGTGTGTGTGTGTGTGTGTGGCCCTGTGTGTGGGGCCCTGTGTGTGTGGCCCTATGTGTGTCTGTTTGGGGGTCTGTGATGTGAAAAGGATTGAGAATCCCTTTCAAATGAGGATTCTGTATGTCCCATAGAGAACAACATTGCAAGCTTTGTAATGCAAGCTGAGGGTCTTCTTCAGCAAGCACACACACACACACACACACACACACACACACACACACACATACATGCGAGTTAAGTTTACTGTACCTTATTGTTTGAGGATTCCTGCCTTGAGCGCATGGCAACAGTCGTTCCTTTTCAGCTCTGTTAAGACTCTGAGATTGGCTGTTTAGCCTATTACTTTTCTTTCTTTCTTTCTTTCTTTCTTTCTTTCTTTCTTTCTTTCTTTCTTTCTTTCTTTCTTTCTCTCTCTCTCATGCTTGATTGCTTTCCCCTGACTCCCTCAGTCAGTAACAGGAACTTCAGAGTTGCCCACTATGGTTTTTGTGGTGGCTCAGGTGCTCATTGATCCTCATCTCAAGATAAGCGTTTCTATAAAGAACACGTGAAGAGCGAATAATGCTTCTCCTAGATCTGTTTCTATAGCCACACTGCTGGCCTTCCCCCCCAGATCACACACACACACACACACACACACACACACACACACACACACACACACACACACACACACACACACACACACACACACACACACACACACACACACACACACACACACACTACTTTGTAAAGTGCTAATTTTGCAACATTTGGAAGGATAGAAATAATCTTTAAATGGGACACAGCTGAGTAAATAATGCATGGTGGTTTATACAGTCAGTCATTAGTGCATAGCCTACATGCATAACGCAAAGGGGCCGGTGCTGACACGCTCAAAGCTCAAGGTCGTCAGACAGGAAGACGGGATGAGAGGCTGCAGGATATACCGTGTGTGTGTGCGTGTGTGTGTGTGTGTGTGTCTGTCCAATTCTTTGCTTCACCACCAGTGTTTTGCCTTTGTCCTCAGTAACCTGCCATATTCTATCCCAGAGCCAAGTCATAAGCAGTGTTCAGAATGGTTCACTTACTCACTCACTCACTCACTCACTCACTCACTCACTCACTCACTCACTCACTCTTCGCCATGTAGTGTTGATCATAATAGTGAATTATATGGGGAACGGTCAAACGAGTTTCAGACACTACCTCACTCTTGGTAAACATGACCACATTGCATTGTGGTAGATGAGAGAAAATGTAGGGTAATAATAATAATAATAACTTTAATTTATATAGCGCCTTTCATAAAACCCAAGGTCGCTTCACAAGAGTGGGATACAGATAGGGGAGAGAGGGGAGGAAAACAAACAACAGGGATGGTTGAACTAAACTGAACTAACTAATGTGGAAAGGCCATGGAAAAGAGGTGTGTCTTGAGGTGTGTTTTGAATCTGTTCAGGGTCGGGGCATTACGGATTTCGGCAGGGAGAGCGTTCCAGACTGAGGGTGGGGTACATTCCCTGTTCACTAGAAATTGCAGTGCATTGTGGGTATTTTATAGTGGACTACTATATAGTGAATCAAATTAACAATTGAGGAATCGGACACTATTAAAACATGGTGAACACACTATATAGTCCACTATTTCTGTAATAGGGAACGGTTTTGAACAGGGGGGCTATTATGTCATTTTCTCTAGCGAGAGAACTGGTTGTAGAAATTTCAGTGATTTGATTCCACCCCATAACAAAAATATATATAAACGTAGGCCTATTGATAGCCAACGCCATTTTGCTTTTTCAAAAGCCTTTCTCTTATGCCAAGATTTAAACAAATCGGCATGGGAACAGGTGTGTTCAGTACGGTGTCCTACATGTACAACACTCTTCAGTTTTTAATTGTCATTAATTGTTTAATTTTCCTTGTTATGTTGGCATCACATTTATTATGAATGCATCAATACAGTATGAGCAGTCTTGGTAAAAAAAAAAAAAAAAAAAAAAAAGGAGAGGAATTTGACCAAAATCCTCACATGGTAAAATAGGGGTGAAATGACTCAGTCCAAAAAATGTATAAATGTAGGGAAAGCGTATAATGACCCAGTCCCATTGCAAACTGTGTGCATCATGTCAGAGATGCAACCATGGACTTAACCAGTGGGCGTCTGCTGCACGGTTGGTTGGCTCATCATCACTGAGCATAAAAGAAACATAACATATGTTATGCAATATTATGCATGCTCTGTGACTGTATGCTTGGCAGCTCTCGCCACATTGCGTTATGCATGCCTGGTTATAGTTAATATAGCACAAGTCTCTTGCTGTGACTCGTTGAACTTTTGGCAGTGACTTTGCATGCAGATGCCTGCAGAGCACTGTCCATCTGATATCCTGTGCTTATGGAGCATTGGTCCAGAGAGTTGATGCGGTGGACGCCGGTGAGGCGGGGAGAATTATGCCGAGAGAGAGAGAGAGAGAGAGGGAGAGAGAAATGGCTATATGACAGGGAGAGAGAGAGAGAGGGAGACAGAGAGATGGCCATATGACAGGGATAGAGAGAGAGAGGGGGAGAGATAGATGGCTATATGACAGGGAGAGAGGAGGAGAGACGGCTATAGGACAGGGAGGGAGAGAGGGAGAGGGAGAGAGAGAGAGAGATGGCTAAAGGACAGGGAGAGAGAGAGATGGCTATGGGAGAGAGAGAGAGATGGATAAAGGACAGGGAGAGAGAGAGATGGCTATGAGAGAGAGAGAGATGGCTAAAGGACAGGGAGAGAGAGAGAGATGGCTATAGGACAGGGAGAGAGAGAGAGAGAGAGAGAGAGAGAGAGATGGCTATAGGACAGGGAGAGAGAGAGAGAGAGAGAGAGAGAGAGAGATGGCTATAGGACAGGGAATAATGAGAGAAATGATTGATGACAATCACCAGGCTCCATAATAGAGAATGAAAAGAAGAGCCTGGCAGTGAAGAGCTTTTATCATCTCCTATTCCTCCAAGGTGAGACTTGACAGCCGTAGTGTCTCCTCCATATCCGTATCGACTGGGTATGAATTAACTACACTATCTAGATTCTGGCCCATATCTATTGAGAGTTATTGAGTATGGATCATCAGCTACCTAACTTACAGTATGAAAACCTAGGCTAGACCTATCACAAAGTTGGTAGTAGTCTTGCTGGCCAGCCTCCTCTCCCTTCCGTCCGAGGAGTCTGGCGCCGCAGGTCTCCATAGTGGGATTGCGATGGGCGGTGCTTAGCGGCAGTGCCCTTGGAAAATAGTTTCAAACAATCCAACCTGCCGTTTTCAGCGTGTAGCAACGAGCTAGCGTGTAGTTTCTGCCGTTAGCTTGCTGGCTAGTTAGCGTTGTTGTTTTCACTGAGGCGGCAGGGCACTATTTACAGCGACACACAGGGAGGAGGGAGCGGAAGCCGCTCTGATTGACATGGTGGGAGCCAATGACAGAGCTTGTAATAAGCCGGGAGCGGACATCCGGCTGCCACCGAAAAAGTCACTCCAATGGGAGAGCAGAGTAGAGCAGGGGAGGGTTTATCCCAGTTATGGAGACCTGCGGCTCCAGACTCCTCGGACGGAAGGGAGAGGAGGCTGGCCAGTGAGACTACAGCGTTGGTAGTGCTGCTCATGTGCATGTGCCTCACTGTTTACAGTCCACTTCAATACTGTATGTCTCATCTCATCCTAGTTATACTTTAAAACCTGTGTTTCATAATGCAGAAATTAATGACATGCTATTATTAGCTATAGCAGCTATAACAGCACAGTGATGGTTGTCACTGTCTGTCACCTGCTCATACAATATCTACAGCCTCCTTTGTGCTGTCTCTTCCCACCTGCCTCTCAGTCAGTCAGTCAGTCAGTATGTCTGCCTCTCAGTCAGTCAGTCAGTCTGTCTGTCTGTCTGTCTGTCTGTCTGTCAGTCAGTCAGTCAGTCAGTCAGTCAGTCAGTCTGTCTGTCTGTCTGTCTGTCTGTCTGTCTGTCTGTCAGTCTGTCAGTCTGTCTGTCTGTCTGTCTGTCTGTCTGTCTGTCTGTTTGTTTGTCTGTCTGTGCTCTAGCCCCGAGCACATTTTCCATAGTTGATATTGCATCCTGTGTAAAAAAAACACACACACATGCACACGCACACACACACACACACACACACACACACACACACACACACACACACACACACACACACACACACACAGACAGACAGACAGGCAGATTCTCAGAAAGCTGGTTAGTCAGAGCAGATGAGTGGTGTCACTGCCAGCACCATCACTCTACCAGAAACCCTCCCGGGTGGGGACACGCAGGCCTCCACAATAATCTATAATAATAGAGTCAAACACAGGTGTGTCTATAGACAGCTCATCATGCCTCAGTATTAAGAAGTCCTTTAGGGTGCCTATTGAGTCACATGTGACAGTCACAAAATGCACTTTAGCCCAGGTTTTGAGATAGAGCATCAAAGTAAAATGCTAAGAGAATTTTTCATTTAGTGGGTTTTATGGTAATCCCAATTCTTGTGGAGGTAGATTGAAAACTGGTGCTATTCCGATGAAGATTAAGGCCAAGTTTTTGTCTACTTCAGAAACAGTTGCATAAATCAAGCAGAAATAGGATCCTAAGTGTGTGCTTGTAATTGTTGTTTTCCTGAACTCTTCTGTTCGTTAATCTCTTCTCATCTTTCTCCTGTGCTATTTCTCCTTTGCCCCTCTCTTTCACAGTTACCCCCCCCCCCCCACTATCTTTTTGTCCCTCACTGCCCTCTCGCTCTCTGAGTCCCTTCATCCCTCAGGCCTGGTTTGCATGTCCTGATTGCAGCCTAAGCAGTGATGGAGAGATCATTGTGACCCTGTGCTTCAGGCTTGTTAGTGCTGTCTCCAGGCAGATCTGCCTCAGACAGGACAGAGACAGAGACAAAGGAGGAGGAGGAGTGTGAAGCAGATCTAGTGTAGAAGGCAGGTTACAGGACAGTTGTGCTCTCGTCTCTCAAGGCTTGAAACCGACCAGGCAGGTCACAGGACAGTTGTGCTCTTGAGGCTTGAAACCGACCAGGCAGGTCACAGGACAGTTGTGCTCTCGAGGCTTGAAACTGACCAGGCAGGTTACAGGACAGTTGTGCTGTCGAGGCTTGAAACCGACCAGGCAGGTCACAGGACAGTTGTGCTGTCGAGGCTTGAAACCGACCAGGCAGGTCACAGGACAGTTGTGCTGTCGAGGCTTGAAACCGACCAGGCAGGTCACAGGACAGTTGTGCTCTCGAGGCTTGAAACTGACCAGGCAGGTCACAGGACAGTTGTGCTGTCGAGGCTTGAAACCGACCAGGCAGGTCACAGGACAGTTGTGCTCTCGAGGCTTGAAACCGACCAGGCAGGTCACAGGACAGTTGTGCTCTCGAGGCTTGAAACTGACCAGGCAGGTTACAGGACAGTTGTGCTGTCGAGGCTTGAAACCGACCAGGCAGGTCACAGGACAGTTGTGCTCTCGAGACTTGAAACTGACCAGGCAGGTCACAGGACAGTTGTGCTCTCGAGGTGTGAAACTGAGAAAGATGCCAACAGAGATCTGCATCAAATACCACATTAGTGACCTTTCATGATAACTTGCGTGCGGTAACTGAAAAGAAGATTTAGCGATTCAGACTGAAATGTTTATCTAAGTGCTTAAAGGATAATAGGTATTTTATTTTATATACAATTGTACTAGAGGTAATCATCTAGGTTCCCCTTCTCCTTTACAGTATTGCTGCTGGTGTCTGCACACAGTCAGCGTAGTTGGAGATATCAGGGCTCATTTTCCTACCTGCTGCCATTCATTTTGTACAGTAGGTAGTACCACGGACTTGAAAAGGGTATGAGCTACAGTAGGTGATCTATCGGCTTAAACATTAAATCTTAATTTTCGTTTAGTCAAAGTTTCTATTTTATTGTTATTTAGGAAATAATCCCTAAAACGTTGCCTTACAAAGTGTCACATCCATGTCTTTTTATATAGTGTGTGTTTGTTAGCTGGGACAGCAGTTATTGTCATTGATAAATGTTGAGAAATCTAATTACATACGGTGTGCACTGTAAAATGACTGGGCGTAGACAGAAATCAATGGGCCGTAACGGTAAATTACATTATCCTTTCTCCTAAAGAATTATCATAACTGTCGTCAGGGAAAACTGGCCTGGTCCTTATGTGGAATCATAGCACCAACCATATACTACATCTGCTGTGTGACGAAGTGTGTTATAATAGTGCATTATCCTCCAGAGGGTTAGATGTCAAGTTGAAGAATAACACCAACATATGGAGGACACACTGTCGATGACTGATTGAATGTCAGCCCATTCTGCCTGAGATACTCCAGTGGCTGCACGCACGTGAACTATCTCTATATGCAACATAAATCATGCTAGTATCATTATTATCACACGGCTGCTCGTCCTTGACATGAACTCCCTCTGAGTGACGTGGCGTAGGGAGCGTGGTGAAGAACCTGCGCAAAGTCACACTCCGTCTCAAACCTCTGTGTCCCCCTGCAGAAGAGCACAGTATAACCTGAATATATGAGGGATGAGGAGTGACCTTTCAAAGGTCTTTAACACGTTCGCTCCTCCGCTGTGTTAACTGCGGCATACAGTATTGTTGGCAACATGTCAGACACGCTGATGCGGTTGCTGAGTTGATAATGTAGGTGCTAAGGAGGCCATATGATGACTCCTGTGTACATCTGGCTCTATTGTTCGTATTCCCACATGGTCATAATCTTATGGACTGAGACAGATTGTAAGTCTGAGGGGAAAAGAAACAGCAAAACTTGCATATTATTTATTAACTTTTTGGCAACGCTCAATCGATCAGGGAGAACAATGTAGCTGTGCTGGGGGCCCGACAGCTCCCGCAGAGAGCAGCTGTGCCTGTAAATCTATCTGCCCTGACAGGGGAGCAAGGATGCGTTACAGTTTTTTTCTTCTCCATCGGCAGGGGTTCTAGGGGGGAGCGAGTAAACACGGGAGGAGGAGCTGCAATCGATACCTTACGAGACGCCATCGCCCACCATCCCCCTCCTCTTATCTCCTGTGGTGCTCCCCCCTCACCACCTCCTCTCCCCCCCTCACCACCTCCTCTCCCCCCCTCACCACCTCCCCCCCCCCCTCACCACCTCCTCTCCCCCCCTCACCACCTCCTCTCCCCCCCTCACCACCTCCTCTCCCCCTCTCACCACCCCCCCCCCCTCACCACCTCCTCTCCTCCCCCCCAGCCACCCGCACTCCCCTGTGGCCTCCCCCAGGAGTGAAGTGGGAGGGAAGTAAGCATTGATTTCTGCTCCGTGCGGTGAAAATGCATTACGTCTGAACTGTATTCTTACATTATACTGAACTGGTTTAGCATGCGTTGTGGAAATCTTGGCATCATGCTAGTGAAAGGGCAATTGAATGTAATTTCTTCACAGTGGATCACACACAGCAGCTGTTGCACCAGTCACTTACAAAGCAAGAAGGGATGGAAAATGGCAGGTGGACAATAACTAAGCATGGATATAAAACCAAATTCAACAACACTGTCAGCTTTATCACTAATGTAGAATAATGCAGTTGTCACTCTCAAGTACATTGTGGATGGTATCATCACAGGGATCATAATTGTACTATCTAGTATCTGTGCAGCAAGATATCAGAGTAGCTATAGTCTGATTAGTCTCGCTGGCCAGCCTCCTCTAACTTCCGTCCGAGGAGTCTGGCGCCGCAGGTCTCCATAGTGGGATTGCGATGGGCGGCTCTTAGCGGCAGTGCCCTTGGAAAATAGTTTCAAACAATCCAACTTGCCGTTTTCAGCGTGTAGCAACGAGCTAACGTGTAGGTTTCTGCCGTTAGCTTGCTTGCTAGTTAGCGTTTTTGTTTTCACTGAGGCGGCAGGGCACTATTTACAGCGACACACAGGGAGGAGGGAGCGGAAGCCGCTCTGATTGACATGGTCGGAGCCAATGACAGAGTTTGTAATAAGACGGGAGCGGACATCCGGCTGCCACCGAAACAGTCGCTCCAATGGGAGAGCAGAGTAGAGCAGGGGAGGGTTTATCCCAGTTATGGAGACCTGCGGCGCCAGACTCCTCGGACGGAAGGCAGAGGAGTCTGGCCAGCGAGACTATAGTCTGATAAACTCAACAGAAGCTGCAAGCAACATAAGCTCTGCTATTGGCTCCGACCATTTCAGTCGGAGCAAAGGGAATTCCTTTCTGCTCTCAAATGCCTCCGCTGCTGTGAAACAACAACAACACTAGCTAGCAAGCTAGCAGCCTACACTACATGCCAAAGCAGGCTAACAACCTAAAGTACATGCCGAAAATTGGCAGGTTTTGACAAATATTTGGATTGTGCAATAAAGCAGGCCTGCTTGGTACTTTTGGTGGATGGTTGTAAAGATAACGGAGCATTTTAACCCCCCCCCCCCCCCCCCCCGCTATATCGGAATGAGAGTGAGTTGAGCCAGACTCCTGCGCTGGTGGTCCAACGTGAAATGAAGTGTGGAGACAGTCTGGCAAGCGAGACTAGAGTACCGTAAATTCCGGACTATAAGGCGCACCGGTCTATAAGCCGCACCTTCAAAGTTGACTATTTTTTTCTTATATAAGCCGCACCGGACTATAAGCCGCGGGTGTTTTAATGGTATTTTTTGTTTTTTTTACAGTGCACACAGTGTCCGCGGTGTGGTGAAAAGAGGGCAAGAGAGGAAATTAAAACAGAAGTGGATTTATAGTTAGAAAGAGTGCTAAAGAAGAGAGAATTCCGTTTTTTATTTTTTTATTTTAGTTACTCACAGTACTATTGACCAGTCCAACTCAAAAGATATTCGGCAGTTTCACTTTGAGCTCTTGTTCCGCCGCTGTCCATCAATGGTTATGACGAGTCTCGCTGGGTACAGTACGCCAAAGCGATATCCATTGACTCGATGATGCTGTTGTATGTTGCGCGTTTCTGTTGCACCAACGCGGAGAGGTCCTGCCGGACGAAAAAGCGCGTACCCTCCCAGGTGAGGGGCTTCTTCCCCGCAGCCTGGAGGATGAGTTGACGGTCGGGCCAGCGGAGTAGGCAGATGAAGATGGCCCTCGGTGGCAGGCCGGGGGTCTGGACGTGGCCGAGGCGCCCGGTGTGCCCTGTCCACCTCTGGTGGTTTCTCGCCTTCTTTCAGGTCCAGGATGTAACACAGGATTTTGCCACGAAAGCGTCCATGTCACCAATCTCAGCTCCCTCTTTTACATTGATCAGGCGAATGTTATTTCTTTTACTCCTGCTGATTAAGTCATCAACCTGCGTGTGCAGCGTTTCGATGTTTTTGCATTTTATCCACTTTCGGACTCACTGTGTTGTTTTTGTCCTCCAGTGCGCTGATGCGCTTTTCCGCATTATAAACTCTGTTCACGGTTGCCTTAGTTTCTTTAGTGAGTGGATGGACTTCTGCACGTTTTCAAACTTGTTTTCAAGCTGCTCAAAACCTCTGAGCGATGTCGGACTTAATCGATAGTGTTTCACTGAGTAAAAGTTTAGCCCAAGCCGTGTATCTCCAGCCTCCAGCAGGTGAGTCATTTCCTCATTCATGGCGTGATTGCTTCGTCTTTTTCTTTCTGCTTACCTGTGTTGTGTTATGTTATGTTATGTTATGTTGTTAAAAGAGGGCAAGAGAGGAAATTAAAACAAGTGGATTTATAGTTAGAAAGAGTGCTAAAAAAGAGAGATTTTTTTTTTTTTTGGAAAAAATCCATAGATAAGCCGCACCATTATATAAGCCGCAGGGGCCAAAAAAGGCCAAAAAACGGGAAAAAAGCCGCGGCTTATAGTCCGGAATTTACGGTAGATTTAAGATAATGTGTTGTATCTGTAGATGACTTGCTAACACTTTAGAATAATGGGGCCCTAAATAAACGGTTAGTTAATGCTTAATAAGCATTAGTTAATTTGTGCGTCCTGGTGGCTCACCATGGTAGCACACGTACCACGAAGGCTCGGTCCTTTGCACGGGCGACCGGGGTTTGAATCCGTCCTTTGCCGCATGTCATCCCCCTCTCTCTGCCAACCTTTCCTGTCTGCCTACTGTCCTATCTAAATAAAATAAAGGTGAAATGCCCCCAAAATAATCGAAAAAAAACAAACAAATAAATAAAACTTATTAGTGACCTTATTGTAAGGTGTTCGTATTTTATGCTGTATGTAGCTTTGGTGACATTGGCCAGCAGTGACCCTGGCGTCTGGCCCAGCAGAGGCAGAGATGCAGTTGAGCATATAGATAAGGACCCGTCTGCCCTTGTGTTCGGCCTCTGCTGTTTTACATGGGGGGTTGGCTGATTTGACTGTGGAAATGGGAGGGAGAAGCAACCAGGGTGTGTGTGTAATGTTTCAGTGTGTGTGTGTGTGTGTGTGTGTGTGTGTGTGTGTGTGTGTGCGTGCGTGCGTGCGTGCGTGCGTGCGTGCGTGCGTGCGCGTGAGTGTGTGTGAGTGTGTGTGAGTGTGTGTGTGTGTGTGTGTGTGTGTGTGTGTGTGTGTGTGTGTGCGTGCGTGCGTGCGTGCGTGCGTGAGTGAGTGAGTGTGTGTGAGTGCGTGCGTGCGTGCGTGCGTGCGTGCGTGTGTGCATGAGTGTGTGTGTGTGTGTGCGTGTGTGCTGTAGTAGCAGGAGTACTGTCGTAGGGGGCTTCCCGGGCTTGGGTGCGGATGTTGTGATTGTGAGCACAGAGGGAGGGGCACCAGTAGGATGGAGTGGTGGTGATGAGGGACACTAAACCATCAGTAGTATCTCTCTGTTGTTTCTGGTTTTCATGGTTGTGTTGACTTAATGGGGAAGAGCGATGGAGGAGGGGGGATGAAGTGGGGGCGGAGCCACTGTACTGTTTACAGAATGTGAGAGAGAAATGTGTGGTGTTTTTGTTTTGACCCCGTTTTTCAAATCTTGTGACCCTCACAGGAATAAATCCAGGAATGTCTTGATACAGTGAAGCACTTCTCTTTGTGGAGCCCCTCCTCCAGGCCGGCCATAGCTTCTCTTTGTGAAGCCCCTCCTCCAGGCCGGCCATAGCTTCTCTTTGTGGAGCCCCTCCAGGCCGGCCATAGCTTCACTTTGTGGAGCCCCTCCTCCAGGCCGGTCATAGCTTCTCTTTGTGGAGCCCCTCCTCCAGGCCGGCCATAGCTTCTCTTTGTGGAGCCCCTCCTCCAGGCCGGCCATAGCTTCTCTTTGTGGAGCCCCTCCTCCAGGCCGGCCATAGCTTCTCTTTGTGGAGCCCCTCCTCCAGGCCGGCCATAGCTTCTCTTTGTGGAGCCCCTCCTCCAGGCCGGCCATAGCTTCTCTTTGTGGAGCCCCTCCTCCAGGCCGGCCATAGCTTCTCTTTGTGGAGCCCCTCCTCCAGGCCGGCCATAGCTTCTCTTTGTGGAGCCCCTCCTCCAGGCCGGCCATAGCTTCTCTTTGCGGAGCCCCTCCTCCAGGCCGGCCATAGCTTCTCTTTGTGGAGCTCCTCCAGGCCGGCCATAGCTTCTCTTTGTGGAGCCCCTCCTCCAGGCCGGCCATAGCTTCTCTTTGTGGAGCTCCTCCAGGCCGGCCATAGCTTCTCTTTGTGGAGCTCCTCCAGGCCGGCCATAGCTTCTCTTTGTGGAGCCCCTCCTCCAGGCCGGCCATAGCTTCTCTTTGTGGAGCCCCTCCTCCACGCCGGCCCGGCCATCGCCCCATCATGTTTTTCAGGAAGCTCCTCTTTTGCTGCAGTGAAATAGTTAGGACGAGGGAACAGGACTCCGTGCCTGCAGCCTGCTGTATTGATTAGCTGTGCGTGCTGACGGCAGAGCAAAAAACAACAACAAAAATCTCTCTGTCCTGTCCTCTCACAAGGAAAACATTTTGTATTTTCAACCCTTCTCCACATAAATTGCCCTGGTATGGCAATTTAGGCCCTGTTTCGACAACAACGGTCTCTGCATACAACGGCAACCTTTTGTTGCCGCTTGGCATTTCGATCCGCGTTCATACGACAACGTTGTGATAACGATCCTCGTGCAGACAGATCTGCAAAAACGATTGAAAATGCTGTAGGGCTGAGCACTTTTAATCGCAATTTAAATTTTGGCTTCCCACAACTATGAAAACAAGATCATCTAGATCAAAGTTACTTAATTTGTTTTGCTTAGCCTATTTATTAATCGAGAAGAAATTTATTTTATTTATTTCACTTAGCCTATTTATTCATCTTTTTTAAACTTGTATTTTCAATTATTTCTTTGTTTCTAAGTTCGATTATATTTAAAGTTCAAAGAAATCCAGTATTAAAAAGACAAGTTTTTTCAAGTTCAATAAATGCATCATGTTGCCAAAATAAATCAGTAATCGCGTTAAGTAATCGTGATCTCAATATCAGTAAAATAATCGTGATTATGATTTTTGCCATGCCAGGCCAGTAGGTGGCGGTGACTGCAGAGTCTGGGCCGTGCGCCGTGTCGTCACAGTTTTCACAAGAATTGTGCCAAGAATATTGCCAGTTGACATGGCGACGTATGGCATTTAAAAAAGATTCCACTCTGGAAGAACGCCGCAGAACGCCGTCGTCATGTGAACGAAAGGCCAAAATTTACAAAATTTACAAATTTGCTCTTTGTCACGAATCGGTTTCTATCGACAAAACATCAGCCATGTCAGTCAGTCTGCTTTGAATGGTTCTATTAGAGCAATTGAGCTTCGACCACAGTCTTCTTCCATGCTTATCATCCCCAGCAGCCTCTGCCAGCAGGAGGCAGACAAGCATCCTATCAGATAACCAGAGGCCATTATTCCACAACGATGGAGATCGCTCCTTTGATCCTGTGGACTTCCTGACCCACCCCTTCATTAGCCTGCACATACGCTCTTGCATGCCTAAGTGAGTACATGCACACCGAAACACACACACTTACACAGGCCAGGGGCTTCTGACACTGAATCAGCTCAGAGGATCTGTCTTTGTCTGTCCCATCTACCCTCTTAGGGGAATGTAGAGGTTTAGACAGCGCTTAAATCATCCTCTAGTTAACCCCTTTAATCAACCCTCTCCTCCGTCTCTCGAGGGATGATGTCAGGTTGGGTCGTCATGATTGAGCTGTGAGGAAGGACTGTGTTGAGTTTACTGGCTGCTTTTGGAGCTGAACAGGTAGAAATGAGGCATTTCCCCAAACTTCTCAGATTCACTACTTAAAGGACGGCTTTACCGGTAATCAACCCACTTTGTATCATATATAATCTCGGTCATGTAAGCACACGGGCAATGTTTTACCTTCTCTCTCTGTTTACCTCACAGGTAAACAGAGAGAGACAAGAGGCGGGGAGGGGAGGGGAAGAGAGGAGAGGGGAGGGGAGGAGAGAGCAGAGGGGAGAGGAGAGGGGAGGAGAAAGGGGAGAGGAGAGGGGAGGAGAAAGGGGAGAGGAGAGGGGAGGAGAGAGCAGAGGGGAGAGGAGAGGGGAGGAGAAAAGGGAGAGGAGAGGTGAGGAGAGAGCAGAGGGGAGAGGAGAGGGGAGGAGAAAAGGGAGAGGAGAGGTGAGGAGAGAGCAGAGGGGAGAGGAGAGGGGAGAGGAGAGGGGAGAGGAGAGGGGAGGAGAAAAGGGAGAGGAGAGGTGGGGAGAGGGCAGAGGACGAGAGAGCAGAGGGGAGCGGAAGAGAGGAGAGGAGAGGAGGGGGGAGGACGGAGAGGAGGGGTGAGGGGAGAGGAGAGGGGAGGAGAGAGCAGAGGGGAGAGGAGAGGGGAGGAGAGAGCAGAGGGGAGAGGAGAGGGGAGGAGAAAAGGGAGAGGAGAGGTGAGGAGAGAGCAGAGGGGAGAGGAGAGGGGAGAGGAGAGGGAAGAGGAGAGGGGAGGAGAAAAGGGAGAGGAGAGGTGGGGAGAGGGCAGAGGACGAGAGAGCAGAGGGGAGCGGAAGAGAGGAGAGGAGAGGAGGGGTGAGGACAGAGAGGAGGGTTGAGGGGAGAGGAGAGGGGAGGAGAGAGCAGAGGGGAGAGGAGAGGGGAGGAGAGAGCAGAGGGGAGAGGAGAGGGGAGGAGAAAAGGGAGAGGAGAGGTGGGGAGAGGGCAGAGGACGAGAGAGCAGAGGGGAGCGGAAGAGAGGAGAGGAGAGGAGGGGTGAGGGGAGAGGAGAGGGGAGGAGAGAGCAGAGGGGAGAGGAGAGGGGAGGAGAGAGCAGAGGGGAGAGGAGAGGGGAGGAGAAAAGGGAGAGGAGAGGTGGGGAGAGGGCAGAGGACGAGAGAGCAGAGGGGAGCGGAAGAGAGGAGAGGAGAGGAGGGGGGAGGACGGAGAGGAGATGTGAGGAGAGGAGTGAGGAAATGAAGAGTCATTGGGGATTGGATGCCCAGTTGCCTCTCTCTTTACCCATCCAAAGTGCTCTGAAGCAGGCACAGAGTGAGTGCATATATAAGTGAAAGGCATTCTGGGACAGATTCCAGCCTTCTTCCTTATCGTTGTGGGGACGGGCAGACTGGAGCCAAACTGAATGACTCTAACAGGCCCATCTCTTTACCTGAGCACAGCCTGTCCCCTGGCAGACCTTCCATTCAACACAGCATGTCGCATCCTATTGGCCAGAAAGTGACAGATATGATATGACGCCATCATGGATTTGTTGTACGATTTCCCAGCGTAAAGCACATGAGGCATTTTTCTTTGAGTCTCATCAAAATAGCCTATTGTTGCCAAATGCATAGGTGTCACTGCATTAAACAGCATTTCAGTCAGTTTGAAGTTAGTCTCGCTGGCCAGCCTCCTCTCTCTTCTGTCCGAGGAGTCTGGCGCCGCAGGTCTCCATAGTGGGATTGCGATGGGCGGCGCTTAGCGGCAGTGCCCTTGGAAAATAGTTTCCAACAATCCAATTGTGCCGTTTTCAGCGTGTAGCAACAAGCTAGCGTGTAGGTTTCTGCTGTTAGCTTGCTAGCTAGTTAGCGTTGTTGTTTTCACTGAGGCGGCAGGGCACTATTTACAGCGACACACAGGGAGGAGGGAGCGGAAGCCGCTCTGATTGACATGGTCAGAGCCAATGACAGAGCTTGTAATAAGCCGGGAGCGGACATCCGGCTGCCACCGAAACAGTTGCTCCAATGGGAGAGCAGAGTAGAGCAGGGGAGGGTTTATCCCTGCTATGGAGACCTGCGGCACCAGACTCCTCGGACGGAAGGGAGAGGAGGCTGGCCAGCGAGACTAGTTTGAAGTTTATTCAAGAACATAATTGCATCGAGTTGACACTTAGATTAATTGCATGTCCTTATTTACAGTATAAATGTTTAGAATACAAACACATGAGGCATTTAAGGATGAACAGAAAGCACATGTACCCATTGAACATTGGCTCGGCAATATTGCCTACACTTCATTTTAAATTAACACACACACACAATGCATGCATCACACACTCTCACACATGCACACGCACACACACACACACATGCATGCAGGCACGCAGGCACGCACGCAGGCACGCACGCACGCACGCACGCACGCGCACAGACACACACACACACACACACACACACACACACACACACACACACACACACATACACACACACACTCTCTCTCTCTCTCTCCCTCTCTCTCTCTCCATAAAGCATTCATATCACACCAGGCCGGTGCATATGATTGTAGATAGTAATTGATGAACAGAAGAGCTTTTTGCCAGCTAGGGAAATTAAACTGAGGGCTTAGTGCTGTAAAGCACACCTGGCTACTCAGCATGATAATAGGCTACACAACTATTATGCACAGCAGCACCTCCTGTTGACTCAGGAGAGCACTGATCTCTTGTTCATTTAAGTCACACATAGGCATGCACGCACACGCACACAGTCTCACACACACACACACACACACACACACACACACACACACACACACACACACACACACACACACACACGCTTACAAGAAATCCGCACAGCTTCTGTTACAGAGGTGTTGGTGCACAAGCTGGAGGGCACTCAGGGCAGGGAATACAGGAAGGAGAACGGGCGTCTGTAAACAAGAGTAATTAGCGGTTTACAATAATACCTGACTAAACCCAAACTCACATGTTCAAACCTGTCTGCTGAACAAGCCAATCAATGTGAAAATATTATTCCTTTTAATGCTATGCATCCCTATGTGTTTCCTCACGCTGACGCGTGTAATGACTGTAATGTAATGTGTTCATACTGTAAGTGCAGGGTTCGAGTTATGGGGGGACCTATGGGGTCTTGGACCCCATAGCTAGAGTCTGGGACCCCATAGTCCAGAACACCTGTGGGACCCCCACAAATATAACTTTTTTATTTTTATTTATTTTTTCCTTTTTTGTGTTCCAAATAACACATTTTTCGATGGAAGAATTATTATTATTTATGTTAACTAGATAAATAGGCTAAATAAGAAACATGTTTTCAGTTTTCCCAAAACAACCGTTTGAATTGTTGTGTGAAATAGGCTGCATTTCACCTCCAAGCCACCATGTGCCGCCCATGAGCGCGTGTTCTACTGCTACAACCGAGTTGCAGGGAGAAGAAGCCACAACATGCAACCATCACGTGATGTAAACAGCCGCCTGAGCCAACAAGATCTTATTAATCTTTAGTATAGCGTTATCATGCCACTGAAGAAAAGGCTGAAGCTGCCAACGGGGTGTACAAGCCTGGATAGCTTCGGTTTCAGAAAGAAACAAAGAATGGCTTCAGACAACGGACAACGACCTGTTAGCGCAACAGCTAGGTTGCTACTAGCTAGTAGGTAAGCTAACGTTATGGTCTGATGATGTCTGCGTACAGCTGAGAGGAGAGGAGTCTGAGATTTTTCATTTTGTAAGTATTACGCCTACAGTTGTTTTTGTTCTAACAAGATGCTGCTACTGTATCTGCTTAAATATGCTGCTGTTTGTTGCAATTTGTTTTTCATTCACAAGTTCTTGATTACCTGTGCACAAGGGGTTTGTTCGTAAGGTTAGCCTACTCTGGTAACTTCCGGTCTGTTGTTGCTATGCAACGGTAGCGTAGGGGATGGCTGCCCCATTCATCTGTTTTCTTCTTCTTGTTGTTTTTAGATAGCGTTTCTTGCTGAGTGCAGAGAACTGCTCGGAAAGCAAATTGTATGAGCATTATGTATTTATTTTTGTAGTTTTTGATTTATAAGTGCAGAGACAGAGTTAAATAAATGTTAATTTAAGTTAAGCAATTTTGTCTCATTTGTAAAATTAAATTGTTGTATTTTATCAGATGCAAGTGTAAGACTGAATAATAACATCATACAACAGTCTAAACCGAATGTTAATTTAAAATTAGATATTCCTCTAAATCTGGCTTCAAACGGCCACAATTTGAGGAAAAAACGGCCCAATTTTTTTTAGGGGATTTAGGGGGACCCCATAGCTATCTGACTATAACTCGAACCCTGTGTAAGTGTGTTTCATAGCTTTTAGCTAGCTAGCTATAGTGTTAAGCTTGCACGTCTCATTCAAACGGCCATGAAGATCATGGGGAGAAAAGAGCATTAAGTATCTTCAATCTCTATATGAAAAGTCAGTGTTCAGGGAAGCACAGAAGATTCTGGACAAACACATCCTCAACCCAGGATCTGAGCTGTTGTCCTCAGGCTGATGGTTCAGGTTCAGGTGCCAAAACGCAGACTAAACCGCTACAAGAACTCACTCATTCCATCCTCTATTCAGATATTAAATGGCAACAAGTAGGAGCACTTTAGTAATTTTATTACCTGATGATTTAAAGAACCATTTGGCTGATTATGTCTGGTTTTATTATTTGAAACTGTCTTTTTATTACGCTTTATCATTTTATAGAGCTAGTATCCCAGACTCAATGTGAATTTAAGCACGTTTTGCACGAGTGTGTATGCCTGATGTATGTACTTGCATGGATGTTCATTGTGATGTTGACAAATGTGTTCACTTATCTTATCTTGAATTTTAATTTGAAATACATCTCTACCCCAGATTTGTCTTCTTAATAATGTGTTAATTCCACGACAGGAGAGACTTTATGTTCTCTGAAATTAGGTGGAAAACATATCCACATGTAACGGTATCGACATTGGCCAAAGAGTAGGAAAATATTGGCATATTGGATATCGGCAAAAAAATTCCAATATGGCGCATTTCATGTTGTTCTCTCTTGATTATTTATGGGATGTGGAGCTGTTGTTTTGACTGCTGCTGTGAGAGAAGCAGCAGTCCGCTTCTCTGTCACAGCTGGATGAGTTGGCCGGGGCTGGAACTGTAGTGAGATGTGCTGGGTAAACATGCTTGACTGATCATCAGGCAAATGGTTGATCAAGGGATGACTATTTAATAAATTAATTACAGTACATGGCATGCACATACTAATGTTATGGCACACACGCAGTCACGCACGCACGCACGCACAAGCACATCTCTCCCTTTAGGAGGCTGGCAGCTGCATGGCCTCCCAGCAGCAGTTATGTATGTCTCTCTCCATGGTTCTGAAATCCCTGAGTTAGTCGCTGGGCCAACCATCTGGACAGGACAGAACGGTGTGTGTGTGTGTGTCCGCTCACGTGTGCATGTGCGTGTGTGTGTGTGTGTGTGCGCAGGTGCACATGTACATGTGTGTCATTTCGTCAGAACCTTTTTCTGTCGGTCTTTGTGACCATGTCCTTGTGTATGTAAGGCTGAGGGTGCTCAGAGCATAAAGAATGTCATTGTATTTATACATTGTATTAGACATATGACAATAAACTACTTGAACTTGAACTTGAGAACTCTACTTCTTATAAGAGAGAAGGGAGGAGGAAGCGCTGCGTGGGTCCTTAGTAAAATCACTGAAACAGGTGCTCTTTGGTGAGGGTGGAGAGAAGCACGAGAAAAAAGTTCAAGTTGGATCCTTGTAAAAGTCAAAAAATAAGAGTAGAATACAGGAAAAACTTGAAGAAAATCCAAGGCCACTCTGTTTCAGGTAGAAAAGTTAAAAAGCCTTTATTGTGGCATGGCTAAATCTAACAATTAAATTGTTAGATTTAATTGTTTAAATTTGTTTAGGTTAGGTTTACATTGTTTAAATTAAATTGTTAGATTTAGCCATGCCACAATAAAGGCTTTTTAACTTTTCTACCTGAAACAGAGTGGCCTTGGATTTTCTTCAAGTTTTTCCTGTATTCTACTCTTATGTTTTTACTTTTACAAGGATCCAACTTGAACTTTTTTCTCTACTTCTTATAACTTGACTAATACCGTGATTCCTGCTGCCCCAAAACATAAGTTGTGTTGTGTCTTAGCCTGGTAAAAACCATCCTGATAACGTGTCTTGCCTCCAAGCTGTCCACATTGATTTCAGTGGGTGGGATTACCTGCCTTGACAGACACCTCCTTCAGCCAATCAGTATCGGCAAATCCAATCCAAATCCACTCAGAAGAATGTCAAAAACGTCTTTTCCGCTGATAAACTGTGCTGGCGCATACTCTTGTTCTTGTTTACTTGTTGTCATTTTTGAATCTATTTTTGTTGTTGCTATAACTGCACTTATGACTCTGTTTACTCTTCTTTTTTTTTTTTCTTTTTTTTTAAAGTATGTTTATTCATTTTTTAACCATCAGAAGGGCAAATAGCCATCGAAGAATGCAATAACAAATAACATGCCCTCCGTCCCCAGCCACCCACAACACAACACACACAACCCCCACAAAAACAACAGCAAAACACAAAACCAAACACACAAACAAAAACAAACGCACAGAGCACCCACAGCAAGCAGAAGGTTGAGAAAAAAAAGAAAAAAGAAAAAAAAAACTGTTTACTCTTCTAACATTAACATTACCACTCGTTGCTTCGGGAGTCACCATTACTGTTTTGTCACATATGAAAGCTACACCTGTCTTTTGGTTGATATCTCAGTCAATTTCACCGTCCAAATTCAAGACTTCTCTCTGTCAAATTGAGCAATAATGATGATGGCATATTTCTTATTTTCGAATGAATTGCAACCAAACTAGTACTGCTAATTGACTCTGAGCTATTACTTCGTCGTTATTCCATGTTGTGCAATGCTGCAATCATGAAATCATTAACAGTCCCCTTTCATGTCTCCTTGTCACATTATCCATCAATTAGTTTCTGAATGTAGTGACTAAGATGTAATCAACGCGTGTTCTGAGTGTCACCACCGTGATTGATCTAGCAGGTATTCCAGATAATCGAATCACAGATCTTATTAATTAAATCTCAAGCAGGAGAAATGGCTGATGCTTGTTAATGATTGACATTTAATCTTGCCTTGTATCCATATTTCAGCATCTCCTTGAACTTGAGACTAAATTTAATCATGTCTGTCCTTGCACACAACTGGCTATAAATAGGTTTGTTTTTTCCCAGTGTGTTGTGTGGCTCTGGGTAGATTTGTTAGGTCTCCCTGCACCACACTTTTGAGGCTAGGCTGGAGATTAATCACTGTTGTACAAGACAGTGGTGGTTCGCTCCTCTCTCCCTCCTGGGTGTAAAAATAGATCACAAACGCAGAGCCCTCCCCTGGCTCCTCATTAAGGTCTGCCACAGAGGGAGGGGGGGAAGGATTTCAGGGTTGCACACACACACGCTCCTCCCCCTTGCACCAGTGCAGCAGCGCTGCCTCTGTCTGCTCCTTTTCCCTGGCCCCAGGGATGAATCTCTATAGGAGGGCCTCTATTGTGTGGACTGTACACAGAGAGGCACAGAAGGCCTTGGAGCCGCGGGGTTGAATCCATAATGGCTTTTCAGTACACAAAACTGAACAGGGTGCCAATCAGTACCTCCTTATTACTATATCATCCAGAGGAAATGCTATTAAACTTTAATTCTCCTCACAGTCTTTGACAGATGATCGGTGCGAAACGGAAAGGAAACTGACGCCGCGACATTCACATGCATTGCTATAATGATGATATAGAGAGGCAAAGTGACCGCCTACTTCCTGCTTCAGCACTGTACCAGAGATTTTCATCCGCCATTTATTTCCCATAGACATTGCGTAAAATGCTTATAAAAATAGTTTTACTTCGCCGAACCAAACGGTTCAGAGACGGGAGAGACCATAGAACATTTCACTCAGATCAAAACTTAAAAAAACTACATCGAAAAAATATTTTCTTCAAATCCGCATTTTTTTTAACGTTTTGGTCAGAGTGAAATGTTCTATGGTCTCTCCCGATTCTAAATATATCTGAACCGTTTGGTTTGAACAGGTAAAACTATTTTTGATTACGAAATGTCTATGTGAAAATAAATGGCGGATGAAAATCTCTGGTACAGTGCTGAAGCAGGAAGTAGGCGGTCACTTTGCCTCTCTATAGCATGTAACACTGTCACTAACCTTGCACGGCAGCTGGTTTCACGCGAGATCATGAGATCACCATCACACGACAATAAATTGCCACGCTCCAATCCATTGGTTAGAATCTGAAGCATGGGATCTGAACCAGCAGGGGTGAGCCTGTGATAGACGTGATAGACAGATGGCTCATCCAATCACCTGCCAGGTATTTTTCTTGAAAGCGCCCGCCCTTTGAAACGTCTTCCCGAGCGACTCGTTCCCGGATGGTTATGCGAAAACAAACCGTCTGGCAGCGTCAGCTTACACACTGTCACTGCTGCGCGTATAATTAGCATGAAAAATACTGTACTGTCACAGAGATATTTTAAGCCCACAGCGGAAGCTATACAGAGCAACTGCGACAGAACAGCCAGAGCATATTGTGCTTCTCTGTGTGTGACTGTGAACGTTGAGCCATGATGTCATGATGTCTCCTGGTGGGTATGAGGAGGCAGATGGAGGACGCCTCAGCCTTTCAAGGAGGCTTGTTATAAAACCACCTGCCTCTCCGTCCTTGTTCTGCATCCAAGATCCACTCATGCTGTCTGGAGGAGTGCTGAATCACTCTGTGTGTGACTGGGACAGTCTGCCTGCCTGCCTGTCTATCTGTCTCTTCCTCATACTTGCCAACCCTCCCGATTTTCCCGGGACACTTCCGGGATTTGCATTGCTCTCTCCCGGTTTCCCGGTATCACAACCTGTTTCTGGCAAAGTACGGCATGCGCGCCAAGACAGCTGTTCGCTTCCAATGCAGAGGCCTGGTGGCGCTATCTGTCTCCCTTTAAAAATCAATTGAGTGTCTACAGCCATTTTTGGGGGAAATTCATCCAGCGCCCCGGGGACCAACTCCACTTCAACTGCCAGTGCCTTGATCAGGGGCACTGACAGGAGTATTATTAACGCTAACATACATGTCTTTGATGATTGGAGGAAACGGGAGCACCCGGAGAAAACCCACACGGACACGGGGAGAACATGCAAACTCCACACAGAAAGGACCTGGGACGGGTCGAACCCAGGACCTTCTTGCTGTGAGGCAGCGGTGCTATCCACTGAGCCACCGTGCCGACGGCGTCCATCATGAACTCAGAAATCTACACTCAAATGGCCACAAAGTTTATTAACAGGAAAGGTTCTATTTCTCTCTCTCATTACTTTCTTGTTCTTTCACTACTACAACAATGTTGGGGGTCCGAAATCCCCCCTTCCTTTTTGAGATCTCAAGGTTGGCAAGTACGCTCTTCTTGTGTGGTCACTTGGTTCACTCCTCTGCCTGTCTGTCTGCCTATTGAAACAGTAGAAGCATCTGTTCTTCTCTATAGGCAGATTCTGGCTTGTCTTCCTATAGAGCGCAGCTGTAGCGTAGCGGTGAGGCCTGGCTAGATATTTGACAGCCTCTCATCTGAAGCAACAATGCCAGCTCATTCAGCCACACTGTGCTGCTCAGATTTTAATCAGATGTTTTGTTCCAGAGGCCCCTCCCTCCTAATCACTCGCCCAAATCACACTGTGCCTGCCTGGAGAGCGAGGGAGGCCACACATGGCCTGTATGACAAATGAATGAGAGACAGTGTGAAAGAGATAAAAGAGAGAGAGATGCAGAGAGAGAGAGAGAGAGAATGTGTTTTGCATGAGTATGTTCTAGTCACTAATGACTTGAGGGATTATAAAGGAGGTCCTTGCAGACGTTTTTGTTTGTTTCTGGATGGCTAAATGTTGTGTCTTTGCAGACGTTTTACTTGGCTGATTATTGCTAGCTTTTATTCATATGCTAACTAGCACATTTGTAATTGGATGGGAAAAACAAAACGGTCTAATGAATCCGAGTAAGTACCAGGGGACTTATTTTGTGCAATATCATCAGACTGGTTGAATAGGTGGCGAGTGGAGTGAATGAGTCATATTATGGAGAAATGTGAAACGGTGCATGCGATTTTCATCGATTTCAGCTGCTTGACCATGACTGGGATTTTTCCAGTCAGTATAGCCAAGAGTGGTCTCTTTATGATGGCCAGGGTGGCGGGCAGAGACTGCATCTATTGTTTGACCAGCCTTTACTGCTGCTCTCTCTGCTGCTGGTTCCCTGGTGGTGAGGGTCGAATCAGCAGGTCAAATGTGGCAGAGGGAGGTGGTCAATAAATTGAATTCGGGTAGAGGTGGGGTGGAGGGGTTGGGTTCAAATAATCTCTTCTGGATAATCCTCTTATCGCATTCACTCGCACACATGCACACAAACTGATTTGGGCAAAATAGGAACTGATCATTTATAATCATACTGGCTGAACAACATACACAATCTTCAAATAATTGTGCTCATTCTAATTCATTTATAGTCTTACCGCCAGTGCCTATAATCTCTCTATATATTCATACATTTATTCGGCCTACATCGGCGGATCACAATAAGATCTGTACTGCAGAACATTTCGAAATAAAATAAATCATCCCCATCTAACAAGAAGAGCACATAAACTCAGTTTATCCACCTCTTTGAAACGAAGCTGAGAGTTTACACACCTATTTTCAGATCAACCGTATCAATCAATGCGTGGAAACAAGGTGTGATAGTTTATAGCAATTGGTTATTAGTTTATAGGTATATAAACTGAGGGAAGACGGCCACCCAGGAGCTCATGTCTTCCACAAATAACGGAGGCTTGTACCTTATAAATGATTCATCTCACACAGAGAAAATGTTGTGATTATGGTGAGGTGGAAAGAGTGGTTGTGAATTATTTATTCTCCAGTCAGAAACATCTGGCTCGATATCATAGATCATGTGTATATGAAGCTTGATTCAGGGCATAACTTACCTCAGTAAGTACAGTACAGTAACATAGTTTGCCCCAACCTGATGGTTTTATTGATAATTGAGATTGATGTTTAGACTAGTGAGGTTTCTGTACTTGCATTGTGGACCCTAGAAGAGAAACTGGTGTATTCCTTCTCCATCAACGTGGTGATGATCATGTATTATTTACATGGTCTATTTGGCTGACACATGAAGAAGAACTGCATCATGATGAGGCGCGTAACCATCTCAAGTGTTTCCTCCATGTTGTCTTGTGCTGATTGCAGACCATAAAACATGTTTAGAGGATGCAGTAAACCACTCATTGATCCATTGTCTCATGACAGGCCACTCCATGCTACTTAACCTTCCTACTAGCAGCAATTCCCAACATGTGGGTTGCGTGGTCCGTGGAGGTATTGCAAGTGAGCCGCCATTATATATATATATATATATATATATATATATATATATATATATATATGTCGAAAATAACAAGTGCTCTGAGAAGGCATTATTTGGCCTCCATATTTTTTATGCGGTCGGAGGTGGGCCGCGAAAGGTTTTGAGATTTTCAAGTGGGCCCCGAGTTGGAAAAGGTTGGCAGCCGCTGTACCATTAACCATTGAGAAAGCTCCATGGATGCCAGCCAATGTTCCATTAGCAGTGATGAAATTCTCTGGAACATCCATGCGGTCCACTCTGTCCAACCAACAGTGCACTTACTGTATATATATAGAAATTATATAGTCTCATTTTGAGTTGGCACAGTGGTAGCGCCCTTGACTCTTGGCCCGCCTTGGGTGCTACACATCGGTGGTGGATGAGTTGAGTTCCCTCCCCCTCCCTCCCTTGATATGTGAAGCGCTTTGAGTATCTAGAAAGGCGCTGTATAAATCCAATCAATTATTGACTCGCACTCTCGACTCACAGCAAGAAGGTCCTGGGGTTGATTCCCGCCTGGGACGCTTTTGGCACTGGGGGTGTGTCTCCCCATGCCTTCAGTGCCTAGTGCCCACTGCCCAGGTGGTCTCCCTGGCGGTCTCCTCCATATAACATCACTATGGCCCCCTGCTAAAAACATGCAATAAGATGGTCGTCTGACCAGAAGAAGTTAATCCTGTGGTAATACATGTGCTGGTGCCGTATGAACAAGAAGAGCCACCTCTCTGGCACGGCCTGTGTCCAGGGGTCACTGGAGGGCCTGTTGTGCTGTTGACGGCTGCTGTGATTTCCTCAATCAAGCCCTGGCTCCTTTATGAAGACACGTCAGCTCTCAGCGGTGTGGAAACCTGTGTCAGGAGAATGGGAACAGCATTTCTATTGATCACAGCTACCAGGCGGGTGAAATATCATCTCACATGGACAGCCCCCCTGTACCCTTCAGGGACAGCCCCGGCCTGCAGGTGTGTGGGGTGGTCAAAAGTACAGCAGGAGAACCCCTAGTGGCCGTAACTGTGAAGGATGTGCTGGATTTGATGATACAATACGATACATTGCGATATGATACCGATTAATTGCAATACTCTAGTCATTCAGTCTACATAATTGAGTGAAAATTAAAAAAAATAGAGCTGAAGATACAACTTGCTGTGTACCACCTGGGTAGTGTAATATGTACATCACATTATATTGATAACTCAGTGGAATAAATTGAGTCAAAACTATTTAATTCAAAATTGTCATTCATAATTTCTTTATTTTTGTTGTTTGCAAATTTGCACAGTTGCACACTGTGTTACTGAACACACTGACTGAAATGTAGATGGCATAACATGATAAAAAAAAGTCAAGTGCATAAGTATTCTTATTGTGACACTGAACACACGGCTGTGCAAAAAAATCAATACGACATATCGCAATATTTTTCTTTGTGAAAAATCAGTAGAGTATAGTTGCGGTGGGGGATCGCAATGTATTGCTGTATAATTTTTATTGCACAGCCCTAGTACTGTACATACAAATCCCACCCATGGATCTTGATGTTCTATGATGTCTTGTTTTATGGCAGGAATTGGATCAGTGCCTTTTTAATTGAACTTTTCTGAAATCAAAACATGGTTATTTATTTATTTATTTATTTATTTATTTATTTATTTATTTATTTATTTATTTATTTATTTAGTTATTATCTATTTTTCCACCATTGATCTATATGTTTTGCACTGACAAATCACGTATGGCTCAGAGCTGCAACACAGCCTAATGGCGTCAACTTTCACCCCGCCTAACAGCCTCACGTTCTCCTTCTCTGTCTCCCCAGGCGTTCGGCCAGGCGTACTCCAACCAGCGCAAGGTGGCGGAGGACGGGGAGAGCAACGAGGAGTCGCTGCTGCGCGAGTCAGCCTCTAAGGAGGCCTACTACCTGGGCCGCGTGCTGCAGCTGCAGACTGGGCTCACGCAGAGCCGCTCTGTGGCCTCCAACGCCCAAGCAGAGACCGACAGACTCAACACACTCGTGCAGGAGCTAAGAGAGGTAAACCTGTCTACATTAACATCCACCTTACCCAAGCAGTTAGTTTTGAAGCGGTGCAGCAACTTCTATACATGGGATAGGAATAGGTAGATAGGAAGGGATAGGAAGGTGGTAGAGAGTCAAGATTCGAGGGGTGGGTAGGGGGAGTGGCTAGGGGGATATGGGTGGTGGAGGGCAAGAAGGGGTGGGGCTAGGGAATAGGGGCGTAGCTAAGGATAGGAAGGTCATAGAGAGTCGGGATTCGAGGGGTGGGTAGGGGGAGTGGCTAGGGGGATGTGGGTGGGGGGTCCATGGAAGGGGGCGGGGATAGAGAATAGGGGCCGTAGCTAAGGATAGGAAGGGTCGTAGAGAGTCGGGATTTGAGGGGTGGGTAGGGGGAGTGGCTAGGGGAATGTGGGTGGTGGGAGGTGAGGCAAGGAAGGGGCGGGGCTATTATCTATTATATATATATATATATATATATACCATGGATGACCGTGGGCTTCAGTGGATTGTCAAGCAAAGGCGATTAAAAAATTTGGCGGAGATTCAGAGGGAGTGGACTGAGGCTGAGGCAGGGGTTCGAGGTGGGGTCAGACACTGCGGGTGGTGCAGGGGTTCGAGGTGGGGTCAGACACTGCGGGTGGTGCAGGGGTTCGAGGCGGGGTCAGACACTGCGGGCAGGGCAGGGGTTCGAGGTGGGGTCAGACACTGCGGGCAGGGCAGGGGTTCGAGGTGGGGTCAGACACTGCGGGTGGTGCAGGGGTTCGAGGCGGGGTCAGACACTGCGGGTGGTGCAGGGGTTCGAGGTGGGGTCAGACACTGCGGGCAGGGCAGGGGTTCGAGGTGGGGTCAGACACTGCGGGTGGTGCAGGGGTTCGAGGTGGGGTCAGACACTGCGGGCAGGGCAGGGGTTCGAGGCGGGGTCAGACACTGCGGGCAGGGCAGGGGTTCGAGGCGGGGTCAGACACTGCGGGTGGTGCAGGGGTTCGAGGCAGGGTCAGACACTGCGGGTGGTGCAGGGGTTCGAGGCAGGGTCAGACACTGCGGGTGGTGCAGGGGTTCGAGGCGGGGTCAGACACTGCGGGTGGTGCAGGGGTTCGAGGCAGGGTCAGACACTGCAGGCAGGGCAGGGGTTCGAGGCAGGGTCAGACACTGCGGGCAGGGCAGGGGTTCGAGGTGGGGTCAGACACTGCGGGTGGTGCAGGGGTTCGAGGTGGGGTCAGACACTGCGGGTGGTGCAGGGGTTCGAGGTGGGGTCAGCCACCGCGGCCTCGACCCCATTGTGGGGGGCAAATCCTGTGCTAAGCTGGGGAATAAGAGAAATGCCCTGAGCTCGGCACATGTGTATAGGGTGCAGAGTGAGTCAGGCTGCTCTCACCACACAGCCAGCAGCACTACACTTTTTTAAAGTATGACTGTTGATATTCGATATGGGTATGTATGATATAAGTCCATTTAATCAAGATATTTCTCATTCTGAGACACCTTGAATGATTGAATGGGAAGCTTTTTGACCTGGAAGCCTTCAACTTGATAAGCCCACTGAAGCTCCACCACAGGGTGGTATTGAAGATGGTTCTTCTTCTCATGTTTGCATCATGACCATGTCTCTTTGATGATGTGTTCATCTCATCAGCTGCCTGTTGTTGCCTCTCTTTGAAATCCTCATTTGCATATGGAACGCCTATTAATGAGGAGAAGTGGCTTTTTAATTGCGAGACAGATGCTGCAGCCTCGCTGGGGCCCCATCTAATCCAAATGTTTTCACAGAGCACCTGTTTGCAAACAGCATGTACACACATACAGATTCATCAAGAAAAACTTCTGGAGGAAGTTTACTTTAGCTGGAGAAAGTTTTTTTCTTTTGTTTTTCCCACATCCCTGCCGGGCTCAGGGATGGAAAAGTCAGGACACTCACTCACTCACTTTCTCACTCATGAAAAGTGAAAAGTCATGGACTTGGGAAAAGGGGCCATATAAGAATAGGAAGGTAGTAGAGAGTTGGGATTCAAGGGGTGAGTAGGAGTGACTAGGGGGATATAGGGGGTGGAGCATACCACTGTGTTGTGGGCTTACAGGTCTGTGCTTGTTTTCGACTAATGAGCAAATGCCAGTCAAAATATGGTAAATTTCAAATATCTGAGAAAAGTTTACCACACTGGATCTGGTTTTGTAGAATCATCTCTGAAACTGAGCGACAGTATTATTGGTACCGAAACCCATCTCTGCACTTGTAATATCAACCCCGACATTTACAGTTATTAGCCAATGTGGAGGCCCAACTTCGTACTGCTTGTAAAACGTGAACTATGTATAAAAAATAAAAGAAAATCTGCCCTAAGCAATCTCTTAGAATTGTCTCATATTTCATGACATGAGCTACTTTCTGTTCTCGGGCATAGGCCTACATGACAAAAAAAATCCCTGCTGCAGCTATTGTAGTGGTAATGAGGAGCAAATATGAGATATTTGGACTGCTGCCACTGTCGTCGTCGTGTGAATATAATAATGGTATTGCAGTGTGTGCTGTGAACCCTAGGTCACCCTGTGCGCTGAGGGCCAGTGTTGGGTGCTGCACTGTCCCTGACCCCTGACCCCGGATCAGCTGATCCTCTACAGAGCCTCACACTGCCTGATCATTAGCCTCTGATCCTGTGCACTTCATACCCAGCTCAGCGTCTAAGTCCCTGCATTCACATGAATACAGTATGTATTATGTAACGGGACAACACAACAGGGGAAGGAAGGTCATGGTCAATAACACCACACAACAGACAAATGAGTAAATATGGATTGTTGCATATATTGTTATTCTCAGTAATTCGTTACAGTGACAGTAATTACAGTATCTTACTAGGTTTTTGTATGTTTGTTTTTCCTGTGCTTTTTGGAGTGATAAAATCAGCTACTTCTACAGTATGTTCTTTGCAGTAGGGCTATGCAATTAATCAAATGTTAATTTCACGTTTGGCTTCCCACAATTATGAAAACAAGATAATCAAGATCAAATCATTATTTTTTTTTATATATAATTGATTTATTATTTATCTTTTTTTTCCTTTTTCTTTTTTTCTTTGTTTTTCAGTGCAATTATATTTAAAGATCAAAGAAATCGATGATCTCAATATCAGTCAGAATAATCCTGATTATGATTTTTGCCATAATCGAGCAGCCGTGCTTTGCGGTTTTGGGCTCCAGTTGCTTGAAGAGGAGCTGCTGTCAGCTACTGTACAATTCAAAAAGGTGCAGTGTCTGACAATGGCGTTTATTGTCGTCCCATTTCCCAATGCACTGCTGCCTCTCCCGCCAGCCCCCCTCCTCCTCCCACTGAGGTCCTGGAGGGTCAAAGTTCAAAAGAGGCCATATGTGTCCCGGGCCTTTGAGTCTCTTCCCCTCCTGTGTATTTCGTCCACTCTTCCCTACTGATGGTGTCTCTGCAGTCAGCACTTCTGCCATATGTACAGAGAGGTGCAGGCAGCCTGGTAGGCTCAACAGCATCACTGATGGAGGAGGAGAGACGAGGAGAGAGACGAGCGGCTCACTGAGAAGGAAAGCAAGAAGCGAGAGGATCTGGCCTGCCCAACACGTTTTGAGTCCCTTATTTTAGTGCAGCAGGCAGGTTCTTTTGATTTGAGAGATTTACAGAATCGATTCTCAACCTGCATCCCTCCTTCTCTTACAGTACACGCACACTCTCTGGCTTGCACATATACGGTTACCTGTTTTATATCCCGTACTTCACACTTCTGCCTCAGTCTGCAGTAACTGCAGGTTTGGCGCTGCACTACACTTTTCATCATGACAGTGTAGGTATTCTGTTCTATTCTCATCCCGCTTCTCACTTCAATTGAAATGATGGATAGTCTTTGGGATCTACATGAACTGCTGTCCAGCATTTCCACCTACAGCCTGGCCCTTCTTCAAATGCAAGCAACCAATGATTTTTTTCACCCTTTTTTCCAATATTTTACTTTTTAATCTTTTTTTGAACAATACACAAACAGGACAGACGAACAGGCTCAGACACAAGAGAAGAAAAGAAAAGAAAAAAATACATATATATTCAACATTCAATATTACAATGTGGTGCTACTAGCCACATACAGTAAGGTGCTTATGTGCTTGTAAGATATATTATGCATGGGATCTTATGCAAGGGGTCCATGAGAAACCAGCCAGGCGAGTCACCCGTGGCCCCTAACCTCATCGAGGTAGGCTAGAGACGGGTCCCAGACAGCTGGAGATGTTTTAAGTGAGTTGGTCCTAAGGAACGTAAGTCTCTCCATCCGTATAACAGAGGTCATGTCCGTCAACCACAATTGAAAAGAGGGTGAAGAGGGGGACGTCCATTCCTTCAGAATGAGTTTTTTTTGCAACAGTTGTCCCCTGTAAGTAACCAATGCTTTAATTAGCTATATTAGACTGCCAAAACGGTACAGAAAAAATAAAATAACAAAATAAAACATTACAATAAAACAGGGACAATTCATTGATTAATTGGCTAATTGCTAACTGCAATAATCACTAATAAATTGTAAAAACGGTTCTGACATTAAAAAATAAACATCTCTGGCTTTCCTTTATATGAGGACAGGTTAAGACAGGTTTTTCAGCCATTGATGTGGGTAAAGATAGGAATTAATTTAATGAGGATGTGGGGGTATATTTTGAAGCTAACAAATAGGATATTTATGCATTTTCATGAGTCGTATGAAACTTGCCGTTAACAGTCGTGTGAGCACAGATCATTTTTGCTACAGTATATGTTCCCGGTCCTGCCTTGGCAGATTTGAGGCTTTTTGTGCTCAGGGCGTTTCTCCCATCCACAGTTGATCTGCTCCGGCGTGCGCTCAGGTTTCTGAGGGCGTCTGTGTGCTGCAGTCTGCCCAAAAGAAAGATCTTTCTGGGAGTTAGAGAGTGCTGAGCCACCGCTTTTATAGGACAGTCAGATTGTTTCACAGAATCTCTCATCCTCCTGGGACCACAAGCGTGTGCACGTCACGTGCGTGTGTTTGTGTGTGTGTGTGTGTGTGTGTGTGCACGTCATATGCGTGTGTGTGTGTGTGTGTGTGTGTGTGTGTGCGTGTGCGTGTGCGTGTGTGTGTCTTAGAGCTAATGTATTAGTACCCATAGGCATGATTAATTTAGCATGCGTGTTGCCCACATAATTACTGTACTACATGTACGTAAAGCCATAACTCATTCTTTTCAGCAGTTGATCTGATGACATTTATATTCATTTGCAATAATATGGATCAACATGAAGCAGTATATAGTTTATATGGTAACTGTAGAGAAACTATAAATCTGTCTATATTTCCCAGCAGACTTAATGTGGAGAGAAAAGCAAGCCCTGCCCTGAGTCGAGCCACTTGGTTAAGGCAAGTAACACAACTTGGTTAAGGTTAGGCAAGTAACACAACTTGGTTAAGGTTAGGCAAGTAACACAACTTGGTTAAGGTTAGGCAAGTAACACAACTTGGTTAAGGTTAGGCAAGTAACACAACTTGGTTAAGGTTAGGGTTGTTATGCTTTAAAAACGGAACACGTCGGACACGTCGTGTCCACATGCGGGACACGAACCCCGCCCGTGTGAAAAGCAAGGAATCTCGATTTCCGGGGAAAACGACAGATTTACCATTTCTCTACATTTACCGGAACATATATATATCCTCCTACCTTACCTGATCAGATAGTACTAAATGCTATCTGACATATACTTAGGTTATGATTAAACATTATGATACTGACTGGTTTTTCTCCTTCCTTCTCTCTCCTCATTGTACTCCTCTTTCTCCTTTTCTCCTCTCTTTCCATCCCTTGTCTCTCCTCTTTTCTCCCCTGCTCCTCTCTCCATCCCTCGTCTCTCTGCGTTCCAGAGCAATGAGATGCTGGAGCTGCAGAGGAGCAGGATGCGTGAGGAGATCAGGGAGTATAAGTTCAGAGAGAGCAGGCTGCTGCAGGACTACACCGAGCTGGAGGAGGAGAACATCAGCCTGCAGAAGCTGGTCTCCACGCTCAAGCAGAACCAGGTCAGTAGCAAAGCATTAGCATTCTAGCATCCAGATAAAGTCACACTGATTTCCCATTGTTTCATTTAACCCTGAATCACACCCCAGCCACCAGTTTTGTCTCAAAAATATGGGTCACTGATTCTAGTGACTGTCTCCTCTTAGTTATCCCTGTATCCCCGTTATTTAGCAATTTAGCAATCTTTCTCTTATGACTTCCAGCGCAACCTCCACACGTGGCCTCCGCATAGACCCTTTTCACAGCAGCCATTTAGCAGGGTAAACACAGGTGTAACCAATAACATTAATGATCGGTCGAATCAATGTAGGTGTTCCAGTGCCAGGGAACATTATTGGTTACACCTGTGTTTACCCTGCTTTGAAATGTCAAAATGACTGCTGTGAAAAGGGCCTATTGGGTTCCAGTATGGCTAACAGGTCCAGGATATATTGGAGCACTGTGCGACACAACACTGTCATATCATCACATCATAATAGTTGTTCATCAGCCCTCCTCACAACTTTATTCCTGTAAGGGTTCACTCTCTATCTCACTTACTGGACTGCACAGTCTGACCACAGCGTGAGTCAGCATAGCTGTAGCCTTTTGGCTAGCTGCCATCACATTTTGTCATACCTGGAGCAGAAGGCAGATTGCTTGAAAATTATGGCTGGAAGAAACTAGGTTAGGTCGAGAGTAGAAACAGCATCTTCCTTGTGAACAATAGATTTTAAGGGAAAAGCGAGGGAACATTTTTTGTCAAAGGTATAATTTAACTCCTCCCTGTGGTTGCCAGAACTCTAAAAACAGTATAAAAAAAAAAAAAAAAAAAAAAAAAGGAGAGAGAGAAAGGGGGGGAAGTAGTGAATCTGGGGTTGGCGTTCACTCGTTGGCGAGTATTGAAGCAGAAAATGGAGATGACGAGCAACACAGACTGTTTTCTGTTTTCTGACAGGCCAGTGTGTTTTCTGTTTTCAGATGCACACACTAACACACTGCCAGTGGACCATGAGCTGATGCTCTCTCAATGGGGGAGATTCTCAGTATACTAAGTATACATTGTTAAAACTCCACTGACCCACTAATGGGCTTTTCACACCACACTTAGCCTGGGTTAAGTCAGCCTGAGGCTAAGAGAGCTGTTAGCCCTCAGGGCTAAGAAAGCTTTCACACTTGCACAATCCTGGCCCACTCCAAAGTGGGCTAACCCCGACTTCAGCCGTGGCTAGCTGGCCCTGCTCTTGAGCAGGTTATCCCAGACTTTTCGGGCGTAACCCCGACTTTCCATCTCCACCACGCATTGTTAACAATGCGTGTGTGTGTGAAAAGGGGCTAAGTTAGTTAGCCCTACTCTTAGCCCAGGGCTTATAAGAGCATGTAGTGTGAAACGCCCTTAACAGTAAGAGGAACGCACAGTTACTGTATGGCCAAGTCTAAAGTCAGCTTGTCCCCATTGCTTTTCCCCATTCTTTTCATCCTCTATCCAGGTATAACTTGCACAGCATCACCAAGCTCTTTGGAATGTATCCAGTGCCTCCATTATATCCCCCATATAGGACTCTAATGCTCTCCTCTCCTCTCCTCTCCTCTCCTCTCCTCTCCTCTCCTCTCCTCTCCTCTCCTCTCCTCTCCTCTCCTCTCTTCTCCTCTCCTCTCCTCCCCTCTCCTCTCCTCCCCTCTCCTCTCCTCTCCTCTCCTCCCCCCCCCTCCTCCCCTCCCCTCTCCTCTCCTCTCCTCTCCTCTCCTCTCCTCTCCTCTCCTCTCTTCATCTCCCCAGGTGGAGTATGAGGGACTGAAACATGAGATCAAGGTGCTGGAGGAGGAGACGGTTCTCCTCAACAGCCAGCTGGAAGACGCGTTACGTCTGAAGGACATCTCGCAGGGTCAGCTGGAGGAGGCCCTGGATGCCCTGAAGAGCGAGCGCGAGCAGAAGAACAACCTGAGGAAGGAGCTGGCGCACCACATCAGCCTGACCGACAGCGTGTACGGAGCTGGGGCCCACCTGGCCCTCACCGTCACCGGGGTCGACACCCTCAAGTTCCCCGAGGAGACAAACAATGGCTCCAACGGCACCAATGGCAGCGCCATCCCTGCCGCCAACGGCAACGAGGACAGCAACCGCTGCAACGGCCACCACCACGGAGGCACGGGATTGGCTAAGATGAACGGGGAGTACCGGCCGGGCCGGAAAGGGGAGTGTCTGCACCCTGTGTCGGACCTGTTCAGCGAGCTCAACCTGTCGGAGATGCAGAAGCTCAAGCAGCAGCTGCTACAGGTGTGTAGAGAGGACATACAGTGGGATAAGGCTGCAGTTTTTTATTTTTTTTATTGTTGTTATTGAGTTTATTTATGCAATAACAGCACTTATGGCTGTTTACTCTACTAACGTTAACGTTACCGCTCGTTGCTTTGGGAGATGCCATTACTGATTGGCTGGTTATGTTGTCAACTACGACACAGTCTCGTGGAGTTGAACAGAATGTGAGTTCATGTGATCAGAATGGTACACAAAGCTACACAAAGCCTACATCTCACAGGAAATACCATACGTCCATAATCGCCCAAGTAACATCCTCAATATTGACTGTGAGACACTGCAAAGTGCTTTTTCTATGTGCATCCCTTTTGTGTGTGGAGAGTGTGTCTTTTCAGAGACAGGGGTGATGACAGCATGTGGACATCAGAGGGCTCTGGTTGAGTTGCAGTCTGCGGGTATTTCAGTCACTTTAAATCTGTGCCTGATCCACATTCATTCTAAGGCACTGAATGGATGTGACTTCAGAGGGATAAAGCCAGTGATTTACACAGCCAGCACATTAGAAGACACCCATCGACCACTCCTCTCCTCTCCTCTCCTCTCCTCTCCTCTCCTCTCCTCTCCTCTCCTCTCCTCTCCTCTCCTCTCCTCTCCTCTCCTCTCCTCTCCACTCCTCTCCTCTCCTCTCCACTCCTCTCCACTCCACTCCTCTCCTCTCCACTCCACTCCTCTCCTCTCCTCTCCTCTCCACTCCTCTCCTCTCATCTCCTCTCCACTCCTCTCCACTCCACTCCTCTCCTCTCCACTCCACTCCTCTCCTCTCCACTCCACTCCTCTCCTCTCATCTCCTCTCCACTCCACTCCTCTCCACTCCTCTCCTCTCCTCTCCACGCTACATTTCATTAGAGAATGAGAGCCGGAGGGCTTTCCAACTGCCCTGCTGCATTCTGTGTGTGTGTGTGTGTGCGTGCGTGCGTGCGTGCGTGCGTGCGTGCGTGCGTGCGCGTGTGTGCGTGTGATGTGTTTCTCAGTGTTTGGATGAAGCTCCACTGATGAAAGCAGCCTTGTATGCCATCATGGGTGTGCGCGTGCGTGTTGTGTGGTGTGTGCGTGTGCGTGTGCCTGCGTGCGTGTTGTGTGTGCGTGTTGCGTGCGTACGTGCGTGTTGTGTGTGTGTGTGTGTGTGTGTGTGTGTGCGTGTGTGTGCGTGCCATGGGCAGCTCTGTCAGTGTGATTAGCATCTGATAAGGCAGGGTGGCAGATGCAGGTTGCAGACAGAGGCCGGCTGTGTCTGCTGTTAGCTTAGAGACAAGAGGACGGGAATAGAAGCCCTCGCAGGGAGGGAACATGCTGTTGACGTCAAGTGTTACAGAACATGGAGTGCAGTGCACACATACTGTTATATATACAGCACTGTATGGCTGACAGAGAGAGACATTGTACAGGCAGTGATAGGAACCAACTCTCTCACTTTTCTCTCTCTTCCTGTTTTCTGTTTTTGTCTTTCTCTTTAAAAAAAATAGATTTTTCTTTTTGCCGCTGTTTTTCCAATTAGAAACCAGACCAGACCCCCAAACCAGACCCCCAGTAAGGGGGGTACGGTGGTGCAGTGGTAAGCGCTGTCGCCTCACAGCTCGAAGGTCCTGGGTTTGATTTCCACCTGGGACGCTGTGAACGCTGAAGGAATGCGTGCCCGTCCGCATGTCCTCGAGTGACCACCGCCCGGGTGGGGTCGTCAAAAGGGCCTTTCTGTGTGGAGTTTGCATGTTCTCCCCGTGCCTCCCGGGGGTTTCCTTCATATAGGAACCCCCTTCACCAAAACATGCAATATCCTGGTTGCTAATGTGGTGCCTCCTCTGGTCGTTAAGGGCGCCTGTTCAGAGGGAGAGGAACTGGTTGGAATAGCGTGAACCTCCCACGTGCTATGTCCTACCGGTGAAGCTTCCTCTGTCAGGTGAAAAGAAGCGGCTGGCTAACTGCCCATGTCTCGGAGGAAGCATGGAACCAGTTTCGGCTCTCCCCAGATCGGCAGAGGGTGGAGTAGCAACCAGGATAAATAAATTAAGTTAGCTAACTAATGGGGGATAAAAAATGGGATAAAAAACCGGGGGGGGGGGGGGGGAAGAAAAAAGAAAAAAGAAAAAGAAAAAAAGAAACCAGACCACTCAGACCCTGAATTCTAATCCTAAATTCATTAATTTCCTTCTCAAAAATGGTTCAATTTAACTTGATAGTGCTGTGGAACTCATTCTTATTTGCAGATATTGTGGATGGAGAATAGTGGCTGGCACAGAAATAAAATGACAGTAAGTCACTACTGTCCCAAGTTGTTTTGGTCTTTCCTCACACTGCTACAGATCATTGGTGTCCCCACCTCTCCATCCTTCCTACACTATCTCTCTCTCTCTCTCTCTCTCTCTCTCTCTCTCTCTCTCTCTCTCTCTCTCTCTCGCCTCCAGGCGCACAGGCACAGAGTGAGGAAACATACTGACACATCACCCTTAGCTGTTGCTCAGCTAATTTGGTGCCTGTGGTGCAGTGCTTATAAGGCTCTCGAGAGGTCCAACACCTTCTCTCTCTCTCTCTCTCTCTCTCCCTCTCTCTCTCTCCTCTGTCCTCTCAGTCTCCTTCACCCACACACAGCACAACACAGATGCACACCTACAGTTTATTCTCCTCATGTGCAGACACACATCAGATATATTGCGAGATGAATAACAATGTTACGTGAGTCACGATTTGCGTACGTTTTGAGTCACGATTTTGGTCATGTTTGATGACATCACTGGTGCTCAAATTAACTCAAGTCAATTCTCAGTAACTGTCAAACTAATTGAATGCCTGCAAAACTGTGTGAGATCATGCAAAAAATAAATCAGTGTTGTTTTCCGGTGAAGTGCCCCTTTAATGACACATCATTTAAATAATGAAGGAGAAAGGCGTACTGAAATATGATGGAAGCCTTGTGCAGCGTTTTCCTGTCTTTGACTGTGTGACTGTCTCTGAGGGTGCAGTGTGTTCTCCCGTCCTGCAGGTGGAGTGTGTGACTGTCTCTGAGGGTGCAGTGTGTTCTACCGTCCTGCAGGTGGAGTGTGAGACTGTCTCTGAGGGTGCAGTGTGTTCTCCCATCCTGCAGGTGGAGTGTGTGACTGTCTCTGAGGGTGTAGTGTGTTCTCCCGTCCTGCAGGTGGAGTGTGAGAAGGCGGCTCTGCTGATGAACCTGCAGGAGTCTCAGACGCAGCTGCAGCACACGCAGGGTGCGCTGAGCGAGCAGCACGAGCGCGTCCACCGCCTCACCGAGCGCGTCGCCACCATGAAGTGCCTCACGGGCGACAAGGAGCTCCACGAGCCACAGGAGAGCGAGAAGCCCGACGGCGGCTCCCCGTCGCCCCCCGCCAACGGTCACCGTGACCCCGACATCTATGGCTTTGAGATGCTGGAGTGTAAGTACAAGGTGGCAGTGACGGAGGTGATCGACCTGAAAGCAGAGCTCAAGGCCCTGAAGGAGAAGTTCAACCAGGCCGTGGAGGGCCAGGGAGAGGAGCACAGCCACGGTGGTGACAGGGTCCAGGTCCTGGATGAACAGGTTAGACATTCTAACTTTGACTTTTGTATTATTGCTATGTTAAACTTACCCTTTGTATTGTAGGACAGTTGTTGAGTGGGGTACTTGACGGGGTTGCAGGGGTCCCCAGAAAAAAGGCAGATCATTTATTTTCACTATAAATCCATCCATAAGTAACATGACAGACTGTATGACTGTTTTGGTCATGGGTTTCATACACTTTCTGTAATAAAACATCTAAAAACAAAAATCTTATCATATGGGAGACCCTGGGACAAAATCTTGGGGGTCCATCTAATTTATGTCAGTTTAGGAGTCCTTGACTTGTTTTTTTTTTAAATCAAGGTTTTTAGGAGCCCATCCCCCCTCCCCATTTTCTCCCCAATTGCCCCTGCTCCACCCCCTCTCCCGATCTGGGGAAAGTTGTAGCCTAATACATGCTTCCTCCGATACATGTGGAGTCGCCAGCCATTTATTTTCACCTGACAGCGAGGCGTTTCACCTTCAAGACATAGCGTGTGGGAGGATCAAGCTAATCCCCCCAGTTCCCCTCCCGCCAAACAGGACGTGAAAAAGTTTGAGAAGCACTGTTGTAGGATATTGGACCTCACTTCATTCTGTTTTGTGCACGATGAGATCACAAATCATTTTGCTTCCTCTGAGCAGGTGACTCGTCTGAAGCGCAGCTGTCGTGAGGAACGGGACAGGGTGGCGTGCCTGGAGACGGAGCTGCGCGCGGCCTCGAGCGTGGCCACGGAGAGCCAGGGCATGCTGAACGCGGCCCAGGACGAGCTGGTGACCTTCAGCGAGGAGCTGGCCCAGCTCTACCACCACGTCTGCATGTGCAACAACGAGACCCCCAACCGCGTCATGCTGGACTACTACCGCCAGAGCCGGGGCACGCGCAGCGGCAGCCTGAAGGGGTCCGACGACCCGCGGGCCTTGCTCTCCCCCCGCCTGGCGCGACGCCTAGCGGCCATCTCGGCCGCTTGCTCCTGCTCCTCCTCCTCCGACTCCCCGCGCAGTCCCATGGACTCCCCTTCCAAAGAGCCCCATCCCAATGATACAACAACCGCGTCCAACACCGTGGACAGGGAATCTCCAGCCTGCCAGGGCAGCCCCAACCGCACCCTCATCCCAGCAATCAACGGCTCACCTTCCCCGTCCCCAGTGCCTACGGAGGCAGGCGGTGACTTGCGGCGGGAGCCCATGAACATCTACAACCTGAACGCCATCATCAGAGAGCAGGTCAGACACCTCCAGAGGGCTGTGGACCGCTCGCTGCAGCTGTCCAGGCAGAGGGCTGCAGCCCGGGAACTGGCACCTCTGATTGACAAGGACAAGGAGACTTGTCTGGAGGAGATACTCAAGCTCAAGTCCCTGCTCAGCACCAAGAGAGAGCAGATAGCCACACTCAGACTGGTGCTCAAGGCCAACAAACAGGTAAAAACGTGATATATACAGTATAGGCAAATTGAAGGAAACATACATTTTGGATAATATTCTGGATAAACTGGTACAGATGTTTCTCATTAATTTTATATCTGCACTGGGCTTTTGTTAAGCAGGGTGCTTTTGTTAAGAACAAAGAAAACGTTTAAAAAAAACTTTTACCGCCGCAGCAGTATTGCAGCAGCACTGCACTGCAAAACTAAATGAGCAACATCTGTACATTGTCATTTGTCCTTGTCCTCTGTATAATCCACAATTTATGATCTGGAATCAACCCACACATTGCATTAAAATGCTTCATCTAATTATTATCCCAATTTGCAGACAGCAGAGGGTGCACTGGCTAATCTGAAGAGCAAGTACGAGAACGAAAAGTCAATGGTGACGGAGACCATGATGAAGCTGAGGAACGAGCTGAAGGCTCTGAAAGAAGATGCCGCCACCTTCTCCACTCTCAGGGCCATGTTCGCCACAAGGTGAGAAGGGCTTCTGGGAAATATGACACTGCAACATTCCTTTTAGATTAGTAGGCATACACAGCTATTAATATGGGTAAAGAACAGAAATTAATATGAAATCAAAAACCATCCTGTTAACGTGATCTCACATTCTGTTTCACTCTACATATCAGTCTGGGCTCTCGCATGCCCCCAGAGATTTCCATAAAATTTTAATGTACCCGGACCAATTGGGGACCTGCCTCGTCGTAGTTGATAACATAACCATCCAATCAGGGACGCCACTGGCAAAACAGTAATGGCGGCTCTCGAAGCAACGATTGGTAACATTAACGTTAGTAGAGTAAACACAGCCATAAAGTTATTGTTATGCCGTTATTGCAGAAATACACTCAATAACAACAATTATACAAGAACAAGAGAATGCACCAGCAGATTTTCTCCCGAGTCGTTATGGGTTGAATTTCGGCGATGCTGATTGGCTGAAGGAGGTGTCTGTCAAGGCAAGTACTCCCACCCACTGAAATCACTGTGGACGCCTGGGAGTCCAGACTGATGGTTTGAACCAGGCTAATGAAATGAATGATTGTGTGTGAACTCTCCTTTCTCCCCTCTCACTATTATTGTCTCTCCCGCTTTACCTCTGTTTGTCCCCTCTCTCCTTCCGTCTCCTTCCCTTCCTCATTAGATGTGACGAGTACGTCATCCAGCTGGACGAGATGCAGAGGCAGCTGGCTGCGGCCGAGGACGAGAAGAAGACCTTGAACTCGCTCCTCCGCATGGCCATCCAGCAGAAGCTGGCCCTGACGCAGCGCCTGGAGGACCTGGAGTTTGACCACGAGCTGACCTACCGCGGCCGCAGCGCCAAAGTGCCCAGGATCAGAAGCAGCCCGCCCAAAGTAAGTGGCAGAGCCGCCCTCACCGCTCCCCCCAGCCCCACCCGGGGTCACAGCCCCTTCTCCACCCCCTTCTCCACCCTGCAGTACACCTCCCTGGCCCTCAGTAGTCCTCCTTCCTTAGAACTAACCACCTGTCCCTCCCTGTCGCCCTGGACCTACTCTCTCAGCCCAGGCCCTGACACGAGCCACAGCTCGGCCTCAGCCTTCCCTTCCTTGAGTCACTCCCCGTGGTCTCTGGGTCCCCAGAGCGTCGCCATAGACCCTGAGACGCTCACCTTAGAGTTCAGGCGGCTCATTCAATCCAGACAAGACTTAGGTCCACTCTCCCCATCCTCGAGGTCCAGCTCCTCGAGCTCCACCCCGGTATCTCCCTACCGTCGGGGAAGGTGATGACTAGTTCTTAAAGGGCCACAGCTGGGCTTCCTCTCAGGCATCGGCGCACCCACAGCTCCCAGAAGCCTCAGGACTAGGTGGGAAACAGAGAGGAGGAGAAACTGGGTTCTTGTGTGTATGTATGGTTCGAACATGCAGCAACACTGGGACTCTGCTCAGGACTAAGCAGCCCCTAACAGCTTTCTCCATCTTCAAAACAGTGCTATGCTGTGCATACACTGTGACTTCAACTCCATTTTTTTAATGAAAAGTTGGATTGCAGAGAATTTTTCATTACCACATTAGCGCATTCATATTAGGGATCCTTCTCTTGATCTGATATAGTTGATAAGGTGACATCATGTCTTCTGCTTCTACAATACTGGGCGCGGTTTTAAAATGAAAACAAAGAAGCATACTGTGGCATGAGCAAGCAAAGAAGGAAAGTATGGCTGCAGTATGCGCTTTGGCATTCACTGACTCACAGCACCTCACCATGGTAGACTCAAGGAATTACAACTTAGATTTTTTTTTTTTTTTTTTGCATTTATTTAAAAAATGAATCCATCCTGTTAAGCCTATCATGTTTTCCCTTTTCTGATGTAAAAACAATATTCCTTCTACTTCATCAATGCATGCATGCCCTTTTAGTCTTCATATCTTTGGAATGAAAAGCATTTGACAGGGGGAGCAGCTTGGATTAATAGCATAGCGTATTACATAGCGAACATGTTAATCAGAGTAGCATGGAAACCAGCGAGACCTCCTCTCTGTGCCTCTCTTGCTCTGGGTGCATCTCAGTCCTCTTTGATGTTTCCCATCTTCACTTGTCTCCTCTCTCCACTCCTCTATTGTGTAAAAGAAGGAGCTGAATGGTGGACAAAAGATATATTGCAGATGAGGGAAGGAGATAAGGAAATTAGGAAGGAAACCACTTGAAACTAAATTCATCCACCCTGAGACTGATGATGATGACCAATGCCTTGATGAACCTCTCTTACAGCATTGTCACTATGTACCACAAGATGGCAGTGTCTGATGACATCGCTTTCCCATTGGAGATTTTCCTGTCAAGTGCTGTTTGACTCTCCCCCCCCCCCATACCTCAGATAATCATCTATAATCATAAGTGAAACCATTACCAAGGTCGGCTTACACAACATGTAACGGCGAAAGAAAAGAAAAACGTACTCATCAACCAGGTGAAAAACACTTTTCAGTGGAATTGACAAAGCTCATGGCATTACGTTTGTACACCTATGGATTTTGACTTTTTAAAATTTACACAGTGGGAGCTCAATGATATAGTAGCCATAAAGCGGTGTTATGGTGTGAGTCATAGCTCATAGGGTTTCCATCAGCAGGATCAAAACAAAGAAATTAAATTGCCAAGAAGCAGCAGCAGAGCTACGCCTCCGCCATTTTGGACCTGAAAAAGACTACCGTAATGACTCCAGTAAAACGTCCTGCCTACAAAGTGATGTACAAACGTACCTCTAGCGAAACAGCCTGTGTTCTTCCCGGTCATGATGTGTGTCTTCTCTGTCATGGTTGTGTGCTGTTGTCCCATTGGCACAAGGAGGTGTTTTCCGTCCAGAATGGCGGCAGCGCTATTGTCAAAAAAGCACCAAACTTTTATCCCTTACCTTCTTATACTCTTTGATCTGATTGTTCAGTGTTAGCCCCACTGTTTCTGTCCTTCTCCTTTTTGTGTCGTACAAAAAAATACAGTATTGGATTTACAAGCATGTGTTTGTGTGTGTGTAAATGTGTCTCTGTGTCTCTGTCTCTTTGGGTGTTTTGTGTTTTCTAACCCCCGTGCTCCTTGTGTTCCTTCTATATATATATATATATATATATATATATATATATATATATATATATATATATATATATATATATATATATATATATATACAGACACACACACACACACACACACACACACACACACACACACACACACACGCACACACACAGATCATTGATTGTCTCTATGATATAATAAGGATATGAGCCACTGTGTGTCCAAAAATAAGCTATTTACAGGACGTAAATACACGCATTACACATGCCCCGTATTCCTCGTTTCATCGTTTCAGTACGTGGATATCAAACCAAACTTATCAGGGTGAGTTAAAAACCATAATTAAAGCTGGAAATAAGGTCCAGGTTGTAAAAAAAAACGAAATTCTCCTTTAAAGAACACACTCAATATAACAAACAACAGTTTTACTGTAGGATCACTAAATACATATAATTTTTTAGCAAACCAAAGCCTGTTCACCAACTATAATGAGTACGAACATTCAAATAAGCATATATCTTCTTCCACAATTTTCAGATTTCAATGTATGGCACATCATTTGAAAGATTACAGTCTGCTCTTTCATAATCTGTAAAAGAAAAAAAGAAAAAAAAAGAAAAATGACCTTGGCCTACTTGTTCCCCAAAACAACAGTCCCTGCCACAAATTATACAGGCCAGGATCGGATTAGTCCCACATTATGAAAATTGCCAGCAGCTTCAGGAACCAGCAGTCAGTCTCTCTAGTCTCTGACAAGGCCTTCTCCCCCTGTCCTGTCCTGTCCTGTCCTGTCCTGTCCTGTCCTCCCTGCCTGTCGTCTCTGCCCTCTGTACTAACCCTGAGTGTCACCACTCTGTATTATCTAAATGTCTCTGCCCTCTGTACTAACCCTGAGTGTCACCACTCTGTATATCTGTCTAATTTATCAGTCTCTTGTAGATTGTCAGCAGCCTGCTGCCTCAGTACCGTCGCTCTCCCCACAACTAAGGCGAGGGAGAGCCTCCCGATCCCACAGGTAACAAGCTATACAACCTGCTAGTCTCGCTGGCATCCATACCTACCTGCCTACCCATCTACCCATTTATCTACTGTCTATCGAGCTGTCTGTCTGTCTGTCTGTCTGTCTGTCTGTCTGTCTGTCTGTCTGTCTGTCTGTCTGTCTATATCCACATCTTTTTACAGTATCACAGGTAAATGGTCAAACTGTTAGGATTCACACTCAGCGACAAGTCAATACAGGTTTCACACTGACTGACTAAGGCCAATGTCCACCAGATGTGGTATACGGCTCCGATACGGCTGCCGGAACAGACTCGCACCCATGTCATCTTGTCAGACGCAAGCAGATCTGGCAAAAAAATATGGTGTATTTTTGCCAGATCCGCTTACGTCTGCATTTAACTGTGTACAGTGCACACATTACGGCTGAGGCTCTGGTATTAATTATAAACACTGTACTTTGTAGTACAGGTTTGCATAGCCTTTTAACCATTTATACTATTACATCATTCATCTGAACTCCGCGTTTTGTACTCGGTCACACAGACATGTCATCAAACCTTAGTTTCAAAGCTGTCCAAGCTCAACTCTGGATGAGCAGTTTAGCTTCCTCTCTCACCAGCTTCAGCACCGCATGCAATCACTGACCTGTGGCATGGAATGGTTGAGTTTGCATTTCATAGCCATCATCATCTCCGTCTTGAAATATCAATGTACTTCCCAAACCCCCCCCCACACACACTTTCCCGCCCGCACTACAAGTCCTCCTTCAGGGTTCTGAACGCCTGCTGAGGCCATGCATGTTTGCTTCAGTGTGGTCCTACACGTTTGGTTCCTGTGTTGTTCTCGTGCAGTATCAGCAGCCCTCGCTCTCCTTGTCTCTGTGCTGTTGTGAGGAAAGCAGTCTCTTTACCCCTCGTCACATTTTCGTCATCCCACATCCCATTTTCATTTGTTGACCTGGTGTAACGTTATTCTTCCAGACGGTTATGTATGTATATTACTGCAGTCCTTGGATTGCCCCATGTCTCACTGTCACACTCTTACTTATCCCTGTTCTCCCTGTCTCCCTTCACCCCTCCAGTCCTAACGTTGTGGCCGGCCTCCGGGAGAAGCGAGTCGTCCTGTCCGGCAGCAGCAGCAGCCTTCTCTCCCCCTGCGACCCTCGTAACTGCCTGGCCCAGCAACCCCGACCCCCCGCCACCTAACCCCGGGCCCTCCCCCCCTGTGTGGGGGTTACTTCCCACCCCCTCAACCTAGTAATCCACCCTGGTGCCTACTGGTCTCTGTGACCCCCCACCCCAAAATAAACACTAAGGCCTCCCTCCCTCCTGGTTACCAGGGTCGCAGAGCAAGGAGCAAGGCAGCTCTCTTCCTGCGCGGTCAGGCCCGACTGACATCATATCCTGCCCGGCGACGTGAAACAGAGAATTGAGGAGGACTGAACTGCGGTGCAAATCATGGGAATGTTCTCCCTTATCTATATCGGTATTTATTTATGATCTATTTACTTGATTGATTATTTATTGACATATTGATTTGTTATGTTTATGAGATATTTATTACTGACATGTTTTTTTTTTCTGTGATATAATTTGCTTGTTTGTTGGTCATTCTTTGAGATGGAATTCGCGACATGTTTTACTGCTGTGGTGTAGACTTTGATAATGACAGCTGACTTGGCACATTCGCTACATGGCCAATTCTTATACTCTTCAACAAAGGAAAAAAAAATAGTGTATACAGCCTAATTAACTAGCAGCAAAGGTTCTTCTCTCTGGCGAAGTGAAAAGGTTTCAAACTTGCCTATAACACACTAAACATATATCATACAACACGGCATTTAAAATGTTAGTCTCATTTTTACATGGTGGTGTTATAGTATCGAGTTTATCATTGCAAATAGACTAATGAAAGTGAAAAGAAATTACATTACAAGGAAATCACGTTTCTCGTGGTGCTGATGGGTGGATTTCAACTACCTTTCTAATGTCACTATTCTTATTTGGGATGCTTGTGTTTTTTTATACAAACTTTTTTTTTGCATAAAGACTTTATATTTTATACCTCCATTTTGTTTGTTTCGACTGCAGTTTCTGGTGAGGCTGTAGCTCAGGTCTCTTCAGAGACTGTGATAGGTGAGAGGCTGCTTGTGGTGTAGCTCAGGTCTCTTCAGAGACTGATAGATGAGAGTCTGAGGCTGTGTTGTTTGTGCTGTAGCTCAGGTTCTCTTCAGAGACTGAGATAGGTGAGAGTCTGAGGCTGTGCTGTAGCTCAGGTTCTCTTCAGAGACTGAGATAGGTGAGAGTCTGAGGCTGTGCTGTAGCTCAGGTTCTCTTCAGAGACTGGGATAGGTGAGGGGCTGAGGCTGTGCTGTAGCTCAGGTTCTCTTCAGAGACTGGGATAGGTGAGGGGCTGAGGCTGTGCTGTAGCTCAGGTCTCTTCAGAGACTGGGATAGGCGAGAGGCTGAGGCTTTGACATGAGGACTAGGGCTGTTGGCCTGGGTGCAGTGGCCTTTTCAATTGCACTTTTTTTGTACTTGACCTCCTTTCTTCTAGCATATAGTTACAAAGAGAGGATTCCATGAAGGTGCGTCTATTCTCCAGTTATTATCACAATAATAAGGATGATGTATTCTAACCACGAGGTGTTCTCTTGTCCTCTTTTCATTGTATTTGTCAGACCCCCCCCACCCCCACCCCAGAAAAATGAATTAAAGGTTAATTTAAAATGGCATGGAATTGAAATCGTTCAGCTGCATCACCCAAAGCGTCATTCTAACATCTCCCTAGCTTCCTCTATGCTAGTTCTTCCAAACAGTATCAAGTACAAGCACAATGAAGCACTATGCATTAAAGCAATAGCACTGGTCGTAGAGTGATCTGGGTACGGTTTACCTGATCTCTCAACCAGCAGACTGACGAGGAAGGTAGAGACCTGCAGGACCACCCCTTCCCCAGCATTCTTCTCAAAGAATATGATTTTATTGAAAATCGGTGGAACTATATCGGGGATGTAGTTACACCACTCCTGTCAATTATGTCAACGATGCTTCTTTTTGACACACAGTGTGATCTAGTCTGGGATGTTTGAGATACATAATCGATTTGCCAGAGGCCCATCTCTCTGTCTTTATACTCTAACACTGTTTTTAATGATGTCTGTTCTCTTCACTGCACTGGTGGAAACAATTTACTTTCCCCACATGGATATGAGGCAGATGCATTGAGATGGTCTCCTTTGAATTAAACCATTGTATTCATTCAGTCTGGGTGGATAGATTTACTTACTGTCTGGGGTGTTTTCCTGTGAGCTATACAGTAGTGTAGCCATACAGGACAATCACCCACTAAGATCTACACAGACAGTTATGGCGTTGTGATATAGTGCCAAAGTCATGCCCTCTTCCATGTTCAGCATACGCACCAACGGATTTAATCCACCATTCATTTTTCCATCTACATTTCGGAAAATGCTTATAATCATAGATTTAGTAAGTCAAACCAAGTGATTCAGCTATATTTAGAATCAGGAGAGACCATATACATTTTCGTTCAGACCAAAAAATAAAACAGATTCAAAATGAATAAATTACGTTTTAATTTGTTAATTGTTTTACTTTGACACTCTATGGCATGTTTGTTACAACAATGAGGAATGAGTGAATAAGTCGGAAATTTCTGTTCTGTACCGCGACACACATTTGTTGAATTTTGTCTATCATAGAGATTGTTGCTTTTGCAACGACAGTTATTAAAAGTATTTGGAGTCCAAAAAACCCAGGCTCATTAGTGACAATTTCCCCTATAGCTCTCTTGGTTTGTTTGCACAATATAACCGCGGAAGATGGTCATCATCAGAGAGCGACTCATCAAATTAAACAAAGGAACATGGTCTAAAAAGAAAGGCAGCAATATACTACATTGGGTTATGCAGGTTCTGTTCCATTGAAAACAATGTTCAAGTTGATTCACTACTAAATAAAATATCTGTCCTTGGATTTGTATGGGACTTACTTTGTGTCTGTGTCTCTTTTCCATCATATTTTCATCAAATGAATACATTAACTTTAACGAACAAATTAATTTTCAGTTTCTGGAGTTGATGCATTCTTTGTAGCAGACAGCACACACAGCACTAATGAAGGATGGAACCGGAAGAGGGTTTCTTTATTTTCTGCATGCTCATTCATAGATCACAGGTCAATATACTGTAACAGCACCACCTAGTGACATCACACATAACTAGAAATCAGGCTGCAGAGACAGAGAGGACAGATCCAGGAGGAGGCGCACCGGGCGGCCCGTGCCTCCTTCCACTTGAGGGAGAGGGTGAGGCTGTACTACACACACACCGCCACACCTTTGACCTTTGATGGCTATGGAGGAGGATCTTATTGCCTTCATGGGCCGCATTCAACTCTGAGACAAACTAGAAGTGCACACGGAGAGCGCAGACCTCCACAAAGAAAGGCCCATTTTTGTGAGTCGAACATTTTATGGGTTCTTTCTTTGCTCATGCTACACCCTTAGATGTTTCATGAACATCTGCCCAATAGTTTTGCCATAATCCTACTAGACAGATGGCACCGAAAACATAACCTCCTTGGTGAAGATATAACAATATGCCGTCTTCAAGGACTCTCCATATCAGTGGTTTAGTTGCATTCTGTTTCCTGCTATTCACAGTATTCCCATGAAGTCACATGCACTTCCTACCATTCTTTACCATAAACACAGCTCATTGGCTGTTTGTCATTTGATTATAGGCACCTGTTAATCTATGACAATCACCTGTTTTCCTAGTACCACCGTGTGGGGATGGACCAGAATACTGAGTTGGTCTCAGTATACCACCATTCAGCATTAAATTAATTAATGCATCACCATACCACCTTTGTATTTCAAACCAGAGCCAAATTAAAGCAAGATGGACTTGTCATACTAAATAAAGTATAGAATGAGAACAGAACAAGTACAAGTGGAGTGAAATCTTTGATTCTTGGACATAATAGGCCTACACTATTCTGGCACCTGATTTCTCTCACACACAATGTAAGCTTAATAAATAAATGTGCTGAATTTAGCCATGAGTGTTGTGATTGTATTGATAATTATGGAAGGATAGCACATATTTTGTATTAGTCAAATTGTCAGTGTTTTGTAAAGGTCAACAAATTGAAATACATTTTTAGACTTTATATCAATTTATAACTTTTGAATATCTGTTGTTTCATTAGTACATGTTTATTAATAAATGATTAGTTTACATAAACGTCTGGATTCCGTTTCCATACCTGCCTCATATGTTACTCATACAACAGCCATGCTCAACTCCCCAACTGTGAAATCAAATGAAACTGAAGGTATTCCACAAAAACTGAATCAACATGAGAGACTGTTTATCTTTCATAAACAATATCATGTGGGGGGAGGAGGGGGGGAGACAAAAGAACAAGACAGCAAACGGTCTTATCAGTCATATACATCGCTGAGAGAGCCCAGATTGAATTGGCATTATGTGATGTCTGATGTGTGAATGCTCTTGTCTTCTACAGTAGTTCCTCCCAGAACCAACTGTATGTGACGGGTGTGGGAATGCTCTTGACACCTCCTGTATGTGGCCACTGTGCGTGCACCCCGTGCACGAGGCAACAATGTCACCCGAATAGCGTCGCCGCAGTAAGTGCCGGGCAAAGCGACGGTCTGTATCGGTATGTATTAGGTATCTGTCCTAGATATCAGGTTGTTTCACAGTCCGTCTCCAACATTATGTGTCAAAATATTAACAGTGCAGCACTGAACGGCCTGAGACCATGCGAGCCAATGTTAACGACGTTTAGCCGGTGGGCTAACTAGCCACCAAACTAACTTATAAGCATGCTAGATGGGCGTGGGCCTAGCGCGCAGTAGCCAGCCGCAGAAACTTCAGCTTTCTCTAACGTTAGCTGAATAGTTGTAAAACTATCAGACGCTGCTGCTGCTGTCACAGGTGAGTTTCTAACTAGCGTTAGCAGGACAAGCTGTTAGCATGGTGCTAATGCGACACCCTAAAAGAAAAGGGGGTCATCGTCACCTCAAAGTTGACAGAGCAACAACATGCGCGCGCTCCTTTGTGTGTGTGTGTGTGTGTCAGGCCCGATTTTAGCCTGCTACATTAGGGTGGGCTGGTAGGGGGCAACTTTGGCAGTAGGTTGCCAGAGGTTGTGGGTTCGGGGATGGGGATTAAGTTGCACTATATTCTAATGAGTTAAGTGTAATGGGTGCACAAAATTGTTCCAGTAGGAGTCAGCCACCTACAAAATTGTTCCAGTAAGTTCTGACAGAGAGCAATGCCATTGGACCGCATTGGACAAAGACATTTGCATATCCCCCAGGATGCATTGTTCCTTCCAAACTTTTGACAAGAAAGTAACCACATTAAATAAGTGGTGGGTGGAAATAATCATTAGCCTATTCTTAGTAAAACATGCAGTTTTGGAACATTCAATAAAGACAAATAAAGACTAAGACTCGCCACCCTAAGTGATACACACGTGTTATGAAAGACAAATAAAAAATAGACTATGACTCGCCACCCTAAAGCCCAATTTATGCTTCGTCTGCCGACACTTTGGTCGCCGACAGAAATGAGGACTTGAGTCGACACTTTCAAGTGTCGGCGAGCAGTGTCTGCTACCTGGTGAAATGTCTAGTGTCGCTGACTACGTCATAGTATCGCGCAAGTCTGATTGGCTATATAGATGGCACGCGCTTGACTTCCTTGTTGTTCCCAGAGAGAGAGGAGGTGAGTTGTGTGGTTGTGTGCTGTTTATATGCGGCTGCAGCCAAGTACGTTACATCTTGCCTCCGAGGTGGTTTCACTGTGCATTTCGTTCCCTCTCTTTGGCTGTCTGCAGCTGCTTATAGCGTTCGAGTGTCACGTGATCATTGAACCAAGGCGAACGTCCTCTGAAGTATAAATGCAACACCATGAGTGACACTTTATTTTTCGTCTGCGACCATGTGCTGAGCGACACTTTATAATAAGTATAAATTAAGCTTAAGTGATACACACGTGTTATGAGAGTGGTATATATACCCATCACACCAATATCCGTTTCAGTGTCGAATGGTTAGTTCCTTGCTCTGCTCTCCCCTAATGCCTACCCCACACTACAGGATTTTCAAATCCTTGAAGATTATAAAAATCTTGAGAGCCCACACACTACAGGACAGAGAGAGCCGATTTTTTTACATTTCAATCTTGGGACACACACACAATCGCGTCTGTTCAAACGCAACCCCACACACTAGAAGATTATGCCGAAGATTCACATTGGAAGCAGGGCTCGACGTTAACTTTTAAAATGCCTATTCAGTGTGCGCACCGGGTGTAGTAGTAGTAATAATGATAATAATAATAATAATAATAATAATAATAATACATTTGTGTAATTTCGTTTTCTAAACAAATCTTATTTTTTGTTTTTATAATGCATTTGCACTGAAAGGATTTGTTTAACTAATATTTGCGCGGACAGCCGCGTCCATTCGGGGTGTAGGCCTACTGTGCACGGCCAGGCGAAAACCGTCTGTAAGCTATGAGACCTAAGCGCTTGTTGTAGGCTACATGCTTTGCAGTATAGCATTAGTTTTCCGTCCCGTTCAAAGACGCACGGGTATTTCACCTCGATGACAATTTCCTCGTTCTTTGTTTCTGTGCGGGGCTGCGGGTGGACGCGGACCAGTTTATTTTGCGAAAAACTAATGGAAACGCAGCTACTACTGGCTCTCTGCTCAAGATGCAATCGCCTGTCGGGTTGTAAATATCTAACATGTTAGATATGGCCGATTCACAATCGGGAAGAGGCAGTCTTCCCGATTGTGAATCTTTGAACCCCACACACTACAGGATCATTTGGGAAGATTATCTGCCCGACGCGCTTCAAATCGGGAGCACCCCCGAGAAAATCGGGAGGGGGGAATCTTGGCCATAATCTTGCAAATTATCCTGTAGTGTGGGGTAGGCATAAGAGTACAACGGACAAACCATGTCCAACCAACCCTGTGTCACCCCATATCAAAACACAAGTACCCAACCCTGTGTCACCCCATATCAAAACACAAGTGCTGTGCTGTGAATCTGTGTTTTCCAAGTACGGGACAAAATAGCAGCATGCGTTAATATGGACAATCGAGTCTGTCTCAGAGCTCTGTGTTTCTCAATACATGAGTCGAGAGGACTTTGGAGGCAGGCTGAAGCTCAGTGCCCACCCAATCAGAAGCTAGAATTGCTACTGGTATTTTCTGTGCAATTTTTCCATTGGCTGGGGGTGAAAATGAACATATTTTCCTAACTTTTGATTGGGTGGGCAAGACTCATGTCTGGGTGGGCATTGCCCACCTCTGCCCATGGCTGAAATCGGCCTCGGTGTGTGTGTGTGTGTGTGTGTGTGTGTGTTGTAGATGGAGAGACGCGGCGATTACCCAGTTGGAGGTTTGGGGCCTGCAGGAGGCTGGACGCCAGCACAGACCGAGCCAGGGGACAGCGGTACTCAACACACGCACGCACGCACGCAAGCACACACACACACACACACACACACACACACACACACACGGTGTGAGGTATAGGATTAACCAATTTAAGACATTGACATGATTTAAGATGCTGTATTATGTTGGGCATACTGTTTATCACCCGTATGAGACTGTCAACGATTCATTTGAGTTTGCTAATGTAGCTCTGTGGACTGGCAGCCTTCTTCAAAGCAATAGCCTAGGTAGGCTGCATAGGCAGATTACTATTACAGTGACTTGGCTCTCCAAAGCCACTTTCAGACATGAACACCGGGTCAGGTCAGGGTTGCTTGCCCTGAGCCTGACCCTGGTCAGGTCAGGGTTGCTTGCCCTGAGCCTGACCCGGGCGATACGTGAAGTGTACCTTTCAGACATGATGCATGTTGCTTTCATACATGTGGAGCACCTCCGGGTGTAAAGTAGAGAGGGGGCGGGGGTGGGGGGAATTTGGGCATGACCACACAATGAGGAGTTGTGAAAACTGACCACACAGCTGTACTTCACTGTCTGAGGTTGCGAAGGTTGTACCCGGAAGTTTACGTTTTATACTGCCTGACTTGACGCTACTTGGAATTTGCGGTTCTGCACGTGAATCTTCACAAACGCTGTGTAAACGTTAAATCAAAGGCATGAACGCAACCAGATCCAGATACCCTACCTAGCGATGTCCAATACTGGGAAGCAGGACGACCCTCGTGTCCAAAAAAGGCTCTATTTTAAGTGTGTGTGCTGTGCGAAGCTATGCAGAAATGAAATAAAATCAAAGCCATGAGCGTTTCAATCCAGCTGGCTGACACACACGGAACAGGTTCGAGCTTCATTTGGAAAAACTGAAACTGCATGATGTTGTTTTTTTCACTCGCTCATTCACATCGACTATTTGTATAATAATAATCTGTCACGCTGGCTTTCTGTCTCTCTCCCGCCTCATCACACTCACTAAGCTGGCTACTTCACGGAGCTCTCTTGTTTTGCACCATGTGAAAATAAAGTAAGTCTTTTTTGCTTGATCTCAGCCTCTGGACCTCCTCTCTGTGGCTTTTTTAGCCCTGTTATATCTGGTGTGCGGGTATCCCCTTTGACCTCTGTTGTTCATACATACACCGCCACCCGGGTCCCCTCTAGATAACTCCCGAGTTCCAAGAAAGCGGCTTCAGACTCTCTCTCATCGACATGTTTGTCAAAGAGAAGACCAAGTTGTGACTTCCCTTAAAACATGCTTGCTTCATGCTAACATACTACTAATAATGCATATCAGTCTATTTATATTGATATTGATGCCATTTTCTTTTCTCCCTCCCTAGGCCCACTTCCTCCGCCTCCCCCCTCATGTGGCAGCGGGGGCAGTGTGAGGTCGTCGGGCCAGCTGCGCCCGCAGCGTCCTCGCGAGGCCCCTCCCCCTCCACCACCCATGGGTAACAGGTTCCAAAACTCTCACCGCCACCAGGAGGCATCAGGTGAGTCGAGCACTGAAGATATTTCTTTAGTATGCCTGGGTAACAGCATTGGGGCCAGAAAGAGAGAAGACATACAAACTTGCGCAAATGAGACCCCCACAAACTTGAGGGGCTTATTTTTTTTTATAAGCAATTATTTATTGGTTGATAATCATACAAGGTATGGTTTGTAGTGAGAAAAAGAAATACTAAGATAATACATAAACGAGTTAATAGAGGATTAAGAAGTTTACTTGGCTTTTAAAAATATCTCACCAATAGAGAAATAAGGAAGAAAATTGACAGTGACAGAAATTATAGCAAAAACTCAACAAGTGGGGAAATGGTACAAATATTGTACAACAAAATGCACAAATAAGTCTGTTCACTGAGAGAAAATAGACACTATGATCTCTATCTTGATTATTTGGCAATATTGTTCCTAACTTTCATACCAATAAAGCATGTCGAATTGAATTGAAAGTCTTATAATCATCTAATTCTAATATATCAATATACTGTATCTATTATAGATGACTGTGAATTGTGACTGCCCTCCTCAAAGACAAGGATTTATTGTGTCCTGTTAGTCTCTGCATGAGAAACCCATTCACCTCTATTCATAGTGTGTTTATACCTGATGAGGTCCTCTGTGTGTTATATGTGGCAGAGAGACCCATTCACCTTCATTGGTGTTGTGTGTTTTTTACCAGATGAGTGGGAGGGCCGGTTCACGTTCCACCCGGTGTTGGACCTGCCTCCTCCTGAGCCCTATGTCCCCAGCCAGAAGACCTACCCCAGCAAGCTGGGCAAGAGTGAGAGCAGAGGTCAGGTGTCACACACACACGCACACACACACACACACACACACACACACACACACACACACACACACACAACACACACACACACACACACACACACACACACGCAGTTGTGCATATAAAACATTCACACATATGGAGGCACAAATGAGATGTACTTAGATGAGTTTAACTGAAATGGTCATCATCACCATGGGGAAATTAGATCGAAAGTGTCTTGGTACAAATCACAGACACATACTGTAAGCCCCTTCTTAACACATTGAGTGCCACAGCGCTTCAGTAAAATTGTCTGGAGCCTGTGCCAGATTCACTTCCATTCAGTTGAAAACAGCTATAGAATTTTTTCTATTAGGGCTATATGAACAGGGTTGGACTCTAATGAAACATTGGACACTCCTACTTCTTTCAAAGAAGAAATTTTGTTTCTAGACAGTTCCATTATGAAATGACAGACTCTGAAAGAAGCGCACTTTCAAGGGTTTTCTGCTGTCTTTTTTTACTTTTCAAGATAAAGTCACTTTTATGAATACTCTAATTTCAAGCGCATTCACTGACTCTGGCTGGTGTTTTCTGATGTAGTGACATGGTGTGGTTCTGTGCTGCGTGCACAAAGTAAAGGATCTGAGGTGGGTGGCGCAGCTCCCGTATAGAGTTTTAAGGTGGCGCCGTGTGATCCCTTGAAGGGATTCATGCTCACTGGCTGGGTACGACCTTAAACAGCAGAATTATGGAATAATATGAATTATGATTTTAGGACGTCCACAGACGTCCTTGGCACTCCTCGTTACTTTTTTTTAGGACGTCCAGAGACGTCCTTGGCACTCAATGTGTTAAAGGAGAATTCTGTTTTTTTACACCCCGGACCTTATTTCCGGCTTAAAATATGATGTTTTACTCACCCAGAGAACTTTGGTTTCATTCTGATCGCCATAGAAGATATTCAGGTCCAAGTAGAGTCCGAACTGGCCAAAACGGGGCACACACTGTAAATAACGTATTTTCTGCAACGTAGCGGTTCATATCCTCATAATATATAGTTCATAAATGAATGTGAATCCGTCTAGTCTCCTCCGGGCTGCCTCGGGCAGCCTCGGTTTCCTCATGTAGGCCTATATAAAATGGTTAGACCTGTAATTATAGACTGCTACAACTGTTCTAAAAAAATTGTCAATCTGCTGTGTAAATGCAAAGTTTTGAATGAGTTAAAATATTGAATTGGACCTTATGTTATGGAGAAGCGTGCTCTGTCCATCGGTCTCGCTTGCGCTGGGATTTCCTCCTGCCTGCATTGTCTGATATTAAAGGAACACTCCGCCCATTTTCAACCAGCTTTGTATCATCAGAACATCAGTAGTATATCAGAAAACTGTAAACTGTTTTGAAGTCTGTCATTTAATTTGACAGTTATTGAGTGTTAAAGTGTGGACCAGTGACATCACTGGTCCACACTCACTCAAATTAATAACTCATTAACTCAAATCAACTCTCAATAACTGTCAAACTATTCATCATTCATCTAGTTTGACAGTTATTGAGAGTTGATTTGAGTTCATGAGTTATTAATTTGAGTTACAGTAGTGTGGACCAGTGATGTCACTGGTCCACACTTTAACACTCAATAACTGTCAAATTAAATGACAGACTTCAAAACAGTTTACAGTTTTCTGATATACTACTGATGTTCTAATGATACAAAGCTGGTTGAAAATGGGCGGAGTGTTCCTTTAAGGGACTAGTTTGAGTCTCTGTGTCGGTGATGTTTCACAAGCTTGTTCAGTATAAGCTGCACTCCCATCAATAAAAAAAGGAACATATGACAGAAATGACAATGTGTTTGCTTGGAAAGAGTATATTTTCCACTTTGGTGTGTAAATTCCATCGCAAGTTTGGGTCTTAACAAGTCTTAAATTTAACTTGTTTATACCTGTAGAGTAGACACCCTGTGTCAACTAAACGTCTTAAGAAGCTAAATGCGAATAAGTTTGTTTCTCCTCGTTGTTTGCACAGGCACCAAGTCGGGCGAGATGTCCCGGGAGGGCAAGGCCGGCGCCCCCGGTGTTGGCCGGGGAGGATTCCCCATAGGGGGTCGAGGCAGAGGCAGGTTCCCCGGGCCTGGAGGCCCCCCGCGCTCTTCTCCCGGTTAGTTTGCAACAACCGTGTGTGCCAGTCACTCGCAGACAATGTCACTTTCAGTTCAGTCAGTTGAAAGACCCTAATTAAAAACTGACAATCTGGAAAAAATGGATCAAAGAAAAACATGATCAAAATACATTTTACATTTTCTTTAAAATGCTTTTTAGCCAAAGTATTTTCTGTAGCAGTAGCTACAGTAACTGCACCTCACCTTGTTGTAGCACCTGGCTCTTTGGGGGCGCCAAAAATTCCTCTGATTAACTACGCTGAAAATAAATGAAATATTAAAATATCCATGAATACATTTTACATTGCAACCAGTATGTTAGGCAGGTTTCAGATTTTAATGTAACATTGCAACATGCCACCACATCACTGTACAATTATAACACTGGAAATGTTTTGGAAATGATGCTGTAAAATGAAAGGCATTATGTATGTAGGTACACTGCATTCACTACTGTCACTGATTTACACAACGCATACGAACACTAGGCATCACTGTAAACAGATTGGTAATGGGATTTTTCTGTTTCCTTCAGGTAACTCCAGGTGGAGTGAACTGTGGAGTGCAGCTTACTCCATTGCGGAAAAAACCAAGGTGGCCCGGCGGCAGATTGAGCAGGCAAGCAGCAGCTTAGATGCAGCAGAAAGACACCTACAGGATCGAGATATGGACCTCAGGCAGTCCCGGCTGCTGATTCAGCAGGCTAAAGATGCGGTGGGACCACCTTCAGAAGAGTACCATCTGCCATATTCAAATCATCCTTTAGCTAAGGAGCTAGAGAGACAGCTTCTAACACGAGAGTACAGACTGCAGAGCCCGGAAGAACTAGCTTACTGGCGAAGCCATTTTACACGTGGCAATCAGCTGGAGTCCTCCTCAGGTGACTACACCACAAAGTGCCCTTTGAAGGGAGCAGCTGAGCGTACTAAAGAGGAGGGTAGTCATCACAGCTCGGCTCTGCTCCCCACGCAAAAACTACAGGTGAGCAGAAATGAGGCTCAGCATCCTCTTTGTGTTTAGTTTGGTTTAGTCTCAGATGTTCATTAATGCGATATCTCAGGAACGCCTTGACGGAATTTCTTCAAATTTGCCTCAAAAATCCACTTGGATTTTGGTGGTCAAAGGTCAAAGTTCAAGGTCTCTGTGACCTCACGAATGCCACTTTCATGCTCGTTAACGTGATATCTCAGGAACGCTTTGACAGAATTGCTTTAAATTTGTCTGAAAAAGGAGAGTCGGTAGGGGGTGTGCGTGGTGGGAGGGGCGTGGTGAGGGAAAGAGGCGGATCTAGGGAAAATGGGCCGTAGGGATAGGAAACAGTATTCCCTCCATACTAGCCTAGCTGCAAGGATACCGTTAGCCGCATTAAATGGTTAACAAGCGAATGTTTTGGTCACTCAGTGGTGTTTTGAGGCTGACGAACGTTGTTACAGGAAGCGGGCTTAGCTAACGTTAGCTAACATGGCGCAGTGATACTGTGATGCGGCTGTGTGTTTATAGAGTATTTTACAACGGCTCAGCCAATCACAATCAAGGACCGAAACTATCTGTTTTATAATCTAATTTATTAGATTATTAGATATTATTATTTATTTAACACCCTCTGCTTTTGTGGTCCTTGCTAGGCAGCTAGAGGTGGATGTTCCAGAGGGCCAGAGCGATCAGACCAGCTACAGCCAGCAGCACAAGACAGGTACTGTGAATTGAAGAGACGTTCAAAAAAGAAATGATGTACTCAGATACCAAGGCTATGGTACAGAAGTTGGATTGCGCCTTTGGAGTGTTTCATTCTGGAAAACCTTATATCTGTTTTGAGGGAAAATTTTCACTTTAGTTAACTTATTTTTGGACCCCAGGAAGACTAGCTGTCGTCTAGGCAGCAGCTAATGGGGATCATTTTAATAAACAAATAAAACTATTTTCATCTTAACACATTCACTGCCAACAGTTTTTTTTTTACTGTAGGTAGCTTCTGCCAAGTTTTTTTTTTGAGGATTCTGGCTCATCTTTCAAGAGCCGAGGATTATTTTCTGCTAGGATTTTGTGAACACAAAATATCTCAAAAGAACTAATAGAATGTGTGCTTTCTCTGTCTAAAAGAGTTAGTTTGTAGAGTTAGTAGTTCTGTAGGCATTAGCAGTTGAATACAGCATGGTTTCAGCGTCTGAAAATGAAAGGTGAGAAAAATGCCTTTTTGTGAAATTCGATAGAACAGTCACTTTAACCATTTATTTTTGGCATCAAAGACATCAGACATCTAAACAATTTGTTCTGAACAGTATTTTCCTCCATAACAGCACCCGCACCCCCCTCTCCTTCAAACTCCTCCCTCCGTGGGCGTTCTCCTCCTCCCTCCTTGGCTCTGCAGCGGGTGTGTCACAAGCGAGTTTCTGCTGCCTGTCTGCTGCCTGGCGGCCCCTCGTCGCGCAAGCCTGGATGGGGCTCGCTCGTTTCTTGGGGTTTCGGTTGAGAGCTTTGATGAAGCTTTTGCGATTCTGGGCTTTATGCTGCGTGTTTCAAAGTGTGTTGCACCCAGTCTATTTTTGGAACCCCCCACCGTTGTGCGCCACCGTTGTGCGCCAGCACGAAAGCGTTTTCGCCAAACCATTCTACAGTATGAGAATGGTTTCCTCATGCTTTTCCCTGCAGTTTTGGCTCGCTTTCTCTAGTCTGGAGAGCACTGTCGCCACTTAGTGGGTCGGTGGAATGGGTTGTACACGTTCGGTGGCTCCCATATTTTTATAGGAGATGTAAAAGGGTTTGATCCACGTCCCACCGTCAATTCTTTTTTTTTTTTGACGAGTTGACTCGTCATTGGCAGTCAACTGTTGGTTTCTGCTTGACGAGTTGACTCGTCAATGGCAGTGAACGTGTTAAGATATCAACTTCATCTGCAATATTGAGTTTCAATTCGATGTCAGCCATAACTTGGTAAGTTTAGGGGTCACATTTTTTAAATGGTGAATATCTCATTTAAAAAAGAAAATGTTGCTTTTCTTTCCCAGCTTGATGTACATATTTTGTGCAAAGTAAAGCAATTCCATGTTGTATTGTATGATATTCTTTAGTAATAAGTCCTTACCATGACATCATTAAATGGCATTTACATTTGTTCTGTTCCAGGCACGGCGAGGCCTCATCTTCACTGTCATATTATTCCCTGGAAGAGGACAGCCCAAGTCCACAGCCCATAGCTGGTCAGTCTGCACCCCAAGTAACATGGGAGAGTGAGTCCTCATCTCATCTCAGATTTTCTCCTGTTCAGAGATTGGAACCATATCCATAACTTCTGATACCTTCCACTTGCATTATGCTATGGCATGGAGAGATGTACCTGCAATTTTCAGCATTTTCATGAAATACATGGCTATTATGCTTGTCTTGCCCCTTATTTTCTGTTCTGTTACATTAATATTTACTTTTTAACTCTGATTCTTCTGAATGTTTGCTCCCTCAATCAACCCAGATTAATACTGAAAAATATTTTGTTATGTTGCCGTTTTTATAGATTCTAAAGTTGGAGTAAATTGATAAAGGCCCTGCGTTTTCTCCACTCCACTGCAAACAGATTGGTAATAGGATTTTTCTGTTTCCTTCAGGTAACTCCAGGTGGAGTGAACTGTGGAGTGCAGCTTACTCCATTGCGGAAAAAACCAAGGTGGGCCGGCGGCAGATTGAGCAGGCAAGCAGCAGCTTAGATGCAGCAGAAAGACACCTACAGGATCGAGATATGGACCTCAGGCAGTCCCGGCTGCTGATTCAGCAAGCAAAAGATGCGGTGGGGCCACCTTCAGAAGAGTACCATCTGCCATATTCAAATCACCCTTTAGCTAAGGAGCTAGAGAGACAGCTTCTAACACGAGAGTACAGACTGCAGAGCCCGGAAGAACTAGCTTACTGGCGAAGCCATTTTACACGTGGCAATCAGCTGGAGTCCCCCTCAGGTGACTACACCACAAAGTGCCCTTTGAAGGGAGCAGCTGAGCGTACTAAAGAGGAGGGTCGTCATCACAGCTCGGCTCTGCTCCCCACCCAAAAACTACAGGTGAGCAGAAATGAGGCTCAGCATCCTCTTTGTGTTTAGTTTGGTTTAGTCTCAGATGTTCGTTAATGCGATATCTCAGGAACGCCTTGACGGAATTGCTTCAAAGTTGGCTCAAAAGAGGGGAGTCGGTAGGGGGTGTGCATGGTGAGGGAAAGGGGCGGAGCTATGGAAAATGGGCCGGAGCTAGGGATATGAAACAGTATTCTCTCCATATGTTTAAAATACTTACTACAGGATGCGCTGGGACGCGTCATCAGTGATGTTAGCTGGGGTCGTAAGGTGTTTCGGGTCTGTCAACATCATACACCCTCGCCCAGTAGACCCAGCCGAGGGCCGATTAAGACCCCGACCCGTGTCCCAGAAGCAGCCGCTCACGGATCAGCCTTCCTATACTCTGTCTGCAACGTTGCCCGCGGAAGGGTTGATCACGCCCAATCCGCTGCAATAGAGTTAGTGCTACACCGCAGTATTGTAAGACCCTTCGGTGCATGGAGGGTCTAAGGCCCTGTGGGAGACTCCAGGCCGGGCTCCTCCTTCGTCTCACCAGACCCTCCCGGGGTAAAGGCAATCCTACCATGGGCAGAGAGGATGCCTCAAGAAGGCCTGTGCGCTGCACGTCATTCGCCTGCGCCGAGCACCTCGCTCTAGCCTGAAGGACCCCAGGCCGCGCCGATCTTTGCACAGATTTTCAGGAGGCTAATCCGTAGCGTTTGTGGATTTCTCCCTCACGAGAGAGCCAGGCTGGGGTGCTAAACCCATCCCGTACCGGATGCCGTCTCTCCGACCATCAACTGTCTCTCCAGCTTGTCACCAAACTATACTTGGTTGTCACCTAGTCTATTCCTAAGTGTCACTGCCCAGGGGAGCCAGGATTCTATGTTTAAAATACATACTACAGCATGCGCTGGGACGCGTCATCAGTGATGTTAGCTGGGGTCGTAAGGTGTTTCGGGTCTGTCAACATCATACACCCTCGCCCAGTAGACCCAGCCGAGGCCGATTAAGACCCCGACCCGTGTCCCAGAAGCTGCCGCTCACGGATCAGCCTTCCTATACTCTGTCTGCAACGTTGCCCGCGGAAGGGTTGATCACGCCCAATCCGCTGCAATAGAGTTAGTGCTACACCGCAGTATTGTAAGACCCTTCGGTGCATGGAGGGTCTAAGGCCCTGTGGGTGACTCCAGGCCGGGCTCCTCCTTCGTCTCACCAGACCCTCCCGGGGTAAAGGCAATCCTACCATGTGTTAGGATGACGTCATCATTCCTACTTTGACGTCGTCATTCCTACTATGATGTCATCGATCACTGATGATGTCATGATTCATAAGTGTCTCAATCATGCCTTCCGATGGCCTCGCTGGTGATGTCATAACACATGTGATGTCAATTCCTTTATGCTATAAAGGTCCGTTCCGGCAGGCTCTCGCGAGTGATTCATAAACTCACATCAAGGATCACAGCAACCTCTGCAACCTGCAACTTCTGCAACCTGCAACTTCTGCAATCTCTGCGACCGTTCCCAAACCTCGGTCAAGAGCAAGAAGAAATAAGAGGCGTTTAAAGGAGGAGACGGTGGGTGACCCCCCCAAACTACAGGTCGGGAGGGCAGGCCTCGCTAAGTCAGATCCCCCTGTGGCTCTGCCTTCGGAGACGGCGGCATTTGACCCTTTTGATGGTCTCCAGCCTCCCGTGTTTGGATCGTGCCCCGGGGGATGGCCGGCCCCAGAGGATCCACCGGACCCGGTAGAAGTTCTGTCTACGTATCGGTCTATCTATGGCTTCGATATCCAGTATTAGGGAGGAGCACCTCCACTGTCCTACACCCCCTTTGGGGTCTGACCACCTGCATCTAACCACCTGCTGAAGAGCACCTCACTCTCCTACACCCCCTTTGGGGTCTAACCACCTGCATCTAACCACCTGCTGAAGAGCACCTCACTCTCCTACACCCCCTTTGGGGTCTAACCACCTGCGTCTAACCACCTGCTGAAGAGCACCTCCACCAGAACCTGCGGATTTTTTGTCTCCCAGATGCCATTCTTGATGGCCTCATTGGACGCCAGGTGGCGTCCGTTGAGGGGAGGGTACTGTTAGGATGACGTCATCATTCCTACTTTGACGTCGTCATTCCTACTATGATGTCATCGATCACTGATGATGTCATGATTCATAAGTGTCTCAATCATGCCTTCCGATGGCCTCGCTGGTGATGTCATAACACATGTGATGTCATATTCCTTTATGCTATAAAGGTCCGTTCCGGCAGGCTCTCGCGAGTGATTCATAAACTCACATCAAGGATCACAGCAACCTCTGCAACCTGCAACTTCTGCAACCTGCAACTTCTGCAATCTCTGCGACCGTTCCCAAACCTCGAACAGTGCAGCCCCAGCCATCAAGTTCCACAACACCCCAGCTTCTCAAGACTTACCAAGTTTCCCGTGGCCCTCAACTACCCGCGAATAGATCCACATGTCTGACACCGATCCTGACACCATGGGCAGAGAGGATGCCTCAAGAAGGCCTGTGCGCTGCACATCATTCGCCTGTGCCGAGCACCTCGCTCTAGCCTGAAGGACCCCAGGCCGCGCCCAGGCTAATCCGTAGCGTTTGTGGATTTCTCCCTCACGAGACAGCCAGGCTGGGGTGCTAAACCCATCCCGTACCGGATGCCGTCTCTCCGACCGTCAACTGTCTCTCCAGCTTGTCACCAAACTATACTTGGTTGTCACCTAGTCTTGTCATACTACCTTAGCTGCAAGGATAACAACATTTTACAACGCGGCTCAGCCAATCACAATCAAGGACCGAAACTATCGGTTTTATAATCTAATTTATGCAACACCCTCTGCTTTTGTGGTCCTTGCTAGGCAGCTAGAGGTGGATGTTCCAGAGGGCCAGAGCGATCAGACCAGCTACAGCCAGCAGCACAAGACAGGTACTGTGAATTGAACAGACGTTAAAAAAATAAATGATGTACTCAGATACCAAGGTTATGGTATGGTGGTATGGTTGGATTGGGCCTTTGGAGTGTTTAATTCCGGAAAACCTTATATCTGTGTTGAGGAAATTTTTTCACTTTAGTTAACTATATGCAATATTGAGTTTCAATCAGCCATAACCTGGTAAGTTTAGGGGTCACATTTTTTTAATCATGAATATCTCCTCATTTCAAAAAGAAAATTATGCTTTTCTTTCGAAGCTTGATGTACATATTTTGTGCAAAGTAAAGCAATTCCATATTGTATTGTATGATATTCTTTAGTAATAAGTCCTCCTCCTTACCATGATGACAATAGGTCTTTAAATGGCATTTACATTTGCTGTGTTCCAGGCACAGCGAGGCTTCATCTCCACTGTCATATTCCCTGGAAGAGGACAGCCCAACTCCACGGCCCATAGCTGGTCAGCTCAGTGAGTCCTCATCTCATCTAATCTCTTCTCCTGTTCAGAGATTGGAACCATATCCATAACTTCCCATAATTTCTGTCTGTAATGTTAAGCATTTTCATGAAATACATGGCCATGTGCTTGTCTTGCCCCTTATATTCTGTTTGTCCCATGTAGATGTGGTGCCAGAGATGGTGGCCAGTATGGCACAGGGCTATCTGGTAACTAGGAGTCTGATGCAGCAGGCTTTTAGTAGCAGAGACTGTAAGAACATGCAGACAATCTCCTTTCATATCTCATTAATAACAACACTTTCACTAACATTAGTTTGGAGGGCTAATTTACCTGTTGGGCCACATACTAAAGAAAGCTTGAATTTACCCCAAACTAGCAGTAAGTCCTGTCACTGTTGGGTAGATCAAAGAAAGACGCTAACACAGTAGGCTACATAAAATAAGCACAGAAATGTCAGATAGGTCGGAACACTGTTTAACTACGGTATTATCTTTAAACGTTACAGTTACGTCTGAAAATGATAGCAGATATAAACAAACAAGTTTGCTGATTTCGCCAATTCAAATTGCCAGTTTGGTAGGGCCATATGATTTCCGCAAAATGGTAAAAACAGACGGAATCATGGAATTTGGTAATAAAATGGAATCAACTGTAAAACATGGAATACTGCAGAATTTTCCATAATTTGTCGGGAAAAAAACGGAAATGATTCCGTTTTGGATTGGGGTGTTTTGAGAGGGGGCTCGGTCTTGCCTGGGACCATTACGTCACCTCACAATTTGGTTTTCACTTTGAGAAACATGTCGAAGCAACTGTCTGAGAGCCAAGTCATCAAAAAAACAAAAGAATACTGATCCTAACCCCTAAATTAAAATGGAAAAAACTGAATTAGGAGAGAAAACATTTAATTTGGAAAAAAATACTACTGATTTCATATGGCCCTAAAAGCTGGGCCCCATCCACTTCAATTGTTTAGGAAAATTCTGCATATGTAGCTAATGTAATTGTGTTGAACTGGGTTGTGTTACATCAATCAGCAATAGTAGCAAAATAGACATTTATTTACATGAAACTGATAGAATATTACTTAAAGATGATACTGTATTATACTGTCACAAGCAACTTGAAACAATATTTTGCAGAGTAAAGGTGTTACTACTTATTGTAGGTGTCCAGAATGAGGAGGAGTCAGATGCAGATTTCCACTCAGTCAACCAGACCTTCAATCAGACTGTTACACTCATGGAAGGAGAAGGAATTACACAGGTACATAGCCTCTCCACTACCTTCAGGTCTGCTATACTGTAATACTATTGACAAATTGTGTTAGTTAAACAAACACAATGTTTCAATGCTATTTGAACATCAGTATCACTCCTTACATTTCAGGAGTGAACTCATGTACTCTAGAACAGAGTGAACTCATGTACTCTAGAACATCAGTATCACTCGTTACATTTCAGGAGTGAGCTCGTGTACTCTAGAACATCAGTATCACTCGTTACATTTCAGGAGTGAACTCATGTACTCTAGAACATCAGTATTGTTACATTTCAGCAGTGAACTCATGTACTCTAGAACATCAGTATCACTTGTTACATTTCAGGAGTGAACTCATGTACTCTAGAACATCAGTATCACTCGTTACATTTCAGGAGTGAACTCATGTACTCTAGAACATCAGTATCACTCGTTACATTTCAGGAGTGAACTCATGTACTCTAGAACATCAGTATCACTCGTTACATTTCAGGAGTGAGCTTGTGTACTCTAGAACATCAGTATCACTCGTTACATTTCAGGAGTGAACTCATGTACTCTAGAACATCAGTATTGTTACATTTCAGGAGTGAACTCATGTACTCCAGAACATCAGTATCACTTGTTACATTTCAGGAGTGAACTCATGTACTCTAGAACATCAGTATCACTCGTTACATTTCAGGAGTGAACTCATGTACTCTAGAACATCAGTATCACTCGTTACATTTCAGGAGTTAACTCATGTACTCTAGAACAGGCTACTGTGAAATCTGTGTCATACAAAATGTGGAACCAGAGCAACCAGATGCTTTGTCTACTCCAGGCTAGCAGTTCACAAGACGAGTTGGAAGTTACAGTGGAGGTGTGCAGGGAAACACAAATGGATAACAAGCACACACGTAAGATATGGGTATTTCTTGTCATCTATCGAATGTGAAAAATGTATGGCATAAAAGTATGGGAAGTATGTGTGTAAATGCAGTCAGTTTCTCTTTCTTTCTTTCTCTCTCTCCCTCTCTCTCCAGAATATGAGATTGCTCAGAAGGACTCTGAGGAAATAGACCCTAAACGTGTCGTCAGTGGTGCACACGTCCGATTTCTACTCACCACAAACATGTATGGAGACAAACACTACACACCCATCGAGGGCGTGGCAAGATCAATCATAAACAATACACTGTTGATGTCACTTGATATTTATTTTTTTTGCCAGTATGGACCTGAAATAGGTCTTAAACTGCATTCATTAATGTCTAAAAAAAAACGTCTTAAAAAGTCTTAAATTTAACTTAATGAAACCTGCAGAAACCCTGGAATAGACAGTAACAACAATGACCGACGTAAGAAAAAATGATGAGATAGAGAGAGAGGCAAAAGCAGCAGAGAGATGAAGTCTGTTGATGTCGACAGAAACAAGGGCAGCGCTCGCGTTCACAGCCAGGGAGAAACCACATCAGTGGCACGTTGGCCAGCTATGGTTTGTTCTATATGACAGTGAGAATCAATGAGTTTGATTTCTACACAATTTGCTTCCCTAATCATGAGGGGTGCTGGCAGGGCGATCAATACTTTCCTTAAGTGTCACTGGACAGAAATGGTGTATTTTCATCAGGAAAGAGTGTCTCAACACCATAGAGATACTGTATACCAGTAGAGTGGACATAGAGAATTCCATATGGCAGCCATCTCTTACACCTCTGACAATATTATGAACATTTGAGGCATATGTTATGTGTCATCCATTCAGAGACATACACCTCAATATTGTAAGGATTTTGCATGAAGCATCATGGCTATGGAGTAAATTAATGTAAAGGCAGGAGAAACCTGTCCTTTAATGTAACCATGCAATTTCATAAAGTGTATTTCATATAACAAATAATATCCAATATCATTATACAGGCAAAATAAGAAACAGATATGCCCCAGTACTGACTTACTATACATATATTTACACTGGACATCAGTGTTTGTTTCTCTTTCTGTCTGTGGGTCCAGTGGTATGGCAGACTCGACTGAACTGGCTGAAATCTCCAGCATCACATGCTCTCCAGACAAGATTCGGGAGGCACCTAACTCTAGCCCTTCGAGCAGGCCAGCACAAGCCCAGCCCTGCAACAGCACCCCACGCTCAGGTATAACCACACCTACACACACACTAAGCACCCCACGCTCAGGTATAAGTATAACCACACCTACACACACACTAAGCACCTGACGCTCAGGTATAACCACACCTACACACACACTAAGCACCCCACGCTCAGGTATAAGTATAACCACACCTACACACACACTAAGCACCTGACGCTCAGGTATAACCACACCTACACACACACTAAGCACCCCACGCTCAGGTATAACCACACCTACACACACACTAAGCACCTGACGCTCAGGTATAACCACACCTACACACACACTAAGCACCCCACGCTCAGGTATAAGTATAACCACACCTACACACACACTAAGCACCTGACGCTCAGGTATAACCACACCTACACACACACTAAGCACCCCACGCTCAGGTATAACCACACCTACACACACACTAAGCACCTGACGCTCAGGTATAACCACACCTACACACACACTAAGCACCCCACGCTCAGGTATAACCACACCTACACACACACTAAGCACCCCACGCTCAGGTATAACCACACCTACACACACACTAAGCACCCGACGCTCAGGTAATAACCACACCTACACACACACTAAGCACCCGACGCTCAGGTATAACCACACCTACACAGAAAATGCCAAATTTGGTGTTAGATGTTTTTCCCAGGACAGCAGTGATATGTTGCCTTTCCCTGTCGCGTTTCCCTGTTGTGTGTTGATGTCCAGAAGGTCACCAGCGTGTGATGAGAGGCATTCTTAAAGCCAGCCTCCTGGACTCCAGCTCCATGTCTCTCAACATGGACAGTTTCACCACAGCTCCAGATGATCCAAGAGACGGCTCAGTAAGACCAACAATCCTTTACAGTCACTGAATCATTGAATTGTAAACCTGTGATTGCCACTTTCCTGCTTGAGATGAAACTTGACTGAGGGAGTAAAGTATTAGCGGGCGTGTCCACAGGGGATAGTATTTGAGTTACCAGCACCTTTCTGCAACTCATTTTTGTTTGGGGAGACATAAGGATTACACTTTCCGTGTGTGTGTGTGTGTGTGTGTGTGTGTGTGTGTGTGTGTGTGTGTTTTGTAATAACGTTAGCTACTAACTGTGTGCTGTGTCTGTGTGCGTTCACGTTCACTGCGTTGGAAGTGCATCCGTAGTATTGATATCCAAAGTGCTCCGCCATGGGAAAAAAACATTCCCTGTGGACATTGCCCCTTGACTAGCCTCTTTAACCGTCTTTTTAAATGTTACTCTAGTTATTACATCCTATGCACAAACACGTTAGCCATGGACCAATGCCTCACTTTCCAACACCTTTCTTTCAGCCTGCGTCCCCCAGCAGTCCCCAGGCCTTCAACACAGCCAACCAAGAGGAGGAGGTCTCCACAGATACTACAGCTCCCAACACTGCGGAAGGAGAGCAGAAAGGACCACCGCTGGAGGGAGAGGAGGGAACTGGGGAAGAGCAGAGAGAGGAGAGGCAGGAGGAGATGGAAGGGCAGCAAACGGCCAAGATGGAGATAGAAGAAGACCAGAGGGGGAGTAAGGAGCATGCTCAGCTCCTTCCATCTAGAAATAAAGGTTAAAACATACAGAAATACTGACAGATAACGTAAGGTTACTCAACGTAACCCCGGTTCGCTGATATTTCGAGTGAGGTATCTCACCTATGGGAAACGACCCCGGGCGTGACCGATCATGGAAGCTCCAATAACACCACATCTGCCAACCGGCAGACCAATCATCTTTCAGATGACCGGGACGGACCGTCTCCCTATATAAGGGGCTGACAGAGCCCCTCCTGTCATTCTCAAGTGATTTCTTTCACATATCCTACCTTGCAAGAAGGGCAGTGATGTGAGATACCCCACTTGAAATATCAAAGAACCGGGGTTACGTTGAGTAACGTTAGGTTCTTTTTCAATTTCTCATTCCGTATCTCACCTATGGGAGATATCGCCCACTCCCGGATTGCATGCTCCGAAGCCCACAGAACCATAACCCGTACACGGGTCAGAATCCCCAATCCCTCCCTGTGGACTTCCGCACACAGTTAGCATGACTCCACACTGACAGAGTGAGCCAGTCAAGGCTCTATGACAACCAAACGTCGGTCCAACGACCTTCATCAGATTCTTCTTCTAGAAGAATCTGATGAAGGTCGTTGGACCGAAACGTTATTCTGTTGTTGAATAAACCTTTATTTGCAAGGGGAGACAGTGTGTTCTCTCTTCTTCTTTGGAATAATTTATGCTTGAAAAAGAAATCTAAGGAACCTTGGAACTGAATGTGAGAGAAATTCCATCTGGAGTTTTTAATGCCTTTGACTTTGCCCTGCAGAACTAGCATCAATCGTGGAAGAGGAGGAGGATGAAGAGGATGTGCATCATGTCAGGGAGGAAGAGGAGGAGGATGAAGAGGATGTGCATCATGTCACGGAGGAAGAATCAGCGCATGATGGCAAAGAGCCAGAGGACAAGAGCTTGGTTAGCAGCAGTTGTAAGTAGCTGGACAATGCAACAAAATGCTATGTGGCATTTTGTCTCATTAGAGCAAAGGCATTGTAGTGTCTGTAATATTGACAATGAACTAAAGTGACACATTGATAGCTCACTCAGGTAACCGTGATCCAGACCCACTGGAGGATAAAGACCCTGGCTGTGCTCCCGGATCACCCGAAGGTCCCAACGTATTGGAGGAGACCAGCAGGTCGGTGGCTGTGGCTGGAACATACAGAGAATGCTTGAGAATTACACTGTTGCTCATATTGCTAGCGTTTGTGTGCCAGTAATAACAAGAGGCAGCTATTTCCTGCCATAATCACCAATCACCAAACAGTTATATACTAATGAGGGCATTAACTTATGTAATTCATGCATTAATTAGCAAATATTTCTGTCACCACACTTCGTCTTCACTCACCTCAGGAATATATTAAGTTATGCAGCAAGGTGCTCCAAAACGTAATCAGATCATCTCGTCTATAGAGGGAATTTGTAGTACATTATTGAGTTCACAAGAATGTGTCTACACACACATGGCTCTTTATCAATGTGTTCTTGTGCATTTTACATAATGTCCTACGCCCAAGCATGATTACACAAACAAAAGAACAAAAAGGACAGATGGATAAAGATCGTGGAAGTCGAGGATGCATCGGGTAGTGATTTGACCGATGAGAACAAATTGAAACTCCAAAGATTCGTTGCAGATTTAGATTGTTGTCGTGGGCCTAACTTAACGAAACGTCGGTGAATTAAGGAAGGTGCCCACTTGAGAACCCCATGACATGCTGCATACTGCAGCTGTTGGCTACTGGAGGGTAGGTAACTGGTGATTGGTCCATCTGAGGAATGATTCTGTAGATCTGTGACGGTGTAGCCTGATGTCTCCTATGGTGTTGCATCTGATGGTGGTTATATCACTTGTTTGTTTGCTGTTTTTATTCTGGATTTAATCTTCTACATGTGTTAGCCATAACCTGGTAAGTTTAGGGGTCACATTTTTTTAATCGTGAATATCTCCTCATTTCAAAAAGAAAAGTAGGCTTTTCTTTCGAAGCTTGATGTACATATTTTGTGCAAAGTAAAGCAATTCCATATTGTATTGTATGATATTCTTTAGTAATAAGTCCTCCTCCTTACCATGATGACAATAGGTCTTTAAATGGCATTTACATTTGCTGTGTTCCAGGCACAGCGAGGCTTCATCTCCACTGTCATATTCCCTGGAAGAGGACAGCCCAACTCCACGGCCCATAGCTGGTCAGCTCAGTGAGTCCTCATCTCATCTAATCTCTTCTCCTGTTCAGAGATTGGAACCATATCCATAACTTCCCATAATTTCTGTCTGTAATGTTAAGCATTTTCATGAAATACATGGCTATGTGCTTGTCTTGCCCCTTATATTCTGTTTGTCCTATGTAGACGTGGTGTCAGAGATGGTGGCCAGTATGGCACAGGGCTATCTGGTAACTAGGAGTCTGATGCAGCAGGCTTATAGTAGCAGAGACTGTAAGAACATGCAGACAATCTCCTTTCATATCTCATTAATGACAACACTTTCACTAACATTAGTTTGGAGGGCTAATTTACCTGTTGGGCCACATACTAAAGAAAGCTTGAATTTACCCCAAACTAGCAGTAAGTCCTGTCACTGTTGGGTAGATCAAAGAAAGACGCTAACACAGTAGGCTACATAAAATAAGCACAGAAATGTCAGATAGGTCGGAACACTGTTTAACTACGGGATTATCTTTAAACGTTACAGTTACATCTGAAAATGATAGCAGATATAAACAAACAAGTTTGCTGATATCTCGCCAATTCAAATAAATTGCCAGTTTGGTAGGGCCATATGATTTCCGCAAATCTGGTAAAAACAGACGGAATCATGGAATTTGGTAAAAAAAATTGAATCAACTGTAAAATATGGAATACTGCAGAATTTTCCATAATTTGTCTGAAACTGATAAAAGTAGGCCTAATTATCAAAATCAAAAGTAGACCTAATTATTGTAGTAACCTAATGATTTCATAATTGTAAAATAGGCCTAGGCCCTAGAGAAATGATTCCGTTTTGGATTGGGGTGTTTTGAGAGGGGGCTCGGTCTTGCCTGGGACCATTACGTCACCTCACAATTTGGTTTTCACTTTGAGAAACATGTTGAAGCAACTGTCTGAGAGCCAAGTCATCAAAAAAACAAAAGAATACTGATCCTAACCCCTAAATTAAAATGGAAAAAACTGAATTTGGAGAGAAAACATTTAATTTGGAAAAAAATACTACTGATTTCATATGGCCCTAAAAGCTGGGCCCCATCCGCTTCAATTGTTTAGGAAAATTCTGCATATGTAGCTAATGTAAATGTGTTGAACTGGGTTGTGTTACATCAATCAGCAATAGTAGCAAAATAGACATTTATTTACCTGAAACTGATAGAATATTACTTAAAGATGATACTGTATTATACTGTCACAAGCAACTTGAAACAATATTTTGCAGAGTAAGGTGTTACTACTTATTGTAGGTGTCCAGAATGAGGAGGAGTCAGATGCAGATTTCCACTCAGTCAACCAGACCTTCAATCAGACTGTTACACCCATGGAAGGAGAAGGAATTACACAGGTACATAGCCTCTCCACTACCTTCAGGTCTGCTATACTGTAATACTATTGACAAATTGTGTTAGTTAAACGAACACAATGTTTCAATGCTATTTGAACATCAGTATCACTCCTTACATTTCAGGAGTGAACTCATGTACTCTAGAACAGAGTGAACTCATGTACTCTAGAACATCAGTATCACTCGTTACATTTCAGGAGTGAGCTCATGTACTCTAGAACATCAGTATCACTCGTTACATTTCAGGAGTGAACTCATGTACTCTAGAACATCAGTATTGTTACATTTCAGGAGTGAACTCATGTACTCCAGAACATCAGTATCACTCGTTACATTTCACGAGTGAACTCATGTACTCTAGAACATCAGTATCACTCCTTACATTTCAGGAGTGAACTCATGTACTCTAGAACATCAGTATCACTCGTTACATTTCACGAGTGAACTCATGTACTCTAGAACATCAGTATCACTCGTTACATTTCAGGAGTGAACTCATGTACTCTAGAACATCAGTATCACTCGTTACATTTCAGGAGTTAACTCATGTACTCTAGAACATCAGTATCACTCGTTCCATTTCAGGAGTTAACTCATGTACTCTAGAACATCAGTATCACTCGTTACATTTCAGGAGTTAACTCATGTACTCTAGAACAGGCTACTGTGAAATCTGTGTCATACAAAATGTGGAACCAGAGCAACCAGATGCTTTGTCTACTCCAGGCTAGCAGTTCACAAGACGAGTTGGAAGTTACAGTGGAGGTGTGCAGGGAAACACAAATGGATAACAAGCACACACGTAAGACATGGGTATTTCTTGTCATCTATCGAATGTGAAAAATGTATGGCATAAAAGTATGGGAAGTATGTGTGTAAATGCAGTCAGTTTCTCTTTCTTTCTTTCTCTCTCCAGAATATGAGATTGCTCAGAAGGACTCTGAGGAAATAGACCCTAAACGTGTCGTCAGTGGTGCACACGTCCGATTTCTACTCACCACAAACATGTATGGAGACAAACACTACACACCCATCGAGGGCGTGGCAAGATCAATCATAAACAATACACTGTTGATGTCACTTGATATACCATGTGACTTTATACATTGGATAATTGATCATGTCTTCCCAGTTCAACATGTTGATTTCTACGGCTTCGCCTGGCAGTAGGCTACCATTTGTGCAGAAATAATTGTTAATAATAATAATAGTTTTCTGAAACAGCTAGCACACATGAATAAACAAACTAATTTTGGAATGTTATCATACGACTCATTTGCATCACATCAGCTTTCGCTCGATTCTCTTGTTGTGTATGGGATGGGAGTGGTTATTGACAGGGTTTGCCAGGGAAATGGTGCTATTGCTAGCAACAACAAAAAGTTTTCAAGTGCAAGTTAATTTTTATATAGCCCTGTATCACCAGTATGTATCAAAGGATTTAACTACCGATCCCAGGCACACAATAGCAAAATTTTAGTAGTTCTACATAACTTAACCTACCTGGCACAGCCAACCTTAGACCATCAAAGCATACAAGGAAAACCTTATTGGGAGGGGGGGATGGAAGAAACCTTGGATCCTCCACTGGGGCGGCTGAGTGTACAGTAGCTACAGTGGAATAAAGTCTAAAATCCAATCATCTGAGTTTTAGACCTGAAAATGTCTTCAATACGATTTTGACAGGTCTCAACTGTGTGGCCCGGTCAGAATCTATCTGAGCACCCCAGCTATTGTGTTGCGATGTGTTGTGGACTACGTTAAGGAATAAAAAGCCACCAGCAAATGCCTGCCTCCACTATCACCCAATATTGTTTCACATCGGGAGCATCAAAGTCCGATTTTCGTTCATATCCTTTGTACTTTTTTTTTGCCAGTATGGACCTGAAATAGGTCTTAAACTGCATTCATTAATGTCTAAAAAAACGTCTTAAAAAGTCTTAAATTTAACTTAATGAAACCTGCAGAAACCCTGGAACAGACAGTAACAACAATGACCGACGTAAGAAAAAATGATGAGATAGAGAGAGAGGCAAAAGCAGCAGAGAGATGAGGTCTGTTGATGTCGACAGAAACAAGGGCAGCGCTCTCGTTCACAGCCAGGGAGAAACCACATCAGTGGCACGTTGGCCAGCTATGGTTTGTTCTATATGACAGTGAGAATCAATGAGTTTGATTTCTACACAATTTGCTTCCCTAATCATAAGGGGTGCTGGCAGGGCGATCAATACTTTCCTTAAGTGTCGCTCGACAGAAATAGCATATTTTCATCAGGAAAAAGTGTCTCAACACACCAACAGCCATCTCTTACACCTCTGACAATATTATGAACATTTGAGGCATATGTTATGTGTCCTCCATTCAGAGACATACACCTCAATATTGTAAGGATTTTGCATGAAGCATCATGGTTATGGAGTAAATTAATGTAAAGGCAGGAGAAACCTGTCCTTTAATGTAACCATGCAATTTCATAAAGTGTATTTCATATAACAAATAATATCCAATATCATTATACAGGCAAAATAAGAAACAGATATGCCCCAGTACTGACTTACTATACATATATTTACACTGGACATCAGTGTTTGTTTCTCTTTTCGTCTGTGGGTCCAGTGGTCTGGCAGACTCGACTGAACTGGCTGAAATCTCCAGCATCACATGCTCTCCAGACAAGATTCGGGAGGCACCTAACTCTAGCCCTTCGAGCAGGCCAGCACAAGCCCAGCCCTGCAACAGCACCCCACGCTCAGGTATAACCACACCTACACACACACTAAGCACCCCACGCTCAGGTATAAGTATAACCACACCTACACACACACTAAGCACCTGACGCTCAGGTATAACCACACCTACACACTAAGCACCTGACGCTCAGGTATAACCACACCTACACACACACTAAGCACCCGACGCTCAGGTATAACCACACCTACACACACACTAAGCACCTGACGCTCAGGTATAACCACACCTACACACACACTAAGCACCTGACGCTCAGGTATAACCACACCTACACACACACTAAGCACCCGACGCTCAGGTAATAACCACACCTACACACACACTAAGCACCTGACGCTCAGGTATAACCACACCTACACACACACTAAGCACCCCACGCTCAGGTATAACCACACCTACACACACACTAAGCACCCGACGCTCAGGTATAACCACACCTACACACACACTAAGCACCCCACGCTCAGGTATAACCACACCTACACACACACTAACTCAGGTATAACCACACCTACACACACACTAACTCAGGTATAACCACACCTACACACACACTAACTCAGGTATAACCACACCTACACACACACTAAGCACCCCACGCTCAGGTATAACCACACCTACACACACACTAAGCACCCGACGCTCAGGTATAACCACACCTACACACACACTAAGCACCCCACGCTCAGGTATAACCACACCTACACACACACTAAGCACCCGACGCTCAGGTATAACCACACCTACACAGAAAATGCCAAATTTGGTGTTAGATGTTTTTTCCAGGACAACAGTGATACATGTTGCCTTTCCCTGTCGCTTGTGTTGTGTGTTGATGTCCAGAAGGTCACCAGCGTGTGATGAGAGGCATTCTTAAAGCCAGCCTCCTGGACTCCAGCTCCATGTCTCTCAACATGGACAGTTTCACCACAGCTCCAGATGATCCAAGAGACGGCTCAGTAAGACCAACAATCCTTTACAGTCACTGAATCATTGAATTGTAAACCTGTGATTGCCACTTTCCTGCTTGAGATGAAACTTGACTGAGGGAGTAAAGTATTAGCAGGCGTGTCCACAGGGGATAGTATTTGAGTTACCAGCACCTTTCTGCAACTCATTTTTGTTTGGGGAGACATAAGGATTACACTTTCCGTGTGTGTGTGTGTGTGTGTGTGTGTGTGTGTGTGTGTGTTTTGTAATAACGTTAGCTACTAACTGTGTGCTGTGTCTGTGTGCGTTCACGTTCACTGCGTTGGAAGTGCATCCGTAGTATTGATATCCAAAGTGCTCCGCCATGGGAAAAAAACATTCCCTGTGGACATGGCCCCTTGACTAGCCTCTTTAACCGTCTTTTTAAATGTTACTCTAGTTATTACATCCTATGCACAAACACGTTAGCCATGGACCAATGCCTCACTTTCCAACACCTTTCTTTCAGCCTGCGTCCCCCAGCAGTCCCCAGGCCTTCAACACAGCCAACCAAGAGGAGGAGGTCTCCACAGATACTACAGCTCCCAACACTGCGGAAGGAGAGCAGAAAGGACCACCGCTGGAGGGAGAGGAGGGAACTGGGGAAGAGCAGAGAGAGGAGAGGCAGGAGGAGATGGAAGGGCAGCAAACGGCCAAGATGGAGATAGAAGAAGACCAGAGGGGGAGTAAGGAGCATGCTCAGCTCCTTCCATCGAGAAATAAAGGTTAAAACATACAGAAATACTGACAGATAACGTAAGGTTACTCAACGTAACCCCGGTTCTCTGATATTTCGAGTGAGGTATCTCACCTATGGGAAACGACCCCGGGCGTGACCGATCATGGAAGCTCCAATAACACCACATCTGCCAACCGGCAGACCAATCATCTTTCAGATGACCGGGACGGACCGCCCCCCTATATAAGGGGCTGACAGAGCCCCTCCTCTCAAGTGATTTCTTTCACATATCCTACCTTGCAAGAAGGGCAGTGATGTGAGATACCCCACTTGAAATATCAAAGAACCGGGGTTACGTTGAGTAACGTTAGGTTCTTTTTCAATTTCTCATTCTGTATCTCACCTATGGGAGATATCGCCCACTCCCGGATTGCATGCTCCGAAGCCCACAGAACCATAACCCGTACACGGGTCAGAATCCCCAATCCCTCCCTGTGGACTTCCGCACACAGTTAGCATGACTCCACACTGACAGAGTGAGCCAGTCAAGGCTCTATGACAACCAAACGTCGGTCCAACGACCTTCATCAGATTCTTCTTCTAGAAGAATCTGATGAAGGTCGTTGGACCGAAACGTTATTCTGTTGTTGAATAAACCTTTATTTGAAAGGGGAGACAGTGTGTTCTCTCTTCTTCTTTGGAATAATTTATGCTTGAAAAAGAAATCTAAGGAATCTTGGAACTGAATGTGAGAGAAATTCCATCTGGAGTTTTTAATGCCTTTGACTTTGCCCTGCAGAACTACCATCAATCGTGGAAGAGGAGGAGGATGAAGAGGATGTGCATCATGTCAGGGAGGAAGAGGAGGAGGATGAAGAGGATGTGCATCATGTCACGGAGGAAGAATCAGCGCATGATGGCAAAGAGCCAGAGGACAAGAGCTTGGTTAGCAGCAGTTGTAAGTAGCTGGACAATGCAACAAAATGCTATGTGGCATTTTGTCTCATTAGAGCAAAGGCATTGTAGTGTCTGTAATATTGACAATGAACTAAAGTGACACATTGATAGCTCACTCAGGTAACCGTGACCCAGACCCACTGGAGGATAAAGACCCTGGCTGTGCTCCCGGATCACCCGAAGGTCCCAACGTATTGGAGGAGACCAGCAGGTCGGTGGCTGTGGCTGGAACATACAGAGAATGCTTGAGAATTACACTGTTGCTCATATTGCTAGCGTTTGTGTGCCAGTAATAACAAGAGGCAGCTATTTCCTGCCATAATCACCAATCACCAAACAGTTATATACTAATGAGGGCATTAACTTATGTAATTCATGCATTAATTAGCAAATATTTCTGTCACCACACTTCGTCTTCACTCACCTCAGGAATATATTAAGTTATGCAGCAAGGTGCTCCAAAACGTAATCAGATCATCTCGTCTATAGAGGGAATCTGTAGTACATTATTGAGTTCACAAGAATGTGTCTACACACACACACACACCGACAACATGGCTCTTTATCAATGTGTTCTTGTGCATTTTACATAATGTCCTGCGCCCAAGCATGATTACACAAACAAAAGAACAAAAAGGACAGATGGATAAAGATCGTGGAAGTCGAGGATGCATCGGGTAGTGATTTGACCGATGAGAACAAATTGAAACTCCAAAGATTCGTTGCAGATTTAGATTGTTGTCGTGGGCCTAACTTAACGAAACGTCGGTGAATTAAGGAAGGTGCCCACTTGAGAACCCCATGACATGCTGCATACTGCAGCTGTTGGCTACTGGAGGGTAGGTAACTGGTGATTGGTCCATCTGAGGAATGATTCTGTAGATCTGTGACGGTGTAGCCTGATGTCTCCTATGGTGTTGCTGATGGTGGTTATATCACTTGTTTGTTTGCTGTTTTTATTCTGGATTTAATCTTCTACATGTGTTTTACTTTGGATTTTGGCACAAGGTAAGTAACATCTTGTCCTGTGCATTAATGAATCAGGAACGACGCGTCACATCCCGCCCCGGCAGCACATTTGTCTACAGTGTAGAGGACGTGTGTGTGTTGTAACAGGTGGCAAAAGGAACAGCTGTGTGTGTGTGTGTGTGTGTGTGTGTGTGTGTGTGTGTGTGTGTGTGTCTTATTTAAACACGCGCGTGATGTGAAACACAGTCCACCTCAAACTGTAACGGCCCCTACACACCACAGCTTGCTGTCTTTCCATCTTGAATTGGTCGATTACAAATTGAAGAAAAAAAAATGTCTTTGGTGTGTTAGTAGTAGGTGCAGTAAGGAAGCTTCTGACGTTCTGGGGAGAGTTGTAGACATGCTTCCTCTGATACATGTGGATAACTACTGTCCATGTGTGCCCCTCCTCTCAGAGCCAACTCCACACTCGATGACGTGCTGCGTAGAATGGAGATGAGATGATGAGACCAGGACCAGGCAAACTGGTTAGAACACCGTGAGTACCAATTACAGCCAAGTGGGAATTTTTTCAGTGCATTTAAAAGTTCAAATTCAATACCAGTTGTTAAACATTTTTTTTTCAATTACCGTAGTTGTTGGAGAATGCAAACACATTCTAAGCTGAGGCAGACTCAGATTTATTCAGTACTCAGAAGAAAACGTGCTCTTATACAAGAGATTTATTTTTCTACATTCTTAATATCCCAAGCCTAACACTGGGATTGTTTATTGCAATTCCAAATTTAAGTTTGTTCTAAAGCTCATGGAACACCAATCAAACACAGACAAACATAGATCTTTGTTCAGAGTGTCTATGTGCATCCAGGGGATACTGTAATAGACACACGGGGGCTATTTAGCTATTTACACCCACAAGCAGGCCAATGAAGAGACAACTATCTGATCTCTGGGGTCCTACCTACCTAGATCGTGAGGAGTGATGATTGGTTGGGTTTAGGCATGAGGAGTGATGATTGGTTAAGGTTAGGGTAAGCCATTCAGAGCTGAACACTGGAAAGTGGAGAATATGGGTCCTCTAAGTCAGGGGTTCCCAAACTTTGTGCGGCCAGGGTCCTACAGGGGAGAACATTTTCCAAGTACCCCTTCATAATCCTAACACCGATTAGCATGCGTAGTTTGCGTACTACCACATTTGTACTTTTGGAACCATTTGTATTATAAAACCTTTCAACCTAAATACTTCAGAACCTTTTTCATAGTGATAAACAGAAACACATTTCAATTTGAATGATGTTAACACCACATATACCGTACCTTTAAACAAGAGGGTCATCTTATTCCAATTGACAGCCTTTATAGCCTACTCTTAAAGTAATTGATCTGAATGCTTTCAGACAATCAACAGTAGCAAGACTGGCATAGTCCTAAATAACCACAGCCATTTACAATGAGCAGTCTAAAGCTAACATTCACTAAGTGCTTCAACTTTAACTCATTGAGTGCCAATGACGACTTTAGTCGTCAATTCGTTTAGTAACGTTGAGTGCCAATGACGACTAAAGTCGTCAATTGCGTTTTTTGACGGTGGGACGTGGATCAAAGCCAGATCCATCTCTTGTAAAATTTTGGGGCATGTTGAATGTGTATAACCTATTTTACCGACCCATTAGCTGGCGACAGTGCTCTTCAGATTAGAGAAAGGCGAGGAAAAAAGAGAGAAGAAGTCATGAGGAAACGGAAATCGCATCGATATGCATGAAGCATAACGTTAGCTGTGCCTGTGAACAGCAGTCAATCTGCTGCCACAATTGAGCTCCTCCGTCTCCGCTGCGATAGCCCCTCCATATGATTTAGTTGCCGACACCAGCGTCTTTCTGAAAAGTTACATTATTCTCAGCTGGGAGCCGGCGACACGCTGTGAAAAAGCGGGGGGATGCCGCGCACTTTTCAGTGCAGACAGAGCAAACGCAGAGCAAACGCACTCGCAGCAGAGCCCCAGAGACACTCCCACGGAGGAGGAGGAGGGGGGTGGGGCACGCAGGGCAGTATACAACCATTGACAGTAAACACAGACCCAGACAGCAGCAGGCTCGATAGACAGAGAGACAGGCAAACAAGCTAGAATATGATGCCCACCAGCAGTAAATCAAGACCAGCAAGAAGGTGTAGGGTCTGCGCACGCAGGGGCCAGCGCTGCTGGTTGCAGCTAAAAAATATTATTTGTTGATCAATATTATTTATTTTCACTGTTTTATTGAAGGAAATTATTTTTGAGGTGTCATTACATCAGAAAATATTAGCTTCAGAGTCAATGATGTGCTTGAAATGCTTAATTTCACAAAAGGCGGAATATCTCAGCTTCTAAATTGAAACGTGTGTTTTTGCTAAAATCAACCTATCTTCTCCGGCTGATAACTAAAGAACGGAAAATGATATCAATAAACCTTTTTTTGCAGATGATAGAAGAGAGTCTCATCGTTCTTTGTGCGTGTTCAGTGTTTACATAGTAATATCACACAATATTCTGTGGGCCTCGAGAAATCACTGAAAACGCTCTGAAACTCTGGCACTGGGAGTGTCCGTTCTCCAAAAGTGGCTGGCACTCAATGAGTTAAAATAATGAACTTAATTCTCATTATTCAAATCATTGTCAGAACGCTCTGAACAAAATCATAACAAGTTATCATAACAGTCATATAGTAATTAGGCCTGACATTTAAAATGACTGCATGGGATTAGCATAAAGTGTCTGCCACCGGTAAAATCTCCAAATAATAATAATAAAATAAAATAAAATCTAAATAATTTCACGGACCCCTATTGTCTCTGTCCAATTTCTTCATAGACGTCCATTGTCAAAGGAGAAGTGCTGCAGGATTGCTGACCTACATGTTCAGCTGCTTGAAGGTCAATGTTCAATGTTCTCAATGCCTGACCTCAACAGTAGTTCTATTATCAATCAGTGATGTTCAGTTCAGTTCAGTTCATTTCAAATTTGCCATTCAGTAGTTAACAGTTAATTCCATTCATTGTTCATCGTTCATTCATTGTTTAATCTCCTTTTTATTATTATATTATTTATTATGTTTATTATTATTTTTATTATTTGCTTATGGCTATGTTGTGATCATATGCGTGTTTATTTTGTTTTTGTATAGCTCAGCATGATGTGTGTGTGTGACTGTGTGTGTGTGTGTGTGTGTGTGTGTGTGTGTGTGTGTGTGTGTGTGTGTGTGTGTGACTGTGTTTGTGTGTGTGTGTCTGTGTGTGTGTGTGTGTGTGTGTGTGTGTGTGTGTGTGTGTGTGTGGTATTTTTATTATTTCAATGAGAATGTGCCTTTTGGTGATTGTCATGTTTTTTGTTGTAGTAAAAAAAAAAGTTCAGTTATTTTGTGTTGTCATTTATTTTCCTGTACCCACTTTCCTTCAGTTATGTAATATATGTGACATTATATATATATAATGCATTTGTACAGCCCCCTGCTGTGAACTTGTTTCACTTACTATGACAAGTGCATGTGTCCATGAAGTTCATAAACGTTCCTTGCTAATTTAGTGGGAATATAATCGTTATCAATGTCTGTGGCCTCAGTATGGCCTCAGTTCACCATTTAGGAACACTGCTAACAGTTTGACAGCGACTCCTTGTGGTGTGAGTGAGAAAAAGACTTTGGTCATTTCAGAAATCCACAACTATTAAGATTGTCTCCATCTAGTGGTTTTGCCGCTTCAGTGAATGAACTGTGTTCAGTTTGGAGGATGACCATTCAGTTTTTAATCTTCAAATATTGTATAAGTGTGAAAGTCATTCAAAACACTAATGAGGGTTTCCAACTTCCATGATCGCTGCTAGTTGGAAACCCTCATTAGTGTCTTGCTGGCACCTGTGTTTACCCTGCCTTTTCGACACAGAATGGCCCCCGTGAAAAGGGTCTATTCTAGCCTAGAAGATTCCCTGTCAACTCAGTAACTGACTGGAAAACTGCCTTTCACCCAATTTGATAAGGGACAGTCTCAGGCAGACACACATGAGGAGAGCACAGCGTTTGTGCGGCCTCATGGAGGTCATTTGCCGCTGAGTAACAGCACACAGCAGCACTCAGATGTGAATGACTTGATCAACATTGGCTGTGAGTCATGACAAGCCCCTGAAACACATCAAGCTCCCTCTCTGCCCTCACGGCAGGCAGATGTGACGCTTTGGAGAATGGACACATTCACAAAAATGATTTATGTAGGCTTGTATAGATGTATATGGGTAGGACAGAGCCTTTATTAACAACAACAACAACAACAGCTTTACAAGTTGAGTTGATAACAATGTCTTGGCTGTTACTCCCAATCCAAACACTCATTGAGATGCTGCAATGACAAGATAAAGTCTTGTTTGCTCTTGAGGAAACATAAGGTAGAAGGGAGACACGCACATCCCAGCCTAGTAGGGCAGGTGCAGAACTTACAGTGATAAGTGCAGAGAAAGTTGTAAAAAGTCCGCACACTGCAAGGGCTCCAGTTAAGTTTGTTTTTATTCCACTGGTGTTGCAATAAAAAAACTTAACTGGAGCCCTTGCAGTGTGTAAACTTTTTACAACTTTCTCTGCTCTTGAGGAAACATGACATGTATGATCCAACACTATTTACCTTTTTGACCATTTATTTTAGCCTTTGAGATCTGCTGGCTGCCAAATACTAACCTGAAAATGGTTGACCTACCTAACATCTGATGGGTCCTCACATGACATAATGCGCGCACATGCATGATGTACACAACACACATGCAGAAGACCTTATGACAGCCGGTCGTTGCAGCTCTCTCTCTCTCTCTCTCTATGCCTCACAAGTTGCACGTGAGATCAATTTTCTCCAACCTTTCTGTTCAGTGCGTGCATGTCCCGTCCCGTTCCTATCTGCCCAGCACCCGTGCTCAAGAGATTTCACACAGATCAAACACTGTGACCAGACAAAGGCCAGCTGATGACCAGTGGGCTGCTGGGTATCCTGCAACTCCCAGCAAACTGGAATAACTGCTACAGAATCATCAGGGAATATTGTCGGAGGCATGGAATGAGGGAAGCACCACAATAACGCAGGCAACTCAATCAACTTTTAGTTCATCAGATTCTTTTCAGACAGACAAGCCATCTACACAGGCATCTCTGAATGTTGAATGTCTCACACAGCCACTTCAGGCCATGAACATTTTGATGTTGATTTTGATGTGAACGATTGATTTTGATAGTGATTCGAGTCACACGTAATTTGGGCAGTTGTGGATATCAGAAAGGCCACAGATTGGGGTTTCATCCACCTGTTTTTATGCAGATTTGTAATTTGCACATTAAAAAAAAAACTGTGGAAAAACACTGGGTAAAGTCACCAGATTTCGGGGACATTTCCATTTCGGCAGTCGTTATATTGAAATATCCAATATTATTATCTATGAAGGAAAAAAGGGGGATTTTGTCCATGCAACTGTTGTAGCTACAGTACTGTAATAAACGATGACGCCATTTTCACCTAAAACGCACTAACATGTGTTTTCTGTGATCTGATTGCAATTAGATAGTGACGTCACTCGAGCAATTGTGGTTTTTGGTTACACTCGCGCAATTGTGACATCACTGATGATGTCATAGACATTGTGACATCATTGTGATGTCATCAGTGATGCAAAGTTGTGCAAATTGTGCGCTGTGCATGCCAATAAGGTAGGCGAGGCCACGCCGCAGCCGAGCTCCAGGCAAAGCCACGCAGTGGCCGAGCTGCAGAGCCAGCTCAGCAAGCTGCAGGGCAGGTAGTCTCTCAAGCCAGACTGTTTCTTCTACATTCTGCTAACGTATCTTAAACCCACAGAACATGGACAAAGCAAGTTGGGGGAAAAACTCAGACTGCGTTACAGAGGTCGCCAAAGGCACTTGCCAAACCGGGCCTCTGAGACGAGTTCGGAGTGAGAAAGACATTTCAGACTGAGCCTCGATATTGGTATGGACACGTCACTACCATACTAGTCTCGCTGGCCAGCCTCCTCTCCCTGGCCAGCGAAACTACTACCGTCCCTACCCAACCTACACCGGCCTTGAAACTTGCTCACCAGTACGAACATTCAAAATAGCATATCTTTTTCAACTATTTTCAGATTTAAATGTATGACACATCATTTGTCATGATCTGTAAACAACTGAAAAATTACCTTGGCATACTTGTTACCCAAAACACCAGTCCCTGTCACAAATTTCTCCCCTCGCCTCAGCTGCTGTTACTGTTGTAATTGGGTTCACATGAGCTGCTGGTGGGACTCATTTCAATCAGCAACCACGGTAATCTCATGTCTGAACTCTACTTCTTTCCTATCCCTCTCTCCCTCCCAGCTCTCTCACACACACACACACACACACACTCTCTCTCTCTCTCTCCCTCAACACACTCCCTCTAGCACACTCCAGTTCTCCCTCTATTTCCTCCCCTCTCTCTCCTCCACTCTCTTGTTTTTTCACTCCTCTGTGCTCTCTGTTTGTTTTGGCTCCTGGCTCAGAAGACCACCACCCCTGGGACCCACCTGAGCCTATAGGCTGAAGCTGACATGGCTCCGGAAAAGGAAAGCAACGGTCTTGACAACTATGCATTTGCTGTGAGTATATTGTTTTCTTAATCACTCACAAAGACATGTTTTTATTATACTTATATTTACTTATGTAACATTATCTTTTTAAGTGACCATGACCACTTTCTACTACTAACTTGACTAACAAATACAAACATTGCTAGCTTTAAATTAGCTTAATCCCGTGACCTACAGCAGAGGTTTTCAAAGTGGGAGGCGGACCTCCCCAGGGGGCCTCCAAACACATTCAGGGGAGGCTCAGTGAATGGATGTAAAAAAAAAAAAGATTCCATTAGTTCTTAGTTATCAAAAGGAGATCGCATAGAATAGCCAAATGTGTGTGACTCCCAGAGTCAAGAGACAAATAAATGCCTTGAGACAGACATTTTTATATGTCTTTGATGTAGTCTGAAGTCAAACAGCAATATCAGGCTGTCTTGGCTAAATGATTGAGTGTCTACTCTATGGGATCAAATAACATAATCATGATCCAATAGGCATCTAGGAACTGAGCGTTCCAGGCTTTGTCTGAGAGCTGAGGGGAGGCCCGCAGTGTCAGACTTTGAAAACCCCTGACCTACAGTATAGTTGTAGAAACAAATGTAGAAAAACATGTCTGCGTGCTACATGGAAATGTCACTTTAATGGGTAGTAAATGTATATAAAGTATGGGTAGTACTGTAATGGGTAGTAAACGTATATAAAGTATGTACAGTATACTGTAAAGTTGGGATGTATGATGTGTACTGTATGTACAGTATATACAGGTATATGATGTACATAACGCTATGTCCTTTGAGACCTAAGTTGACTGTGATAAATGGCTGTGTAAATAAATTAGACTAGACTATGTGATTTATTATCATTTAATTGGATGACGCATGCATCGTTACTTGGCATAATAGAAGTTAATAATTGACATTAGACAGAACAGCAAGCAAACTGGCGTCATGGATACTGAATGAACCTTGTTTACATGCCTGCTCCTCCATGCTTAAAATCACATTCTTGAGAAGAGAAGGGCTATATTGTCCAGCTGTGTCAAAAGGGTCGAGGCAGAAACTGCAGAATCACATGTGTGTTTACCTTTCGTCAGCGGTGTAATTTCTGTTCAAATTTTAATTTTCCATATAAGTCAGGCTTCCTCAGGATTATTCAGCTTCCCCTAAAACAACATGTTGATGATTGTAGCAAGAGGCTACCTGTCACCAGCAGTGATGATTCATCAGCTGTGCTTTATCTAAATAAATCAATGCTGTCTACTTATTTTCTTGCCATTTTTATTGAACAAAAACACACACACATATATATATATATATATACACAAAAGTTTTTTGTTTGTTTCTTAAGAAAATACAACTGTTGAAATATTTTCCAAGCCATTCTAAAAGGCTATTATAAGCATTTGAACAGATTCCCTAATTAGTTGTCAAGGTCAAGTGTTTAAGAATGTCTAAGAACAAATCTTGCTCTTACACCACTGCAATATAATACAGATTTGCCATGCATTACATATGGGTTGCTAAAATACACGTTGTGGGTGCCTGTCTGCCTCTCTGTCTGACTGGTGTTGCAGCTTGATGGGCGCTTCTGTGATCTACCAGAGAATAAAGATGGAGAAGAAGGAGTGGATGCGTCAGTGGAGGAGGACAAGAACAAGTTGGCTTACTGTGTGACAGACGTGCCTCCCTGGTACCTGTGCATCATCCTAGGCATTCAGGTATGTCAACATATGGCTTCCCAGGTCCACATCATTGCACCACGTTTTTCCGTTGATTTCATGATTGAATTAAGCACAGTAATAAATTGGATAAGAGACCCGTGTAGCCTGGTTCCTGAGGGTATACAGGATGTAAACTGAGTGGAGACATGACCACAGTGTCACATGACCACAGTGTCACATGAGAACCTCGGTCTGGCCTTTCCTTTACATTTGCTTCCATTTTCATGTCCATGCATGGGCCCAAGGGTGAAATCAGCTTCAGAGGCAGTTGAGATGTGCAGAGTGAATGAGGTTTTGTTCAATGTATTTAGCAACTGTACAGTGTTTACTCCTCTCCTTAACCTCAAATTATCATTCAAGCCCATTTTCTTTCATCACTTTTGCGTGACTGTTTGCCATTGCAAGCAGATAATGGAGTAGGCTACATTAGACATAAGACACTTTATTTGTCATTGTATGCATACAGTACAAGGAAATTATAGATAGAGAACAAGGTAAACACTAGATAACAAAGATAAAAAAAATATATTAATATAAAGACAAGATAATAAAAGGGTCTTGCACAACGAGTTTGATGTATGAAATAGGCTAAATAATAAAGTGTTGAGTGCAAGATGTCATGCTAATAAGATATAAAGAAGATAATAAAAATATCTTGCACATCAAGCAAGACTACTACATTCAGCGTACAGTAGGCTATAGCTGTAGTACAGTGTTGGATTGCAGCAGTAGTTGGGGGGTTGCAGGTGGTGGGTGGGAGGGGCTACCATGGTATTTACAGTATTTAGTCCTTATGGGAGCGTGGGCAGGTGGTGGGGGTGACGGCACTGATGTTGCTAGCCCCTCTTGTGTAGACGGCTAGCTTTCTTCACTGCGGGAGGTGTTCATGGTGCTGTAAGCGATTCTGGAGGAAGGATTGAGTCAACACGGTTCTCATCCCAGTCAAATTACTGAGGCTTTGGGTTGGTGGACAAATCAGCACGTCAACCCAAATCATCAGTAGGCTATTTGACTATGTGGGAATGAGAACCGTGTTGACTCAATCCTCTTTGTGGAGTTCTCTCTCCTGATTGGATAAGGTGGGATAGGATACCAGAACAGTTTATTTTCTGTTAACCGCAAAGCAGAGGGACTGGGAGACCCTGTACTGACCAAACACTCTATATCAGTGATTTCTGTCCGAATATAGAGCTATTTAACACTTATTTTAACACAAAACAATATCACACAAACAGCCCATGTGAATCATGGTTTTCCCTTGTTTTACACCACCTAATTATCATTCCATTATACCACTTTGCTGAAATATGTAGACAATTGGCATATAAATATATTTCCCCAGCGCAGTTATACTGTACCCAACTGGAAGGTCCAGTCTGCTATACATGTTTGGATCGATGGTGTTGTGGCCTCTACCTGTCACTAGGGGCCACAACACAGCACATACAGTTTCTCGTTATACATTTTCCTTCAAGTAAACAAGCCCCCCGGCCTCTCTGCTCCCTCAGCATTGTATGACGGCGTTCGGGGGGATCATTGCCATCCCTCTGATCCTGTCCCAGGGCCTGTGTCTGCAGCACGACGGCCTCACGCAGAGCCACCTCATCAGCACCATCTTCTTCGTCTCTGGCCTCTGCACCCTGCTGCAGGTCACCTTCGGCATCAGGTGAGCAAGTCCATCAGAGGAGTCATTGAGGAGGAGGATGAGAGTGATGAGGAGGAAGGTGAGGGGAGGAAGGTGGTTGAGATGTTGGGGTGTTGTTACATGTTTGCTGTCCAATGGTAGATTTCAATTGTTAATCTGACTAATATAATAGGGTGGCGACTCACAGTGACTCACACAAACAATGTGCACTATTTTAGTAGTAAACAACACAATCCATCATCTGAGCATGCACACGCCACCGATTGATGATGTCATCCCCCACAATCGCTGGGTGATGTCATACCCACTGATAATGTCATGCCCCACAATCGTCGAGTGGTGGCCAGAGTGATTACGTCATCGTCATCATCAGAGAATGCGAGTGGTGGCCAATGGTGACTGATGATATCTTCTCTCGGTTTATTGGTGGATCGCCCACTGATGACGATGTCGAGCGGTGGCCAGAGTGATGACATCATCGTCATCATTGTCGAGCGGTGGCCAGTGGTGATTGATGATGTCATACCCAATGATGATGTCACACACACTGATTGTACAGGATAAACTACCACTCCACATGGCTCAAACTTTAAGGGGCTGGCAGTGTAGATGAGTACAAAATAAAAGAAAGGATGCCGCACACTTAAATCCATGCAAAAAAGCTTCAATTTATTGCTAAGCCTTCGATCTATCATAGTCATAAGATATCCATGTTCAGTGCATTGTTTCATGCTGTCTTAGTTTGTGCACTGCTACATACAGTACATGAATCTACAACTGGGGATATTTTCAAATAGAATTAAACATGATTAGCATGATAATCCCTCTGATTAAACAGGCAGAACAGTACAACCTCTTTCCTTCTTAACCTCTGTTGAACCCTGTGGCCCGACATAGTTAATGTGCTGCCTTAACAACAATAGAATATTCTACTGTGGGAGTGGCCACAGCTTCATGTAAGAGCTTATCAAACAGGAAAAGTATCCAATTAAGATGCATTCAAATGATGACCTATTTACTCTTCAAAGAGCACTTCACATCAATTTCTTCCATTTGAATTCCTCACTGAGATGAGCTCTTTGATTATATTTGATAATCTTGCTACTGTGTCCACTTTACTTTAAGCACCAAATGAGTGTACGATACGATACAATGCGTTACTATGTGTTACGATACACTACAATACGCTACAACATGATGCAATTCAGTACAATACAATATTGTTTATTATCACACAGGAAACTCCGTTTGAAAAGCCACAGAAGAAAACGGTGAACACAAACTTATGGTTCGCCACAGGGCAGCGTGCCTCTCTCTGAGCGTCAATAAATGCCTATCTGAAGCATCACTTGTGTGCATTGACGTACACACTGCAGGCTTGAGATGATCTCAGTTGTAACTGCTGATTTTGTTTTGAAACTATAAACTTCGAGCGTGTTTTGCAGCTCTGAACTCGCGCCATCATGCCTGTGTGGACCCAGGCTGCCGGAACGTTGGTGTCACAGTAGGATTAGGGAAGGAATTTCCATCTTATTACGTTTGGAATCTAGTTCTTACTAAATCCACATTCCCTTGGCTTAGCACCACTGATGCTTTCTCGTCTCTCTCCAAATGGCTGGTGGTCAGCTGTGAGGAAAAACAATGGCTGTTCAACAGCAGCCTGTTTCAGAAGGGGAGAAAGCACTAATCATTTGTGTGTCTTAGGATAGAAAACATTATCAATATGAATTAAAATGTAAACGTGCTCAATTCCTAGGCTCGCCCGCTGCATGGGCTCGCTAGCACGGCCGCTGCGCAGCCTCGCCTGCCCTGCAGCTTGTCCGCTAGCTGGGCGGGCTCGCATACACCACTCGCCCGCTACGCGGCCTCACCCGCAGCTCGGCTGCTGCGTGGCCTCGCCTGCTCAACTTCGCATCACTGATGATGACATCACTCACCGATGACATCACAATTGCTCGAGTGACCATCACTGATCACCATGGAGTGTTCGAGTGACATCACTCAGTGCACAATTGCTCAACTTTGCATGTCATAGACATTGTGATCATCAGTGACATCACAATTGCTTGAGTGACCACTGATGACATCATCCAATGTGGGACAAAAATTGCAGATAACCAAACAAACAAACAGACAGACAGACAGACAGACAGACAGACAGACAGACAGACAGACAGACAGAATGCTCTTACTCCCTTTTATATATGATGATGATGATGCTGATGATGATGATGTTTCTGTCACAGTCTGATGTGAATGTGACAGCAGTATAGGGATTGTTACAGAGCAGACACTTTTTAACCAATTTCTAACCTAACCCGTTTAGCCACTAGCAGCTGATTAGAGTCATGTTGTGTCTCTACCCTCACATGATTCAAATCAACCTTTTTAACGTCTACAGTGAGACTGAGAGAGAGACTAAATAGAACAGGGGTGTCAAACATGCGGCCCGGGGGCCAGATCCGGCCCCCCAAAGGGTCCAATGCGGCCGAAAGGATGACTTTGCAAAGTGTGAAAATTGCACTGAGAAGAAGTCCTTCAATCCAATGTGAGGCACTTGTGAAGGCTAACAGGTACCAGGTTTCAGGAGCAAGTTATTAAATATTAAGTCGCCTATTCATGTTATCTGTATTCATCACTAAATAGTCAGCTATTTTCATTACCTTTGCTTGACTATAGAGAATTGCACAGGTGGGTAAACTATCCAAGGTGAGTAGTTTACCCACCTTGTTTGCCCTCACTGATTGATACAGTTGATCGGAATAGGTAAGTAAACTATCTGCCTCATTTCAAAGGGGTGGGTAAATTGTTTACTTGCGTTGACCCTCCGCTACACCCCTGATTGTAATGGACAGTACACAGACAGTCGATAATGTGCTTGATGGTAGCTGAGATAACCCTACGTGTTGTAGGGCTGTACCTGTAATTCTTTACACTAAGATAAACGTGAACATTTTGAGGTTTTGTCATTTATAAGTTATTATTGATTATTGATTTTCATTGTCTGGCCCACTTGACACTAAATTGGGTCGCATGTGGCCCGTGGACTAAAATGAGTTTGACACCCCTGAAATAGAGTAAAAGAAGAAAGCAAGAGATACAGTAGTTCAAGATATCTGAATGGGTTCTGTGGGTATACGAGTCTCCCCTTTACAGACATGCCCACTTTATGCTAATCCCATGCAGTTTTTGGCAAAACCATGCAGATTTTTGCATGTAGTTTAACCCATTGATACCTGATGCAGCATTTGCGTGTATATCCCTCATTTGTGTGTGTGTATCCCTTTAAGACCGCGAACCGTGTCATACGCGGTTCGCGGTCTTAAAGGGATACACACACAAATGCGGCATCAGGTATAAATGGGATAAATGTTATTTAGCTTCAAGGCAGCTATGGGCAGGATTTAGTTGTGACGACAGCGAGAAGCGAGCACGTGATAGACGGTGATAGACAGGTGGTTCATGCAATCACCTGCAGGTATTTTTTGTAAGCACATGCCCTTTTCCAAACAGTTGACGAGTCCAATGACGAGTTCCCAGGTAGTTCTGTCTAACAAACCATGTGACAGCGTAAGGTTAGCTGCACTTTGGTCAACCTCTTTTTGTATGTAGTAAGGTGGTTGATTCATAAAAAGCCCCAGCTTTTTAATAGCTGATAGCTTCATGCTTCAATAGCTTTAATTACCTTTTGCCATGTCTGGTTATTGCATGCAGGAACATAAAAAACTGCAGATTTAAAAAATATATTTTTTCAATGTTGTTTTTTTAAGTTTTGGGCCAAGTGAAATGTTCTGTGGTCTCTCCCGATTCTAAATATAGCTGAACCATTTGGTTTGAACAAGTACAACTATTTTTATAAGCATTTTATGAAGTGTCTATGGGAAAATAAATGGCGGATGAAAATCTCTGGTACAGTGCTGAAGCAGGAAGTAGGCGGTCACTTTGCCTCTCTATATATGACTCACTTGATCAATGCTGAGTATCGTATTCTGTAATCTGGCGCTGGAAAAGATCTTATCACACTGATAGCTCTGTCTGTTCTGTCTGTCTATCCATGTCTTCTTTCTTTCTTTCATTCCCTTCCCCACCTCTCCAGATTGCCGATTATCCAAGGTGGTACGTTCACGTTGCTGGCACCCTCCATGGCCATGTTGTCCATGCCAGAGTGGACATGTCCAGCTTGGACCCAAAACGCCAGCCTGGTCAACACCTCGTCCCCGGACTATGTAGAGGTGTGGCAGAGTCGAATGAGAGCAGTAAGTGGTCATCTGTAGCATCTGAGCTAGCGTTCTAACCACACCTAACTGGGTAACTAATTCTTTTGAACTCCTATTTGATTGACAGTGAAATGGGGACATCCTCTTAAAATGGTAACCATGCCGGAAACAAACAGTACCATCGCCAAGAAGGCTGGCCTTTCTTTACATTGCATTTTACATGTTACATGCTCCTGGGTCAGTTTATTGGGGGAATCTGCTGGATTGCTTTACAGCACAAAAAGTCATTGCTTTTTGGCAGAAAACACTGCAGTGTTTCTTGCAATGGCAGATGGTGGAAGGAGTGAAAGGACAAAGGAAAAATTACCAACATCTTTATCCTCTTCTGTAAAGCCAAAGAGTATTAGACGGCAAGAGATAAAACTCTGGTGCTTTTTTTTAGACAGCAGTGCTGCTGCCATTTTGGCCTGAAAACGCCTTTTTGTACAGAACCATGACAGCCAATCAGAGGCAGGGTAGGGTGGGTCTCGCCAAGAAATGTGGTGCTCCCCATCATGTCGCAATGGAACGTCCTATTAGCTTTCAGTTCTTATCAATGTAAGTTCTTTGATAAGGCTAAAACCCCCAGGGAGAGAAAACGGGGGCAACTAGGAGTAGCTAACAACAGGGTTTATGGGAAATGTGTTTTTTTGAGAAACATTTGCATAAACAATAACACTGGTGTGAGTATGACACTACCAGTTGACCATGAGCATTTGTGCAGAGTAATAATAAGCGTTGTCTCTGTCTACAGCTGCAGGGCTCCATCATGGTGGGCTCTCTCTTCCAAGTGATTGTGGGTTTTTCCGGCCTCATCGGCCTCTTCATGCGCTTCATCGGCCCTCTCACCATCGCACCAACCATCTCTCTCATTGGTCTGTCCCTGTTTGACTCGGCTGGAATCAACGCTGGCAATCACTGGGGTATCGCTGCCATGTGGGTGAACCTCCTTATCAACAACCTCTTTCAGGAATGAACGCTCGTTTTTAAGCAGCATCTGCTGCACTAGCTACCTACCTCAAATTGTCAAAAACTACGGTAATAGTGTTTTTCAAAAGTAGGTAAAAGACCCGCCACCCCCCTCTCTCTGAGGATTATAAATCGTAGCAAGTGATTAACTCATTCCCCGCCATTGATGTGTTTTTACGTCATTTAAGAGACAACGCTTCCCCGCCACTGACGTGATAACACGTCAATCCGTGTTTTCACCGGCAGGCGATAGATGGCGCTCTTGGCCACCTTATGAAGTGCTACTTGATAGGGATGTCGACCGATAACCGTGTTAACCGATAACCGACCGTTTCGAACATTAACCGATTAATACTATCAGTTAAACGGTTAAAAAAAAATGTGCACATGCATTTTAACATGTGCCATGCCGGGTGGGTGGGCGGAGCAAATGCAGCGAGAAGCGTCAGTGCAAAGCGAGGCACCGAGCAGCAAAATTAAATGAGAAAAAAAGCAGCGTGTGGGATCATTTCAACCCCCCCCAAAAAAATATAGTAATATAAATAAATATAAAGTAATATCTGCAAGGCAATATTGAAAAACAGCAGTAGCACAACCACCATGCTGTACTGTACCACCTGCGAAGCAAACACCCAGCATCGGAGGATGGAGCACAGCCCCAAGCCCTGCAAGCCACGGTGCCCTCCATAAGAGCCGGGAGACGATGTGATGCACGGCGATCTGAGGGGATAATATTAATAACCCAGAACATTTGTTCAATGGTGGAAAAAGATATGCAAGGCACTGCAGGCCAAACAAGAACAAATGCGAGGCCCGAAACATGAGCTCATCCAGTCCTGCAAAACCAGATGGAACTCGGTGTATGAGATGTTTGAAAGGCTTATCGAACAGCGGTGGACAGTTACAGCTGTTCTGTCCGACCGAACGGTAACAAGGCTGCAGGATGCCAGAAGCCTGGAGCTCCGAGACGAGTACGACTTGTACGACTTACAGTACAATGTGCAACGACCGTCATGTCCACAGAAAAAAAGGTGTCAGTTTCTCACATCTACCCCATCACCTTCAGCATCATAAACACACATGGCGAGAGCTGAGGATGACGAGTCCTTGAGTATCCACATGGGGGTAGGCTATAATTAATTATGCAATTTATATAATATATACCGTAATAATATTATATACCGTAATCATATTATATATAATTATATATATAGATATTAGGCTATATATAATAATTATATAATAATAGTCATAGAAGAAAATATTCTGTGGGTCTTGGAAGATTAATGAAAATGATCGGAAACCCTGGCGGTGGCTGGCGACTTTTCCTTTGAAACTGGCGGGGATTGAGTTAATCTTAGGGCAGGGATGGAAAGCCTATTAAAATGGCATTGTCCAGGAAAACGGCTTAGTTACCCACTTGGCTTTATTCTGGATAGAACAATACTGTGCTACAAAAAGTACAGTACAACTTGGGACAAACTTAGCCTTGGTCAGTCATTTCTTTTCTCCCTCTCTCACACAGGACCACTGCACTGATCATCCTGTTCTCCCAGTACCTCCGCCACATAGCTGTGCCCTTTCCCACTTACAGCAAGGATAAAAAACTGCACACCTCCCGCATCTACGTCTTTCAGATCCTCCCCGTAAGTAGGAAACAAGTCATCTTCTATTTACCAAATGCCAACGATTGGCTTCATGTCCAAGGTTTTTTTGTGAAGGCAGCAACAATCACATTTTGTGTTTGAAGGAAGAAATATAAATTATTCTGATTTAAAAAAAAAGTTGTATTCTGATCTGATTGTCTGTATCCTCAGGTTCTGCTTGGTATCACTTTGTCATGGCTCGTCTGCTTTATTCTGACAAGCTACAATGTCCTTCCCTCTGACCCAGACCAGTATGGCTACCTGGCCCGCACTGATCTAAAGGGAGATGTGATGGGCCAAACTCCCTGGTTCAGGTTCCCATACCCTGGTAAGAAGCAGAGCTGAGAAACTAATTAAATTAAGTACATTAATGGCATGTTCATGCTACTGAATTTACTTTATTGGCACACTAGGAGATAGTAGAATAAAGTACATGTAAGTAAAGTAAACTAAAGTTATTGGTTTCATCCCATAACATCCTCCGTGTGAATCCAACCGTAGGTCAGTGGGGGATGCCAACCGTGAGCCTGGCAGGGGTGGTGGGCATCCTGGCTGGAGTGATTTCCTCCATGATCGAGTCTGTGGGAGACTACCACGCGTGTGCCAGGCTGTCTGGGGCTCCTCCTCCCCCTAAACATGCCATCAACAGGGGCATTGGCATTGAGGGGCTGGGGTGCCTCCTGGCCGGGGCCTGGGGCACAGGGAACGGCACCACCTCCTACAGTGAGAATGTTGGAGCCCTTGGTATTACAAAGGTGAGATGAGCCTCATGCTTAGGGTGTCAAACTCAATTTCATCCTGGGCCAATTCAGCATTATGGCTGCCCTCAAAGGGCCGGTTGTAAATGTAACACAATATAAATGTATCTAGCGTACGTGTTATAATATTTCATAATTGCCTCTGATTCGATTATTCTTGTTTTTTTAGTAATAACTTAATACTTAATAACTAGCTCTGAAAGCAGAATTATAGGGAAAACAATGGCAAACAGACAACTACAGCAGTAGCCTATTATTTAATTTAACAAGCTAGCTCTCACAGGCCAGATAAAATGAGGTGCCGGGCCGGATTTGGCCCCCGGGCCTTGAGTTTGACACATGTGGTTAGAGGAAGGTTTTAACATGTCTAAAAGTTGTTTTGTTTTGCAGCTTTAAGAGAGAAATAGATACAGCTAGACTGTCCAAGAAACTATCAATGTTTCTATATACATGTACATCTATAAGCCCTCACCCTGGAACGATCCCCCACCTCACCTGATGATCTCACCAACATCCCCAACTACACACTATCTGCCTCCCTCCACTCACTCGTCCCTCGCAAAACAAAAACAGTCTCCTTCAACACCTCTGCACCCTGGTTCACACCCCAGCTCTGCACCCTGGTTCACACCCCAGCTCTGCACAATGAAACAAACTGGTCGCCAACTTGAACGACTCTGCCCTTCACCAACTGCCTCCCCCCCCCTAATATCTCAGTGATCTCCTCTCCCCCTACCTACCCTCATGGTCCGTCAGATAGCCCCTCAGCCTTCTCTCCACACCCAAATCCCATCTCCACAGCTTCGGCGACAGAGCCTTCTCCAGGGCGGCTCCCAGGCTCTGGAACTCCCTCCCCCGACATCGGAAACTCAGCCCCTCCTTCAGTTTTTCAATCGCGCCTCAAGACCCATCTCTTCTCCTCCTTCTCCTCCGCCTTCTCATCATCTATCCCTGTGTGTCTGTCATGTTTGTCCATTGTTTGTTGCACTAACGGTGTTGCCTTTAGTGTTTAGTATAGTGTAAAGCATCTTTGAGTTCTTGAAAAGCGCTATATACAGTATGTATGATTATTATGATCTATATTATTACCTTGAAAAGCACACAGTTTCAGCACAGAGCTCCCCCCCCCGCCCTCTGTTTGCAGGTTGGCAGTCGCATGGTGATAGTAGCCAGCGGATTCTTGATGGTTATCATGGGCATGTTTGGTAAAGTAGGTGCTGTCTTCACCACCATCCCAACACCCGTGGTCGGAGGAATGTTTATGGTTATGTTTGGAGTCATTTCTGCAGCCGGAGTTGCTAATCTGCAGGTAAACAGACCAACATCTGAAACATTTTAGCATGAATGTATTTTATATTACACCTGGGTATGAGAATGGCCATAAAATGTTCTCAGATGTCTCGCTCCAGTGATATCTTAACACGTCTTTTTCCCCACAATTATCCAGTATGCAGACATGAATTCATCTCGAACCATCTTCATCTTCGGCTTCTCCATGTTCTCTGGTCTGGTCATTCCTAACTGGATATTTAAGAACCCCAAAGCTATAGCTACAGGTAACGATAGTCTGGCTTATATGCTGCAAATTACTTTATTAGGACACTTAATGGTGTATAGTCTCATTTTCATTATTTAATTCTTGGCCAAGTTAATGACTCAGCCCAAGAGGTTTAACTCTTTCATTGTATTATAATCTGTAGGTGTGGTAGAGCTCGACCAGGTGCTGCAGGTACTTCTGACCACCAGTATGTTTGTAGGAGGTTTCTTCGGCTTCGTACTGGACAACACCATTCCAGGTAATCAGCTATTTGGAATGTTGTATGCATAAAATTGACCTCAAGAGGGCGTTACGTAAGTGATCTTTAACCTCTATTGACCAGTAGAAACTAGAACAACATTGACAGATCTCTGACACGGCCGTCCCAACCGACACTCTGTCCCCTTCAGTTACAGTAACCTGTAATTGACACAAGCATTTGGACTGTGGGGACTGTGTAGCTGTGACCGAACACAATTTCTACACACACACACACACACACTTTGCATTCTTGTTATAGGATGTTTTAACATGCTCTTCCTATACATGCTGATACAGATAGAACATACTGTAAAATGACGCCTCATCCCTCAGCCCGTTCTCTCTCCGGCCGTGTATATCAGCGCTCTGTCATGCACCTTGTGCATCAAATGGAACACGCCCAGTAGCCTTGTGTGCAAATATGATACGCCCAAGCACGCCCCCTCAACAGGCTGTCACACCTCGGGGGGTAATTATGGAAGACGCATGGACGCACCTGGTCAGGGTGAGGTAAAGGTCAAGTTACGCCGTGGGGTTGGAGCTGGTCTTCCCAGGGGAAAAGACCCCCTCCCTGGCTATGGGTTCGGCTCTCCAGGGCCAAGGTTTATGGGGGAGACACCTTTTAAGACCCCCGAGGTGCATGCCAGAGCCGTGATATATTATGAGCCGGGAATGAGAACATGTTGCAGCCATCCCTAAACTGTGGAGAGAAAAAAGAAGAAAGCAGAAACAAATCAAGACGGCTAGTTCCAACCAGACTACATGAAGGCAGCATCAATTATCTCATTCCTTCAGTCGCTTCTAATAGGGTTTAACAGTTAGGGTTAACGAGTTGTATTCAATCACACTCACACACACACACACACACACACACACACACACACACATATACATATATATTGTACATATACATATATCTTGTGTGTCCAAAAGGATCAAAGCAGGAGCGAGGAATCCTGGCCTGGAACAAGGCCCACGAGGACGACTCCAGCAACACCCTGGAGAGCGGAGATGTTTACAACCTTCCCTTTGGCATCAGCTCTTACCTCTCCTCTTCTTCCTGGATCCACTACATTCCCTTCTGCCCTCCTGGCACGCCTCCTAGCTCCCTGGATGGATGTGAAGCGGACACTAACGCCCTGGAGCCCAAGCAGCCCAATGGGAGCCCAGGGCCTTCACAGATCACTATTGCAGTGGCTCTATGAGCTGTGCACGTACTCACTCCAGTCCAAAGCAAACCATCAGAGGCAGCTCAATGTGGACCTCCGCTCCTTCGCTCAAGATACTGTACTGTTGCAGCACGGTGCACAGTGTTTGCAATCACATCCTGCATTATTTGGTGGGTATATGGATGGACAATTCTTAAGGAGTTACTTAGTAGGATCTGGTGAATGTTTTATTTTAATTTGTGTTCATTGTTGTGAAAGCTGAAATGTAGTCTTGAGAAATGTTTTTTATGTACAGTCATTTGTATTCACGGAGCATGATGCTACTATGCATACCAATCGAAAACATCAATTTCTGAGGTTTTGAGTTCTTGAGGTTTTATCACTAGTGTCTGATCAACCTAGGCCTGCTATCATACCCGGGTGCTAGTAAGCCTGCTATCATACCCAGGTGCTAGTAAGCCTGCTATCATACCCAGGTGCTAGTAAGCCTGCTATCATACCCAGGTGCTAGTAAACAGACATGGAAAAGACCTGAATGTAAATAAATCCAAGATGTTTATTGCTGCAGCACATACATAGTAGCGTATGGTTCAAACCTATAGTTCCATGTACAGTAAGTAGCTCATGCTGGAACCAACGTTCACTGTGACAGCTAATAGTTTAATAATTGGTTTATTATCAGTCCATGCACTTTGCCCATTTGTGGCAACAGTCCATCAAATTCCTGCTCCAAGGCACGACTTTTTCCTCTCAGGTTCCTCATCGCCTACTAGCAGACCAGAGGCATCATTTTCTCTTTGCGCAAACCAGGACGACCCATTGAGATGCCTAAACGCCAACAAGGAGCCATTGTTCAGCAACAACAGTATCCAGTCAGGTTTTTCCAGTCAGATCCTGATTGATGGCTTTGTACAATTTAACAAAGGACTCTGCCCAAATATCCCTTTGTTGTTCAGAGGTGGACTCGACCATCTGCTGGGCGGTGTACACCATGGTCAACATCGTACGCTCAAAGTCTTCCTGATGCAGGTGACCAATATGTTTTGAAAGCTCAGACGTCAGCCTGCGTATGTCTGTCAGCTTCCTGGGCACTATGTCCTCAAAGATGACCTCCAGGTTTTTTGTCTTTCGGAGGGAGGCCAGCTCAGCGTCTTTCACTGAGAACTTTCCACTGTCTCCAAAATGTACGCCCGCCAGGAGGATCTATACATGATGGGGGAGGGGGGGAAGGAAATTATCATCAATATTCACTCTCTGTGTTATTACTGTTTCCCATTGAGTAACATTTGAAAAAGCTTTGTTTTCTTGCCTCACCTCGAAAAGTAGGTGAACATCATCTAAGGACTTGTGGAAGGTGGGGTTCATCAGTGTTGCCGTCCCTCTCTTTATTCTGACTGCAGCTGGAAACAGCGCTAATTAGGTGAGAGAGGGAGAGAGAGAGAGAGCATGTGAAACAGGGCTAATAGGTGAGAGAGGGGTGAGAGAGAGAGACTAATAGGTAAAGGGAGAGAGAGAGAGTGTGTGACGAGCCATGAAAAGCATATAGCCTGATAAACCAGCCAGTCACCTGAACTCACATTTAATTTCCTTCTACCAGACCGTCTGGCCTCAAGCTTTCACATAGTGTTTGCAGTGGGCGGGAGTTGGGTGGGTGTACTTGCCTTGACAGACAACTCCTTCAGCCAATCAGTGTTGGATCCACTCAAATCCAAATCCACAGAGAAACTCCGCTGTTGCATACTCCTGTACTTGTTTAACTGTTGTTACTAAGTCTATTTCTGCAAGTTGTGCACTTTACGGCTGTTTAAACTTGACGAACGTTGACGTTACTCCTCGAGGTGGGCAAGCACGGAGGCAGCCAGTATCGTTTTCCCAGCGGCATTCCTGATTGGCCGGTTAAGATGTCAACTACGAGGCGGCGGGTCGCTGATTGGCCTGGTCTGGTAGAACAGCAAGGCAAGTACAGTTACCTGAGCAAACTGCTGTTTCCAGCTTTCCCCAAATGTTTTATCGTGTGATTCACTGTCTGCTGCACAGCGAAAAGCTCTTGGATCTGCAGTGATTCCCCGAGACAAGCGAGTAACCTGCTCTAAAGCTCGCAGTGCTTTGATACGTGATGCGTGCCGCTGCCATAAATAACAGCAGTTGGTTTTTACAAGTGTTGTGTTCTGGCACATGTGAGGCCCAGACCAGGACAGACTGTGGTCAGTCACACCGCGCAGCACGCCATTCATTTCCTCCCATCTGCAGGCGATGAGATGTGACCTCCAGCTTCAAAAGCAGAGTGAAGAATCAAAGGCAGAGCAGCACATGGGCTCTACCATGGCCTCCAGAGGCAGAGCAGCACATGGGCTCTACTAGGGCCTGCAGATGCTTTTTGCAGCATTGCGCTTAAAGGAACACTCTGCCCATTTTCAACCAGCTTTGTATCATTAGAACATCAGTAGTATATCAGAAAACTGTAAACTGTTTTGAAGTCTGTCATTTAATTTGACAGTTATTGAGTGTTAAAGTGTGGACCAGTGACATCACTGGTCCACACTAACTCAAATTAATAACTCATTAACTCAAATCAACTCTCAATAACTGTCAAACTAGATGAATGATGAATAGTTTGACAGTTATTGAGAGTTGATTTGAGTTAATGAGTTATTAATTTGAGTTAGTGTGGACCAGTGATGTCACTGGTCGACACTTTAACACTCAATAACTGTCAAATTAAATGACAGACTTCAAAACCGTTTACAGTTTTCTGATATACTACTGATGTTCTAATGATACAAAGCTGGTTGAAAATGGGCGGAGTGTTCCTTTAACCTCATGCTTCAGATGGGTGTTGACCACCACAACAAATGCGATCTGGATGATCTGGTCACAGAGAGACGTCGGGGGGAAAAACCTTTCGCCTTACTTGTCTTATGATTGGAGCACGAGGAGCGCTAACCATCATGACCAATGTTGGGCTGAAATTGAGTAATTAGTTACAGTTACAGTTACTAGTTACTTCTCTCAAAAAGTAATTTAATTCCTTTACACACATTACTGCATAATAATAATAATGAGTTACTAAGGAAATAACTTGTTACTTTTTTCTGCTTCGATTCTCTTATTAATGCAGAAATTATTTTAGTGTCACTGTGACATACTGTCAAATTTTATCTACTACCACAAAAAGTAGTGGAATTGGAGTAAGTAGTTACTTAGTGTAACAAGTTACTTAGTGACTAGTTACTCCCAACACTGATCATGACTAAGCATAGATTCAAATAACCCCCCCCCCCCCCTTCCTATGCCCCCACACAAAACTATTTTCACTGACAATGCACTTCAAGATTGCATGGGCTATACAGTAGGATGATAAGCAGAGCAGATGAGAAAGAAAATATGGATAGAAGGGGGAACCAGATTGTGGCAGAAGTCTTTGGACTGTTTTCACTTACTGTTCAGTAACTCCACTACATCCAGCTCTCCTCCCACACAAGCAAGTGCCAAGATTCTTTCCTTGCTGGTTTTATTTTAACGTTGTTCAAATCTGGAGCCCATGAAAGTTAATTTTCATATGCTATAGAGATATGCTTCCAGGTAACAGCGCAGTTGAAAAGGTGACCAGATGGCGGTGTAGACGTGCAGACAGAGACAGGACAGACAGGCATACAATCAATGCTTAGATAGACTATACCATGCTTAGAGAGTATAGCAGACCCATGCAGAACTTAAGTTTCAAATATTTTCCTTTTGACTCAAGTGGACACTTCCCTGCCTTGCACTGTATGTTATTGCGAGAGGTTGGACTAACCATTACACCAACTGATTGAGCCAGCCTACTCCTTCACTCCACACCCTGCACCATCTGCTGTTCGTGGCAGCTCTGACAAGTGCAATGAGATGATGCCGTTTTAATAGACTTGTGCATGAGCAAATCACCCACGCAGGTCCGCCATGATGTTAAGATAATGGCCTCCATTAATCTCAGCTCAATAAGGCCATGTGGAACGGAGACTCAGGAATTCTCCTTGTTTTTGATGAGCCCTCCAAATCATGAAGTCAATCTATATTCCGTACCAACCACTGATCATGAAACCAACGACTTATCCAACACCAACAAACCTAACTTTCCCTCCAAAAGGTCCCATTACCTCCATGGAGATGCAGTGTTTAAGTGTGCCTGCATTTAGAAATGTTGACCTTATTTGATATTCCAAGGTGCAATCATACTTTTTCATTCATGGCCATTTCTGCTGAAATCAAGGAATAGAACCTTATGAGATTGTTTTAACTTGCGTGTTTTGACGGCCTCAAATGACAAAGAGATGTTAACTGTTTGATAAATATTACCCAAAAGTCATGTGACGTGACATCAGCAGACTGCACCTATCAACAGATCAACCAACCCAGCTGGTCTGTGATGCTTGATACAAAAGGAAAGCAAAGGGAGAGAGGGGAAAAGATATTTTGTTGCTGAGTCCAGCTGGGCTCTCTGCTGCTGTTTAGTTTCCAGTTTTATCTTAGAGGACATGAAACATTTGATCATGTGACTCTCTAGTTCATTTGCATTTCACCTCAGACAAGACAGTACACGGCTTTCAAGTCTGGAATTGACCTATTTGCTAGAAAGATGAACAACATTTCACCTTTTTGCCAACGAGGGCGCTGCCCTAGTGACATGATGTCACTAGGTTGACAGTAGTAAGGATTTTAAAGGTTTTGATGAATCAACACAACCACAATCCAAGTCAGAAACACAACAGCATTATGCTGTGAGCCTGTTAGAATTCCAAATCCTTACTACCAACACACTAGCCTGTACTCCACTGTACTGTATGTCAACCTAGTGACATCATCAAGCAGCGCCCTAGTTGGTGAAAAGGTGTTAATTAAATGTAATTTTTTCTAGCAAATCTAGGTAAATTTTAGACTGTTCCTGGCTTGTTTGAGGTGAAATGCAAATGAACTAGTCACATGATCAAATGTTTGTTAAGTTGCCATTCGTCACTTCCTGTGGATGGAGAAGTGACCATATGTGACACGACACCAGAATTTAATTTGGCCGAATCAAGTCAAGCTTTAATCTAATAGGACGAATCATCAGCGTGACATCACAATCCCCCAGAAATGCAGAATCCCCCAGCAGTTAACTACGGTAGTATGAGTTGTGCCAAAATAAACGTTAATATCTCAAAAACTATACATCACATCGCCGTTTGTTTAAAAAATGCTTATCGGCTGATCCCTCATATAGCCACGTTCCCTCATATAGCCACGTTCCCTCTATTGCAGCCCCACTTCATAATTCAGGCTGATGAGACAAGTGTCTTTTTAAATAGACGGTAAATCTCAGTGTTGCCAACATTCCTGAAAGTCAAAGCATTGCTGTATAATGAGATTGCCCAAGACAGCAGGGTTGTTGACCTGCTATCATCTCTGCATTCCATTGTCTGTTTGTATGTTTTAGTGAGCTCCAGGGCTTTTTCAAATAACCAAATCATCTTTCAATTGGCAAAACCTAAAAATATCAGACAAGGGAAATTGCCTGCCTAGCAGTTCTGCATATCTCTGCAGTCTGCTTTTCATTCTCTTGAGCAATATCAACGTCCTCACAGATCGTTTTGGACCCTACTGTAGCCATTGTTTTCCTATTGGAAACAGGTGCGGATGACATCTGAACCATGTAGCAATCTGAGCATGAAACTGAAATGCATCTTTAAAGATACTCTATGTAACATTGAAGTCTATATTGGGTAAAATGAGCAACATATTTAGGAGCAGCTCAATTGGACATTGACATCTGGAGCTCTAGATTGTGTTTGTATCGTAGCTTAATTCAATTCCATTCCACTTTGATTGATATCCTGTCAAACATCAAAGAGAGAGAGAGAGAGGGGGGGGGGGGGCACTGTCCTCTCCACTCTCCTCTGTCTGCTGTCAGACGTGGACTGCAGAGCAACTGAATTGACCAGATAACAAACATCAATGTCACATCAGCATTCCTCGCTTTGACCCTAAACAAACACAAGTGGTCAGACGTGTCACCCAGGAGGACTCCACTCATCCCAGGGGCTTGTGAGGCTCTTCTGTAACAGAGCTGAACAGTCACGTGACACCTCTTGCCCCCAGAGGTGAGTTTCCCATTCGTTTTCTCCATAGACATTTCGAATAAGTCCTTATATAACGAGTTTTAAGGCTGGAACCAAGTCAACCTGTGACCTACTGAATTATGAGTGACCATAAAACATTTCAGTTGGAGCAAAAAGAAAAAATAACATCCCAGTCTTTTCCGGGGGAAGAGATGCTGTTCAGTTCTATAGATGTTGACAACCAGGCTGACGTACTGTAAGAGCTGCTGCTGGTACCTGTCTCTGTACAGAACAACACCAACATGGATGCATCGTATAGTGATTGTGGACCGAGATCAGATCAGAGTGTGATTGATCATTGATTAATCATCCTGTGACACACATAACAGCTATCTAAACTAACTTAGACAACATTAGACGACCAGCTGCCCTTTAGCATACGCTAACAATAAGAAGAAAAAACACTGTAGCTCTTCACAGCAGGGTGGCATTGCGTGCACAGAGAGGTGTTGTTTGAGCTCTAGCAGCTCAGACTAAATACATTTGGACATCCAATACATGATGTAATAATTCATTACACTTTCTGGAGTATGCGTGTCGTTTTCAAATGTGTTTTCATCAAAATCTCAGTGCTGATTGGAAAGGGAATAACAGATGAGCTCATCATCTGGCTCAATATGACAATAAGGGGCTGGTAGCGTGAAAGCGTAGCTCAGAAACATGTGGGCAAAGAGTGTCAAACAAAACCTGACAAAACCGGAATGATGACGGTAGTTTGCTATCATTTCTGAGAGTTTATTAATACAACATGCAGAGCAGATGCATTCATGATCAAATTTCCCATCTTTAACATTCATTCTTCTGAATGTCTTTTCCTATTTTCTCACATTTGTGGGTGCAAACAAATAGCCTTCGCTTCATGAAAACTCTCCCTATCTTCATTGTTCTTACTCAATCAAATTAAATGTGCTTTATTGGCATGTATGTAATAATAATAACACAATTGCCAAAGCGTTTCAGGGAAATCAACAAAATATATAACTGATCTAACAACAAAGTAAACAGTGGATACATGAGTAAATAGGACAGAATCAGTTCATCAGGTAATGATACTGATACAGCAACAAGGTAATAACTCTTACAATACACAATTATACTATTATACTACTATAAATGACAGCAATATTATTACCAATACATACAGTGTTAGAATGATATAACACAGTGATAAGTAAAACAGGTACGATTTATCTCTCTCACACACACACACACACACACACACACACACACACAGAGAACGACACTGCATTCAGCATGTTTATAGTGATGGAGTTCAGCCTTACCTTTGGCCCGCCGCTGTGTGGCTCCCATCTTGATAAAGCAGTAGATCACAGATAGGAGAGCAAATAGGATCCTGCAGGGCAGCATGGTGGCTCAGGGACTGTCAGCAGTCTGCTCAGAGTCTCTGCTCACACTGTGTCTGATAGTGCTCAGAGTCTCTGCTCACACTGTCAGATAGTGCTCAGAGTCTCTGCTCACACTGTCAGATATAGTGCTCAGAGTCTCTGCTCACACTGTCAGATATAGTGCTCAGAGTCTCTGCTCACACTGTCAGATATAGTGCTCAGAGTCTCTGCTCACACTGTCAGATATAGTGCTCAGAGTCTCTGCTCACACTGTCAGATAGTGCTCAGAGTCTCTGCTCACACTGTCAGATATAGTGCTCAGAGTCTCTGCTCACACTGTCAGATATAGTGCTCAGAGTCTCTGCTCACACTGTCAGATATAGTGCTCAGAGTCTCTGCTCACACTGTCAGATAGTGCTCAGAGTCTCTGCTCACACTGTCAGATATAGTGCTCAGAGTCTCTGCTCACACTGTCAGATATAGTGCTCAGAGTCTCTGCTCACACTGTCAGATATAGTGCTCAGAGTCTCTGCTCACACTGTCAGATATAGTGCTCAGAGTCTCTGCTCACACTGTCAGATAGTGCTCAGTGGCTTCAGACCACCCATCTTCCACATCTCTTCCCTCCCTCTACTTGGAATGTGTTGCTTCACACTCTGCAGTGCTGTTACACCTCCATCATCCTCTCTCAGGTCTGCCCTCTCTCCCTCCCCTCCCTACCTACAGTACCACTCCCCAGTCTCTCTCTCTCTCTCTCTCTCTCTCTCTCTCTCACACACACACACACACACACACACACACACTCTCTCTGTCTCTCTCTCACTCACACACACACACACACACACACACACACACACTCACTCACTCTCTCTCTCTCTCTCTCACACACACACACACACACACACTCTCTGTCTCTCTCTCTCTCACACACACACACACACACACACACACACTCTCTCTGTGTCTCTCTCACACACACACACACACACACACACTCCCCAGTCTCTCTCTCTCACTCTCTCTCTCTCTCTCTCTCTCACACACACACACACTCTGTCTCTCTCTCTCTCTCTCTCTCACACACACACTCACTCACTCACTCACTCTCTCTCTCTCTCTCTCTCTCTCTCTGGCCACAGCTGACTGCCAGCCTTTTAATGTGTGCAGCTGGTTGTCAGTCATCAGGTTCAGGTTCAGTTACATTGACTCCTTTTGCCAACCACATTTGCAGTTGTACTGGCACGTCTTCTTCGTCCTCATCTTCATCATTCAGATTCTGACAGATTAATTTTAATATCCGCTAAGTAATCAGATTACAAATGAGGATTTTTTGCCTTAGTGCAATCATCATCAGTATCATATCAATATCATATCATATCATCATCAGTCGCAGGAGCAATTCTCATATATTTTCTTGTCCCCTTTGCCTTCCTCCTAATTTTCCTCTTCATCCTACTGCTCCTTACAGGACACAAATTGATATGCAGTTGAAATAATCTAGTCTTGAATAAAATGATACCCATGCTGCTGTATATCCATACTAGTGTACGTACATGAACACATTAACCTGTCAAAGTGCAACTCATCAGTCCAGTACAAGTCCACTTTTCAGTTGGACTGTTTGGATAATTTGGTTGCAACCAGTAACATGGAAACTCAGTCATCATTCGCTGCCTCCAAGTCCTCCATCATTGCCATATGTTCAACCATAACAGCAGATTTTTCATGTGAAACATCTTGACGCATGCCTTTTCACTTTCTTTCAAAAATGCCTTGAGGACAAAATTCACTTTATTCTGACCTGACTTTTGTGGCTTCAAGATGTGGGTTCAAGAACTCAATGGGTGAGAGCCCACATTCACTGCTCCTCTGAGACCACAATTTATGGTCACAGTTAGTTACAGCAGCAGCAGCAGAGTCCCTCAGAGGGTTGGGGTGTGTGTGTGTGTTGGTGCCAGGATGGTCCACCAGGCACCAGCTCAGAGGTTCACACTACCAACACAAACCCCAGCTAAGTGATCACTTCTCATTAGGCAATGCACCCCGCCAACGCTCTGCCAAGAAAAGATGCAGAAACCACAAAGAAAGGCTCTGTTCGCTGGTTGGCAAGGTCCACTCTCCAAATGGCCAGAGAACAGTTAGTGCAACCACATAAAACATATTTTATTTATTCCATTTGTTTTAACACACTGTTTTAACAAATCTATTCCAGTTGGGCATAAAATGAAGAAAGCCCTTGGCCAGTGGAGTGGATACAATCAGTACAATTTTTCTATCATCTCGCCAATGACTCTGGTCTTCTGTAGCTACCTCACGTGTTTCTGTGGCAGTCAGACACAGACTATAAGATGTTGGTGTAGAGCAGGGGTGGGCAATTATTTTTCTTGGGGGGCCACATGATAAACCCAGATTGTTGCCGGGGGCCAAAATAATGTCATGCCGTAACTCAAATTTTATCACTAGATTAAATCATAGAAAACATACTGTGCACTTATTCTCCAGTATTTATTATATTGAAAATCACTCCAAACAAGCCAATTTAGCTCATAGGTCGTTTTAGCTTTGCCTTGGACCTCCGGGGCCAGGCAGAACCATCATGAGGGCCGGGTCTGGCCCCCGGGCCGCATAATGCTCAGGTCTGGTGTAGAGGACTGTAGCCTTTGTGGAACCTCTAAGAATTAGAACACAATAAGTTAACATAATTGTTATTTAAATTTACAAGAAAATGTTATTCAATGACTTTCCTTTCTTGGTCTGGTGTTCTCACTGAGCATCTCAGAGCCGAGGCAGTTTGTGTGTTCTCTGAGTAAAGCCTGATATCTAAGGGGCCGGGGCTAATGTCCACCAGTTCCAGAACAGATGTGGTACGGCTGCGAACAGACCCAGACTCATGTCATCTGTCAGACGCATGCGGGATCCGACAAAAATAGAACAGGTGCATATTTTTTCCATACCGCATGTATTGCTCGATTCCTAGGCGCTCGATTCCTAGGCCCTGCAGCATGCATACGCAACTCGGCCGCTGCGCGGCCTCGCCAGCCCTGCAGCTCGACTGCTGTGCGGGCTCACGTGCTCTTATGACATCACTGATGATGTCACAACAACTTCATGATGACATCACAATTGCTCTTATGACATCACTGATCATCTCATCATAACTAAGATGTGTCATGTCATGGTTATGACAGTGTCATATTAGTCTTTTGCACACCTCTTCAAATAAAGTGTTAGCAGTTACACTTTAAGTCTACAGCCCTTGAGTGGTTACAATTCCTTCTGCTGCACGGTGGATGCCAAATATTATCCCCATCTCAAGAAGCCTTGTCAAAAAAAGAAGACAAAAACCTGGCAATGCTGAAGAGAGTAATTAAGGCATGAGGGGGACAGGACCTGCTATATATGCCTGTAACAGAGGGGGTTAGGTTACACAACAGAATTGGACTTGCTATATGCCTGTAACAGAGGGGGTTAGGTTACACAACAGAACAGGAAAAGTGTCCACATGGTTCAGAGGAATGTTGGGAATGCTGCTGCCTCCACGTGTACTGACAAGAAATAGGAACATCGATCATTATTTCTCCCATATTAGCTTCTCTGCACTGGCTTCCCGTCAAATCCAGAATCAAATTTTAAATCCTTGGCTGGGAGGCAGAGCCTTCAGGCTCCTCTTCCTTGGAAGTTGCGAGGAATCATCTTCCAGTCTCTGTCCGGGAGGCAGACACCCTCTCCACCTTTAAGAGTAGACCCACAACTTTCCTCTTTGATAAAGCTTATAGTTAGGGAATGGCTCACCAACCCCTAGTTACTGTATGCTGCTATATAGCCTTAGAGACTGCCGGGTGATTTTTTGTGTGGACACACTGAGCCCTATCTGTCTTCATGTCCCATTCATGCATGTTGCTGACTTGGCTTCTTTGCCGGAGTCTTTGTGTCTCTCTCATTCCTGCAGGGGTTATGGATGTGGACGCAGGCCTTGATCCCGATCCTGATATATGAGTGGGAACTGGGAAGAGATCCACTTCTTCTTTCTCTTCTTCTAATGGCTTTCCGGCAGACTGGATTGCCTTGCGGCACATTGCTGCCTATCACAGAATATTACACAAATTCCAGACTCGCTCTACTATTCGTACATGTACAGTACATGTTCACACCAGAGCTGGGCAGACAGAAGGCATGTTTGAAATATTCCCAAAAGTTGCGGTGTGCTTGATTTAACTCAACTTATGTTTGGAGTGAAAGTGCAGGTGCCGAACGTACATCTAAAGCCGATTAAATCAAGCGTACCTCGAACCTTTTTCTTATGTCTTCTGTCCAGATCCGGGTTGAATCGCCAAGAGTAGGTTTGTTTGGGAAGAGAGAGACTTAGGGACAATGTCAAGGGGCTATGGTCAGAAATCAATATTTTATGGTATTTCGTATCGGTGATGTGGGAGATTACTTGAGAATCCATTAGAAAGCAGTCTATTCTGCTGTAGGATTGGTGGACATGGGAGTAAAATTAGTATTCTTTATCAGTAGGGTGATGAACCCCCCAAACATCCACTAAGTTCCTGGATTTAATCAAATTGTTTAGGACCTGCACTGATGAGATATTTGGGGGCGGGCGTGGGGATAGTCTATCTAAATACAGATCTAGGTCAAAGTTCAGGTCACCTCCAATTATTATTAATTATTTGAATGATTGGTGTGTCGGGGAGTAGGTCAAAAACCTTGAAAAAATTGGGCTCGTCTACATTTGGACCGTAAATGTTGAGTATAGGGTTAACGGAAATTAATTAATGGTGCTAGAGACTAAAATGTAGCTTCTAAAACTTGGATGGAGGTGAGCTAAAATGGAATATTTTTCTTGAAGAGAATAGCCATGCCTCGAGCGTGAGAGGAAAATGGTGATTGAAAGACTTGCGAAACCCAGCTGCACCTCAGCCTGCGTTGTTGGGTTGCAGACAACAATTTCAGGTGCCTGAATTGAAGGTGCTCTTTTGACAGGTTGACCTAGCCCCGGCCTTGACATTCCATCAAATTATTTTGACATCCCTGCCCCCCAGCTGAGTATTACCTGAGACCCAGGCATGTGTAAGCAGGAGGATTTTTACAAGAACGCACATGTACAACAAAGTGGAGTGACCGGTAGCAATACGAAGACAAGAAACAGAAGACAAAAACATCTGATTAGGCTAAACGCAAAAATAATAATAATTTTTTTTTTACATGTTGAGTTGCATCACAAAGATAGAAAATGGAAAAATACTCAAAATACTCACAAGGATTCCGAAATGAAACTGCGTATATGACACGACGCGGAGATGCTTCTGGTGTATCACGTAACACCACAAAACTTGGTATTGGTTTTAAGATCAACATGCATAGCCTAACATATCACAAAATACCATTAAATGTGAATTTGTTTCATAAAACAAATCATCTTAAGAGTATTGGAGAAAGTAGAGGGTTGGAAATTCCAAGGAGGTTTTGATTGTTATATCAGTCACAAATGCCTGTTAGATGTATAATTCATTTTAAAATATTGCTGATCACTTTCAAAGCAGATCATCATTATGAACCAAAGCACAAGCTGAGATCATCATCATATTTGTAATAGCATTAAATATACACTAGATGGCAGCAGTTGACAGAATAAAGTTTCATCTGGGACAAAGCCTGCCTTACAGCAGTGGGCAAACCAATATAAGTGTCAGCTTTAGTGGCATCTTACCACTAAAAAGCTTTGAAATTTATCTGGCAATATGTGATTATTATATATTATTATATATTAACAAGTGACATAATTTCATAGACTTTGTGTCTTTACGTGGCTACAAGATGTAGCCTACTGTTGAATGCCACATAACTCAAAGAAACACTTTCTGAATCTTTCTGCATAGTGACAGGGATGAAACAACCTTGCAGACAACTGTATCAACTGCATTTCTACATGTCAGCAGTTTCTGTACTGTGAAAATCGGTTTTGATTGGGTTTTGTGGTTTGGTTTGTATAAACTTGGAGGTGTTAATTAACATCTGTAAAAGTATGAAATCACTTACTACAGTCATTGCTCTCCCTCCCCTGCCACAAGATGGAGCCCCAGGAGAGGGCGAATCAGAGTCTCAAAATTTGCATGGAAGTACTCATTTGCCGCCAACCAATAGGCGTCTAGCAAAAAATTCACTGGGCCCGTCCCATTGGCCCGTCCATGGATGGAACCATGGATGTGGATGGAACCCGTCCAGAGCCCGCCCCCTCACAGCCCCGTCCTCCGAGGCCCCGACAGCTGCCTGCAGGAAACCTGTGTTGTTGGCGTACCATGGAGGTCGGCATGGGACGGAGGCCTGTCTGTTCTGTTAGCTGCTGTGTTACTGTAGCATGGAAACATGTCCAGAAAACAATTAACTGAAGTAAGTGTCACCACTTTGTGGTTGTTCAGTACAGCCAGCTGGGTTTGAAAACACAATTTCATTCTGTTGGAAGAGATGCACGTTAGTGGTGTAGGCGTATCTGCTGGCCTAGTGTGAATGGCGTTAGGACCATAGGTGTAGTGCTAATGTAACGCGGGGGAACGGCGTTCCCACACTTCTCCAAGGGGTGTTTTGTGCGTTATTATTTACGACAGCATGAAGAAGAGTGCGACTGCGATGCGTTATTATGGGACCCACCACGGTTCTTCCCAAGGAAGAAAAACAACAAACACCTGAATAATGTCATGGGCAAACTGGAGGAGTGCAGAAATGCCCGTTTGTGGGTGGCGGCAGTACAAATCAATTGGCAACTTTGATGATATTTCATCTGCGCATTGAAGCCGTGGTCTCCTCCCTGTGCGTAATTGGGCAGCGCCAGCTCACCTGATCCAGCCGCTTTGATCGCTGTTACAGCTCCCGATTCGTAGGCTACAAGCTGATATGAACTTATATTGCTACAATTAACGCATTAACAGTGTGTAACAGAATACATTCAGTGTGCAACAGAATAGCCTACATTCTGACTGTGTGTTATGGAACGCATCTACCAGCGCCCACAACGCCAACTGGGCCAATTTAGAGAAAGCGTGTTAAACCAGAATACGGGACTATCTGGCGAAAACAAAACAAATTAACAATCTGAGCTGGCGATGTTTTTTTGTTGTGGAATGCGCAGTGCATGGAGACTTGCACGGCTGCCTTAATCGAATAGAGGTGAGCATTGCTTCTTTGTGAAGGAATGGAAAATTATCTCAATTTGGCCATACCAGTGATAATTATAATAATTTTTAGCATATTATGCATCATAATGTATTATTTTATTTCATGGCCAGATGTGGCCTTTTTTATCTCATATAGCCTAGTGCAAGTCGAGCTGTTTATGTGCTTTTGTCCCATGCGTGATGCCCTCACGCTGCCTATGATTTTGACACTGAACATTTGTTTCACAAGCGAAAATAATTTTGTTTGGGGCACCGTTAATGAAATCGCCGGGCTGGGCGCAGTGTTTGTGATGTGGGAGATCCGAGCTGTCAAGAGGCAGAGCTGTCAAAAGGGAATAAAATACTTGCTCCTGGCCAATCCCGGAGCTTGACTGCCACGTAGGCGGGCACAGGGCATGGTTTTGCCGGAACCGCGGTGTGGGTTCCATAATAACGCGTATTTGCGTGCGGGGAAGGGAGGGGGGGTTGTTGGGACCTGTGCGTGTGCCAGGGGAGGGGAGTGTTCCCCATAGAGCTATAGGTGCGTTCCCCCACTTCTCCAGATAGCACTACACCTCTGGTTAGGACACACCTACTGTAACGTTGATCAATGTTTAGGGACTAGTTGCAACAATCTAACTAATTGAACTAATGCTAGCCTAGCGTTAGCCGTTAGTTAGCATTTTAGCCAAGCATATAGCTTCTCTGGCTGACTGGACACATGACAACCGATCAGCAACTCTGTATGGAAGATAGCCTACAGTAGTTACTGGCTGATTAGATGCAGCCATTGATAGCTTTTCACTTGTGTTTGCACCTCTGGTAAGCCTGCTAGTTTTGTAAACAGTTGTTGTCACAACCATAAACATGAATGACCCTACAAGGAATACTACTTCTCTGGAGGTTATCATGTCCTATTTTCCTTGAGACAGTTGGAGATATTTAGAATACATGGTAATTATTGAGGCTGTAGTTTGTAGGTAATGTAGTTTTAGATTGCAGAGATTGAGCCAACTTTCCCTTTTGTGCCTCTCTAGTAGGCCACGACCAGTCTGACTTCCCCACCTACCAAGAGACCATCCAGGAGAGTAGACATCTGGAGGAGGAAGATGAAGATCCTGCCGTCTGCTTAGTCGACTTTCAGTACGGTATAATACCAACACATTTTTGGGACAGTGATGAAACAACCTTGGCAGACGACTATATCAACTGCATTTCTACATATCAGCAGTTTCTCCGTAGCCTACATCTATAAAATGTTACCCAATTGTTAATAAAATACTAGTAGAAAATGTATGTATCCTCAAGCCATGCAGAGCTGGCAGCCTGGTGACAGGCAAAGGATATGGGTGAAGTTAGCAGTAGGTTACCCAGTTAACAACGAATGCTAAAAATGAGTATAATGTACTATGTTAAAAATTGTGACATATCGGACTTTTCAAGAACCAGGCCTTGAAATTGTTTTGAGCTGTGGTACTGTAGGTGGTACAGATTGAACATGAGCAGGTTTTAAGTGTGTATAATGTAAGGAGACTGGACAGCCATGTTTGAAGTAGCCTACTGTATAAATGCAAACTACTGTAGGCTATAATTTGTGTTGCAGAGAGGAAGTAGATGTATGCAAGTTTGATTATCTGTTTGGAGAGCGATAAAAAGAAACAGACATCACACGGGTTTGAGAATGCCTTCCACACAGTGCATGTTGCTGCGGTAGGCTCCAGCCCACTGTGACCATGACTTGGAATATGCAGGCAAATAAAATGCATGAATAAATGAATGACATTCTGCCACATTTGCAAAGCTGTGTCTGTGTCGTCAACAGCGACCGTACTGCTCTACAGCATGACTAAAAGGGAAACTAAATGCATTTGCAGCAGCCGTCCCACATTCCACCTGTTTTCAGCTCATTTCAGCAGCATTTTTTGTGATCAGCAATTTATTTTGTGCTTGAGAAATGTCTCCAGAGCAAAGGAGAATAGTAAGTAGCCTTATAGCTACAATAAACAAATGTTAAGCAAAAATGTTAAGAAATATCACCTGGGCTGGACCAGGCATGCTGGGGGTCTGACAGCACACAACCTGAGAATAAGATGATGAAAAGAGACCCCGAACAATGAACTCTGACCAACTCTGACTGTCACACATCTATCATGCTCACGAACTCTGAACAATATTCTGCACTCACTGTTTACATCACACATGCACCACTGAACAGTCACTAACTCTGATGCCTTTATAGAATAATGTATTTATTTATTGGATGTATTTATTTATTTGGGCCGATGCACTTTACCTTGGTGTTTCACTGTACGTCTCAGGGAGATGCTTTGTCTATATCTCGTTGTTGGAGTAATTTAACAATGACAATAAATATACTTGAACTTGAGCAGTGGAAGCACTGAAAGAAAATATCCCCTCAAATGCTCTCCTGCCCTCTTCTCCCTCCTCTGACCCCGCCCCCTCTATCCTCCACCCCCTGGTCACACCTTCTCCCTCCTCTGACCCCGCCCCCTCTATCCTCCACCCCCTGGTCACACCTTCTCCCTCATCTGACCCCGCCCCCTCTCTCCTCCACCCCCTGGTCACACCTCAACAGTGAGCTGGGCCCTCCAATGGCGAGCAGGAAGCTGGACTGGGAAGTGGGAACATAGCAGCCGGTCTCCAAAGCCAAAGTATGAGATGTCTGCCTGGGAGAAGGTGGCCACTTTCCCAGGTATGATGATGAGCCAAGAGAACCCCGGGGAAATTACAGGGTCTGAAAAAAGGTGAGGGCACAGGGGCACAACTTGAAAAACACACATTGTGCTTCGCTGGTCCCTTCGTATGGGAAATAATTAAGCAAAGCTCGATCTGGCACAGCGGGAGCCTGGGAAAGATTTGCTGGGCTGATGTGTCTTTTGGGAGGCTGGTTAAAACCACAAGCCGGAGAACTTTGAGAATGCAATCATTGAGCAAAAACCACCCAAGCTTTGTCCCCATGGTTATGTATGAAAATTAGCATTTGTTTTGTGGGCCGTGCTGCTGGCATATTGCAGGTCTGAAAGATGTTAGGGGGGAAAAAGCGCCAACAGTAACTTATTGGTAGGTCTGAAAGTTGCGCAAGAGAAGAAGAACCTACAGACAGTACCTCACCGGTATGCTCTGCTATCTGTACAGGCAACTCAATACTTCCAAAACCAAGGACGTGGCTTCCTCAAATTATTCCGTGTTTTTCCACCACAGTGTGCAAAAACATTTTTGTGGAGATTTCATAATTAGCATTTTCTTTGGTTGGAACCCACAAACACGTCCATATTTTGATGTAAGTATCCAGACAGTCATCATACCCCTGTCATCAGTTTGATCTGAAAATTAGACACTTGTGACAACGTTTGGCTGTCTGATTAGTAGTGGAGCACCAAGGGCATGTTTCAGTTCCCCAAGTGTTCAGGCATTAAATGTTGGGATTTATTGAGAAAAGGCGTTACAGTACGGAGGTTCCAAGACAGGCAGCTGGGCTAAATGAAGCAGTTTCTGGTCAAGCTGGTTTCCTATAATTGAAAACACACTGTTCTGTTCACTTGGATTCTTGTGGCCGAGACGAGGCTTGTTTTCAAGAGCTTAGCCTCTCTCTTTCTGTCCTGTGTGTCATAGCTGAATTATAGTGCAGACATCAGATTTAACATCTTCCATTCTGTTCTCACCCTGGGAGCTCCTTTAGGAGGTTTTCAACCACAGCAACATTGTGGAATGTCTCAAACATTAGCTAGATGTTAAGAAATTGGATTTTAATAATAAGTGCTGCGGAGAGTTGCTTTTTGTGTTTGGTCCAAAGGGCTTTCCATGAAACATGTTTTGGATTTGACGTACAACTGTACATAAGGTACAACAAGCCCAGTGGGAGTATTGGGTTGACTGAGGAATAGCCATCCGGCTTATTCATAAGACATATGCTATGCTAATGGACTAAACCGCCCACATTGGAGAGAAAAAAATCCATAGATTTCATTCATATTTCTAAACATGTGATAAAGACATTTATTGGGTCTTATGGCTGCATTTTGCTGATTTGATCAGTGTTTAAAACTAAAGGTCTGGGCTTATCCTTGTTTCTGGAGCTGTCTGCTGCATCCTCAAGACAAGTGAGAAGTGACAGCTGGGAAGTTCTCCACTCTGCCTTGCTAACCAGAGAGCCATAACCCTGTTTGACTGGACAATATGTGAGAAGTGCAAGTTGAGGGTCAGGTGTCCTGAGAAGTGCGAGCTGAGGCTGAGGTGTCCTGAGAAGTGCAAGCTGAGGCTGAGGTGTCCTGAGAAGTGCAAGCTGAGGGTGAGGTGTCCTGAGAAGTGCAAGCTGAGGGTGAGGTGTCCTGAGAAGTGTGAGCTGAGGCTGAGGTGTCCTGAGAAGTGCAAGCTGAGGGTCAGGTGTCCTGAGAAGTGCAAGCTGAGGGCGAGGTTTCCTGAGAAGAGCGAGCTGAGGGAGAGGTGTCCTGAGAAGTGCAAGCTGAGGGTGAGGTGTCCTGAGAAGTGCGAGCTGAGGGAGAGGTGTCCTGAGAAGTGCAAGCTGAGGGTGAGGTGTCCTGAGAAGTGCGAGCTGAGGGAGAGGTGTCCTGAGAAGTGTGAGCTGAGGGTGAGGTGTTCTGAGAAGTGCAAGCTGAGGGTGAGGTGTCCTGAGAAGTGTGAGCTGAGGGTGAGGTGTCCTGAGAAGTGTGAGCTGAGGGTGAGGTGTCCTGAGAAGTGCAAGCTGAGGGTGGGGTGTCCTGAGAAGTGTGAGCTGAGGGTGAGGTGTTTTGAGAAGTGCAAGCTGAGGGTGAGGTGTCCTGAGAAGTGCAAGCTGAGGGTGACTTACCGTTTTGCCTCTGGTTTAAGGACACACGCACACGCACACGCACACATGCACACACACACACACACACACACACACACACGCACGCACACACACACACACACACACACACACACACACACACACACACATATGCACACACACACACACACACACACACACACACTAGGTGCTTTGCATTCCCCCTTCATGTCAGTAGATGGATTGATACAGCATCTAGACACTAGACAGTGACATTGCCTGTTCACTTTCCAAAGAACTATTCAGTATAAAGAGCAAATGAAAACAGCCTCCACGTTGTGTCTATGAACTCCACTATGGTCTGAAGAGTAAAACATCTGATGTTTGGTTCCTGCCTTAGACGTCTCATATCAGGAGTGAAGGAGGCTGACTGGATGGAGTCTGGAAGGTGCAGCTTGGAGCACTTTATGATCGGTGTAACCAGAGCAGATCAAGGCTGTGGTGAGGTTTTGGCCAGGGGCATAAATGTAGAGGAGGACTGCCTGTGGTCCAGTTCCTTTCTGTTTGAATTGAGACAGCTGCTTTAGATCATTCACCAGTTATGATGCTGCTTTAGATCATTCACCAGTTATGATGCTGCTTTAGATCATTCAGCAGTTATGATGCTGCTTTAGATCATTCAGCAGTTATGATGCTGCTTTAGATCATTCAGCAGTTATGATGCTGCTTTAGATCATTCAGCAGTTATGATGCTGCTTTAGATCATTCACCAGTTATGATGCTGCTTTAGATCATTCACCAGTTATGATGCTGCTTTAGATCATTCACCAGAGAGGCAGGGATCTGCCTCGTTATGATGCTGCACTCAAAAGCAGCCATTCTACGTTTTCTTTTGATTCATGTAAGGGAATATTTTGTGTCTCTCTTTATCCTGACAAACATAAGCAGGAAAGTTCATACACAAAAAGAGAAGGTGGGCGAAGGGTTAAACGTTTACACAAAGTGGCCCTTGCGAGGTGCCATAGTACAACTGCATGATCCTATTGGTGGCCACTGAACAGCTCCACTTCAGCATTTGGAATCTCATTATAGTCGTTGTTGAGTTGAGGAAGCATGCAAAAGTTTCCCAGCTAATCTAATGAATATCCAGCTAAGTTTGCTTTCTCATTTGTGGGCTACTGCCAAAGACAATGAGACATTTTCCCAGCACTTTTCATCATTAGTGTCACAACTCATATCTGTCACACATGACACAGCCCATTGAATTGACCATATTTTAAATTCTAATCTGAGCTAAGAGAAGCGACTGTGCTTATTCCAAGCCTCTCCGCAGACTTACTTATGATAATGATTACGAACACACAGTCCTGAAGACACTGATATGAATACGGCTTTCTCGGAGAGAGGGTATCTCATTATTTATGGAGTGTATGAAAACACAAAGTACGTTTTAAGAAAGTTAATATAAGTTATGTGTGCTCTTTGCATAGCATGCTTCAGAAAACAACAAAAATCTCTAGATGACAGCTTTTCTGGAGTGTCACTCTCACTCTCACTCTCTCACTCTCCCTCTCTCACTCTCTCACTCTCTCTCTCTCACTCTCTCTCTCACTCTCTCCCACAGTCTGGCCTTCTTTTATTATTTTATTCACTTCATGTAAATGTAATAATATTGCCAAGATACATGTGAGTTGGCATCAACCGTGCTGGGAGTGGGGAGCTGCCGGGGCTGCAGCCCCCTCTGGTGTGGCCTCAGCCCCTGCACCTTCCTGACGCAGTATCTGAGAGAGTGACAGATAGTACACATAGTAAGTATCTCAACACAACTAGCCAAAACAAAATTAGGAGATTTTTGATCACAAAACCTAGTGCGTTTTCCACCACCACCAGTGTAGTCTCTTAAAACAGACTGTATCATCTACATCCGGCGAATGCAGCTATATACAGTCTGTACGTTACACCCCCAGAACATGCACAAGGAAGTTGAGAAAAAAACCTTCAGACTGGAAGGAAGTTCTACGGAATCCGACCAATCACGACACGCGAATGCGGCATATTGGATTCTGATTGGACTAATGAGCGGAAGACCCGCCTTTCTGCTTCCCATTCCGGTTGGTGCATGATTCTCCCCCACGAAGTACAGACGGTATGGCGGAAGCATTTGAAAATTGCGGAAGCCAACTCGTCTGTTCTAAGAGACTACCACCAGTGCAACCGTGACGAGTAGCCTACGACTTCCAGTTCCAGGTGAGGTGTAGTAGTGTATGTTAATGTTGGTTAAAACTTTTGATCTTTCAATGTGTTTCAATGTGTCTGTGTGGGTCGGTCGCTGATGCTGCCGCTGTCCATGTTCTATGGTGCTGAGATGAGTGTGGTTTACAGCATGCTTCGGTCGCTTGTTCCTATTCTGTCGAACTGAAGTGGTGTGTGAAGTGTGTGTGTGTGTGTGTGTGTGTGTGTGTGTGTGTGTGTGTAGGTCGCTGTTAAATCTCCTATGGTGCGTTTGTGTCACTACAGCTTTATCGCTTTATCGGGGGATGGGTTGGGCGACGGGCATGTGCAAGCATGGGCACCCACTGGCACAGACATAAATCGGCGCCCCTGATTCCATTCAAGTTTTAAGACAATACAAGTGCCAACTTTACGCAGCATGCTCGCACAAGGCCGCGCCGCGCAGCGCACTCAGTGATGATATCACTCGCATAGAATTGGTGATGTCATGACATCATCAGTGTCTGTCATACTTTACATCACTGAGTGATGTCACTCGAGCACTCGATAATGATGAAGGCATCAGTGATGTCACTTGAGCAATTGCGATGTCATCAGTGAGTGATGTCATCGTAAAATATAGCATGCGCATTGTTCCAGAACAAGGAAGGCTAACGCTAAATCTCACCGAGTCTGTAGCTACACGCGCATCATCACCACCATGTCCTGTGTGTATCTGCTGCTGCTGCTGAGTCTTCTTGGGGTGTTAGCGGTGGGAGTACAGCGGCCTCGCGGTGTTCCTCGATCAAAGTGGGACTTCTATGACGAGAAGAAACCCTTCACTTGTCTGGATGGCTCCCGCACCATTCCCTTTGACAGAGTGAACGACGATTACTGCGACTGCCAGGACGGCTCTGACGAACCAGGAACTGCTGCTTGTCCCAATGGCAGCTTCTACTGCCCCAATGCTGGTTTCCAATCAGCGTTCATCCTTTCCTCCCGCGTCAACGACGGCATCTGTGACTGCTGTGACGCAACAGATGAGTACAACAGTGTTGCTGCCTGTCAGAACACCTGCTGGGAGCGCAAAGACGAAGAAGCGCTGCAGAAGATGGCAGAGTTTGCCAGGAAGGAGGGCTTTCTGCTTAAACAGCAACTTATACATGAGGCCAAGAGGGGGCGAGAAGAAAACCAGGGTAAACTCACAGAACTTCAGGCGAGTAAGAAGGGTATGGAAGAGGTGGTGGAAGCCCTGAGGACTGTGAAGGAGACTGTAGAGGAGGCAGAAGATGAAGCAAAGAAATGCCATCTGAAGGCCTGGGAAGATCAAAAAGCTCTCATCCATATGGAGAAGGACAAGGTTAGGATGGCTGAGGCTTTTGGAGTACTGGATGATGATGCAGATGGCTTTGTCTCAGTGGCTGAACTTCTGTCCCACGCTGAGCTGGACCCCGATTCAGATGGTTCACTGACAGAGGCCGAGGTTCGGGGATTGTTGGGAGGATTGGACAAAGTGGACAGAGCAGCTTTTGAGACCGTTTGGAGTAACATCAGAGAAAAATACATAGAAGAGGAAGAGGAGGAGGAAGAAGAAGAAGAGGAGGAAGGTGAGGAGGAAGAGGAGGAGGAAGAAGACCAAGAAGAGGAAAACAAGATCACTCCTACGACGCAGACTCGGGAGAAGAAAGATGCTGAGGAGACCATGCCACCCTATGACCAAGAGATGGAGTACCTCATTGACGCTGCTCAGAAAACCAGGGATCAATTTAATGAGGGTGGGAGAGCTCTCCGCGAAATCGATGATCAGATCAAGCGCCTTGAGGAGGAGACTTCCTTTGACTTTGAGCCGAGCGAGTTTGCCTACATGTCCAGCCAGTGCTACGAGTTAGCTACTGGAGAGTACATCTACAGACTCTGTCCGTTCAACCGAGTATCCCAGAAACTCAAGGACGACGAATCAGAAACCAACCTAGGAACCTGGGGAACATGGGCAGGTCCTGAGGGAGACGTCTACGCTCTGATGAAGTATGAACATGGAACAGGGTGCTGGCAAGGCTGCAATAGATCCACCACAGTGAAGCTCACCTGTGGGATGGAGACAGCTGTGGCATCGATGTCAGAGCCCAGTCTCTGTGAGTACCTGATGGAGTTCATCACCCCCGCTGTCTGCCAGGAGCCGTCGAACCTGGACTCTTTTCACGGCCACAAGGAGCTCTAGATTCACTCCATTGTTGCTCTTCAGGGACCACAGGACTACAGTGAGCTTCACCACCCTGGCAGATGAACACAGATGCCATCTGCAAAAAGGCAAATCAACGACTGTTCTTTTGAAGGAAGTTGAGAAGTTTTAATGTGGACAGGACACTGATGAAAATGTTTTACTCTGCTTTTATTGAATCTGTCATTTCCTTTAGCATGATCTGCTGGTTTGGTAATCTCAGTCTTAAAAACAAGAACAGACTGGGAAAAATTGTCAAACCTTGCTGTAAGATTTCCGGGGCCACCCTCAATGACATTCAGTGCCTATATGAAAGGAGGGTCACTTCAAAGGTGTGGTTTCGGACCCTCAGCACCCCTTACATGCTGAGTTCCAGATGCTTCCATCTGGTCGGAGGTTTAGTCACCCAAAGACTAAGACCAACAGATTCAGGCTGTCCTTCGTTCCCTCTGCCATTAGGTTTTTAAACAACCGAAAGTCATAGATGTCATCGTGTCTCTTGCAGGAAGAGAGACTTTCTTTCCATGATTTATGATGACAGTGCAGGTGATTTAGATCTATCCTGTGCTGTGTTACTATATGTATGACGTATGTATGATGTATTAATTTGTTGCCTATGTGTCGTGTCTACTGTCTGCAAAGCGAATTGCCCCTCGGGGACATTAAAGTTTTTGAACCTTGAACCTGGCCTCAGTTTAATTCCATAATCTTCTTTTGTCTTTTCTCATATTGTTGAGCGTGGTGCAGGTTATTGACTCTCTGGTACGATAATTCAACATTTACCATCTGGCAACACGGCCCACAATGCATTCCGGCATTGAAGCGATCAGGAGAAAAATCTGAATCTATGCCATTTCCCCCCAAGGCAACTGTTTAGTTTGGGCTGTATAAAGGTTAATATCTATGGTTAATATGGCACGTTTTAATAATTTAATGTAACTACAGTCGTAGACCCAAGAAGTCACAAGTTATCTGAACGATCCGTTGATTAGGCTATACTGGCAGGTTCACAGCTGAAATCAGTTCTGTCTTTGTGCTGCGAGGTAACAAGCAAGCAGGAGCTGACACTTTGATTTATCATCATTCACACATCAAACACTTTCCATGATAACTGCTTCCTTTGCGATCACTACATGTATGTAAGTCACATCGGCTCTTTCCCAACACAAACACACAGTTAGCAAGTCACAGCAGTGTCTGTGTGTCCAGCACTGTTTCTCTCTCTCTCTCTCTCTCTCTCTGTCTCTCCCTCTCTCTTTCTGTCTCTCCCTCTCTTTCTGTCTCTCTCTCTCTCTCTCTCCCTCTCTCTCCCTCCCTCCCTCCAATGGAGCCCAAGGGGACAGTACTGCTGCCTGCTCATTAGAAGCCTGTAGCAAAGCCGGTGTTAAAAACAGATAAGGCTGCTGACAGACAGCTCATAATGAAAAGCATGTTGGAGACCAAACACATCAGAATGAGCCATCTGAAAGAGGGTTGGCTGAGGAGCTGCAGTGCAAACTGCTATCTGGAGGATTGAGTCATTCCGTCACGTCTGCATGGTGAGTAGACTGAGCCTAACCTTCTGCATGGTGAGTAGACTGAGCCTAACCTTGGCCCGCTTCTTAAGTGCTCATAAATAACGTGATGTTAGAAATAACGTTACGTTCACACATCTCTTCAGTTCCTGCAGTCATCAGAAGAGGTCTTTCTGTCCCTGCATGCATTCAAACTTTGGGAGGTTCTTGCAGTAACAGATGAGTCTCTCCAGCAGGCAGACAGGCAGCCACACACAGCAGCAGGCAGACAGGCAGCCACACACAGCAGCATGCGACAGGCAGCCACACAGCCACACACAGCAGCATGCAGACAGGCAGCCACACACAAACAGCAGCAGGCAGCCACACACAGCAGCATGCAGACAGGCAGCCACACACAGCAGCATGCAGACAGGCAGCCACACACACACAGCAGCATGCAGACAGGCAGACACACACAGCAGCATGCAGACAGGCAGCCACACACAAACAGCAGCAGGCAGACAGGCAGACACACACAGCAGCATGCAGACAGGCAGCCACACACAGCAGCAGGCAGACAGCCACACACAGCAGCAGACAGACAGGCAGCCACACACAGCAGCATGCAGACAGGCAGCCACACACACACAGCAGGCAGACAGGCAGCCACACACACACAGCAGCAGGCAGACAGACAGGTGACCTCCTGTAACCTCTCCACACCGTGCAGCCACTCCCTGACAGCTTTATGGACACACAGCAGCAGCATGCGTCTCTCGCCTGGATCACCTGAGCGCAGCACAAAGTGTCAGACTGGCAGCAAAACAGGGCCTGGGGGGAATGTGTGAAGCAGGAAGTGTTCTATATACAGAACAGTGTGGAAAGGAAACACACAGCAGGGGGGTTTCATCATGTGATGCTGCTGATGTTACTGTACGCTCACTGAGCCGTGTGTTTTAATGGCCGCCGCGCAACACCTGTCGCTAATACACCGAGTCAAAACAGCTGCATGTCTGGTAGAGCATGGGGATTCATTCAGGTTTATACACACTGACTGCACAGCATTCTGTCCTATGGGTGTTCTTACATGGCAGGTGTAATCAATATGATACATAATGTATGTTTGGCTATGATCAATGAACCATCCAATACCAACTTATTGGGGATGATAGGAAAATGATATTATGCCTATATGACTTACATCAAGGCAAGGATGGTGAATACATAAGAAAAGTCTAATGCAATGATGACAGACATTTAGCTTTCAAATATCAAAAGACCAACTGTGAGTAATGCGTTAGCCAGCATTAGCTTTAGCTACTGTGTCATGAACCCAGGCAGTGGAGTATGAAACTGCTGCTTTCTATTCAGAAAATCACATTGGGTTTGAATAAAAACTGTGTCGTAGGCTAGACAATATTTTGTTCAGAAGTTCAGGAAGCGACACATTCTGACTGACTTTGGCAAAGGTGGCAAAGGACTTCTGCTTTAGAGTGCAGGACTAGTGATCCTCCAGAGAGCAATTATTTCACAGCTGACTGAAGACTCAGAGCACAGCCACACTCTGGACACTGCAACACTTTCACCAAGGAAGCAAACTGTTTGGCAGTTTACTACTGATTTCCCTGCCAGTCTAACAGAAAACTATAGCAGTGCAATAATAAAATCAACAAAGACACTAAAACACAAAGACACATTAGTCACTAGAGGGACAGGGATATATTGCAGTGATACCAAGAAGATAAAAATGCCATAAATATTATATGGTCACTATAAACTCACTATCACAGACGCATTACAAGTCTGTATGAGAGTATAATAACTTTATGGTGTTTTCTTTCAGTTTGGGAATATGCAGCATACACTACTATTGTACTACTGCAATGGGGCATTCACCTATTAGTTTTCTGCAAATGTTTACAGCCTAACTCTCAGGGCAGTTTTTTTTAATGAAATCCTCAGCACCTTAAGTGTTAAATGTCAATGGCTGCGTTCTGATCTGCTAGTAGTTCCCCTTCGAAGTGGACTTCACAGGGTGCTTATGGCTCAAACAAACAAACAAATGAACTGCAGTGCTGCAGTCACTTTGCCAGCCAAACGCTGTAAGCTCAGCTGCTATGAGTGTGAATCACCACGTTATCTTCCAGTGCCACAAAGGCTGCTCTGTGTATGTCTGTTGTATGGGGGCTTCATGCCACAAAGGCTGCTCTGTGTATGTCTGTTGTATGGGGGCTTCGTGTCATCCGTTCATCCAGGAGGCTACCTGTCATTGTAGCACAAATCGGCGCCCAGAGTGTTGACATCCATACAGGACCAGAGCCACCAAACTGCACACTGCACAGCAATTCTGACAACATCCCCATCTTTGTCAGGATGTCTCTGCGAAAACAAGTCCAGCTCCAAGAGTGGACCAGGTGTGGACCAGTCATGTCATTTGTGCATGAATTATTACATCACTGGTCCACAACCTAACTCAAATCAACTCTCAATAACTGTCCAATTAAATGAATGTCTTCAAAACTGCTTACAGTTTTCACATGTGTGTGAGATTATGCGCAGAATAAATCGGTATTGTTTTTCGGTGTTCGAGTTCTCCTTTAAGCAAAAAAAAGTTGATTTGGTCCCAACTTTGTGTAGTACCAATGGCCCCCAGCTGAGGGCAGTAGAGGACACGTTATCGAGACGTGTACACAGACACGGCCAATCACTGAAAAAGAGTGGGCTACAATTTCAACACTAGATTTTCCATTGTAAAAGGGGAAATTTATATTCATTCTCAATCAGTTATATATAAAGAAGTTGATATTATCCTTATTGACCTTCCAATAAACTGTAGCGTGTTTTATATTCTCATGTTTGACAGATATAGTCTAATAAATGGTACAGATGAGCTTGGGATCCGTTTTTTAACGAGGGCTCTAATCCGGGGGAACAGGCGTAGCTACACCATAAAAGTGTGTCTGTGCTCCATTACACAGCAGCCAAGCAGGTGTAAAAACACTCTCCTGGGCCGTGGCTGTCATTCTTTCCCACTTCTTGGACTGAAGCTGCGTAGATGTTCCACATGTGTTGCGATGATGAGGACCCTTGAGCTTTTGACTGCATCCTCTGTCTGCATGTTGTTTGAGAAAGCTGCTTTTGCTGCATGTGAGTGAGGTGATGTTCCAGAAGAGATTCGTGTGAGTGAGGTGATGTTCCAGAAGAGATTCGTGTGAGTGAGGTGATGTTCCAGAAGAGACATACATACGTACGTACGTACATACATACATACATCATCGCAGGTGGTTAAGCTGGGGTGCCAGTCAGTCTCAGTCTGACAAAATAAAATTTTAGTGTACAGCCAGCACAACCCAAAAACACAGTTTTGATATGAATACCTTACGGTACGAATACAACTTTATACCCCTAATATATATATATCATCTACTTAGATATTTGGATGTAATCCAAAAGGTACTGGAGCACCCAGATCAAGTGTATAATGAAGTAAAAAAAAAAAACCATTGTACACTTGATCTGTGTGCTCTAGTACCTTTAAAAAAAAAAAAAAAAACTCGTAACGGACAAGCCCGTCTTTTATTGTCACACGAACACCACAATACATGCATGTGGCCACAACACACTCATGCTGATGGTGGCCGGTGAAAAGTGTCCTCTGCATTTAACCCATCCAGGCAGGCCAGGAGCGGTGGTCGCTTTCTCGTACAGCGCCCGGGGACCAACTTCGGATGTTGTCGTCACTGGTCGGATGACGATGACGATCTGATCTTCTGCATGTTTTTAGTGGGGGGGTTATATACGGAGGAACCCCCTGGGGGGTACGGGGAGAACATGCAAACTCCACACAGAGAGAAAGACCCTTTCGATGAGATAACCCACCTGGGCAGTAGGCACTGAAGATATGGGGGGGGAACACAACCACAGCGCCCACAGTGTCCCAGGCCAGAGTCGAACTCAGGACCTTCTAACTATGAGGCGACAGCGCTACCGACTGCGCCACCGTACCCCCTTTTGGATTACATCCAATTATCTAAGTATCTAAAGTCTGCCTTTTCTGAGAAGCACCAGACCAGCCTGCTGGGCTGCAGAGGTTGAGGCGCGCTTAACTACATCCTGCTACATCCTGCACATCCTGCACAGAGGGAGAGACATATATCATCATTTGAGTAAGTGGGCTCTGTCTGTCTGTCCCACATTGTGAGATTTGTGATGATTTTGGTCAGTAAAGATGTCACTGATGATTGATGTCACAATGTCCATGACTTCATCAGTGATGTCACTTGAGCACTCGATGATGTCATCAGTGATGGTCACTCGAGCAATTGTGATGTCACTGATGATGTCACAATGTCTATGACATCTTCAGTGATGTCACTCCAGCAGTTGTGATGACATGTCTATGACTGATGCGAAGTTGAGCAATTGTGCGCTGAGTGATGTCACTCGAGCACTCCAAGATGTGATCAGTGATGGCCATCGAGCCTAGGAATGGAGCTTGGTTGTTTTATAGCTATATCTATGAAACTAATGGAGAGAGAAACTTGATTTAAGCAGAGCTTTATTGAGCCCTGTCTCTCCTCTGAGAGCGACAGCGCGGCTCATCCAGCTCTGTCATCCCTGAAGGAAGGAGGGAACAGTGTGAAATACAGCAAGGCTCAGAAGCCTGGCAGAGATACAACAGGACCTCCAGGAGCCATTTCCAACAGTGAAGAAGGAAACGCAGAGAAGGGAGAGACAGAGAGATACAGAGAGAGAGGGGGAGACAGAGGGAGAGACAGAGCGCGTGCAGCCAATGTCACCACACTGCTCTGAGGCTGGGAAGGAGTGACATCAGACTTGGAGAGCTCGATCGCGCTCTGCCTCCCAGCAGCATGGCAGACTGTGTGGTTGGGGGCTCAGAGACATCTGTGCCACTGCTTTAGCACTGTTTCTGTTTCAGTCCCTCTAGGATCACGCTATGTGGCTATGATCATATGGCAAAGGCTATAGATGTGGACAAGTCTTCAATTGAAAGCTATGGCTTTTGGCTGTATTATCTGAGCTCTGTGGCCGAGTGCATAGAGGCTATGGCCTGTCTGTGGATATGCTCTGTTGTGCCTTCAGTCTCCAAATTATAATTCCAAATTGTGTCCCTGCAGCAAAAAAATCAAATAAAAGACTGCGTCGTGTAAAACTTTATGTGGAGCACTTGTTGCTCTTTTGTCATTGCTGCTCCTCAGTGTAAACAATTGCATATTTTCCATATAGGGCAGACCTACTTTGAAGGGTTGTTTAGTTTCTGTCACCCACTAGACTTCTAAATGTAGCCCTGTCCTGGCAGCTATGACACAGTGTGTTTGCTTGACCTACAGGTTCCCAACTGGCATCCAGGCTCCTTTTAACTGCACTGACCCCGTTCCTCGGGTTCATTGGCAGCAGTTCTGTTGCAGTCTTTAACCTAGTTGTTGTGTTGTACGTACTTTCACCATCATGAGCATCATTATGTCCCTCGGAAAATATTTAAAAAGTGACGGCCCACTTAATGTGTATGTCCAACCATTTGTTTGATTCCTTGTTCAATTCTTTTTGTAATCTGTCATTCAGTAGTATCCTCAAACTGACACTTGTATGGACTGTGTTGAGGTTTCATTTTTTATTTTATTATATCCCCTAGGTGGCACTCTAAAGTAGGTTAATGCAGAATGAGAATCCAGCTCAGCACCTGTTGACTTCCAGTTGCAGCCAAAACACTCACACGAATGAGCTCTGAATATGGAGATAGTGGTTTATTCATCGTGGCTGAGTAGTATCATAGATCTTACTCGATCGTCTCCCATCGTCTTTGGTAGTATATATATATATATATATATATATATATATATATATATATATATATAGGCTATATATATATATATATATATACATTAAAAAAGAAATCATCATGAATCTACATGTAGAAGACACGTGCCTGCTCTTGCATGAAATTGAATAATGTCACGGTATTAATATTGCTATCAATATCTTATGGCAAAGTATTGGGGCCTATTACAAAATCAGGTCTTTATTAATTGCAGGGTTTCCGGTCTTAAAAGTCTAAAATCCAATAATCTGAATTATAGGCCTTAAAATGTCTTAAATATGATTTTGTCAGGTTTGGGTTGTGAACTGAACGTTACTTTTATAAAGTTGGACTAACTTGATTCTCGCATAAAGCTGCTGTAAGCCAGCAGCAAACACCTCCTGCCATCTCCCAATATAGTTTCACATCAATATAGTTTCACATCAATATAGTTTCACATCAATATAGTTTCACATCAGTAGCATCAAAGCCTGATTTTCCTTCCTTTCCCTTGTCCTTTTTTTTGCCACTATAGACGTGAAATAGCCATTAAATTGCATTCATAATGGTCTTAATAGGTCTTAAAAAGTCTTAAAGCAGCTACTGTACGAGCAACTTTTTTGATTGTTATTAAACAGTATAATTACAATATTGATGCATCACATCTTACCTATAATAGTAGCTGATACCAAAGCCTTGTCAATCGGAGATTGCTCCCTTAGGTGATTATTAAGTCTGTGTCTGTCTAAACTCGCGTCAACAGGGGGCTCTCTCTCTCTCTCTCCTACGGCCGGCCCGGCTACACCCGGAAGTGAAACGCGGAAGTGAAACCCGGAAGTGAAACGCAGCTGCCTGCCTTTGCCGTTTGCGCTGCCTAGCAACATAACATAAACAATGTGAACGCCACGGATACTCTCGGGAACATCTCTCGTTATATTCTAACAGGTTTTTTGGAAGTTATTTTGTGGTTATGGCTGAAGTGGCTGCTGCAAACCGTTTCATTTCACTTCCTGATCTGCCCTGGCCACAGACAGACTACACTGGCCGATTCACTCGGGGTTCAAGCGAGACTACTCTGCCTTGGTCTCGTCGACTATTAGAGGTAAGATGTGATGCATTGATATTAAATTTATACTGTTTAATAACAATCGAAAAAGTTGCTCGTAGCTGCTTTAAATTGAACTTTATTGAAACCTGCAGAAACTCTGTAATTAAGTCTGAGCCTCGTCTCCAAATGCAAAGTCCAAATGCACGAATGCTCGAGTCCAAGTCAAGTCACAAGTCCTGAAAATCAGTCGAGGACTCAGACTGGAGTCAGACTCAACTTGCCTACAACACTGCTATCTACTAGGAGAGTCCAATGTCCATATGAAACTTTTCTTCTTTTTGAGCCGCTGTTCATCTTTTTGAGAGCCGTTCCTCTCTGGTACTCAATGAGTTATATTCGGTTATATTGCACAAAGAAAGAGAAAGAAAAAACCTAGATGCATATTTACTAAGTCACAAACAATCCCCTTGCTTATGTTACTCTACTCCTGTTATTTCTTATGGTTTTTTTTTATACTACCGTGATGATAGATATGACCAATCTAACTTATTTTCCAAGGATGTGGTCATGACTGGCTGGCCTGCTGCGGTCGTGTGGTAACCTGGCCCATAAGTCTTGCCAAGTCAGAGAGGGCTGCACGCGTGCAAGGGCAGCCTAGCTGCTGCTATCGCTTCTTATCGCACAGCATCTTATTATTATGCAAGACAAGCTATTACATGCTCCATTTTCAGCATGGCTGCTGATCCGCTGCTGAAGGCCAGAGGTTTTACACCGCTGTGTGACGACATGACGCCCAGGCCTGCTGATATACGCCACATGTCACCGAGCCATCCCCTCCGGCCTGCTTTCCATTAAGATGACCATGTCCTAATTGCTACCAATTGATTAGTCGAGCTTTTATGCTAACTAGCGTATTTGTACTCACCCCGTACGGTACGGCCTACAGTACATTTGCATCAGGGATTTTCCATTGCCAGTTGAAATTGGATTCATGCCATTAGACGTGATTGCATGTAAGTGCCACTCCCCACAGGCCTCTCTCTCCCTGAGAGAACATAGCAGCAACATGTGTTTCCCATTGTTGTTGCGCGGGTTTCTCCATAACGTTCACACCGGCCGCTCTCACGTTCCCACTATCTCATCCAGATGCCCTTCACCTCGTTTGCTGTCTGTATTCAGATCATATCATCTGAAGTAGCTACAGTTTTAAAGATGAAGAACCATGGAAGAACCATGTGTGGAGCAAAGACTGTACCTGCTATCCTGGCACGCTTACACAGTGCCTGAATTAATAGCGTTTTAACCTCATATAGTCTTTTCACGTCTTGACTCCTAAAACGATAGCTTTAGCATGATGATGAAGTGTAATCTGAAGGAGCAAATTCTGTTTGAGAACCTCAATAAAAATGCTCTCATTTCCTATAAGAACACATACTCGCAGGATCATTTTCCCAGTCAGTCACCAAATGCGATGTTTCAACCATGTATCCCAGTTGCTAAAGCCACTTTATTTTCAGTCCCCTCATACTATTGATAACCTGGGCATGTGAAAACAGTATTATGGTTTAATCTTTTATTTGGCTGGGGCTCTCCCAAGTCCCCTTGCAGCAACCCACAGCAGTGAAACCCTGCACTCCAAGGAGGGGAAAACGTTCCATTTTCTGGCCTGCACAGCTTCAAGATAAATGCTGCTTGTAGAAATGAATTGCAGGTGTTATTTCAATCACGCCATAGCTGTGTGTTTTTTTTTTAAAGACAAATAGTCAAATGTGTATTTTTTGGGGGGGTTAAACTGAACAAAACTCTCCGCTGTATTTCCAGTGCAGTTCACACTCTAACACTGAATACATAACTCCCTTCCTGACCAAATCCAACTCATTAATACTGCGACACATTATGAAGATAACAGAGAATTCCACAATTTTTTGCCAGAGCTAAGACTAACCTGACACCGCCCCCGTCTGGCAGAGTCAGGTTAGCGCTAGACTGGCTTTTGTAAAGTGCACAGTAGGGCTGGGTCGGTTTGAAAATTTTAAAACCGGTTCGATATTGCCGTCTAAACCAACCGTGGTGGACGGCACGGTGGCTCAGTGGTTAACACTGTTGCCTCACAGCAAGAAGGTCCCGGGTTCGAACCCCGGTCCGTCCCAGGTCCTTTCTGTGTGGAGTTTGCATGTTCTCCCCGTGTCCGTGTGGGTTTTCTCCGGGTGCTCCGGTTTCCTCCCACCATCAAGAAAGACATGTATGTTGTGTTGTGGGTGGCTGGGGACGGAGGGCATATTATTTGTTATTGCATTCTTTGATGGCTATTTGCCCCTCTGATGGCTAAAAAATGAATAAACATACTTAAAAAAAAAAAAGAAAGACATGTATGTTAGGGTTAATCCTCCTGTCAGTGCCCCTGACCAAGGTACTGGCAAAAGAACTGGAGTTGGTCCCCGTGCGCTGCACTGCAGCTGCCCACTGCTCCTAGTTCTAGGAAGGTTCCTAGTAGAGGATGGGTCAAATGCAGAGGATGAATTTCCCCAAGGGGATAAATAAAGGATAACTTAAACCGGATCGAACCAGTATACCGATTTCTTTTGTAATAAAAAAAAAAAAAAAAAAAAAAAAATTTAAGCAGGGCTCCCGAGTGTGGCCCATAACTGTCTGTAGTGCAACTTCAGTCCACCTGATAGCGATAATACACCTCTAAGCTGGTATTGTCAACCAGCAATGATACTGAATAAAAAGAAGCAGGACACCTGTGTAACAAACACACCCTGTATTTATTTCTCATAACTATTCAGCTTAACTTTTCTTCAAACATCAACATAATAAACAAAATAAGACTTTTGCATACTAGTGCAACTTGAGAAGAGGCTAATACGAACAATAGCGCAATCAGAATGGACTGGCAATTTTTTTTTTCTTTTTTTTTTTCTTTTTTAGGTTTTTTTCGGTTCGCACGTGATCAAACCGGTTTGGGCTCGTACACCGAACCGAACCGGTAAAACCGGAAATCGACCCATGCCTAGCGCACAGTCCTTTGCGGTATTTATTGGCTAAGTATTTGCTGGCTTTTCTCTGTGTATACTTTACAGCACAGCCTGGTAGGATGTTAGTTTAACAGATTATAATAAATTGCCGAGTGTTCTCTAGGAAATTGCGGAGGAGCGACTTTGAGTTCATTTGAAGGATGAAAGTTAGTGAGGCCACAGTTTGAGAAGGTCTTTCTACCTCTCTCATCGACCTGCAACCCCATCCATCTCACCTCATGACATCACCGTATTCTACCCAATCTCCACTGACTCATCTGCTATAGGATCACGGGTGTCCCACATATTTCTCTCCTCCTCTGGTTCCTCGCCCAGGTTGGTGTGGAAAGGTGATGGTTTTGGGCCAGGCAGCGAGATGACATCACAGGTTCTCCTTTGTGAAGAAGGATATCTGATCGGTCCCACCATGGTAGTCTGTTAGTTCTAGTGACTTATAACATAGAACAGGCACTGGGTGGATGAGTGAAAAGAAATATGCTTTGGCAGGATCTGCTGCCTGAGCGCCGACACTTTTTACAGCTTGATCCGAAATACAGTGTTATGATAAAGCAGCTATTATAAAGATATAAGAGCATATTCTTGGAAGTATAATGCCGTTTTCATCTGGGTGTGACTGATTTCTGCTAATACATCCAGCTACTTCCTATCAACGGCTTAACCTTTGACCTCTTCGCCTCCCCATTGTCTCCTAAACTTTTCAAGACTATACTTATACCACTGTTATATAGAACAATATGCAAGGTGAGTACTTATGTACAACTGGAATTCAGCTCCACTATATACTCTTTACAGGCACAATCATAAAAAGTTGATTGATTTATGAAGATGCTAGCCAGCCAGATGAAATAATCCCCTCGTGTTCCATGGGTCACGCAGACTTTCAGTGTTATTTAAAAGTGATTCCCCTCGACCTCACCTCCTCATTATCCTTTTCCAATGTGTCTTATTCCTCCATTGGCTGATAAGAATGTGTACGCCGAAAGAATCACTTGAGAAAGAAATAGCTGCGTGTTTGAGCAAGCTTTTAGAGAACTAGGAACGTCGTCAGCTGTGCACATCTGCTTCCAATGCCTCTTTTTAATGTGTTCATGAAATACAAGGCACGAGTTGAATTCTCTGCATAGTACAAGGTGAGACAGAAGGGTTGAACTCTCTGCATAGTGCAAGGTGAGACAGAAGGGTTGAACTCTGCATAGTGCAAGGTGAGACAGAAGAGTTGAACTCTCTGCATAGTGCAAGGTGAGACAGAAGGGTTGAACTCTCTGCATAGTGCAAGGTGAGACAGAAGGGTTGAACTCTGCATAGTGCAAGGTGAGACAGAAGGGTTGAATTCTCTGCATAGTGCAAGGTGAGACAGAAGGGTTGAACTCTGCATAGTACAAGGTGAGACAGAAGAGTTGAATTCTCTGCATAGTACAAGGTGAGACAGAAGGGTTGAACTCTCTGCATAGTGCAAGGTGAGACAGAAGGGTTGAACTCTGCATAGTGCAAGGTGAGACAGAAGAGTTGAACTCTCTGCATAGTGCAAGGTGAGACAGAAGGGTTGAACTCTCTGCATAGTGCAAGGTGAGACAGAAGGGTTGAACTCTGCATAGTGCAAGGTGAGACAGAAGGGTTGAATTCTCTGCATAGTGCAAGGTGAGACAGAAGGGTTGAACTCTGCATAGTGCAAGGTGAGACAGAAGGGTTGAATTCTCTGTATAGTGCAAGGTGAGACAGAAGGGTTGAATTCTCTGCATAGTGCAAGGTGAGACAGAAGGGTTGAACTCTGCATAGTGCAAGGTGAGACAGAAGGGTTGAATTCTCTGCATAGTGCAAGGTGAGACAGAAGGGTTGAACTCTGCATAGTACAAGGTGAGACAGAAGAGTTGAATTCTCTGCATAGTACAAGGTGAGACAGAAGGGTTGAATTCTGTGCATAGTGCAAGGTGAGACAGAAGGGTTGAACTCTCTGCATAGTGCAAGGTGAGACAGAAGGGTTGAATTCTCTGCATAGTGCAAGGTGAGACAGAAGGGTTGAATTCTGCATAGTACAAGGTGAGACAGAAGGATTGAATTCTCTGCATAGTGCAAGGTGAGACAGAAGGGTTGAATTCTGCATAGTACAAGGTGAGACAGAAGGGTTGAATTCTGCATAGTACAAGGTGAGACAGAAGGGTTGAATTCTCTGCATAGTGCAAGGTGAGACAGAAGGGTTGAATTCTCTGCATAGTGCAAGGTGAGACAGAAGGGTTGAATTCTCTGCATAGTGCAAGGTGAGACAGAAGGGTTGAACTCTGCATAGTGCAAGGTGAGACAGAAGGGTTGAATTCTCTGCATAGTACAAGGTGAGACAGAAGGGTTGAATTCTCTGTATAGTGCAAGGTGAGACAGAAGGGTTGAATTCTGCATAGTACAAGGTGAGACAGAAGGGTTGAATTCTCTGTATAGTGCAAGGTGAGACAGAAGAGTTGAATTCTGCATAGTACAAGGTGAGACAGAAGGGTTGAATTCTCTGCATAGTGCAAGGTGAGACAGAAGGGTTGAACTCTGCATAGTGCAAGGTGAGACAGAAGGGTTGAATTCTCTGCATAGTACAAGGTGAGACAGAAGGGTTGAATTCTCTGCATAGTGCAAGGTGAGACAGAAGGGTTGAATTCTCTGCATAGTACAAGGTGAGACAGAAGGGTTGAACTCTGCATAGTGCAAGGTGAGACAGAAGGGTTGAATTCTGCATAGTGCAAGGTGAGACAGAAGGGTTGAACTCTGCATAGTGCAAGGTGAGACAGAAGGGTTGAACTCTGCATAGTGCAAGGTGAGACAGAAGGGTTGAACTCTGCATAGTACAAGGTGAGACAGAAGGGTTGAATTCTGCATAGTACAAGGTGAGACAGAAGGGTTGAATTCTCTGCATAGTGCAAGGTGAGACAGAAGGGTTGAATTCTCTGCATAGTGCAAGGTGAGACAGAAGGGTTGAATTCTCTGCATAGTACAAGGTGAGACAGAAGGGTTGAATTCTCTGCATAGTGCAAGGTGAGACAGAAGGGTTGAACTCTGCATAGTGCAAGGTGAGACAGAAGGGTTGAACTCTGCATAGTGCAAGGTGAGACAGAAGGGTTGAACTCTGCATAGTGCAAGGTGAGACAGAAGGGTTGAACTCTGCATAGTGCAAGGTGAGACAGAAGGGTTGAATTCTGCATAGTGCAAGGTGAGACAGAAGGGTTGAACTCTGCATAGTGCAAGGTGAGACAGAAGGGTTGAATTCTCTGCATAGTACAAGGTGAGACAGAAGGGTTGAATTCTCTGCATAGTGCAAGGTGAGACAGAAGGGTTGAATTCTCTGCATAGTACAAGGTGAGACAGAAGGGTTGAACTCTGCATAGTGCAAGGTGAGACAGAAGGGTTGAATTCTGCATAGTGCAAGGTGAGACAGAAGGGTTGAACTCTGCATAGTGCAAGGTGAGACAGAAGGGTTGAATTCTCTGCATAGTGCAAGGTGAGACAGAAGGGTTGAATTCTGCATAGTACAAGGTGAGACAGAAGGATTGAATTCTCTGCATAGTGCAAGGTGAGACAGAAGGGTTGAATTCTGCATAGTACAAGGTGAGACAGAAGGGTTGAATTCTGCATAGTACAAGGTGAGACAGAAGGGTTGAATTCTCTGCATAGTGCAAGGTGAGACAGAAGGGTTGAATTCTCTGCATAGTGCAAGGTGAGACAGAAGGGTTGAATTCTCTGCATAGTGCAAGGTGAGACAGAAGGGTTGAACTCTGCATAGTGCAAGGTGAGACAGAAGGGTTGAATTCTCTGCATAGTACAAGGTGAGACAGAAGGGTTGAATTCTCTGTATAGTGCAAGGTGAGACAGAAGGGTTGAATTCTGCATAGTACAAGGTGAGACAGAAGGGTTGAATTCTCTGTATAGTGCAAGGTGAGACAGAAGAGTTGAATTCTGCATAGTACAAGGTGAGACAGAAGGGTTGAATTCTCTGCATAGTGCAAGGTGAGACAGAAGGGTTGAACTCTGCATAGTGCAAGGTGAGACAGAAGGGTTGAATTCTCTGCATAGTACAAGGTGAGACAGAAGGGTTGAATTCTCTGCATAGTGCAAGGTGAGACAGAAGGGTTGAATTCTCTGCATAGTACAAGGTGAGACAGAAGGGTTGAACTCTGCATAGTGCAAGGTGAGACAGAAGGGTTGAATTCTGCATAGTGCAAGGTGAGACAGAAGGGTTGAACTCTGCATAGTGCAAGGTGAGACAGAAGGGTTGAACTCTGCATAGTGCAAGGTGAGACAGAAGGGTTGAACTCTGCATAGTACATGGTGAGACAGAAGGGTTGAATTCTGCATAGTACAAGGTGAGACAGAAGGGTTGAATTCTCTGCATAGTGCAAGGTGAGACAGAAGGGTTGAATTCTCTGCATAGTGCAAGGTGAGACAGAAGGGTTGAATTCTCTGCATAGTACAAGGTGAGACAGAAGGGTTGAATTCTCTGCATAGTGCAAGGTGAGACAGAAGGGTTGAACTCTGCATAGTGCAAGGTGAGACAGAAGGGTTGAACTCTGCATAGTGCAAGGTGAGACAGAAGGGTTGAACTCTGCATAGTGCAAGGTGAGACAGAAGGGTTGAACTCTGCATAGTGCAAGGTGAGACAGAAGGGTTGAATTCTGCATAGTGCAAGGTGAGACAGAAGGGTTGAACTCTGCATAGTGCAAGGTGAGACAGAAGGGTTGAATTCTCTGCATAGTGCAAGGTGAGACAGAAGGGTTGAATTCTGCATAGTGCAAGGTGAGACAGAAGGGTTGAATTCTGCATAGTGCAAGGTGAGACAGAAGGGTTGAACTCTGCATAGTGCAAGGTGAGACAGAAGGGTTGAATTCTGTGCATAGTGCAAGGTGAGACAGAAGGGTTGAACTCTGCATAGTACAAGGTGAGACAGAAGGGTTGAATTCTCTGCATAGTGCAAGGTGAGACAGAAGGGTTGAACTCTGCATAGTGCAAGGTGAGACAGAAGGGTTGAATTCTCTGCATAGTGCAAGGTGAGACAGAAGGGTTGAATTCTTTGCATAGTACAAGGTGAGACAGAAGGGTTGAATTCTCTGCATAGTACAAGGTGAGACAGAAGGGTTGAATTCTCTGCATAGTACAAGGTGAGACAGAAGGGTTGGATTCTCTGCATAGTACAAGGTGAGACAGAAGGGTTGAATTCTCTGTATAGTACAAGGTGAGACAGAAGGGTTGAATTCTCTGCATAGTGCAAGGTGAGACAGAAGGGTTGAATTCTCTGCATAGTGCAAGGTGAGACAGAAGGGTTGAATTCTCTGCATAGTACAAGGTGAGACAGAAGGGTTGAATTCTGTGCATAGTGCAAGGTGAGACAGAAGGGTTGAATTCTCTGCATAGTGCAAGGTGAGACAGAAGGGTTGAATTCTCTGCATAGTGCAAGGTGAGACAGAAGGGTTGAATTCTCTGCATAGTGCAAGGTGAGACAGAAGGGTTGAATTCTGTGCATAGTACAAGGTGAGACAGAAGGGTTGAATTCTGTGCATAGTGCAAGGTGAGACAGAAGGGTTGAATTCTCTGCATAGTGCAAGGTGAGACAGAAGGGTTGAACTCTGCATAGTACAAGGTGAGACAGAAGGGTTGAATTCTGTGCATAGTGCAAGGTGAGACAGAAGGGTTGAATTCTCTGCATAGTGCAAGGTGAGACAGAAGGGTTGAATTCTCTGCATAGTGCAAGGTGAGACAGAAGGGTTGAACTCTGCATAGTACAAGGTGAGACAGAAGGGTTGAATTCTCTGTATAGTGCAAGGTGAGACAGAAGGGTTGAATTCTCTGCATAGTGCAAGGTGAGACAGAAGGGTTGAATTCTCTGCATAGTGCAAGGTGAGACAGAAGGGTTGAATTCTCTGCATAGTGCAAGGTGAGACAGAAGGGTTGAATTCTCTGCATAGTGCAAGGTGAGACAGAAGGGTTGAATTCTGTGCATAGTGCAAGGTGAGACAGAAGGGTTGAATTCTCTGCATAGTGCAAGGTGAGACAGAAGGGTTGAATTCTGCATAGTACAAGGTGAGACAGAAGGGTTGAATTCTCTGTATAGTGCAAGGTGAGACAGAAGGGTTGAATTCTCTGCATAGTGCAAGGTGAGACAGAAGGGTTGAATTCTCTGCATAGTGCAAGGTGAGACAGAAGGGTTGAATTCTCTGCATAGTGCAAGGTGAGACAGAAGGGTTGAATTCTCTGTATAGTGCAAGGTGAGACAGAAGGGTTGAATTCTCTGCATAGTGCAAGGTGAGACAGAAGGGTTGAATTCTCTGCATAGTGCAAGGTGAGACAGAAGGGTTGAATTCTCTGTATAGTGCAAGGTGAGACAGAAGGGTTGAATTCTCTGTATAGTGCAAGGTGAGACAGAAGGGTTGAATTCTCTGCATAGTGCAAGGTGAGACAGAAGGGTTGAATTCTCTGCATAGTGCAAGGTGAGACAGAAGGGTTGAATTCTGTGCATAGTGCAAGGTGAGACAGAAGGGTTGAACTCTGCATAGTACAAGGTGAGACAGAAGGGTTGAATTCTGTGCATAGTGCAAGGTGAGACAGAAGGGTTGAATTCTCTGCATAGTGCAAGGTGAGACAGAAGGGTTGAATTCTCTGCATAGTGCAAGGTGAGACAGAAGGGTTGAATTCTCTGTATAGTGCAAGGTGAGACAGAAGGGTTGAATTCTCTGCATAGTGCAAGGTGAGACAGAAGGGTTGAATTCTCTGCATAGTGCAAGGTGAGACAGAAGGGTTGAATTCTCTGTATAGTGCAAGGTGAGACAGAAGGGTTGAATTCTCTGTATAGTGCAAGGTGAGACAGAAGGGTTGAATTCTCTGCATAGTGCAAGGTGAGACAGAAGGGTTGAATTCTCTGCATAGTGCAAGGTGAGACAGAAGGGTTGAATTCTGTGCATAGTGCAAGGTGAGACAGAAGGGTTGAACTCTGCATAGTACAAGGTGAGACAGAAGGGTTGAATTCTGTGCATAGTGCAAGGTGAGACAGAAGGGTTGAATTCTCTGCATAGTGCAAGGTGAGACAGAAGGGTTGAATTCTCTGCATAGTGCAAGGTGAGACAGAAGGGTTGAATTCTCTGCATAGTACAAGGTGAGACAGAAGGGTTGAATTCTCTGTATAGTGCAAGGTGAGACAGAAGGGTTGAATTCTCTGTATAGTGCAAGGTGAGACAGAAGGGTTGAATTCTCTGTATAGTGCAAGGTGAGACAGAAGGGTTGAATTCTCTGTATAGTGCAAGGTGAGACAGAAGGGTTGAATTCTCTGTATAGTGCAAGGTGAGACAGAAGGGTTGAATTCTCTGTATAGTGCAAGGTGAGACAGAAGGGTTGAATTCTCTGCATAGTGCAAGGTGAGACAGAAGGGTTGAATTCTCTGTATAGTGCAAGGTGAGACAGAAGGGTTGAATTCTCTGCATAGTGCAAGGTGAGACAGAAGGGTTGAATTCTCTGTATAGTGCAAGGTGAGACAGAAGGGTTGAATTCTCTGTATAGTGCAAGGTGAGACAGAAGGGTTGAATTCTCTGCATAGTGCAAGGTGAGACAGAAGGGTTGAATTCTGTGCATAGTGCAAGGTGAGACAGAAGGGTTGAATTCTCTGCATAGTACAAGGTGAGACAGAAGGGTTGAATTCTCTGTATAGTGCAAGGTGAGACAGAAGGGTTGAACTCTCTGCATAGTGCAAGGTGAGACAGAAGGGTTGAATTCTCTGCATAGTGCAAGGTGAGACAGAAGGGTTGAATTCTCTGCATAGTACAAGGTGAGACAGAAGGGTTGAATTCTCTGTATAGTGCAAGGTGAGACAGAAGGGTTGAATTCTCTGCATAGTGCAAGGTGAGACAGAAGGGTTGAATTCTCTGTATAGTACAAGGTGAGACAGAAGGGTTGAATTCTCTGTATAGTGCAAGGTGAGACAGAAGGGTTGAATTCTCTGCATAGTGCAAGGTGAGACAGAAGGGTTGAATTCTCTGTATAGTGCAAGGTGAGACAGAAGGGTTGAACTCTGCATAGTGCAAGGTGAGACAGAAGGGTTGAATTCTCTGCATAGTGCAAGGTGAGACAGAAGGGTTGAATTCTCTGCATAGTGCAAGGTGAGACAGAAGGGTTGAATTCTCTGCATAGTGCAAGGTGAGACAGAAGGGTTGAATTCTCTGCATAGTGCAAGGTGAGACAGAAGGGTTGAATTCTCTGCATAGTGCAAGGTGAGACAGAAGGGTTGAACTCTGCATAGTACAAGGTGAGACAGAAGGGTTGAATTCTGTGCATAGTGCAAGGTGAGACAGAAGGGTTGAATTCTCTGCATAGTGCAAGGTGAGACAGAAGGGTTGAATTCTCTGCATAGTGCAAGGTGAGACAGAAGGGTTGAATTCTCTGCATAGTGCAAGGTGAGACAGAAGGGTTGAACTCTGCATAGTACAAGGTGAGACAGAAGGGTTGAATTCTGTGCATAGTGCAAGGTGAGACAGAAGGGTTGAATTCTCTGCATAGTGCAAGGTGAGACAGAAGGGTTGAACTCTGCATAGTACAAGGTGAGACAGAAGGGTTGAATTCTCTGCATAGTGCAAGGTGAGACAGAAGGGTTGAATTCTCTGCATAGTGCAAGGTGAGACAGAAGGGTTGAATTCTCTGCATAGTGCAAGGTGAGACAGAAGGGTTGAATTCTCTGTATAGTGCAAGGTGAGACAGAAGGGTTGAATTCTCTGCATAGTGCAAGGTGAGACAGAAGGGTTGAATTCTCTGCATAGTGCAAGGTGAGACAGAAGGGTTGAATTCTGCATAGTGCAAGGTGAGACAGAAGGGTTGAACTCTGCATAGTGCAAGGTGAGACAGAAGAGTTGAATTCTGTGCATAGTGCAAGGTGAGACAGAAGGGTTGAACTCTGCATAGTGCAAGGTGAGACAGAAGAGTTGAATTCTGTGCATAGTGCAAGGTGAGACAGAAGAGTTGAATTCTCTGCATAGTGCAAGGTGAGACAGAAGAGTTGAATTCTGTGCATAGTGCAAGGTGAGACAGAAGGGTTGAATTCTGTGCATAGTGCAAGGTGAGACAGAAGGGTTGAATTCTCTGCATAGTGCAAGGTGAGACAGAAGGGTTGAATTCTGCATAGTGCAAGGTGAGACAGAAGGGTTGAATTCTCTGCATAGTGCAAGGTGAGACAGAAGGGTTGAATTCTGCATAGTGCAAGGTGAGACAGAAGGGTTGAACTCTCTCTGCATAGTGCAAGGTGAGACAGAAGGGTTGAATTCTGTGCATAGTGCAAGGTGAGACAGAAGGGTTGAACTCTCTCTGCATAGTGCAAGGTGAGACAGAAGGGTTGAATTCTGTGCATAGTGCAAGGTGAGACAGAAGGGTTGAATTCTGTGCATAGTGCAAGGTGAGACAGAAGGGTTGAATTCTCTGTATAGTGCAAGGTGAGACAGAAGGGTTGAACTCTCTCTGCATAGTGCAAGGTGAGACAGAAGGGTTGAATTCTGTGCATAGTGCAAGGTGAGACAGAAGGGTTGAACTCTCTCTGCATAGTGCAAGGTGAGACAGAAGGGTTGAATTCTGTGCATAGTGCAAGGTGAGACAGAAGGGTTGAACTCTCTCTGCATAGTGCAAGGTGAGACAGAAGGGTTGAATTCTGTGCATAGTGCAAGGTGAGACAGAAGGGTTGAACTCTCTCTGCATAGTGCAAGGTGAGACAGAAGGGTTGAATTCTGTGCATAGTGCAAGGTGAGACAGAAGGGTTGAACTCTCTCTGCATAGTGCAAGGTGAGACAGAAGGGTTGAATTCTGTGCATAGTGCAAGGTGAGACAGAAGGGTTGAACTCTCTCTGCATAGTGCAAGGTGAGACAGAAGGGTTGAATTCTGTGCATAGTGCAAGGTGAGACAGAAGGGTTGAATTCTGTGCATAGTGCAAGGTGAGACAGAAGGGTTGAATTCTGTGCATAGTGCAAGGTGAGACAGAAGGGTTGAACTCTCTCTGCATAGTGCAAGGTGAGACAGAAGGGTTGAATTCTGTGCATAGTGCAAGGTGAGACAGAAGGGTTGAACTCTCTCTGCATAGTGCAAGGTGAGACAGAAGGGTTGAACTCTCTCTGTGCATAGTGCAAGGTGAGACAGAAGGGTTGAACTCTCTCTGCATAGTGCAAGGTGAGACAGAAGGGTTGAATTCTGTGCATAGTGCAAGGTGAGACAGAAGGGTTGAACTCTCTCTGCATAGTGCAAGGTGAGACATATTGATACAGTAGTGTGTGGTAATACTGTATTGACCGATCTGCCAGATGTCTCGCACCTTGTTAGTGTTACTGTTCAAAGATATAGTTTTGGAGATATCTTACACCGATGTACCATTATTCCCCACAGTTTCATGTATCCCAACTGGGGGGATACATTTTTCAGACACAACAGTAGTGAGTAGTGACAGCCTGTGTGAGTCGTCTCTCCTTCCCCCTCCTCCCCCCCCCCATGTCTGTAACTAAGTGGAGTTGTCCCCCCACCAAGTCTGTATGTAACTAGGCGGAATGAGGCTAAAATCATCCATGATGGAATGGAATTAACAACCTAGTTGACAAAATAAATGGTTGGCATTTAACTGTCTGCAAACCAGGGATAGTATATATAAACGTAAACTAAATCTCTGCAAACCTACAGTAGCCTGCAATCTCAATGAAAATGTGAAACAAAACAAAACCCTAGAAAAGGTTAGGGTTATAGGCTTAAATAACAAACAGGTTAAATGTGACTCAGGGTTGAAATGTAGTCTTTGGAAACATTGTGATCATGACTGGGGATCGAACACGGCCCTCAGGTGTGAAAGGCAAGTGTTTACGCCCTCCATCCACCCTGACCACAACACCCTTACTGGCCACCACGATATTTCAATAACAGACTCTATGACATGTAGCCTATAACGTTGATATGCACGTATCTACAAACCTATATGAAACGTATTTCGGTTCTGAAATGTTCCTATTCTACGTATCCGGGGGATTGCAGAAACGTAAAACATTTTATTCTGGTGACCAGGCTGGAGTGAAAGACTACCAATGACATTTGGATTGAAGATTCTATGTGTCCTTGTTGACCATGTCTCTTTTCCACACGATACAGAATCATCTCAGTCTGACAGTTAGATCAAGAGGGCGATTGGTGTGAGAGATGTGTGTAAAAGGAAATGCTCTCGTGAATAAATAAGTTGACGTGAAGTAAAATGTCAAAACAGTGTAAAAGATATACAGTGTAAAAGATACAGATCCTACATGCACTGTATCTTTGACACTGTATTAGACATCTTGAAATGGTTGCGCGGTTCCCTTATAGTCAGCGATATGTCAGCAGTTTCTGTGTGCAGCCCAGTTTATTCGGTCAACAAACCCAGAACCTGACAGCCTCCTCTGTAAAATCGGGTGTCGGTGATCACAGCGTTAAAAACGTGTCATTTTTCTGCGCTCGAGGAAGGAAAATGAAAGTGACAGGCTGCCCTGAAATTGTGCTCATGTCTCAGTGTTTTTGTCTAATTTGCTCGGCAACATTTGGCCAAAGTCAATAGTTTGTGAGCTCCTCCGGCGCAGGGAGTGAAATATGCTGGGAAAAGACTGAAGTGAGCCGGGCCGACCGCACCTTGCAGGCATGAGCCCAGTCCAAAGTGGAATGCGATGATTTTACACGAGCAGTCATATTGGAAATAATGCTTTCTCAATACTGAGCCATACATTGAAAAATGATTAGGTATAAATTCCACACTAGATTTTAATATGGCCAACTATTTATGTGATGCTACACTATAAGCTATGTTTATATCGACCATGGAATTGTCCACTGTTTGCTGTTTTCAGCAATTTTAACAGTAAATATCAAACACTTATTAAGTCGTTTAGGTGTGGTATAATAAGCATATACCATGGCTGGTCGTTAACTATTGCTACATTATTTGCGCACTAAGGTACCGTGTTTGTTAACATCCGACGCACAGGGTATGTGACAGAGCAGCAGTATAGGATGCCGTCAGAGTGAGAACGGGCTGAAAAATGACTTGGCACATGCTTGAGACGTGGACCAAAATGACCTGCTCCCATGTGTGAAATATGGTGTTATTATTACATTACTGACATACAAATAGCATGTCCTAATCATACGGAAAGTTAATTTATTCTCACCTATCTACCTTGATTTATCATGTATAATATAGGCTCTACATACAAATGTCAGATTAGGCTACTTCTTATGTCACATGCCAAAATGTAACTGGTTTCTGAGTAGTCACAGTGAGTTTATTATCACTCTGAAGATTGAGAGGATCACCAGAAGAAGAGTGTGGTGAGAACTATATCTTCCTCAAGGGATCAAGGGCCTTGGGTTCAGAGCTTCTTCTCCACAGCCAAGCTCCGATGATACTTTCCATGGCGGCCGGGCCGGCCTTCACTGCTGCCAAAGCTCTTTCACATAGTGAGAGATTGTGAAGCAGAGAGCGCAGCACGCATAGCTTAGCAGCCTCTGAGACGTTCAGCTGTCCGCAGAGAGATACAACAGCGTTGACTTCTAAAGGTGGGGATTGGTTTTCAGGTTAGTTACTCAGTGCATAGGTGGTGTATGGTTACACTGCATCTAAGCGCTGTTGTTGGCGCACAACCTCGAATACCTGCATTATTATATTTTGAACATTTTCACATGGAGTCGTCATAAGGAATGTGTGTGTAAACAGAGCCTTCGGGTATGGCATGCAGGGCAAAGACCTCCGACAAGGTGCCAGATTTCCGGCATATGGACGTTTTAGATTCAGAAACTATTTTTTGATAATAAATAATAATAAAATGAAAATAAATAAATGAATCACTATACATGGATTTTTGTTTGTGATGCATTCTATCCAATCATTATGCAAGCTTTTGTTTTTATCGTGTGGATAACTGTGATTGGATAGGAAGGAGTATGAATGGAACTGGGCGTGGCTGAATAGGGAGTGAATGGACAGCGGGTGGGCTTTTAACGTACTCTTCTTCCTGATTGAAATTCCCTTTCCTAAGACAGGAAAGGGATTTCCTTCCCTTTCCTGTCAGAGGCAGGAAAATGGCAGAGTTTATATTCGGTTTTAACTTGACAACAATAACAAATGGTCACAACCCACCTGAATAGCCGGTTTATTTCCTGTATACATAGCTGAGCGCAGGCTGATATTCGGCTCATATTAAATGTTAACATTAGGCCGTGTCTCCGACACACACAGTAACAACGTAGCCTATTTCTGTCTTTATGTCTTGTAGTAGTTAGTAGTAGTTGTTGTTGTTGATAGTTGCCATAACAACCACCCCTGTCGGAAAGACGTGCACACGCTGGGTAGTAGGAAGCATTGTTGTCTGGTCCTGAGCTAGCCTGAGAGGCTAATAAAAGCTACATGTTACAGAGTAAACTGACTATCAGACTGATAGTATCAGTACGTTATTGCACGCATAGGCCTATATTTACATTTAACGTATAGCAAAAATATTAATAGAAGTATGTCAGTGTTTCCCCCTGAACAGCTGAGAAAGTGGACACTGTAAATAGTTAGCACTGTGAAGCTGATACAATTCAGGTGGCGGTAATGCAACATTTAACAATGCCAACCGCCATAAAACACAGAAGAAGAAGCTGAGAAAAAGGAAGTGCTGTGGGGTTGCAGCTGGTGAAAACCGTCTATATCCGGCCTTCTTTTGTCACGTCAGACTAGATCCGTGTAGATATACCAAGCTGCTTTACGCCCGTCAGAAGTGTGAAATCAAATGGGAACTATCAAAGGTCTGTGTATCTCTAAACCAAAGCGCTCAGCTGAAATTCCAGTATGCCCTGACATAAATCTAATCACAGTGCCTTTCCCGAGCCCTCCCGATTCTGGAGTCCTTGCAGATGTTCCTATGAATAGACTTATGTGTGATGTATTCTGGTCCTTGTTATGGAATATTTTTAATGGATCGCCGTGTAGAAGTCCGCACCGCTTCGCCCACATGGATTTAAGAATTCCGACATGGGAAAATCCATTTTAAAAGCGGTGTTGTGTGACTTGTGCATGCGGACTCATTGGCTCTACAGGGTAAAATAGCACATGGATGAGTGTTCTGTTCTGTGCACAGTTTGTGAGCTGTTCCCATCAGGATGCAACATCAAGACAAATGCACCCACTTTCCAATTAATCAGCCTGAAGTTCGGACAGTTTCTTTCAATTGGAGCGTTATAGCGCTTGTTTTCCTTCCTATACAGCCTGGAGTTTGAAGAGAACCACATGTAATGAAGCCTTCCAGCCAGCACAAAATATAATTGGGCGTTTGACAACGGGGGTTTGCCCATCATGGATATGCTATCCTGCAAGAAAAAAGAAAATCCCTATTATGTTCAGATAAAAGGCTTTGTTTTAGAATTCAACTTGCAAAACGATCTGCAACGTTTCAGGAGTCCCAATAATGCCCCGTTCCAACTTTAATCATCACTGATAACCTGAAGTGGATTTATAGCCTAAGCTCGGGGGATTATGTGGACATGGTAGTGCAGTCTCAGTAATGGGAATGCAATGTTTTGCTTGATTTGTTTGCCAGTCCTGGTTCCTGTACATTTATCCCATGTTAGCAAGAATAAATTAAATGGATTAAGCTGTAACGGAGGTCCCCTATCCCGGTGATCACCTGTTGCCAATTGGACAGTCGTGGTTTTCCGTGCTCGGGTTTCACCCACTGAAACCTGCTGCATTCCTTCCCTCGTGCTCTGACACGGGTCCAGAATAGCAAATGAACCAGCATTTAAGCATTTGAAACAAATGAAGTGACTGTAACGGATGTCTGTTAGAAACCCAGAGGGAAATAAGTCAAGCTATGCGGAGGACATACACCTAACACCCTCCCCAAGTAATCACCTAATATGAAGTAATTTTTAATGATGGATGTTCTGGACCGCAATGTCTGCTCCCAAAGTTTTCTTATTGGCAGCGTTGGGCTGGCCCTCTCTGCATATTCATCATTTTTGAGTGTTGCTAGTACGGGGAACATTTTTTTGGAAATGCCTTTAAACAAGCTATTGCTCTCGCAAGAGGAAGCACAAAGTCCGCAAGGAAATAAATCGGAAAGAAATGATAATCCGATGGAGGCGCAGGAGTCTGTTTGGCTTTCGATCAGCAGCGATCGTCTGTTTTCTCGGGCTCTGGCCGTGGCAGAGCGCTGTTTGAGGAGTGAGAAGACACTGATGTGACCTCGGTCCCAACATCATCCCAACCCTTCATCGTTTTCGACCACTGCTCCATGTCCAGTCTCAACAGTGAGCGGCCATCTTGTGCCATCTTTCTACAGCGGAGGATGACCTCATTCTCCCCACCTCAATCATGCTGAACACGCTGATTAAATGAATAAAAAAAAAATGGCGCTGGAAAACAGACGGCCTATTGTGGCTGAGCGGGGGAGATGAGCGCAGTGGGTCAGTTTGGTCGTGTTCCACTACGCCATATGTTTCCATTCTCTGTTGTTTTGGTTTTGCACAAACAAAGAATGCAGTCTGAAAAGATAAGAGCCATCCAGCTGACCAAGAAATCATGAATCAACTGTCCTCCTCTGCAGTGGATGAAGTATTGTATGGATCTGCATGCCACATGGTCCATCAATTCTCCTGTGTTACCTGGATGGAAAAGCTTCAGCTTTCTGCATGCAATACACCATGTTTCTCTCTGGATGGAGAGCAGGAGGAGGCCACAGATGAAACAATAAAATACATTATTTGATGCTTACATAGTTTTGGAGTGGCCATTCTCTTTTTGTTCTGCTGTACTCAAATGAAAACTTGGTGATTTGTTCCAGGCTCCTCATTGTTGCCGCGCGGACCAAGGTGTCCTCCAGATACCTTTCTGTAAGATGTGATGTGTGGTGCACATGACCCATGTGATGTGATGAGTCACATGACCCACGGCCACATCATGCAAAAAGCACAACACCTCTTTTGTTAGGACACTTCATTCATGTCCCAATATGTTTGGATGGTGTTCAGAAGTGTATATACCGATGCCCAAGTAATTTACCGGTACCCAAAAATCTGTAATATATATTAACAATTCTCGGTTTCACTTTTGACCATTTTCTTTAATATTAAAGCAGCTACGAGCAACTTTTTCGATTGTTATTAAACAGTATAATTACAATATTGATGCATCACATCTTACCTATAATAGTAGCTGAGACCAAAGCCGTGTGTATCGGAGATTGCTCCCTTGGATGATTATTAAGTCTGTGTCTGTCTAAACTCGCGTCAACAGGGGGCTCTCTCTCTCTCTCTCCTTACCGCCGGCCCGGCTACCCGGAAGTGAAACGCGGAAGTGAAACCCGGAAGTGAAACGCAGCTGCCTGCCTAGCCCGTTCGCGCTGCCTAGCAACATAACATAAACAATGTGAACGCCACGCATATTCTCGCGAACATCTCTCGTTATATTCTAACAGGTTTTTTGGAAGTTATTTTGTGGTTATGGCCGAAGTGGCTGCTGCAAACCGTTTCATTTCACTTCCTGATCTTCCCTGGCCACAGACAGACTACACTGGCCGATTCACTCGGGGTTCAAGCAAGACTACTCTGCGTTGGTCTCGTCGACTATTAGAGGTAAGATGTGATGCATTGATATTAAATTTATACTGTTTAATAACAATCGAAAAAGTTGCTCGTAGCTGCTTTAACTCAGTGCTGAATTTTATGTTGGTTTATGAGGAATGTGGAAAAAGTACAAATCTTTTAATTGATTCTTTTCATAATTTCATTTTATTTCTCTCCTCAATATTAAGAATCCCTGCGCCGATCTGGCTTCTAAACACAGAAAAAGCGATGGATACTGATATCCAAAACATAGACTTGTCTGAAATCTAGCTGCTTCAAATGGGCTTCTGGGACCAAGGAAGTGTCAACGTTTGTTACAGTGCAATTCGACTCTACTCAATATGCTGAACCTACTGACCCCCTTCTGGGCTGCTTTAAATTATTCCATCTATCAATCAACAAAACATGCACAAAACAGCCACTGATTTCTCTATTTGCTCTCATTTACAAGGATTATCCATGTTTATTTGTAACCATCCTAATGTGAAAATGACAGAGCTAATGTTTCAGGAGTCGGGACCTTGTTTACTCTTTGTTCAATCATGCAGCCCAACTGAACTCTGTTCTCAATGTAGGCAACAATAACATAGACAACATGTAATTATCCCCTTATGATGCAGCATTGTTAGACAACCACCATCCCACGTGACGCTGCATCACGCTAAATGAATGCACTAATATCTACTTCTGTAGTCTTTTTAAGACGTGATGTGATTGTGAAGTGGCGCCAGATTGAAAACATCCATCAGCGTGTATGTTATGGCACTGGGGGGGAAAGAATGTATTTGCCTAACTAACTCCATGCAACCAGGAATGTTGACGCTTTGTGTTCTGCCTGCCGGGCGTTACGCGGCTGCTGAGCGGCACAGGCCCAACGTATATTTGAAACGCATCCAGCCGGGGGCGTGATGAATGAGTGGCAAAATAGTGTAATGAGTATTGGGGGGGGGGTATGGGCTGAGTGGCCCTGTTGACATTGATTGACAACTGCTGATGGTGATTGACAACCTAATGACTGATGGTTCTCACCTGCATCTGATTGCGGGCGCTGCCAGTGACTCTGGGGAACTGTTAAAAACACAGAGCCGGGCGCCCGACAGGGTCTCCTGGGGAACGGCGCTTGGTGGACGCTACGGGGTTTGTAACCCAGCCAAGCAACCCGACTTTGCACTCACATCTTGGGGGTGGGTGCCGTTCGCAGTCGGTAGGACTGCCGGCGGTGAAGACAGCCTATAGCAGATTATCTGGGGGTCCGTTCGGGAATAGAAGTTAGGACTGTGGCGGTACTGCCTCAGTCAGTTAGGGCTGGGGATCGTATAGGAGTGCTCTGCCGTTCCCAGGTTTGGTGTCGAGTCTCCCTATGCTCTGGGCGTCTCTAATGCTGCGCTGGACCAACGTTTGCCCCACCCTAGGCTCCCGCTACACAAGAGCCAGGTCGGACCAGCGATCAAGCCTAGACCCCTGGGGAGGGTCTTGTCAACTGGGAAAGTTGAGTATTAGTGATTGCATTTTAAAGGAAATATATTAGCTGTTAATTGTTTGTTTTAGGCCTGTTTGTTTGTTTGTTTTCTTAATTAACTTTTAATAACAATCTGACTTGTAGCAAGTGGGAGGTGGTTGGGTGGCTTGGACATGGTGGGAGGACGGTTAGCTAGACCGCACAGCCTCAGCCCATGTTCAATTCCTGTGTGCTCTGAATCACGTGTGTTACCTCTTTGAAAGGTTTTGCCTGCCAGTGTGTGTACAGGGCAGGCCGTTTATGGTTGGTTGCAGTGTGTGTGCTCGTGTGCAGTGCCCGTTCGCAGTGCTCGTGTGTAGTGCTCATTTTGTTTGCTGTGCTCATTTGCAGTGCCCGTTTGCAGTGCCCGTTTGTAGTGCTCATTTACAGTTTGCTGTGCTTGTTTGCAGTGCTATTACACTGAATCCCCTAGTGTGTGTGGGTTTACATTGCATTGGGTGGGGGCGGGGTGGCGAGGCCATTGTTTTCCCAGTATCACAGCTGTTCATTTCATTCTCCATACTTGCTGTACAGGTTTAGTCTATGCCAAATTAAATAAAGCATTGTATATTTTTCCCCTTTACCTGGCTGTCTTGTATTATCTCATATCTCTGGTTCCGGACCATACCGGTAAAAAGGTGGTGGCAGCAAACGCTACTTGGCTACTTTGTGTTAGCCTTAATCCTCCTAGAAGGTTTATTACACTGGTGGCAGCGGTGGGATTTACTCATTAAAAAAAAAATTCCTTTAAAACAATATATTAAAGGACAAAAATGCCAGAGATTGAGGTTAATGCTTTATCGACAGCTGGGGGTAGTAACGGGTCGTCCTCTGCGAGCGCTGCCATGAACCCCCCAGGAAATCTTAACGTGATGTCAACCCCCCGCCCCATTTTCATGCCAGAAACCTATACAGGAGTCGGTCGTGAATGGTCCGACTGGTCCGCGCAATTTGATCTGGCTGCTGATGTGAACCATTGGGATGAGTCACTTAAATTGAAATTTATGTCCCTGTTACTCTCAGGCCGGGCGCGTGATATTTATAGTGGCATCCCAGTTGAGGCCAAAAACAATTATTCACTGTTAAAAGCAGCCATGGCCCAATGTTTGGAGCCATGTGACAGTGATGATTGGAGTCGGGCTAGTTTTACATCTAGGAGGAGGTTGCATAACGAAACCGCCAGAGAATTTGGCAATGCTCTGCGCCGGCTGGCAATGAGAGCATATCCCTCAGCAGACGAGCACACACAGGATTTGTTAGCCCAAGATCATTTTAGCACTCATTTTGCAATGGGCGATTTCCGTGTCCACCTGCGCAGTGCAAAACCTAACACATTGGAAGCAGCCATTAACCTGGCCTCTGAGATGGAGCTCCTTAGGAGTCTTGAACAGACCCATGTAACGTCTGATGCTAAAGTCAGAGGAGTTGCAGAGCACAATGCCAGGTCTAAGACTGATGAACAGATGGAAGTTTTGGTGGGGGTTGTTGAAGGTTTGCGACAGGAAGTCAAATCGCTACAAACCTCCCTTCATGTACGTCACACTGCCCCCAGTCACCCTGTGCTCCCTAGCTATCCCATGGATGTAACTGGGGGCCCCCGTAGCTATGGTGCCCCTGTTGGCCGACGCTTTGGAGGGGGTGGCCAGGAGCCCGGGGGTGGCTGCTGGAAATGCGGCTGTAATAGACACCTATCTGCAGGGAAACTAGAGGGGGCGGACACAGTGGGTCCAATGCCCGCCCCCACACATTCCTTAAAGACTGTGGCCCCAGTGAGCAGTAATGGAGGTTCTGGGTACCTTCTCTCCAAAGTAGGTGGGTTAGAGTCTCTCTTGTTAGTGGACAGTGGTGCTACCTTGTCAGTGATTCCAAAGCAAACCTGGTTAAACATTACCAAAGGGGGGTCTGAGTTAACAGGCTACACTGGGGATGTGTCAGCAGCCAATGGCAGCGGAATGGGAATTATGGGCAAATGGCAGACAGTTTGCCAGTTTAATTCCCTTGCCTTGATTGCAGAATTTTTGGTTGCAGACATACCCTCTCAAGAGATCCTTCTGGGGTTTGATTTTCTTTCCAAGTATGGGGCTGTAGTCGACTTTGGGAAAAGAGAGTGCCGGCTGATGGGAAAATGTTTACCGTTAGTCGTCCCTGCTGATGATGATAAACCCCAAATCATTAAGGTTCAGGCCGATACCGTGGTGCCCCCCCGCAGTGAAGCTATCATTTTGGGACAAGTTGCCAATAGAGTGGATTATTGTGCAGAGGGCATGTTGGAGCCCACTGCATCGTTATCCAAACACTGTGACATTATGGTGGCTCGTGTGGTTTGTAGGGTAGAACAAGGCACTTTGCCGGTCCGAGTGATCAATGTCACCGATGATGCTCTCACTTTGAAGGAAGGGATGAAAGTAGGCATTCTGCATACTGACATTGAAGTGGGGGAGGGTGCAGAGGAGGTAGGGATGGGTAGTGAGGGAAGGGGACCCTGGACAGTTGATGCCCTTTTAGCACATTTTGCTATCGAACAGAAGGGATTAGACACCACTGAACTGCGAGCTGTACGGGATGTGTTGCATCAAAACTTATCTGTGTTTAGTACTGGCGACAATGATCTGGGCCGGACCCATCTTACTGCGCATCAAATTGACACCGGTGATGCTAAACCAGTCAAGCTACCTCCTCGCCGTGTTCCCATCCATTTACAACAAGAGGTGACAGATCACATAAAACAAATGCTGGAAAATGATATTATTCAGCCTTCTTGTAGTCCCTGGGCGGCTCCTGTGGTGCTTGTGAGGAAGCGTGATGGTAGTCTGCGTTTTTGTGTTGATTACCGCAAGCTTAATGATTTCACTCGCAAGGACGCTTACCCACTGCCGAGAATTGATGATGCGTTGGATAGTTTACATAAGGCCATTTGGTTTTCCACACTCGACTTGGCCAGTGGTTACTGGCAGGTCGAGGTGGATCCCAAAGACAAACATAAAACTGCTTTTATCACACGCCAGGGCTTATTTGAATTTAATGTTTTGAGTTTTGGTTTGTGTAACAGCCCAAGTACCTTTCAGAGGCTGATGGATCTGGTACTAGCCGATCTCCAATGGACCACCTGTTTGGTTTATTTGGATGATATTATCGTTTTCGGCCGTACCTTTCAAGAGCATCTGTCACGTTTGGAGGGGGTCTTATTAAAGCTGCGTCAAGCCAATCTTAAAGTGAAACCAGCTAAATGTAATCTGTTTTCCACGCAGGTGCAGTACCTTGGCCATGTTATTTCTGCCAGTGGGGTGGAAGCGGACCCGGCCAAGGTACAGGCTGTGCGTGAGTGGCCAGTCCCGAAAAATCAGACTGAAGTGAGGAGTTTTGTTGGCCTGGCATCCTATTATAGGAGATTCGTGAAGGGCTTCGCTGACATTGCTCGTCCCCTCCATCAGTTGACGGAGAAAGGCAGGCGGTTCAAATGGACAGAGGCGTGTCAGAAGGCATTTGAGCAACTTAAATCATGTCTAATCTCTGCCCCCATTCTAGCATATCCGGATCCCAATAAACCATTTATTTTGGATACGGATGCTAGTGATGTTGGTATTGGTGCCGTCTTGTCACAGGAGGAGGGAGGGGTAGAGCGTGTTATAGCCTATGCTAGTAGAGCCCTAACTAAGCAAGAGCGAAAGTATGCCACAACCAAGAAAGAGCTTCTGAGTATGGTTATGTTCACTAAATATTTCAAGCATTACTTGTTGGGGAGAGAATTTATCTTGCGGACAGATCACAATTCATTGCGCTGGCTGCACAATTTCCAGGGCTTGGAGGGACAGGTAGCTCGGTGGGTGGAACAGCTGGCTAGTTTTCAGTACAAGATTGTACATCGGCCTGGAAAACTACATGTAAATGCTGATGCACTTTCGAGATTGCCTGCATTCATGGCCAATACTGCCTCAGCTCTTTTGCCTGCAGACGGGAGCGAGAGAGAACAGCTCCAACGGGCCTCGGCTATACGTGCAGTGCAGGGAAATAGGGCAACATCTCCCTTAGATCAGTGGGAAGAGGTAGATGAGTTGGGTCAGGCCCAAAAAGAAGATGGGGAGTTACAGAAACTGATCCAGCTTAAGAAGGGGGGGGCTAACAAGCAATCAGAATTCCCAGAGGATTCCACTTTACAAAAGTATGCCCCCGTGTGGCCTCAGTTACGGCTGCAGGGTTCGAGGTTAGTGAGGATCCCTCCAACCAATTCTGATGCAGCCTCTCAGGTACAGGTAGTTCTTCCCAAATCCCTGGTCCCTAAAGTGTTAGCCCAGTTGCATAATTCTGCCACCGGCGGCCATTTGGGGGTACAAAAGCTGCAGGGGAAAGTGAAAGATCGGTTTTATTGGCCGGGATGGTTTGGAGATGTAAAACGGTGGTGCCGGGAGTGCATAGATTGTGGCTCTCGTAAAACCTCTGGCCAGCCTTTATGTGCTCCTCTTCAGCCTACCGTTGCATCAAGGCCATATGAACGGGTGGCGTTGGATATCATGGGGCCCCTACCTGAGACTGCAGATAAGAATAAGTACATTTTGGTCGTGGGTGATTACTTTTCTAAGTGGACAGAGGCATTTTCCATCCCCAACCAGGAGGCTAAGACGGTGGCCAAAGTTTTGGTGGAGGAGTGGGTTTGCCGGCTTGGTGCCCCCCGAAGTATTCACTCGGACCAGGGTCGTAATTTTGAATCCAACTTGTTCAAGGAGTTATGTCAACTGTTAACCATTCATAAGACGAGAACATCGCCATATCACCCTCAATCTGATGGGTTAATTGAGAGATTTAATCGAACACTTTTGTCTATGTTGTCCCTTTTTGTTAAAGATAACCAGTCAAATTGGGATGTGCTGCTGCCCTATGTGATGATGGCCTACCGTAGCAGTGTTCATACAAGTACGGGGTTTAGCCCATACAAGGTGGTATTTGGGCGGGAGATCATTCTTCCTGTCGATGTTATGCTTAACCTAAGTAATGGAGAGAGATTCTCTTCGGCCAGTGAATATGTGTCTAGATTAAATGACACCCTTTCCACAGTTGTAGAGGCTGTTAGAGGACATCAACTGAAAGCCTCAGGGCGGCAAAAGGCTGCGTTTGATTTCCGGGCGAACTTCCAATACTACTCAGAGGGGGAGTTGGTGTGGGTTCGTTGTAAAGCTAGAAAAAGGGGTGTCTGTCCCAAGTTACAGCGACGTTTTAGGGGTCCTTATAAGGTGGCCGAGAGAGTTACAGATGTATTATATCGCATAGCACCACAGGAGGGGGGAGCTGAGATGGTTGTGCATTTCAATCGACTCAAACCTTTTCTTGCTCCCATACCAGTAACATCCAACGCCCAGGATGGTGGGGGATCAGGCCTACGCCGGCAGCCTCCCAGGGCACAACATCCAGGGGTTGGTGGTGGTGCTGGCTGGTTTCCTCGGCGATCACAGTACTCCTCTGCAGTCCCGGTGAGAATGGGAGCTGACCACCAGACCATACCACCAGAGGGAGGAGAGGATGGTGTTCATGCTGTGCCTGGTTTGGACGCTGGAGCAGAGACGGCAGCTCCTAAATCTGGGGAGGTCCGGTTGCCAACAACTTCTGGTGTTCACAGTGACCACATCCCGCCCCCCCAGGGGTGTGGGGCCTCAAGCCGAGCCCCATCAGGAGAGGGGGCATTGCCAGGACAGTTGCCTATGCAGGAGAGGCGCCCAGCACGTGAGAGGAAGCCTCCGGCATGGTCTCGTGACTACAACATGACCTCCCTGTGACTCGAGGACGAGTCTCATTTAAGGGGGGGGAGAGTGTAATGAGTATTGGGGGGGGGGTATGGGCTGAGTGGCCCTGTTGACATTGATTGACAACTGCTGATGGTGATTGACAACCTAATGACTGATGGTTCTCACCTGCATCTGATTGCGGGCGCTGCCAGTGACTCTGGGGAACTGTTAAAAACACAGAGCCGGGCGCCCGACAGGGTCTCCTGGGGAACGGCGCTTGGTGGACGCTACGGGGTTTGTAACCCAGCCAAGCAACCCGACTTTGCACTCACATCTTGGGGGTGGGTGCCGTTCGCAGTCGGTAGGACTGCCGGCGGTGAAGACAGCCTATAGCAGATTATCTGGGGGTCCGTTCGGGAATAGAAGTTAGGACTGTGGCGGTACTGCCTCAGTCAGTTAGGGCTGGGGATCGTATAGGAGTGCTCTGCCGTTCCCAGGTTTGGTGTCGAGTCTCCCTATGCTCTGGGCGTCTCTAATGCTGCGCTGGACCAACGTTTGCCCCACCCTAGGCTCCCGCTACACAAGAGCCAGGTCGGACCAGCGATCAAGCCTAGACCCCTGGGGAGGGTCTTGTCAACTGGGAAAGTTGAGTATTAGTGATTGCATTTTAAAGGAAATATATTAGCTGTTAATTGTTTGTTTTAGGCCTGTTTGTTTGTTTGTTTTCTTAATTAACTTTTAATAACAATCTGACTTGTAGCAAGTGGGAGGTGGTTGGGTGGCTTGGACATGGTGGGAGGACGGTTAGCTAGACCGCACAGCCTCAGCCCATGTTCAATTCCTGTGTGCTCTGAATCACGTGTGTTACCTCTTTGAAAGGTTTTGCCTGCCAGTGTGTGTACAGGGCAGGCCGTTTATGGTTGGTTGCAGTGTGTGTGCTCGTGTGCAGTGCCCGTTCGCAGTGCTCGTGTGTAGTGCTCATTTTGTTTGCTGTGCTCATTTGCAGTGCCCGTTTGCAGTGCCCGTTTGTAGTGCTCATTTACAGTTTGCTGTGCTTGTTTGCAGTGCTATTACACTGAATCCCCTAGTGTGTGTGGGTTTACATTGCATTGGGTGGGGGCGGGGTGGCGAGGCCATTGTTTTCCCAGTATCACAGCTGTTCATTTCATTCTCCATACTTGCTGTACAGGTTTAGTCTATGCCAAATTAAATAAAGCATTGTATATTTTTCCCCTTTACCTGGCTGTCTTGTATTATCTCATATCTCTGGTTCCGGACCATACCGGTAAAAAGGTGGTGGCAGCAAACGCTACTTGGCTACTTTGTGTTAGCCTTAATCCTCCTAGAAGGTTTATTACAATAGCATCGATCACAACGGAAGAACAGTTGTTGTTCTTTTAGCAAAAATTCTCGCAGCGACACAAGTAGTGTTTATTTTTTCCATGCCAACCATCCTTAAGGACATACTGTATAATAATGAATGGCCTGACTTTGAGATTTGGAGAGGAAAAGGTAGCATACAAAAGACATTCCACCCCTCTAATACAGTAGAAGCCTTAACTCTTATGTCGGGGGAAATATTCCGAACATCTTTCTGAAGCATTTCTAAAGGGAAATTGTGTTGTGCATCAAAAACGAGTTGATCTCTAAACAAAGAGGCCTTTTCAAATGTCGCTCGATGAGACAAAAAGACGAAGTGGCTTCTCACAAAGTCCCTGGAGGGAGGCGATGTTTTGGCTCGTGTGCGGCTGCCATATGAATGACAACCAGTTGGTGTCTTACTTAAAGCTGTCATTACCATCTGACTGGATGCTTTTAAACGTGGAGGTGCTGTGTTATGGTATGACAGATCCTATACGCGTCAGTCTCTTATGACATGTGCTGCAGACCTGGAAGTTATAAACATCTCTTTTTATGAGGAACTTAATTGCCGTTGCACATGTGGAACGCATATATTTTTAACAATATGATTAGCAGGTTAATTGAATCTGTGGTATTTAGAAGGAAAAGATGGGAAAAATACCATTTCTTTAAAGACATGTTTGCTTAATACACCCTGATGTTTTTATATGTTGCTTGTTTTTATTGCTGCTTATTTGCATTCAGGTTGACATAGAACTGGCCGTCACTTTTTAATTTTCACAGCAGTAATCGATAGATGAATTAATCGAAGATTCTGAGTAAATGCTGTGGCTTATATGAACACTTTAGATCAATGTTCTCTAAATATATGTATTTGTGAAGTTTTATAGTGAATAAAAACTGTCTATATAGGCGAAGCTGTTTGATATTTTTCATGATATCTTCAGCATGTCCACTCACAGCCACTGGACAACAGTGATGAAGATGGAAGAGGGTGAGTGCGACAGTTAGCTGTTCTCAAGGTGAAAACTGCTGCTGATGGATGACATGTGAGCATCTCCCTCATGGCCAAGGTTTATGGTAAGAGGGCTGCTCTGTGTAAACACCAAGATACATGTTGATAGGGAGGGAATGATATGTGTTACTTCAGGGTGTGGAGTTACAAAACAAAAAAATCTAAAAGAGCCAGAAACACTGACCCCACTCGTGAGATCCATCAGCTGCTGCGCATAGGGGCTGTCTGACCGACACACACACACACACGCGCACGCGCACACGCACACACGCACACGCACACGCACGCACACACACACACACGCGCACACGCACACGCACACGCACGCACACACACACACACACACACACACACACACACACACACACACACACACACACACACAGAGAGTGAGAAGATGGATCAGGTCTGTAGGCTTCTGCTTTGCTTTCCTCATGTAGATGAATCCACTGGGCCTGCTCATGGGCCCCATGATGGAGCCACCGCAGAATACAACCAGCTGGTGCACCAAAGGCTAGCTTATCTGTCAAGCAACACACACACACACACACACACACACACACGGGTTTGCTCTTTACAGATGAGTATACTTTCCCGGGAGTACGCCGAGTCTATAGGATTTATTTCTTTGTTTGTTTATTTGTTTGTTTATTTATTTATTTATTTATTTGCAGATGTTTCTCTCATTTTCTCCCCAATTGTACTTGGCCAATTCCCCCTGCTGTCCCGCTCATTTCTCCAGCCCCTCTGCTGATCTGGGGAGAGTTGTTGTGTAGACTGGCACATACTTCCTCCGATGCATGTGTACCAGCTGCTTCTTTTCACCTGACAGCGAGGAGTTTCACTGGACAGGAGATAGCGCGTGGGAGAATCACGCTATTTCCCCCAGTTCCCCGCTTCCCGGATAGAGGAGGCGCTAAAGTGCAGCGACCAGCAGGCCCAAGGGCGTAGGTTTGACTTTGACATTGGTAGGGACACATATTGTAGAGGTTCGGAAGTGTGCGAGCTGTGGGAGAGTGCGAAGCATGCTAGAAATGAACGTGCAAAGCGTGCAATATTTCTAGTTAACTAAATAATTAGGCTACATACTGTATTTGATGATGAGAGAATGAGAAATTGGATTTTCTGTTCGAATAGTCTATTTAGAAGCTTTTAGCTGTGAACTTCAGCCTGGTTTTCAACCATAAGCTAACTATGACTTACACATCCATTTACTGAGAGGGGCTGTATAGGAAAAAGTACACGAGTAGAAACACAGTAAAACTTAATATAAACCCCTTGAGCTTATTTTTTGCCCAAAGGTTTTGCGTGAAAATAAATTCCCCTAAACACAGGAAATGACGCTGTTTGAGCTGGATGTAATAATACACACTAATCCTCTGTGATGTATTGTGCATAACACTAATGAGCAGAGCTACTGATTAAGAGTCATTGTATCACTTTCTCTCTACATGTGCAGTCATCTGTCAGGCACAGAGAACGTCCCGCCTCCCCAAATGGGACTGCAGTGCACACAGCTTCAACCAAAATCACTGGGGACATGTCCCCAGTCCCCACCACTTTTTCAAAATGGCCGGTTTTGTCCCCGTCACTTTTTATTGGAAAGCATAATTTGTTACAAATGTTCTGGGAAAATAGCTTGCACGAAGACATGTTAACTCACAAATGAGAATGCATTGAGAAAGGTTTATTTGCACAATAAGTCTGTCTGCTCCATATTTTGCTATTGCTATTTGTGCTTTGCTATTGCTACATGTATTTGTGTTTGCTCTTGCATACTGCACAAAGACAAATTCCTGGCTTGTAACATGTTTACTCACTATGGCTATTATTAAATTAATCTTGAACCTTGAATAAGAAAACAATTTATATAAATTTAATATAAAAGAAACACTGTCCAAAGAAGTAACATTATTCCTCCAGTTGTTTCTACTGTCATGTTTTAGGGCAGTGATATTGACTGACATGACACTGTTGCTGTCTTGGTTAACCCTTTCAGACAGAAGATCACCCTGGGAAATGTAATAACCCTGCTCAGCCCTGTGTGTGAAAGGGAAATACGTCAGGATCTTGTTGACAGTTCATTGCTCCAATAATGTAATTGTGTATGTCGGCTATATAGTCTTTTTTTCTATTCCACTTTAGACAGAAAAAGCACACACACACACACACACACACACACACACACACACACACACACACACACACAGTGCATCTGAAGAGCATTGGACATGAAAAACACATTGGAGGAAAACATCTCTGTCTCGAGCCGCCGTCCCCCGAGGGTGACTTCATGGTCAGTGGCTCTAAAGCTAATAAACTTCCACTTTTTGAATCTAAATTATATGTTTTCTCAGTTTCTGTTTTTTCTCCCTCCCTCTGTCTCTCTCTGGCCCTCGTGCATTTCTTAGCCCGTTAAATCGTCCCGATGAAAGATATGCAAGTGGAGTTTGCATGTGGAAATCCAAGGAGATATCATGAGAGTCATGTGGCTTGCTAGTTGTGCAGTATTCCAGAGGTTTTGTGGCCATCTGAGGCCCTACCAATCTCAACCATGAACCTCTGGGATCACAGTGCAGCCAACAAGTTGTGCTTATGCGGGGATACTGTATACACACAGTGTTTATCTTAGCAGCGCTTTAAAGATGATGGCTGGCTTACCTCGAGAATACATATGAGTAGAGACACAAGTTTGTTGGCTTAGGGATAAACAGTAATTGGCTAGAAATCAAATGGGCTGGAAATATCGTTATGCATCCTTTGACCTAGAAATGCTTTTTCTCCGGTCCCAAGACGCATTTGAGCCATTTCACAATGAAAATTCAGAGTTGACCACAACTTCAGCCCTGACCATTTAGAGCCATTTCAGGCACTCTATTTCCCCTTTTTTTATAGTATGGCATAACTATCTCCATATGCAAGCTGAGCGAAGCGTTTCCTAGTCGGAGGTGATGAAAAGTGCAAAACAGAAATCAAACCGATTGTCGTTGTAGCACTCAAATGTAGAGTAGATGTCCGTCCATCTCGTCTGGTAAATCAGGATGAGGCGGGGCAGCAGCCAGATATGTTTAGCCTCAGCAGTGTTAGAACCCGTCCCTGTCCCTGTCCCTTCCAGGACAGCCTCGTCCCTCGCCCCCGGGGCTGCATTTGGATTAAATTTGCACAAACCCTTTGTCTCGTCAGAAAATGATATTTCATTTGAAGGCAATCTGTTCTCAGGGTGGTCGCTGTTTCATCGTGGAAAGTTTGAGGTCGGGATCCAATATCTGTGGATTTATGGCACCCCGCTGCTGGTGTGTTGTTGCCGCTCCTGCTGACAGGGTCCTGGTGCTGGAAAAAGCCCCTGTGGCCTCCGGGTGTTCCTGTAACCCCACACCCAGTGTAGCTGTCAGGTGGTGGAGACCCAGTGTAGCTGTCAGGTGCTGGAGACCCAGTGTAGCTGTCAGGTGGTGGAGACTCAGTGTAGCTGTCAGGTGGTGGAGACTCAGTGTAGCTGTCAGGTGGTGGAGACTCAGTGTAGCTGTCAGGTGGTGGAGACCCAGTGTAGCTGTCAGGTGGTGGAGACTCAGTGTAGCTGTCAGGTGGTGGAGACTCAGTGTAGCTGTCAGGTGGTGGAGACCCAGTGTAGCTGTCAGGTGGTGGAGACCTAGTGTAGCTGTCAGGTGGTGGAGACCCAGTGTAGCTGTCAGGTGGTGGAGACTCAGTGTAGCTGTCAGGTGGTGGAGACCCAGTGTAGCTGTCAGGTGCTGGAGACCCAGTGTAGCTGTCAGGTGCTGGAGACCCAGTGTAGCTGTCAGGTGGTGGAGACCCAGTGTAGCTGTCAGGTGCTGGAGACCTAGTGTAGCTGTCAGGTGGTGGAGACCTAGTGTAGCTGTCAGGTGGTGGAGACCTAGTGTAGCTGTCAGGTGGTGGAGACCCAGTGTAGCTGTCAGGTGCTGGAGACCCAGTGTAGCTGTCGGGTGCTGGAGACCCAGTGTAGCTGTCAGGTGCTGGAGACCCAGTGTAGCTGTCAGGTGCTGGAGACCCAGTGTAGCTGTCAGGTGCTGGAGACCCAGTGTAGCTGTCAGGTGGTGGAGACCCAGTGTAGCTGTCAGGTGGTGGAGACCCAGTGTAGCTGTCAGGTGCTGGAGACCCAGTGTAGCTGTCAGGTGGTGGAGACCCAGTGTAGCTGTCAGGTGCTGGAGACCCAGTGTAGCTGTCAGGTGGTGGAGACCCAGTGTAGCTGTCAGGTGGTGGAGACCTAGTGTAGCTGTCAGGCGCTGGAGTGGATGGGGAGGCGGTCTGGGGCTGTGGAGGGACCGGGCTGTGGGAGTAGATTGTAATCCTGTTGTCAAACACGTTGAGGAGAGCTAGAGCGAGAGGAAGAACAGGCCTCGCTACTGTCCTGTCAGTATGGGACTAGTCCTAGTCCAGATGATTGTCAAAATAGATATCTTGACCTTTTGCATGAACCAGTGATTCTCAACCTTTTTCATTTGAAGGACCCCTAATTTAGTCCACTTTTAGAGCCACCTTGAGATTTTGGCTCTCAGAATATTTTTTATTGTTACAGTGTAACAACACTGCAACAGTTACAGTGTTGTTACCAGCTGTGACAGTGAGGTGCAGGTTAAAGAAAATATGACTTTACATTTTGTGCTTACTATTCCTATGAAACACCCCCCCCCCCCCCCCAAATAAATGAACAAATAAATAAGCTGTGTAGCTGTGTAAAACAAAGAGAGAGAGAGAGAATCCTATTGCTACATAGTAACCAGTCCCACATACTGTATTAATGCAATGTGTTGTGTTCTCCAACCTGCACCATGTTCTTTATTTCCCGTGTGAAATCCCCATACAAAAACCCCATTGACTTTGAGACGAGGGAACCGGAAGTGCCGCTAACATCGCGGTCTTACGACTTCTCCGCATTCAAAGAACCTTTGTTTCTGTTTAGATACAGTACATTCAGACCAGACTGCCTTTTCGCAGGACCTCAGATCATCAGGTCAGATGTTTCTAGGTATTGAGTCTATCCTTCATTTTTTACTGCTGTTTGTGTCACGGATTTCATTGTGTGGAATTTCCTGTAACTCGGTAAAGATGGCTAAGCTGCAACAAATCAACTCTGCAACTGAAACCGATTTTTAATAGCTCGCAAGTGATATTTGGCTTGAACCGAGGGTCATCAGTTGCTCTTTGTGTTATTTATGTCTTGGAGGCTTTAGAGGCTGAAAAATGGATGCAAATCTTGCATGATAAGGACTCGTGGATTGAGGAGGAGATACTCGAGGAGCATCTCGAGGAGCACAAATGTCTTGTCAGCTTTCTGCCGACATCACAGACCTCGTGAATACATCAGTGTTGTGATTGTGACACACATCACACTGTAGGGAGTTCTCTTTGTCTCATACGTGTAATTGCTTCGTAAAAACGACTTGCAACTTGGGGGCCCCGGGTTTTTCCAAACCTGCAGGGAGCAAAACAAAATCTCCCCTTGTGTGTAGCCTATTAATGGCGGTCGTATATCCCAAAGACGGCGCCCCCTACGGGGTGTGTGGGAGGTTGAGCAGGTGAGCCGCGGAGATGAAGCAGTGTCACAGAGAGGTGACTGCTCCCCCAGGTGCCTTTAAGAGCTCATCTCACTCTGCTGCCTGCTTCACACGGCAAATAATCCGCTTAGTATTTGGGATTGTGTGGCCTCAGCAAGGCTATAAAAGAGCGGCCATTTTGAGTGGAAATATTGCAGTATAATATTGACCCCCGTGGAGGTTTGAGCCTTCGTGTGAACGAGTTCATCGCACACACACTGTACTGATAACAGAGCTGTTATTGATCTGCAATCTGCTCTGATGCATTTCTCACTAGATTTTGCAATACCGCCGGGTCCAGATTTTTTTTTTGTACTGGCAGTAAACCACAACAGAACGGAGAATATTTCCACTAAGCAATTGACAACAATTTAAACGCACCATCATCATTACACATCTGTGTTTTTCCTATTTATTTCCATGCATCTCTTTTTAAACTGTATCCTCCAAGCACAAGTCAAAGAAAGTCCCATATCATCAGCAGCAGTGTAAACAGCTCCAAACACTGTTGCATGCATTCCATTCAAGTCACTCCGCCTAATCGGTTTTGGAACCCAGGAAGACTAAGCTGTTCGTCTAGGCGGCAGCGAATGGGGATCCTTTTAATAATAAACAAATTAGGGATGCACGATATATCGGCATTCATATCGGTATCGGTCGATGTTAGTCATTTTTTAAAGCATCGGCATCAGTCCGATGTTGCAATATGTTAATATCGGTTATCAACATTTTCTCATTGAGAGGAAACAATGCGGTAAATCTATGATTTATTGGCTTTTTCCAAATGTTTCAGCAATAAAGAAATCCATTACTTTTTCAAATTCCACGAACAGAAACAATACATACACCACAAACAGAAACCACAAACAACAACATTATACAATGCTTCGCTGTCAGCAGCTCATCAGCCATCCAAATGGGGTGACAACAGATTCCATTCTGTAGCTGCAGAGTACAGAAAGGTATTTTTCCCTGATGCAGTTCTAAACCTACAGGGGACAAAATTTGACTCACTATGGTAGAGTACCCGTAAGTATCGCTGACTAGTTTAAAATAATTTTTCAAGTAGTTGGGGGCGGAGCCAAACACTATTCTGTGGGTGAGACCCACGTTCAAATGTCATAACCCTGCTCTCTCTAATTGACAACCATTTTAGTTCTTTGGATGATGACATGATCCTTGCACATACGGTGTACACGGTGCATGGCAGAAGTACATGAAAAGTAATATGTGCAACGGCCCATTCAAATCTCTCCTCAAGCAAAAGTATTGGAGTAGGTTAAGATTAGTAAATGCTCAAAAGGTACAGCGTACATTTATTCTTCTGATTTCAGGACAGACAATTCATTGCTCCAAGCACATGGAGAGGTAATACATATTATGTATGTCTGTGTCATGATTTCCTTTAATTACACATGCCATTGTAAAAGCTTAATTACCGCAAGGACGACATTCATCTTGGACTGACCTTAAAATGTCACTGAGCATGTAGCCTACTGTGTCTTTAAATGTCACTGAGCATGTAGATAACCTTGTGCCTGAATTGCTGCTGATGCTTTTGCCTTCCCCTAATGGCAGTCGTGAAGACTGGAGATAGGTCAGTTCACTTCAGGGCGCCTCGTTTAGCTGTCATTGAACGCCATTAGCACGTAATTTACATCAGCGGCTAGTCCTCATCACATGTACCCAGACTCAGAGAGTGATCAGTAGCTAATGAGAACAAAACCTGCGTTGAACTCCTGCATGCTCCAGGTATACTCACATCCTGGCATTTGTGTGTGTTTTCCATGTGTCTGTAACTTAGTCTCCATTCAAGATAGAGCTTAATAATAATAATAATAATAATAATAATAAATAAATAAAATGCTCAGTTGGGCTGTTAAACGTGACTCCATGACCTTGACCTATGTGTGCATCGAGGGGTATATTCTGATTCCTTTGTTCAGGCATGAATCTGTAGGTTTGTATGTTCAAATAGAATAGCTGAGGAAGAAACAGCACACACTCAAAGAAACAGTTTGATCAAGACAGATTGAATGTTCATACCAACATTTTGGCCGTATTGCCTCAAGGTCGTTAACCCTAAGTAACCCCCAGACCCCCAATATATCACCTAGTGGTAGTTAATATAGAAACATTAGTATTTTTCATCAAGTTTTTCAGATTTTTCTCCCCAATAGAGCCTTTTCACGGGGGGCATTTTGTGTCGAAAAGGCAGAATAAACACAGGCACAAGCAAAACACGGAGAGTTTCCAAATTCCAATCATGGAAGTTTGAACCCCTCATTAGTGTTTTGCTTGCACCTGTGTTTACCCTGCCATTTCGACACAAAATGGCCCCCGTGAGAAGGGTCTATTGTCCTTGGCCAATCCATAGTATTCCAATGATGTCACAAGCATTTTCCTACCAATATGGCGCTACAATACACACAGCTCATTGGCTGTTTGCGTCACTTGATTGTGATCACCTGTTAATTGATTACAATCACCTGTTATTTTCCTACCAAGATGGCCGTGTGGTGATGTAACAGAATACTATCAATTCCCCCTGCTGTCCCTGTCATTGGCCCCAGCCTTCCCCTCCCCCCGTCTGCTGATCTGGGGAGACGAACAGACGCCCTGCTTGACCAGAGGAGGCACTAGTAGTAGCGACCAGGACTCATACATACCCCACCGGCTTCCCACCCGCAGACACGGCCAATTGTGTCTGTAGGAACGTCTGACCAAATACCAGTCGGACCAGTACCGCTGCTGGGAATCGAACCCGAGTGCTTTGACCTGTACACTACCCAGACGCCCTGTGAAGAATGTGTCGTCCATCATCAAGCATCACAAACACAGCGTCAGGCAGCTTTTCAAAGGCGGCTCCGACATTATTTATTTTATAACGAGGCAGCACCTTCTGATGTTTGTCTATTTATATCCAGCCTGGGCTAGTTATTTTATTTATATGTCAGTTCACCGACAGGTGTGATGGATACAGCCTTTATGTGAGCAACTGTCTAACATTCCTGCTTGTGTTCTGTTTTGGTGCACAGCCAGGATCCACACCTGTTTGCGTGCTCGGAAATATGACAAATCAAAACTTTGAATTGTCAAAGTGAAATATGGTTAAACTCACAGGAGACTTTGAAACCCCGGAAAGCGAATACCTGCCTGGGACACAAATCTATAGCAGCTATTCAAATCACACAGCCGATACTGAGCTGGGCTTACAGGCTACAACTCTTCTTTGAAACGGGGAAATGCCGGGCTTTGCAGAACTTTCCACTCCTCAAGTCATCTGTTTAGCAGTGTGCGTGTGTGTGTGTGTGTGTGTGTGTGTGTGTGTGTGTGTGTGTGTGCGCATGCGGGCGTGCGTGCGTGTTTGTGTGTGTGTGTGTGTGTGTGTGCGTGTGCGTGCGTGTGTGCGTGCGTGCAGTGTTCGTGAGGAGTTTACATGTATAGCTTGGCAGTTCATCTAAATTAAAATTTTAGTTTTTAATAGTTGATCACTTTTTTGAACAATTTTAAACACGCAAACTAAGTTTGTTACTGTATGTGTGTCTGTATTATAACTGTAGAGACTTAATGTATGTGTGTATGCACGTGGATGCGTAGGCTACGTATGGCCGTGTGTGTGTGAGCGCGCATGTGTGTGTTTGTATAATGAGATAATACCGGAGTGATATCATGTGCTGGGCCCTCTTACATGGGCCTGTGCTAGTTAGGTCAATGCCTGTGAGAGGAGTGTGTGTGTGTGTGTGTGTGTGTGTGTGTGTGTGTGTGTGTGTGTGTGTGTGTGTGTGTGTGTGTGTGTGTGTGTGTGTGTGTGTCAGAGTGTGTGTGTGTGTGTGTGTCAGAGTGTGTGTGTGTGTGTGTGTGTGTGTGTGTGTGTGTGTGTGTGTCAGAGTGTGTGTGTCAGAGTGTGAAGATGGGCTCCAGATGGCTGCGTGCTGCAGATGTATGGCTGAACAGTGGCTTTGTAATGTGTGGGATGGGAGAGAGACCTCAGCGCTGCTGCTTCCACTGTGATGCAGTGATCCTGTCTCCATATAACAGGTCCGCTCTGCCTGGGCCTCTTTTGATTGGCCGTCCCAAAGCAGAAAGAGGAACACCTCTGGCAACGATTACGATTCCCGGGGAGAAAAAAAAAGCATCCTCCATATTTTTCACAAGCGATACGGTTTGGCTGTGATCTGCTGCGAATCTCTGCTCTCTGGCTTCTGGCTGTCAAGTTTGACTGTGTCACCCTGGTATCGTGCTTTCAGTGCTCTCACCAGAGACCAATCTACATGTTTTACTACTGGGCTTTACAACTAATTCATCCCTCTCACAGAGATACAGACACACACACATGCACGCACGCACACACACACACACACACACACACACACACACACACACACACACACACACACACACACACACACACACACACACACACACACACACACACACACACACACACACACACACACACACACACACACACACACACACCTGTATTTCCCTGTCATATTTTCACATGCCCTTACTCATTCTCTCCTGCAGGAGGTGCTGTTTTTCCAAGAACCCACCCCCTCAGCCTTATCATGAAAGGGATAGCCATGGGCTAATTGGCCCATATTTCCTGCTGGGACACCGTATCTGGGTGGAGCGCGCTCAGTCCAGCCGGCAGGCCACTTCTAAAGAGAGCGCGGCAACACAAATAAAACATGCCTTGATGAGATGAAGCACTTCAAGATGTTTGCATGTTGGTTTCGAGCGAAAGCAGAACGGGCCACTCAGGGCATTGCATTGTCACAGCCTGCTGTTTGTAATGGGGTGCACTCTCTTGCTCTCTGATACTCACGCACAGCTCTTAGATATACAATGGCCACACTGTCCTCGTGCGCCGGGCTGCCGTAAACAAACCCCAACATTTCCTGGACCCAGATACAGGAGCGAGAGAAGTCTCAGTGTATTGTGAAAGATACACTTCAAAGACTCCTGCTGGAACTACTGTACAATACTGTCTCAGAGTATTGTGAAAGATACACTCAAAGCTGGAACTACAATACTGTCTCAGAGTATTGTGAAAGATACACTCAAAGCTGGAACTACAATACTGTATCAGAGTATTGTGAAAGATACACTCAAAGCTGGAACTACAATACTGTATCAGAGTATTGTGAAAGATACACTCAAAGCTGGAACTACAATACTGTATCAGAGTATTGTGAAAGATACACTCAAAGCTGCAACTACAATACTGTCTCAGAGTATTGTGAAGGATACACTCAAAGACTCCTGCTGGAACTTAAATACTGTCTCAGAATCTTGTCAAATATACACTCAAAGCTGGAACTACAATACTGTCTCGAGTATTGTGAAAGATACACTCAAAGACTCCTGCTGGAACTAAAATATCATCTCAGAGTATTGTGAAAGATACACTCAAAGACTCCTGCTGGAACTAAAATACTGTCTCAGAGTATTGTGAAAAATACACTCAAAGACTCCTGCTGGAACTACAATACTGTCTCAGAGTATTGTGAAAGATACACTTCAAAGACTGCTGCTGGAACTACAATACTGTCTCAGAGTATTGTGAAAGATACGCTCAAAGACTGCTGGAACTAAAATACTGTCTCAAGAGTATTGTGAAAGATACACTTCAAAGACTCCTGCTGGAACTACAATACTGTCTCAGAGTATTGTGAAAGATACACTCAAAGACTCCTGCTGGAACTACTGTACAATACTGTCTCAGAGTATTGTGAAAGATACACTCAAAGACTCCTGCTGGAACTAAAATACACTCAAAGACTCCTGCTGGAACTACAATACTCTTCACGAGGAAATGGAAAGTGGAGAAGTTTCGTGCATAAATAGAGCGAGAAATGAGTCCCATTGGCAGCCAGAGGTCTTCTCTCTCGAACATCTTACACACATTAGTTACCTGGTCCAAAGGCAGACATAGTTTCCGTGTCGTAAACTATTACAGGCAGAGCTTTCAAAGCGCTGAGTTATAGCCCAAAACATGTGGTTGAGTTAGTTTAATTTGAGGCGCACAGCACATTGCACACACATCCAGTCTGCAGCACAGTCTGAAGCAAGGCCTATAGACCAAATCACCGTGACGTCACCATGTAAACAAATTTACTTCCGGGTACCACTTGGGGAAGGCGGCAGGTTTAAATGTGCGTGTTGTCAAATAAATGCTGTCAAACCCTCTCGTTGTTTTCGGCTGACTACTTTCAATTTAAATGGTTAAACGGTTGGTAAACATGCTTGTCCGACGTATCTAGCCTTTCTTCTGTGTTTGTTTTATGTAGTGTTAGCTAGCTAATAACGTTTGTTTGACTGTCAAACTCGCTGTTTTTTTACGTTACAGACAGAGTAACCTCGCGTCACCAGGCTCTTCTCGGCGAGAAAGAGCCTGGTACAGACAGAGCTACTGACGCCACGTCAATTTAATTTAGCTTCAAGTCTACTCTAGTCTGGTCCAACAGGTAAATTAGCTAGTCTGGTCTCCACTAACGTTAGTGAAAGTGTTGTTATGAATGATATTAAACAACAACACAACACGGACGAACCATTTTTGTCTTCTTTGTCTGTTTTTGTCTTCAACACGTCAGTTTGTGCCGTCCACCGCCATTATAATGTGTGGACCTCAGGGGTACCCGGAAGTAAATGTAAACATCCCGCTGATTTGGTCTATTGAGTGTCTTGATTTCTCAGCTGTCTGTCACAGATTTCTAACTTTCGCTTCGTTTCCTTTCGTGGGTATAAAAGTTCATTCCAACCAATTGGGGAAAACAAACTGGAATGACCTCTCTGGTGGCCGGTGCTGCTTACTGCGTGCGGGTCGGCCCGCGAAAGCGGTGTGTTTTTAAGCACACGTGGCTGAGTCACAGCGCTGATCAGGCTGTTTACCTGAACACCGCAGCCAACGCAGAGCAGCAACCATCAGAGCCAGGAGGAGGAAAACGGGAGGCCAACGATAAGCACACGCTCCATGAGGAGTGAGAGATTGTACCCTCTGGGCTGCGTGTCATTCAAGCAAACTGTGTTTACAGTCCAACTGGCTTTCGGCGGCCGTGCGGAACCAACTGCGCTCTTGCTTTTCTTCTTGTAGATCTATTATTTGTCTTTGCGTGCTGTCAGGAACTTGACCTCTGCGTAAACCTGCGTGAAACAAGGAGACGGAGGTGCTTCAGGACGGAAACTTTCTACAAGGATTTGTTGTATAAGAAGCGAGCGAGGCTCCAGGGCTGATCCTGTGATCGTCATCATCATTCATCATCCTGCTATTGCCTGCATGCATCCGCCTGCCATTACTATTCATAGCAACAAACCCAGCGGTGAATTAGTGACACTAAGACCTTTTGTACGAAACAACGATAATTGAATCCATGCCAATATCAGCTGAAAAGACATTTACTATTCCATTAGAAAAAAATGCTGCATAACTAAATTGGAACTAATAAAGGTGCCTCGTAATTGTACAATTTAATCAGGCATGTCTGCTTTATGGCCACTGGTTAATTGGATTAGGTGATCTTTGTCAACACTGTGACCTTTGTCAACACTGTGACCTTTGCTACTAATCCAAATCATCACTGCCGCCGGCTCCCTCTAAACTCGGGGGCATTAGAGAGAGATGCTGGATGCTTGCCAAACCTTATAGTCCAGAGACAAACATGCACGAATGTTGGTTTTTAGTATTTTTTCACTATAATGAGCTATGTTGAAATAGCACAAGATGTGTTGTTTCTGACTGTAATGTCTGTGTTGAGAAACAATGCAATATTATGAGTTACAGGAATGGCAACAGGTTTGTGTTCTTACAGACAAGCACGATCAGCATCAGTGTGTGTTCTTACAGGCAAGCATGTCATTTCAACACACACACACACACACATGCTGCTGTCATATCATATCTATCATATCATATGACATCACATAAGTCAAGCCACTACACTGTACCATGTCAGATATAAAAATCCATAATTCCGTGTTCATGTTAGAGACCTTTTTTTTTTTTTACAGACCTGAATTTGGACGTTCTGTAGAAAAGATTGACCTTCTATGTCACAGTAATCTGGTCATATCCATTTACTGATGTCTATAGTTTTATCCCATGATGCACTCTAGGCTCCAAATGGCACTGAGAATTAAATCTTGAATTTCAACAGTCAACGTTCGTGTGCCAAGATGTCAGTAAACTGCACACAGCGCACTCGTGTTCTGTGGTCTGTGATCATTTTATACCAAAGAGAAAATATCTTATGTTGGTTGGTCCCGCTTTCTCTGGACAGAGAGCTGCTGTTGTGCAACTTCCATCGAATGTACACAATGCATAACCATAGCAACACAGCACAGAGTTGAACCCAAATGACCCTTGTTTGTGTGCTGTGATTGGCTAGTTACGATCTAGCTAAACCTGATTGGTTGTTTTTTGATTCAGACCAGCTCAGTAAAAAATAAATAAATAAATAAATACAAAGAGCAGGGATGTCACCTCCAGACACCTGATTTAAAACTCATCTGTACTGAGAAATAGAGAGAGAGTTATCTGGTGCTGATAGGCTCAATCAGCAACTCGTTATGTCATTACTAGAATGTCATTTGAGCCAATAGGATGGATCAATATGGTCTCAATTAGAGGTTGATTGGACTCTGATGTCTATGCAGCCCCACTTTATGATTTTGGATGAAAAGACGGGTGTATTGTTACATTTAAGAAAAATAGTGCTGCTTTTGTGACCGCCAAGAAGTAGCCCAAGTGATCTCGTAGCCTACGTGCTGTTCCCTGTAAGAAATACTGTATGACTTAATGAGGAGTCCCTACCCAGCTGGATGACTGACTGTCAGTGTGTGAGAGATGTGGGAATCCTGTAGGCTCACACAGTGCTGTCCTGTAGGCTCACACAGTGCTGTCTTGTAGGCTCACACAGTGCTGTCCTGTAGGCTCACACAGTGCTGTCCTGTAGGCTCACACAGTGCTGTCCTGTAGGCTCACACAGTGCTGTCCTGTAGGCTCACACAGTGCTGTCCTGTAGACACAGTGCTGTCCTGTAGGCTCACACAGTGCTGTCCTGTAGGCTCACACAGTGCTGTCCTGTAGACAAAGTGCTGTCCTGTAGGCTCACACAGTGCTGTCCTGTAGGCTCACACAGTGCTGTCCTGTAGGCTCACACAGTGCTGTCCTGTAGACTCACACAGTGCTGTCCTGTAGACTCACACAGTGCTGTCCTGTAGGCTGACACAGTGCTGTCCTGTAGGCTCACACAGTGCTGTCCTGTAGGCTCACACAGTGCTGTCCTGTAGGCTCAGTGCTGTCCTGTAGGCTCACACAGTGCTGTCCTGTAGGCTCACACAGTGCTGTCCTGTAGGCTCACACAGTGCTGTCCTGTAGGCTCACACAGTGCTGTCCTGTAGACTCACACAGTGCTGTCCTGTAGGCTCACACAGTGCTGTCCTGTAGACTCACACAGTGCTGTCCTGTAGGCTCACACAGTGCTGTCCTGTAGACTCACACAGTGCTGTCCTGTAGGCTCACACAGTGCTGTCCTGTAGGCTCACACAGAGCTGTCCTGTAGGCTCACACAGTGCTGTCCTGTAGGCTCACACAGTGCTGTCCTGTAGGCTCACACAGTGCTGTCCTGTAGACTCACACAGTGCTGTCCTGTAGACTCACACAGTGCTGTCCTGTAGGCTGACACAGTGCTGTCCTGTAGGCTCACACAGTGCTGTCCTGTAGGCTCACACAGTGCTGTCCTGTAGGCTCAGTGCTGTCCTGTAGGCTCACACAGTGCTGTCCTGTAGGCTCACACAGTGCTGTCCTGTAGGCTCACACAGTGCTGTCCTGTAGGCTCACACAGTGCTGTCCTGTAGGCTCACACAGTGCTGGCCTGTAGGCTCACACAGTGCTGTCCTGTAGACTCACACAGTGCTGTCCTGTAGGCTCACACAGTGCTGTCCTGTAGACTCACACAGTGCTGTCCTGTAGGCTCACACAGTGCTGTCCTGTAGACTCACACAGTGCTGTCCTGTAGGCTCACACAGTGCTGTCCTGTAGGCTCACACAGAGCTGTCCTGTAGGCTCACACAGTGCTGTCCTGTAGGCTCACACAGAGCTGTCCTGTAGGCTCACACAGAGCTGTCCTGTAGGCTCACACAGTGCTGTCCTGTAGACTCACACAGAGCTGTCCTGTAGGCTCACACAGAGCTGTCCTGTAGACTCACACAGTGCTGTCCTGTAGGCTCACACAGAGCTGTCCTGTAGGCTCACACAGAGCTGTCCTGTATAGGCTCACACAGTGCTGTCCTGTAGGCTCACACAGTGCTGTCCTGTATAGGCTCACACAGTGCTGTCCTGTAGGCTCACACAGTGCTGTCCTGTAGGCTCAGTGCTGTCCTGTAGGCTCACACAGTGCTGTCCTGTAGACTCACACAGTGCTGTCCTGTAGGCTCACACAGTGCTGTCCTGTAGACTCACACAGTGCTGTCCTGTAGGCTCACACAGAGCTGTCCTGTAGGCTCACACAGAGCTGTCCTGTAGGCTCACACAGTGCTGTCCTGTAGGCTCACACAGAGCTGTCCTGTAGGCTCACACAGTGCTGTCCTGTAGGCTCACACAGTGCTGGCCTGGCTGCAACAACAGAAAGAGCTTCCTTATGTTTTATTAACCATGACCAGACCTGCTGCTGAACACGATGGACAGGACAGTGGAAATTGTCATGCAGCAGGCCCTTTTCACAGCGGCCATTTTCCATGATTGGAAGTTGGAAACCCTCATTACTGTTTTGCTTGCACCTGTCCTGTGTGTACCCTGTCTTTTTTACTCAAAATGGCCACTGTGAAAAGGGCCTACTGTGTGACTCACATCAGGCCCGTCGCAGGCGGGGCCCTGTGCGAACTTGATGTGCGAGGCCCTGCTCATGAACATGCACACGCATGAATCACGTGCACACACATAGCAAGTCTAGTCCTACTACACGCGAGTGGACAGTGAACATATCGTTTATCAAGTGCGCTTGGACATTGTCATGCCATTGTCAATGCACTGGAACTAGCGGTTGCACACATGGCTGAGTTTTCACATAGAAGTCAAATAGTTTGAGTTTTATTGCAAAGTCATAGGGAGCTGTTTGTTTAAAAACAATACAGACATGCTCAATTGGGGGGGGAAATAGCGAATCAAATGGGGGGGGAGGGGTTAAAGTAAATTGAATGTGAATCACACCAGCTGATGGCTGCTGCACCCAGAAAAGTTTAAATTCGATTTGAATAGCTTCCATATGGTCGAGACAGAGAGGAAATCAAACAAACACACAGACCTGCATCGATGCAAACCTCTGCTCTAATGACGGAACAAAAATCGGAGTGTTGTGGAAAAAGATGTCCAAATATTATCAAGCCACTGTTTACCACCAATCACAATGTCCACCCCCGGCATCCTGCATGTCTGTCCCCACCCAGTGTTGAAGGGATGTGAAGATTAGAGGGACCGTACCGTATCCAGTATCACAGGGCAAATTACAGAGCCAAGGGTCTGCGTAATCCTAGACCACGATATAAACAGTTTGAAAGATCAAGATGGCCGGTGCACACAGCGAGGACAAAAGATGTCCTTATGCCGTGTGAAAGCCTTTCACTCACACGCTCATTATTTGTGATATGTGGCTCTCGAGCTGCAGTACCACAGGGGCTTCCTGTCATTTCACATGGGGGTTATTATCTTATTATCTCTAGCGCTCTTTGGCCATGCTGTACGCTCGATTTGAGATACGCTCCTTCTGCGAAGTTCTGTTAGGCCTGCTGATGACATCCCGACGATAATGGGCTGCTGCTCTTATCTCAACAGTATGCTAGAATCATAGGCTACACTAGGTCTTAATTTCTGCAAGAAAAGCATTCATCGAGTAGAATTTCATTTTTAAACATTTGTCTTGGAGAAGATTGCTTGCGAGAATGGGAGGGACATAATGGCAATCAGTGCAAAACAACTTCTGTTGCACCCTATTCTTTTTCACTGAAAACCAAAATGATGAAGGTAGAAGAGTGTGAGTGTGAGAGTAGCATAATACACTGTAGCATGATGGCACCAAGCTGATCGACCGTCAACTTTGGCTTCGTTTTCCAACATATCACCACATGTCACTTTTCATCCATGCATTCTTAACAGTCTATCGATTCCTGTCATGTTGACATGACAAAGCCCGTGTCAGTTTATCCTGGGCCTGCTCGACCTTCTTGTATTGACCCCATTTCATTGCATTTGAAGGAAAGTATGTCGACTAAGAGGTTGCGTTGTGGCGTTGTGGTGTTTTGAGCACTTTGCGTCGTTCCCGTCATCGCTTCGTCTTGCACTGCATCAGCTGGAGAACACAACTCTACTGTCTGCGAACGCAAGCGATGTCCTCGGCTTGTTTTAGATAATGCACCGTGAGCTCACATTTGTCAGAAGTGATTTGATCGTGTTGCACTGAAGATATTTCTGCTTAAGAAGCCGATCTGCGAGGCAAGCTGGATTAGATGCAGGGGTCAACTCTCATGTCGTCACGACTCACATTGCATCTGGCTGCAGCGAGACTGAAAGACTGATGACCCTTCAGGGCAGACTCACTCTCATTTCTGACCCTCAGTAAAGAGGACACGGTCCTGGGTCACGTTTTGGGTTTCTTGCATTCTGCTGTTGTTGATATCCTGTTAGTTATAGATATCTTGTTTCAATCATGAGAGACCAGTGGGTAAAATTGAACAAGCAAGCTTTATTCACAACTGGCACGGCAACTAGTTTTGGCGTAATGACTCCATGATAAGATGACGCTCCTCTTGTGGTGAGAGAGGAGGGCATCTGCTCAGACTAGGATAGAGAATATATATATATTGTTAGTTAGTTGTTAGTTATATATCCTGTTAGTTACATTGTTAGTTATATATCTTGTTAGTTACTGTTAGTTATATATCCTGTTAGTTATCTTGTTAGTTATATATCTTGTTAGTTATATCCTGTTAGTTATATATCTTATATATCCTGTTAGTTATCTTGTTAGTTATATATCTTGTTATATATTTTGTTAGTTATCCTGTTAGTTTATATATCTTGTTAGTATTTATCCTGTTAGTTATATATCTGGTTAGTTATATATATTGTTAGTATTTATCCTGTTAGTTATATATCTGGTTATATATCTGGTTAGTATATCTTGTTAGTTATATCCTGTTAGTTATATATCTTGTTATTAGATATATATCCTGTTAGTTATCTTGTTAGTTATATATTTTGTTAGTTATCCTGTTAGTTTATATATCTTGTTAGTATTTATCCTGTTAGTTATATATCTGGTTAGTTATATATCTTGTTAGTATTTATCCTGTTAGTTATATATCTGGTTAGTTATATATCTTGTTAGTATTTATCCTGTTAGTTATATATCTGGTTAGTTATATATATTGTTAGTATTTATCCTGTTAGTTATATATCTGGTTAGTTATATATCTTGTTAGTATTTATCCTGTTAGTTATATATCTGGTTAGTTATATATCTTGTTATTATTTATCCTGTTAGTTATATATCTTGTTAGTTATATATCCTGTTAGTTATATATCTGGTTAGTTATATATCTTGTTAGTTATATATCTTGTTAGTTATATATCTGGTTAGTTATATATCTTGTTAGTTATATATCTGGTTAGTTATATATCTTGTTATTATTTATCCTGTTAGTTATATATCTTGTTAGTTATATATCTGGTTAGTTATATATCTTGTTAGTTATATATCCTGATTATCTTGTTAGTTATGGCACGGAGACACAGCCTGATACAACCCAGCAGTGACTGAGCTGTGTCATCATGCTCCAGCTGAACAGTTCAGAGCGAGTGGTCTCCAGAGGGGCTCCAGGGGGCTGCTACACTGTGACGGTGATGTATCACAAACCTTCACTTCCAATCAATTGAAATGAGCCATGCTTTGTTCTTTGATCTCGGAACAATGAACAGAAATGGTATTATAGTCTGTCTTATTTGAACAAGGCCCACAATCCTGTCCACTTTGTGTCCTACATACTGATGACCAGATTTTTTGTCAATTGTTGCTGCATGTGCTGCTGTAGCCCAGGTTTGTCTCTCTTTGGTGACACTGCAGTTTGTTTTCTCTGCTGTTGAGTAATATCTACTCCCCTAACCCATGCTATGTAACACAAATGACAGTGTTTGTTGTTATAGCCCCAAATGTCTCTCTGAACAAAGGTTGTCTTGGTCCATGAACAGCAGCAATGTAGCAGAGGGAAAAGAAAGTGAGGGGATGAAGAGAACAATTGCAGAACAAAGGAAAACACTGGAGCCAACTTAAGTGTTGCCTTCACGCCTGGTAAAACTATTCCGCTACGTAGAAAGCATAGAGTAGCCCACAGCTCAACGATTTGTCAACTGTGCGTGTTGTCTCCTGAGAGAGAGAGAGAGAGAGAGAGAGAGAGGGAGAGAGAGAGAGAGAGAGGGGGAGAGAGAGAGTGAGAGAGAGAGAGAGAGAGGGGGAGAGAGAGAGTGAGAGGCAGAATGTTAAGTTGATGAGCGAGAGCAAGCGGGCACAAAAGAGAAAAAAATGGAGAAAGAGGGCGGAGGAGAGAAAGAGTTTAATGTGGCGTTGGCAAAGAAGCGGAGAACCAGGAAGAAAGACAAATTAGTATGCAAGGCTTAACTTTGGCACATTAGCATTCAGTGACTGGTCGCCCTCCACTATGACTCAAGCAGCATGTTTACGGCTCAGCAGGCTGAGGGGCTATCTGCTACACAGCTACACAGGAGGCTGAGGGGCTATCTGCTACACAGGAGGCTGAGGGGCTATCTGCTATACAGGAGGCTGAGGGGCTATCTGCTATACAGGAGGCTGAGGGGCTATCTGCTATACAGGAGGCTGAGGGGCTATCTGCTATACAGGAGGCTGAGGGGCTATCTGCTACACAGGAGGCTGAGGGGCTATCTGCTATACAGGAGGCTGAGGGGCTATCTGCTACACAGGAGGCTGAGGGGCTATCTGCTACACAGGAGGCTGAGGGGCTATCTGCTACACAGGAGGCTGAGGGGCTATCTGCTATACAGGAGGCTGAGGGGCTATCTGCTACACAGGAGGCTGAGGGGCTATCTGCTACACCGCACCATGAGACACCACCATCCATCTATCTATAGAAAAGGGGCAAGTGGGCAATCTCTGTCTGTTCTCTGTTTACATTTTTTTGTCCCACTGATGATGTCATAGTGATGTCATAACAGCAATTACTGATTTTCCTTTTGAGAATGATTGCGACCACCAGCTGATAAAGTCCCACCAGCAGGCTGTTCTGAAAGGGCATCAACTCATGTATAAGAAGCCAAAGAAGCATATTTCCTTTCTATTCTTATCCAGCTCATCTGTTGAGGTGGCCATTTAAAACATCTGCCAAAGCGTATCCAATTTGGAATTTACACTCAAGATGCCCATATAGAGTGCCAAAGTCACGCCCTCTTCCGGGTTCAGCAAGGGATTTCTTATCGTCCGCCATTCATTTTTCCATTTTCGTAAAATGTCTATTATCTATTTATTTTTTTATCAAAGTGAAATTTTATATGGTCTCTCCTGATTATAATTCTGAGCAGAATACCCGTCCCTGTGTGACTGGGCATTTAGTCAGGTCTTACAGAGTTGGCATGCAGCCTCTCCTCTCCCTCCCCAGAGGGTCTTCATAGTTCAATTCACTGGCTGACAACGCTGCTCACCTGTGTGCTGCTCCACTCTGGAGCTCTCCATTGTGCTGAAAAATCCAGCTCCGTTAGTCACCTGCAGGGGTGCTCTATACGCAGTCTTCCTGAAAGATTCAGTGTGATCACACGTAAAATGGCATAGCTGTGGTCGAATACAATTCCACTCATTCACTCACTCACTCACTCACTCACTCACTCACTCACTCACTCACTCACTCACTCACTCACTCACTCAGAGACAGACACTTCACATTCTTATTATAGGATAGATGAATCACTTGGTTTGACCAAGTAAAATGATATTTTAAGAAGCATTTTACGAAACGTCTATGGAAAAATTAATGACGCATGAAATCCCTTGGTGCGGATGCCGAACCCGGAAGAGGACATGACTTTAGCACTATATAATGCTGTCTCACTCTGTCTCAGGACTTATGACATCATCATGATATGCCCAACACATTAGCCCACATCAGCCTGGGCTTCTTATCAGACTCAGGCTCAGTACCTAATGCTGCGCATGAGGGATTGATGTACACACACATGAACAGACACACATACATGCACACACAGGTATACACGCATAGACACAATTAAACATACACACGAGGGTGGGAATTACATGGAGGCCCGTGATGCCTCTGGCCGTGATGCCCTGAGATCCCTAAGGCCACGTTGGCAGTGCCCTGCTAGCAACCTGCTACGGTCAGTTGCTTTAAAACAGGGGTGCCCACACTTTTTCAGCTTGGGAGCTACTTTTAAAATGACCAAGTCAAAGTGATCTACCAAACATATTTATTTATATATATATACACTGAGTATACAGTGGAAAACAGTGGAACAGTGGAAAAACAGTGGAAAAACAGTGGAAACAGTGGAAAAACAGTGGAAACAGTGGAAAAACAGTAATTTTTTTTTTTTTTTTTTTTTTTTTTTTTTTTTTTTCTTCCTCAATGCCATGCGATCGATCGCGATCGACGTATTGGGCACCCCTGCTTTAAAAGCATCAGTGGTCTCAGTTTAATGTAGCCTGCCCTATGCAAATGCTGTGTGATTGGCTGATTTTTAACACACATTTCAGAAAAATCACTCTTCACGATGTCAATAGAGCAATGGCCTTTGTGCCCTGGCATGTGGCCTCGTGCGCTAATTTAGTTTTTGCAACGCCGAAGGCCAGATGGCCACGCCCCTAAAATGATGAAATTCCCACCCTGATGCACACACAAACTATCTTTCTGTCTCACACACACACACACACACACACACACACACACACACACACACACACACGACACACACACACACACACACACACACACACACACACACACACACACACACACACACACACACACACACGCGCACACACACAGCACTGGGATTCACAGCCTACTCAGGTTGCTGGAGCCGTCTCAGGGAGCTCTGTGTTAATTGAAATGACTCTAAACATTGTCTTATTCAACATATTTATGGGGTTTAGATGAGAGACACACTAGCTGAGACTGAGCAGTCCATTGGGTCTCGTTAAAATCATGGTTTAAAGTGCTCATGTTAGCGGTTCTTACCGCTCCTCTAAGAGCTTGCGGTTTGTTTGCTGTCTTACAGATAATCGTTAACGCTTGCATTTCATGTATAACCCAAAAATATCCCTTTCGTCCCCGTCTCTTTGCAGGCGTCTCTGTCTTTTGTAGAACAGGATCGACTGATTAGAGCCACATGAGGATATAGGCACGGGGTTTGAATTCTGTTTGTGTTGAGCCTTATTGCCCAATAGTACAGTATGTCCTCCAATCTGCTTCCAAAGAGAGGTCATCAGGCCAGGCTGCATGCAATCCCTGAAGGACATTCTCAAGCACAAACACAGCCAAATGAGACAGATGGTCTTATGGCTCTATGAATCCAGGGCCTAGGAGATGAGCCAGCTGAATGCGTTTTGTCCAAGAAGAAGAGGCATCGGCGTGGCTTCTGACCAAGGTTACCGAAGGCTACAAAAGGAGGCCACTCCACGCTTTTTAGAGTTTGGACGCTGCCCCCGTTGCCAGTGTGGGATACGGAGGCCGACGTTAGGAATAACAGAGGTTTTCACCGATTGTCTCCGCAGAGTGGAGACGTTGATTCATCCGTGGAGAGACCTTGCTTTTGGGTAATTCGATTATGCAGATGAGCAGGAAGGCTCCTGCGTCTGTGACCGTGCTGAAAAGGACATAGGCGTGCGGCTGGCCAGGACACGTGGGGGCTGGCAGAGCGTCTCCCCCCGTACGTTTGCGGGAAGCATGCCACCGCCACAGAAAGCACCCCGATCCGTTGCAGTTATCCCCTTTCCTGGGGTCTGCCGGAGAGGGAAAATGGCATTCTGAGCAAGCCACAGCATTCCTCAGAGAAACCCTATGTCTGTATAGCATTAACAGATGGGACAAGTCTTGGCCGTGCGGAGCTCCGGCTTAGCTTTAGCTTTAGGATCGATTGTTTTATTTATAACGGGGCTGCTGCTGCTGTCTTGGCACTTTCATTCTGTAAAGACTTTTGCTGGCTAATCAGATTTAAAAGGATTTGAAGTCGCCGAACCTTTCATTGCTAATGGTAACATCAATTAAATTGGACGTTTCAACGGTGTTGAAATTCACCGTGGAAACTGTTCATTTTCTTACAGGAGATGATCGGTTTGCTTTTCGTTCTTGCACTTTCCATAGTTCTCCTTCCCCTTTGTCTCTGGCCAGTAAATAATCACAGACAGGCCTCTGTCTTTGCTGGATGTTGGAACCTGAACCCGTCTTGATGTTGTGCAAACGTGTGCAGGTGCAAGTATTGAAGCACAGGCCCAGTGTGCTCGGACACGGTCGATTCTGTAAATACACGTGAACTCTCTCCTCCTGCAGATGATCGGCGTAGAGTCCAGGGATGTGTGGGTGCAAGAGGGGACAGATCAAAGTCATGCTTTGCCCATATGGTCACTCCGGCTTCCTTCACTTCTGCCTGGGGAATAAGAAGAATCTATCTCTCTCAGAACTGGCAGACTTCTGAAAGGGACTACAAATAACTGCCTCGCAGTTGGAGGCCTCCGCCATTGACCACCGATAAGTCAAGTTGCAGTTGACATCCACGTCTGTCCAGACTCTTAGCAAAGACTTTGAAGGAATTTAATCAAAGGCAACTTGTGTTTTTGGCTAAATGGAAGTTACCACTATAGTCACATCACATGTATGATTCCAGTGAATGATTTCCAGTGTGAAACGTGCTGTCTTCACTTAGAGACTATTTTAGAGAGGAGTAGAGAGGACTGATAGAGAGCTTCGTCACACGGTGCAACGACAAATCACCTGAAGCTCACTATCAGCAAAACCAATGAGCTTGTGGTGGACTACCAGAGGAACAGGTCCTCTGTCCTGGTTGTCATCCAGGGAGAGGAAGTGAAGAGGGTGGACTCATACATACATACACATATGTATGAGTGATGATTTATGATACATATAAGTATCTTGAGGTCCAAATCAATATAATAAATGTGATGATTAGGTCAACTTCAAGGATTTTGGTGTCTGCAAAAGTAAGTGACAGCAATTCCACTGTATTTGTAGAACGACCCAAGATCGTTTTCTCAGCTACAGTGATAAGCAACACATTATGATGTCACAGTCAAGTTCACCTTTGAACTTTGGGATATAAAATGCCAGTTGATTTGATCCTATAAGACAGTTTGTGTTAAATGTTTGTCATAATTGCACTCTATGCAGTCTGCATTTGTTTGCACTTTTTATGCATTTTTATGCACCATGCATCTCTGCGGCTCAGATCCATGTGTGCTGCGGGACACGAGGAATCAAACGCACTTCCCCTCGGTCGATCACACTGAGTTTCTCTTTTTGTTTTTTTCTCTCTGTATGTTTCTGTATTTTGTATCTTGTGATTTAGGACTGAGACACAATGTGTTTACCCGCAACGGTGATGAATTGCAGAAACTGAATTGCCTCTTGGGGATAAATAAAGTTTTCTCAATCTGAATCTGAATAATTAGCGTATGAATTATATTCTTGAGTTATGGCCAAAAACATATTTGGTGGGTTCACAGTGACCTTGAACTTTGACCACCATCAGTTCATCCTTGAGTCCAAGTGGACGTTTGTGCCAAATTTGAAGAAATTCCCTGGAGGCGTTCCTAAGATATCACAACCTGAAAACATAATGCCTCTGGCCACAGCTGTCGGCCGCATACAAAGTAGGCATCCCCTTCCTTAAGAAGACACTCCTGCTCTGCTTAGACCTGTGAAAAAGACAGGCTCTGCAGGAGACATTGTGGTTCAAAGAGTAATCCACACTCTCTCTCTCTCTCTCTCTCACTCACACACACACACACACACACACACACACACACACACACACACACACACACACACACACACACACACACACACACACACACACACACACACACAGTAGTGTGGCTCTTAAAAAGGAGCCAGCAAACGTGGTACCCTCATCTTAACCAAGTCCCGTGTAAAGATAACAGCTATATCTTTAACAGATACTACAGAGGATGCTCCATTACTCACTTCTTTGCTCAGTATTTAATTGCTTTTTAGATTGGATTGTTGTTCTCTACGCATCATCACACACTCGGATACGGGGGAGAGAGGGTGTGTGTGTGTGTGTGTGTGTGTGTGTGCGCATTTGGGAGGACCATGCAGCCCAATATAATCCTCCTAACTTCACGAGGCAGCTTGAGACTCCCAAAACCTTCCTCTCATACTGTCTCCACGACGTTCCACACAACAGCATCAGTGGAAGAAGGTCAATCAGGCCTCCAGCTCCTCCAAATTCCATCAGCATCGATGGAGCTGACACGTGTATCTCCGGGCGCCCTAATGGAAAAGAGTCACCATAAATGATATGAATGGAAATGCCAGTGATTCTGCCTTGATGAACACGCACTCCTCCTCCTCCTCCGGCTCCTCGCTCCATCTATCCATCCATCAGCGTTACGTTCTCCCCCACCGCACCATCAAATCTGACGGGACAAGTCGTTTTGCGGATGAGAGTAGTACCGCTGAGTCAGCTGTGGCGGGATGAATATTCAGCGTTAATGTCTCAAACTAATGAAGTCATGTTTTGCCCGGTGGCTGATGGGCTGTCTCTTGTGGAGCACAGATTGAAAAGCAGAAGGGAGAGAGGAGGGTCTCAGGAGACGTGGCGGGGAGGACATGATAAACACAGTGTTGGAGGATGAGGAAAGATGACAGTGTACCGAATAATATTACAGGAGGAGGTGTGCTGTAGTGCAGGGTACAACAACAACCTGCTAACTTTTTCCTTCCACATTGAGGAAAGACCCACTTCTAAATCACCTCTATAGCCTAATACAGTATGCAAGAATAGTCTTACACTGTTTAACCCAGGGCATATCCTTTGCTGGATGGGCTGCTTAAAAGATTTATATATAAAAATGGTGGGCATAATGTCCATGGCACCACTACACCACTGATGATAATGATGATGATGGTACAGTAGGCTGTGTTAATTTTTTATCATAACTACTTGGTCTATTTCCAGGGCTCATGCAGAATATAATGAAACCAAGTTCAAGTTCATCGTTATCTGGTTCATATTCGGTCCAGGCTTTCTTGCCTGATATCCCACTGTCTGCAAATCCCTTAAAAGATGCCCGACACCGAAGATTAAGCCTCTCTGGATTTGTGCAAAGCCGTACTTAAGCGAGCCTGCGTTAAGCATCACTTTCTTTTCCAGCACGCTCACGCTTCGTCTCCTCTTCTTTCCATACAGAAGTGCTTCTGCAGCTTTGAGACGTGGCTCTGAACCTGCAATTATCTCACAGGCTCACAGCAGCGTCCCTATAATTCATCTAATATTCAGGATCGGAGGAGATCCAGGGAGATCAGGGAGGTCTTCCTCCTCTGTCACATCCATCAGGCATGCTGCTCCTCTGCCCTCCTTCCTGCCTCTCTCGCCTTCTCTCTCCTCACACGCACGCACGCACGCACGCACACACACACACACACACACACACACACACACACACACACACACACATACACACACACACACATAAACACACGCACACATGCACGCACACACACACACACACACAAAATGTGTCAAACTCGAGGTCCGTGGGACAAATCCAAAATTTTCGCAATACAATGCTAATTCTAATTCTAGTTATTTCTAACAGTTGTAGGCTACTAGTTGTCTGTTTTCCTATAATTCTTCTTTCAGAGCAAGAGTTATTATTAAGTTATTACTAAAATACCAATATGAATCAAATCAGAGCCAATTATGTAATATGAGATACATTTTATATCGTGTTACATTTGAGGGCAACCAGCCCGTGATGAAATAGAGTTTGACACCCTGCCCTGGCGTAAAATGATTCAACTTCATTATAAGATGCACTATATGATCTATGAAGTCATAAGTAATCAACACCTGAATCGGTCAACGAGTGATTCTTCATGCCTTCAAGCTGGTCATTTCCATGATAAGACACAATGGAACGGTCCCCTCTAAGCTGAGCTCACATAAAGATGCACAGACGGGTTGGCAAAGCACAAACACCTTGATGATGGCTAAAAATAGTTTGTCACGTGTATTGATTTTTCTCCCTCTGACTCCCTCAATGCTGCAGTTTGTGACTTATGAGAGAGAGAGAGAGAGAGAGAGAGAGAGAGTTGAGAAGTGGCAATCTTGGGAACAATAACCTATAATAACCTATTCATGCACATAGCAGCAGCCAGAATGCCCCCCTCTCTATTCTAGAGAAGGAAAACTGAGTCTATATTTTTCTAACTCTCAATAAGCACAAACGTTGCGAGGGACGAATGATTGTAGCAAACTTTAAAGGGTGACTGACTTTTCAGGGCGTCCGGATCCTGCCTACCAACACGAGGGTCGCAGGTTCGCGGCCCCGTGTTACCTCCGGCTTGGTCAGGCATCCATACAGGCTGTGTCTGCGGGTGGGAAGCCGGATTGAGGGTATCTGTCCTGGACGCTGCACTAGCGCCTCCTCTGGTCGGGCGGGGGGCACCTGTTTGGGGAGGAAGGGAACTGGTGGGAATAGCGTGATCGTCCCATGTGCTACGTCCTGCCGGTGGAGCTCCCCGCTGTCAGGTGAAAAGAAGCTGGTTGAAAATAGGCAAAGTGGCACCATTGACAAAAAAGTTTGATTGACCTTCAGCTTGTCTGATTGTGATGACGTATTTCTATCTGTAGTGTTTCACAGCAACGTTGGTGCAGTTTTCACATTCTACTAATTAAATGGTACATATTTTTAATCAATGCCTCCAGCCTGAAGGGGTAATGTGGTTCCTTCATCCATGTATTTCATCACTATAGTCAATGAGTTGCACCCTGGAAGCAGATACAGCACTGCTGTGATCAGTATAATTAAATGGTGAAAATGTGTTACATCATGGTGTCCCGCTGCTGTCCAGTGAAAGGCTACATTGAAGCCTTCCCCGGCAGATGGGGTCTGGCTATTGAAACAGTGTTCAATCAATATGCAGTGGACCATGCCATGCCACGTGCTTTGTCTATACAGCATGTTTGAAATTATTCTGTTTTTTTTCTTCTCCTATCTCCTCAGCTGGCCTCTTACGCCCTTTTGTATTGGGAAATATCCTCTATGGAATGCAGCCCAAGAGTATTTCCTCGCCATATATGGCGTGAATAGTTGAAGAGTTTGATTGCAAGATTATATAGGCTATACATATTTTGGAAAAGGAAATGATTTGAAGAGGTATGATCAATGTTAGAAAATTCAGCCCGAGGAACTGTAATCATTATGTCAACCAAGGACTAAAGTTCCCCCACACTGTAATTTAAAAAGGACCATAATGAGCATGTCATGTTATTCGAAAAGACAATCAAATTTTTTAAGGAAAAGTTTCCATTTGATATTGACTAGAGAAGTGTTTTGCCACAATATAACTAGATTTGAATGAATGAGTGTGTAACTTTGACTGTGTATTAGTCTAACTACTGAAATCCTGCTCAGTGAGCCCTCTACTGGTCACTGTGTGGGCACACTGCACTCATTTTAGCTTGGTCAAACTTCAATCACTGAAGCAATTACTGTGATGTCATGATATCGCTCTGTTCCAGACTGTCAGGAGGCGGCCTGATGAACATGTCATTCTGACACCAACTTCAGTTTGAGAAGTTTGATTTCCTCCAGGCAAACATTTTACCCCTCATCATTTTAATTTTTTAGCCTACCAGCATTTTCTATCAAAGTGGTTTTTAGTTATTACAGCAATACGCGATGTCTCCTGAATACTGTGCTTGCAACTTAATGGATAATTATAAAAGTCCACCAGTTTCAGACTAAATCAATCTAATAGTCTTAATTGCTAGTGACAGCAGACAGGATTGTGTTATTTTAATAAGTGACTGTGCATTTGGCTTCCTTACTCTGTGGTTTGTGTTTGGTGTGGACCACTGAGATATGGTGTGGACTGGAACCAGATCAGTGTTGTAACCAAAGAGACCAGAAATAATTGACTACACAGTGCAGTGGATGGTTTTCAATGGCAGCATACTTCATATAGGCCAGATACTTTTCCCATATCAAGGAATCCCAACTAGATGCACATTACACCACAGGCCCTCATTTGATTAGGCTTAGGCTATAAAAGGAATTTAATCTAGGAATATTATAGTTTTAATTGGTCGTTTTGTAGTTTGTTAGTGTACAAGTCAGTATCACATATTAAAATACAGACACTTTCACTGTGCAAATCTCTAGGGAATGAAGTCATAATTAAATAGCCTAAATTAAATTCATATTTTCATAATTTGCGTCTGAACCTCCAGGCCTCGAAAATCAAAGGAGGCATCTGAACCACACTCAGAGCAGAGACCACCACGATGTCACATTATGTCTTAGCATCCCTCCAGTGTGTGTAGGCGTTACTGGATCTTCAGTTGAGCTGCCCTAGAGCGTCTACCTATATTTATTCCTGTATCGGGGGATGGGGCAGTGAGTGCGCATGCGCTTGAGAGCTCCTAACTAACCACATGCGTTTCAATCACAACTGCGACAAGCAGCCAGAGATACCGCTAGGAATAAGACGGAAGTAGGGCTATTTTCCCTTCAAATTAAAGCCTAAAATTTGATCATCGAAGAAAAACTCAAATCATGGCACCAACATAATCTGCGGAATCAAATAAATAGGCTACGGAAAGGCTGAAGCTGTTAAATAATGTTATACTGAAATTGTTGGCTTCGGCTATGTGACACGTTTGCTGGGAAGTGCTTTTAGTTTGAAAGCCTGACAGGAAGTGGTACGTTTAATTCCTGTTACCTTGACCCTGGTCCAATCACGACGTTTCCCAGCAGAGAGAGCAGAGAGAGCGGCCGCTGAGCATCTACAGAAGACAGACCGCTGGTCCTCCTACTCTCTCTCTCTCTCTCTCTCTCTCTCTCGGACGGACAGAATGCTGTCACAGACTCAGTGAACGCTGGCCACTGTCTGCTCCGCTCCCCGGCCGGATCAAAGCTCTCCCCCTCCGGCTCAAGATGGGTTAGAAAGACGGGACCTGCTATGGATTATCCACTCACACTTCAGCGAGGATGATGATGGGGCTGTGGAGCTGGACGGGTTTTCTCACACAGACAACCTGACAAAGACGCCGGGTGCTGGAAAGGACTACTAGCCGGCGGGATTTGAGCGCTCTCCTCCGCAGCTTTCGCCTTTGCGTTTTCGTTTTTATTTTATTTTCTTTGTGTTGTGTTGTGTTGTTTTGTTTTGTTGTGTTTTTGCCTGCGCGTGCGTGTGACAGAGATATGTTGTCAGAATTGCTGTGCGGCTTCGTGGCTCTGGTCCTGTATGCCAACACTCTGGGCGCCGACTTCTGCTACGATGACAGGTACTGGATGAATGAACGACACGAAGCCCCCCCATACTACTACTAACACACACACACACACACACACACACACACACACACACACACACACACACACACACACACACACACACACACACACACACACACACACACACACACACACACACACACACACACACACACACACACACACACACACACACACACACACACGCGCGCTCGCGCGCACGCACTCACAGCAGCCTATGTGTGACTGCAGTTTGTTTGTTTGAGCCATAAGAGGCTTTATATTAACTGAAGTGTTTCCCAAAGTGGGGCTCCTTGAGAGGGCTCCAGGGGGTCCCTAAGTACAAAATAGGGACAGCTTTTATTATTAGTCCATTGACTAAGAAGATGCATCCCAATAAGAGTGATTATTTTTGAACCAGCTAGGCTCTCCCCCCCACCTGCAGTAGCCTATCAATCCTGTACTAAATATCTTAACATAAGAAACATTATTGTTATTAAGTAATTAAATGAGTAAAGACTAATCTATATTTAGGTTCCTGGCATGAGAAAGTAACCCTCCAATGAGTCTTGTTGTGTTGCCGGTAGCATTGCGTGGGCTCATTGGGACAGCGTGCAGTCACACTGGCAGAGAGGAGCACAGCACAACAGTAACTTATGGGACTTCACTTTCTGTTCACTTTCTTGTTGCAGCAGCAACACTGACATGTAACCCTTAAGATGCAGAGGATGTCATTTATTCAAAAAATAATAATAAAATAAAATAAATTGCAAGAGGGAATTAGGCTGTAAATATTTGAACACATAACTAATACTGTAGGTGAATGCCCCATTGTAGTAGTACACTAGTACATATAGCCTAACTGATATATCTGATAAAAAAACAAACACCATCAAGTTCCTATTATACTAACTACTTATACAGATTTGTAATGTGTTGTGATAGTGAGTTTATATACGAGGGATCAGCCGAGCAGCATTTTGGTAAACACAATGGAGCCCAAGTGGCGCGAGGCGTGTGAGTATCTGACTCTAGCCGTCTAACTCTGTTTACATTTTAAAAACTGTGACAGTTCACACAACTTTAACACGACATGTATATATTATACATCAAACTCTTGAGCTACTTCTGCTCTCACTCAGAATGTCAAAATATAAGCGATGTGATGTATTTCTGGGTGTCAAGTGACGTCACGCTGATTCGTCCTATAGTGACCATATATTATTTATGACTTTTTTGCTTTAATCTTCTTGGTATTACTGTAATATCCCTGTTATAGCTATTAGCTACATTCCTATAGTGACTTATAGTTTAGTCTATGTAAAGTGTCTTTGTTGATTTTATTATTGCACTGCTATAGTTTTCTGTTAGACTGGCAGGGAAATCAGTAGTAAACAAATGGCCAACCTGTTTGCTTCCTTGGTGAAAGTGTTGCAGTGTCCAGAGTGTGGCTGTGCTCTGAGTCTTCAGTCAGCTGTGAAATAATTGCTCTCTGGAGGATCACTAGTCCTGCACTCTAAAGCAGAAGTCCTTTGCCACCTTTGCCAAAGTCAGTCAGAGTGTGTCGCTTCCTGAACTTCTGAACAAAATATTGTCTAGCCCAGAGGTTCTCAAATGTTTTTCAGCAAAGGACCCCTTATAAGATAGAAAATATACCGGGGACCCCCTCATTCTGATTTGTGATTTTGGCCTCAGCTTGTTTCCACGGTAACGTGCTTGACATTTAAATTGATAGGTTTGTCAGGTTAGAATGTAATCCATGAACCATTTTAGATTTAAAGCATAACATATTTTCGTTGAACTATGAAGCTTTTGCACACAAAAGTTTTTTTTTTTTCTTCCCTGAAACCTTTTCGCGGACCCCCTGGCAAAGTGACTTAGACCACTGGTCTAGCCTATGACACAGTTTTTATTCACACCCAATGTGATTTGCTGGATACAGCAGCAGTTTCATACTCCACTGCCTGGGTTCATGACACGGTGGCTAAAGCTAATGCTGGCTAACGCATTACTCACAGTTGGTCTTTTGATATTTGAAAGCTGAATGTCTGTCATCATTGCATTCGACTTTTCTTATGTATTCACCATCCTTGCCTTGATGTAGGTCATATAGGCATAATATCCTTTTCCTATCATCCCCAATAAGTTGGTATTGGAATGGATCATTGATTGATCATAGCCAAACATGTATAGACATATTGATTACACCTGCTATCTAAGAACACCCATAGGACAGAATGCTGTGCAGTCAGTGTGTGTATAAACCTGAATGAATCCCCATGCTCTACCAGACATGCAGCTGTTTTGACTGGGTGTATTAGCGACAGGTGTTGCGCGGCGGCCATTAAAACACACAGCTCAGTGAGCGTACAGTAACATCAGCAGCATCACATGATGAAACCCCCCTGCTGTGTGTTTCCTTTCCACACTGTTCTGTATATAGAACACTTCCTGCTTCACACATTCCCCCCAGGCCCTGTTTTGCTGCCAGTCTGACACTTTGTGCTGCGCTCAGGTGATCCAGGCGAGAGACGCATGCTGCTGCTGTGTGTCCATAAAGCTGTCAGGGAGTGGCTGCACGGTGTGGAGAGGTTACAGGAGGTCACCTGTCTGCCTGCTGCTGTGTGTGGCTGCCTGTCTGCATGCTGCTGTGTGTGGCTGCCTGCCTGTCTGCATGCTGCTGTGTGTGGCTGCCTGTCTGTCTGCATGCTGCTGTGTGTGGCTGCCTGTCTGCATGCTGCTGTGTGTGGCTGCCTGTCTGTCTGCATGCTGCTGTGTGTGGCTGTCTGCATGCTGCTGTGTGTGTGTGCCTGTTTGCCTGCTGCTGTGTGTGGCTGCCTGTCTGCCTGCTGCTGTGTGTGGCTGCCTGTCTGTCTGCTGTGTGTGGCTGCCTGTCTGCCTGCTGCTGTGTGTGGCTGCCTGTCTGCTGCTGTGTGTGGCTGCCTGTCTGCCTGCTGCTGTGTGTGGCTGCCTGTCTGCTGCTGTGTGTGGCTGCCTGTCTGCATGCTGCTGTGTGTGGCTGCCTGTCTGCATGCTGCTGTGTGTGGCTGCCTGTCTGCCTGCTGCTGTGTGTGGCTGCCTGTCTGCCTGCTGCTGTGTGTGGCTGCCTGTCTGCATGCTGCTGTGTGTGGCTGCCTGTCTGCATGCTGCTGTGTGTGGCTGCCTGTCTGCCTGCTGGAGAGACTCATCTGTTACTGCAAGAACCTCCCAAAGTTTGAATGCATGCAGGGACAGAAAGACCTCTTCTGATGACTGCAGGAACTGAAGAGATGTGTGAACGTAACGTTATTTCTGCGTGAACATCACGTTATTTATGACCACTTAAGAAGCGGGCCAAGGTTAGGCTCAGTCTACTCACCATGCAGACGTGACGGAATGACTCAATCCTCCAGATAGCAGTTTGCACTGCAGCGCCTCAGCCAACCCTCTTTCAGATGGCTCATTCTGATGTGTTTGGTCTCCAACATGCTTTTCATTATGAGCTGTCTGTCAGCAGCCTTATCTGTTTTTAACACCGGCTTTGCTACAGGCTTCTAATGAGCAGGCAGCAGTACTGTCCCCTTGGGCTCCATTGGAGGGAGGGAGGGAGGGAGAGACAGAAAGAGAGGGAGAGACAGAAAGAGAGAGGGAGAGACAGAGAGAGAGAGAGAGAGAGAGAGTGAAACAGTGCTGAACACACAGACACTGCTGTGACTTGCTAACTGTGTGTTTGTGTTGGGAAAGAGCCGATGGGGTGCAAAGTCTGGGAACGATTGCTTCCGTTCCGTTGCGTGCCCCCTCTCCTCTCCCCCGCTGGTCAGCTTTCAATTACAACGGAACGGAACACTCACAGAGTACACTTGCATCATCAGCTACGCCTGGAGTGTTTCCTCGCCCGGGTGTTGTCTACGTGGTTCGGTATGGTCGGCGTTCACATTCGCATGTGTTCCGTCCCCCGCACGCACACGCCAAAGCGTTCCCCAGACCACCTTTTCAAGTGGACCCTGTCACGGACCACGGTACACTGTTCCGTCCCCCATGTTCCGTCGCACGGAACGCAACGTTCAACGAACCGGACCTGGGGTCAATTTGGGGACAAGTGTGCTGCTCGGTTCCGCTCCCGGGTCCCCAGTGAGAAAGCAAAGCACCCTCAGTGATCGCAAAGGAAGCAGTTATCATGGAAAGTGTGTGATGTGTGAATGATGATAAATCAAACTGTCAGCTCCTGCTTGCTTGTTACCTGGCAGCGTAAAGACAGAACTGATTTCAGCTGTGTGGACCTGACAGTAATTAACAGATCGTTCAGATATAAGTTTGCAAACTTTAACGGATGTCACCGTGTAAAGTCTCACTGGAAAGTAAAGCACTTCGCCCATATTGGATCGATTACCTTTTTCATTTTAGTGTGCCATTTAGAAATACAAATACACTGCTTTCCCTATAGGAGGTTAGCATAAATATGGATATTTTGTCACAGCTCAGGATTAATTATTCTCTGTGAAAAGTTTAACACAGAGGGGACTTTATTTATTATTATTTGTTTTGCTTCTGTCTGTGAAGCCAGTGCATCGACTTAACTCAGCCAATGATTAAACGTTGAGATCCCGTGTGTGTGTGTGACTACTTGCGCGCGCGTGTGTGTGTGCGTGTGTGCGCGTGCGTGTGCGTGTGGTAACAAGAAAAGGCACCTGAGAATGGATTGTCTGTTAGTCTTCTTTGCACAGCAGTTGGATGCGTTAGTGATGTGTTGCTCTCTTCCTGCTTATTCTTATTCTTATTCTTGTCACAGTAAAGGGAGTGGCTGAGCCAACAGGCCAGCTGTGGCTTCCACATGATAAATGTGTAGCCGGGTGCAGTGCGTTGCCGTTGTGTGAGTCGCACGCTTCTTCTTATCAAAGGTGAGTCCGCGCGCTGGTTACACATTGATTGGAGGAAACGCTTTCCACATTCCGTACATAACAGTAACCAAGGTCGTTAGGAGGTCATCGTTAACGGAACTCTCCAGCCCAAAAGGCAGACGTCACATGTGTTTTCAGAGCTGTAGCCATCAGGCTGTCTATATAAAAAAGTAAACCTCATCAGGCAACGCAGCCTTTTTGACCTTGCAGTCAGTCACAGCCCCTCCCAAGATAAATATGACACACTGTTCCACGCTGTTAAATCACCCTGGGGAGCTCTTCCCGCTCACTCCCCTGGACACACTCATCATTAGCTGGGGAGCTTTTCCTGCTCACTCCCCTGGACACACTCATCATTACGTGCACAGCGTTGACACCTGTGCTGGAAAATGGGCCTCATACGTCATGTAGTTCATATCTCTGCCACTATAATCTACAGTTAGGACGGAGGGAAGGAACGGGAGAGCCCAGATAAATGTCAGTGGAGAATTATTGGTGCAATCTCTTCGTGCGAGCCTGCAGAGCAGAACACGTGCGATATAAGAGCGAAGAGCTGGTTAAAGCGCTAGCACGTTACTAGCTTGATTGTTGGGAGATTTGAATTCATGCCGCAGCGAATTTAGAATTTGAATAAATATTAGAATTTAGAAAAATATAAAACAGATTTCATATCCACCTTATTCCTAGCTGCCATGGTGCCTTAGGTGAAATATGGGCGCTTCCTCCGGTGCAATCCTCCCAGCCCCCCTCCCCCCGTTACGTTGCTGACGCTGCTGACACACGGACACATCGCCCGTCTGCGTCTGTAAACCATGTTTCAAAGCTGCAGGCAAAGGGAGCAAATCACGTCCAGCTTGGCCAAACATCTCGCCGACAAATATCCCCGAGTTGTTCAAAGAGCAACAGGTTAGCGGATGTGAAAGATAACATTATTACATTGATACATTCCCTCAAATAAGTCGTCAAACGAGTGTTATTTCTTTGTGACGAGCAACTTTTTTTCCAGTGTCGGAGTTTGACGAGGAAATGCATAAGCTGCAACAATCAGTCATGTTCTAGCCAGGACCTTGCACCCATATTAATCATTTTACAGCGGGGCATTAAAAAAATAAGGTGGATAATAGCCCTAGAGTTTTAGCTGACAGAGAGCTGGACCCACGAGCTCTCAATAGTTTCATGGATTATTGTTCCCGTCATGAGCTGATGGATGTGGATGATGAACTTCTCTCCACTCACGTGACGTGGTGAGCTTGGCTGTGCCAGGAGGTGTGAAGGTTGCGGGCCGCTCTGAAGGACGCAGCCTCCCCGCCGGGGCGTGAGCGGTGATTCATAACGCCCAGACAGTTTGGACGGCGCGTTAGCCTTCTGCGCCCCAGAAGGGTTAGCCAAAAGCCTTGGTCAGAGAGGGAACCACAACACCACCAAACACTACAAGCCAACGCATTGCCTATGAACTTGTGCTTGATGACGGCAAAGTAGCCACATGCACGCACGCACGCACACACACACACACACACACACGGTGCTTCCGCCAGTGACTCACTCATGTTTAATGATCATAGTAAAAGAGTTAAAGAGGAAAACAGTGGTGACGCTTTGAAATTAACTAAGTTGAATCAAAGCACAGTTGCTGAAATCGAGAGTTTGGAAAAGGAAACAAAAACATTTATATCTTATTTTATACATGAATTTTTACTTGGTGATGAAACCAGATTCCAGGTCGAGAAATGATCTCTGATAACTAGGCAGGATTGATTTGACACAAATTCTAATTGATTCTTTGATGAATCACGCATGGGGCTGAGTATCTTTGTAATTGATTCTTTGATGAATCACGCATGGGGCTGAGTATCTTTGTATGTATTATTGACTACCTCCCTTCGCCTCTCATGTGTTCACAAAAAGCGAGTATGGAGTGAGGTCAAAGACACACAGACAAAGCTAAAGAAAAGCAGACTGTAGGCTAAACCCACACAAGGTCAGGAGGAAAGGTGCACAGTTGTACCTTTTTGTTCTGAGAGCTACACTGATATGTGCCATCATGTCCCCAGGGCCTTGTCTGAGCCCAGGACCACCAGGCCCCAGGGCCTTGTCTGAGCCCAGGACCTCCAGGCCCCAGGGCCTTGTCTGAGCCCAGGACCCCCAGGCCCCAGGGCCTTGTCTGAGCCCAGGACCTCCAGGCCCCAGGGCCTTGTCTGAGCCCAGGACCACCAGGCCCCAGGGCCTTGTCTGAGCCCAGGAGGACCACCAGGCCCCAGGGCCTTGTCTGAGCCCAGGACCACCAGGCCCCAGGGCCTTGTCTGAGCCCAGGAGGACCACCAGGCCCCAGGGCCTTGTCTGAGCCCAGGAGGACCACCACGCCCCAGGGCCTTGTCTGAGCCCAGGGCCACCAGGCCCCAGGGCCTTGTCTGTTCGTACTAAGCCCAGGACCACCGGGTCTTGTCTGTTCGTACTAAGCCCAGGACCACCAGGCCCCAGGACCTTGTCTGTTCGTACTAAGCCCAGGACCACCGGGTCTTGTCTGTTCGTACTAAGCCCAGGACCACCAGGCCCCAGGACCTTGTCTGTTCGTACTAAGCCCAGGACCACCGGGCCTTGTTTGTCCATACGCTGGTCTGTTTACTGCAGGATGGACTGCTTGGTGATGTGTTCACTGCAGGATGGACTGCTTGGTGATGTGGTCACTGCAGGATGGACTGCTTGGTGATGTGGTCACTGCAGGATGGACTGCTTGGTGATGTGGTAATGTTGTTGAGGACTGAAGGGCGGCAACCAGCAGTCTGAGCATCTCCACTCTCCCCCCTCTGCCTGTGCCCTATAATTACAAAGAGGGACTCACGGCATCTCTCTCTCTCTCTCTCTCTCTCTCGCTCTGTTTCTCTTTCTCTCTCTCTCTGCCTGTCTATCTCTCTCTCTCTCTCTCTCTCTCGCTCTGTTTCTCTTTCTCTCTCTCTCTGCCTGTCTATCTCTCTCTCTCTCTCTCTCTCGCTCTGTTTCTCTCTCTTTCTCTCTCTGTCTCTCTCTGCCTGTCTGTCTCTCCCCCTCTAACAACCCCTCCAAAGCCTGTTAGGCCTCCAGCTCCCATCATGCAGCGGCTGACTCCAGATGTTCTTGTTTGGGGCATTTGAGGACCTTTTCTCCCTTCTGCAGTGTGGCTCAATCTGAGGATGTTGTGTTTGTTTGTAGTTGCCAGGATGGAGACATTAGAGCAGAGACACAGAGACAGACAGACAGACAGGCAGACAGACAGACAGACAGACAGACAGACAGGCAGGCAGACAGACAGACAGGCAGGCAGACAGACAGACAGACAGACAGACAGACAGGGTGTGATGGAGTCACTGATGAACAACATACAGTTAAAAATGTCATGTCAAAAATGTAAAAATATGAGCAACATGATCCAGGTCAGTGATGCGATGGATCTGTCTTGTCTACTGTAGAGCAGGAGGCTTTGGTGTTGCAGGAGGAGGAGGTCTGGTCCTGATGTGGTGTGGAAGGCCTCAGCACAGTGACCATGTGCCACTTGGGCTGCTAGACTCTCTCACATGAGGGAAAGAGGGCATCTGTGATTTACTGCAGGCTAACTTGTCTCACCTGGGACTATTCACACTCCAGGCAGTGTCACAGTGAGTGTCCCTGTTGTTAGTAAATATGGATATGAAGTAGGGCTGGGCAATAGCTCTCAATATTATGATATTGTGTTATGAGACTAGAATATCATCTTAGATTTTGGATGTCGTAATATCGTGATATTATATAACTCGTGTATCACCATTCAGCTTAAAAATACCGAGATACGATTTTTGGTCCATATCACCCAGCCAGCCCTAAGAGTTCTCATCATTTTAAATTTTTCAAAGCTTTCTCATCTTTCTCTCAAGTTAATAATGCGGTGCCTAGATATATAATTACCCATTACTCAAGCAGCCATACTCAAGCAATTTATCTCTAGTCATTTATCAGGAATAGATGACTCTCCCGTGAGAGGAGTCTGTCTCTGTGCTCGGGCGGATCGTCTTTACTGTAGCTGTTCAAGTCCAGGAAAGACCAGCTCTGTTTTGACCACAGATAGATTGGATCTCCACTCTCCTAAGCTCCCAATTCCCAACAGATACCCGGGTTGAAATCTTACCATTTGTTATTTTCACCCTCGCCACAATTACCGCAAGATACGCTTGTTTCTAAAAATACTATAATGAGGGGTTGTGAATGTGATGTTTGTGTGTTGCTTCCCCTCCTCCCCACAAAAAACCCACAGAATGAGTTGGAGGGCTGGATAGAGCCAGTTCACATTAGGCCAATGGAGAACAGCTGACTTGATATCATTTTTACCACAATATGATTTAATGATATCTCAGTACTGAATTCCATGTCTTTAAGTTCATTGAAAAACTTGGCATTGTTTCTACCTTCCCTGTGGTGAGGAGGGCGGAAGAGAAAATTCTTAAATACCTGCATATTTCGGAAAAATGTGCAATAGAGATTGCACATGAGACTGTGTTTTCACTCCTTAACAACACACAATAAGAGTGGGCGCACGCACGCAGCAACAACAACAACAACAACAACAATGACTTTCCTACCTCCTAGCCCCCTCTGCCTGAGTGTCCAAGCTGTTAGATGAGCTCTTCAGACCCTGAGTGTGAAGGCAGCTCCACTGTGTGATCTGTGGATTGGCTGCTGTGACCCTGCCTGTGGAGGTCCAGCACATCTGTGAACCTGCCTGGTGAGGTCCAGCACATATGTGACCCTGTCTGTGGAGGTCCAGCACATCTGTGACCCTGTCTGTGGAGGTCCAGCACATCTGTGACCCTGCCTGTGGAGGTCCAGCACATCTGTGAGCCTGCCTGTGGAGGTCCAGCACATCTGTGACCCTGCCTGTGGAGGTCCAGCACATCTGTGATCCTGCCTGGTGAGGTCCAGCACATCTGTGATCCTGCCTGTGGAGGTCCAGCACATCTGTGACCCTGCCTGGTGAGGTCCAGCACATCTGTGATCCTGCCTGTGGAGGTCCAGCACATCTGTGACCCTGCCTGTGGAGGTCCAGCACATCTGTGACCCTGCCTGTGGAGGTCCAGCACATCTGTGATCCTGCCTGTGGAGGTCCAGCACATCTGTGACCCTGCCTGTGGAGGTCCAGCACATATGTGACCCTGCCTGTGGAGGTCCAGCACATCTGTGACCCTGCCTGTGGAGGTCCAGCACATCTGTGACCCTGCCTGTGGAGGTCCAGCACATCTGTGACCCTGCCTGTGGAGGTCCAGCACATCTGTGAGCCTGCCTGGTGAGGTCCAGCACATCTGTGATCCTGCCTGTGGAGGTCCAGCACATCTGTGATCCTGCCTGGTGAGGTCCAGCACATCTGTGAGCCTGCCTGTGGAGGTCCAGCACATCTGTGATCCTGCCTGTGGAGGTCCAGCACATCTGTGACCCTGCCTGTGGAGGTCCAGCACATCTGTCAGTGCTGCTGCAATTCAAAGCAGTTTATTGAAGTCTTTGCCAGAGGCAGATCTATCCTGCTTTCAGAGCCTTTGCTCAATGTAGGAAAGATTTCCCTCCCGGCCACTTACAATACAGTTTACTCTCTATGATCACATTGAGGAGTGAGTGACAAAATAAAACCGTATATCAATCTATGTATCTGCAATGCTTAGTTTGTATAGAGTATTTCCCCCTGCCTCTGTACTCAAGATGGACCTGAAAAAGAGAAATGACTGCTGACAAACTAACATTAACCAACATGATATTTGTTCATAAATTAAACTGATTATAAAAGGGGAATATACTCTATATTCCAAGTGAAGGAACTATTAACATGACTGTGTCCACTATTGATGCATGCAGTTGCAAGTTGTAGTGCTGCTTGGTCCTGGTAGCAGCACCATAGTTCAACAGCCAAAGCTTGGATTTGCCCCTAATCATTAATGACACTTTACACGAGGAACCTCCTCCTGACATGCCACCAGATACCCATAGCCACCATGGTCCAGATGGTGTCTAGACTGAATGTCTTCAGATACACGATACATACATCACTCTCATGCCCTCTTTCTTCTAAGTGATCCATGATAGCTTCTTGATGTGGAGTTGATCAGATGGACAGCGCGGGGTGGAGGATATCAAACGATCCCTCCAGAACTTTGATTACTGGAGTGAGTGAGCTGGTCTGGTATCTGCCACGGGATGGAACTCAATATGCCTGGCTGGGAGGAGGAGGGTGTGAGGGGCTAAACTGCTTCAGTGATTGCCTGCTTCAGTTGATTGTCAAGTGTGATGAGCCATAGAGAGGTATTGGCCGGTGGTCTTACTGTGCTGAGCAGAGCACGGTGGAGGAATGAGCTTGGTGCTGGATTGAGGCTTTAGAGATGATCTTTCAACTCTGTGTGTATTCTCCTGGCTAATAATTAAAGCCTACACTGCAGATTAGCTCATCAAATACAGCATGTGGTTACCGCAACACACACTTACAGTATACTGTACGCATGCACACACACACACGCACGCACACGCACACACACACACACACACACACACACACACACACACACACACACACACACACACACACACACACACGTACAAACACACACATGCACACACACACACACACACACACACACACACACACACACACACACACACACACACACACACACACACACACACACACACACACACGCACACACGCAACAATAAGAATGGCCTTAAATGGGAATAGTGTGTAATGGAGGACTGAATCATCCAGCAGGCAGATGCTTCACATGGTCAGTAGTATTTTATGGCGAGCGTTCAACAAAGCTACTCAATAATGTGAGAAAGGCTCTAAAAGCTGCCAAAGAATACAGCGAGTGAAAACAATGATCCAGCAGCAGCGTGGTGTCTGAGCAACGACATTAGATTCATCGCCTTCATAACATACATACATGATGCAGCCTGTCTGGCACGCCTGCTGCTCTCTCTCTCTCCCTGCGCTCCTTCAGACAATGTCTTGGAACGAGTCTAACCCCTTTGGCAGAGGTTGGCTATAGGGTATCCTCCATCATTAGACACGGGTCTCAAATCATTAGATTGTGCCGGGCTAAGTCGTTAATGGGTCTAGACAAGGGGTTTGGATTTGGAGTGGCTAAATGTTGGCTGATGGATCAGTCTCAGGCTCTTGGCCCTCTTCATATTAATGGGATTAACAGGACTGGGGGGGATGGGGGGGGGGGGGGGGGGGTGGAGGGGATGGGGATGGGGGGGGGGTGTAAGCAGAGAACCCCAAAGAGAAACAAAAAGTCCCCTGTCCCCAAAATGCAACAAGGATGCCCTAGTTTGTCCTTTTCATTAGCGATGCACGATATATCGGCAATCATATCGGTATCGGCCGATGTTAGTCATTTTTTAACATATCGGTATCGGTCCGATGTTGCAATGTTAATATCGGTTATCGGTATCAGCCAAATTCTTCACATTGAGATGAAATAATGCAGTAAATCTATGATTTATGGGCTTTTACAAATGTTTTTGAAACAAAGAAATGCATTACTTTTTCAAATTCAGTGTTTACATGTGTTTTTCAGTATGTACAAAATGTTATTATCATAGAAATGTGTTTTTATACAGATCACATCGACATCGGTAAATATCGGTTATCGGCCATAACACCAATCTTAATATCGGTTATCGGCATCGGCCAAAATTTTCATATCGGTGCATCCCTACTTTTCATGGAGGAAGAAGAGAAGGCTTCCCCCTCGTCCCTCTCCTCTCGGTGGCCGTACTCGCTGACATGGACCACTGGCTCTTTCCGATAAGGTTATGACACAAGCTGGCCTGCTTCGAGGGCTACTGCCTTTGTCCATTGTACCAAGAAGGGGCTGTGTGGTCCTCTGTTCTCACTGGACCCCATGAAGGAGGCCATTTGTCTCCGAATAGAGGGGACTTAAGCCCGGGTTCGTGTCGGGCCTGTTGTTAATGACGGACAAAGAAGCAAAGACCTCGGCGTTTGAACAGCGCAAAGCGGACCAACCTGTCAGAACCAATCGGCTGACCTGGTTAGCGTTTCCAAAGTGGTGAGACAGGATTCACACACAGAGCGAGCTAACAGAAGCTTCACTGCGTTATCATAATTTATGATGTTATTGTGTAACTCAACTTGTTGGCTTTGGGAGGTGTGGATGTATACTTGTAAAGTTGATACACAGCGGGGCATAGACTCACTGCTGTACAGTCAAAACAGTGATTGTATCCAGCTCATCTTTCTGTTCTGCTAATGTTATCATGGTTTAGTTTAGGTCCATCTATCTTTCTGTCATGTTCACAGACTCATTACGTGCCAGGCAGCAGTAGTAGTAGCACATTCTTAGCCTGGGTAAACCCATCCCCCACGTGACCTGCTCTCAGACCTGTTCTCAGTCACTACTACTAGTGACTGGGAACTGAGAGAGCAGGTCACGTGGTGGCTGGGTTTACCTAGGCTAGCACATTCTCACTTTGCCAAAGTGATGCAATTCTGCTGTAATCCAAAGGCGAGAAATATGAGTTCCCCCTCTGCAAAGTAAAGTAGCCACGCTGAAGCCGATTCCTTTGAAAACGGGAGCGTTGGAGCTTGGTGGACTTTGTGTTATTATTGTGGTTAAGGTGGTTTTCAAATGTGACTGCAGTATCTGCTTCTCCCTAAGTGTGGTTAGTGAGTCAGATGCAGCACAGGAGGGCCTGTGGTCTGGCCTGTTCAGCCACTGTGGGTAACCTGGTGTTCCCCCTCAGGCCCAGAACACTACATGACCAATCACAGGTCCCCTTATAGCCTGTATAATATACCCATGCTGTGTGTTCTGTAGCCTCTTATAGAGTTTCACCCCAGAACAGAACAGCTGTCCATGGAGAGAGCTGAAGATATTGTCAACTGAGGCAGAGGAAAGGAAATGGCCAGGGACAGGTCGAGGTTGTTTTTGCTGTAGCAGGGACTTGTAGTTTTTGCAGACACACGAATGAGCTGACAGTGCAAGTTGACCAGTGAGTTGTTGTGGTCCGGGGACAGTCCCAGCAGCTGTGGGACTTGTTCCCTGCACTCCCTCCCCCTCTCTGCCCTCTCTCTTCCCCTCAACCGCTCCCTCACCCCTCTCTGCCCTATCTCTCTCTTCCCCTCAACCCTCACCCGCTCCCTCCCCCCTCTCTGCCCTCTCTCTCTTCCCCTCACCCCTCACCCGCTCCCTCCCCCCTCTCCCCCCTCTCTCTTCCCCTCACCCCTCACCCGCTCCCTCACCCTCTCTGCCCTCACCCTCTCTTCCCCTCACCCCTCACCCTCTCTGCCCTCTCTCTCTCTTCCCCTCACCCCTCACCCTCTCTCTTCCCCTCACCCCTCACCCTCTCTGCCCTCCCTCTCTCTTCCCCTCACCCCTCACCCTCTCTCTTCCCCTCACCCCTCACCCTCTCTGCCCTCCCTCTCTCTTCCCCTCACCCCTCACCACACCACAGCAATGAAGGAAGTGCATCTTGTTATGAGCTTCCCTCTGATTGCCACTGTCGGACCCTGCGACCCCAAGTGCACAGCATGCCACCCCTCTGGGACACCACAGGTTATTTTCAGCCTGGCTGGGTCCTAGTGCCCACTTCATGTGTTGTTTCATTTAAGTTGCTAAAACAAAACAAAACCACACTTGGACGTGAGTGACCCCCTCGCCAAGCGTTTCATCCAACAGCTACATTGAGAGAGGTTGAGAGTTGAATCCACTCCAGTCACACAGTGCTATAATCTATAATCTCAGCCTTTGGGGGCTTTTCACTGAATGGGGTTTGTGGGATATGAAAGAATGAAACCAGAGATATTTGTAGGTTAAGTTACCACTATTGGAATTGTGTCTTCGCTGCTGTTTCTCCTCCCCACCCTTGCATTTACACTTGCAGGATATTCAGAATGATGTTGTATCAGGCAGCAAAGGCCTTCTGATGACTGTTACAGCACATTGCAGCCAAATCCAATCTCATTTGGTGTAAATTGACTGGTTCTAATGCAGCTTGTCATGGCTCGGTGAGGCAGAGGAGCCTGACATCTCTCCAGATGGAGAACAGCTTGTGTTGTATTGTATTTCACAGATACAGCCAGCTCTCCCTTTCTCTCTCTGTCTCTTTCTCTCTCTCTCACTTTCTCTCTCACACTCTCTATCTCTCTCTCCCCCTCTCTCTCTCTCTCACACACACTCTCTCTGTCATCGTGAATGAAAAAGTCACACCAGTGAGGGATTGGTGGAATCACGGTGGTTAACAGGCTTGAGTTCAGTAGTTTGTTTTGGCTGAGCACTGACCCTTGCTATCTGTAGCCATGGGGTTTCTCTTCCTCTTTGACTGATCCCACCATGTCGGACTTTCCCCTCTGGCGATGCAGCCAAGTGAGGTCGTCCTCTTCAGCGGGAAAGGGATACATACACACAACTGACCTGGGTTTATTTTTGGTCGGAGAAGGAAGTTTGGGTTGGGAGAAAGTGTGCGCAATTGTTTTTCCTCTACCGGCCCCCAGGGGGTTTATAGAGCCGGAGAGACGTGCTGTCAGGCACTCTTGACGGAGTAATGAGACTTCTTGAATGTGCGCTGAAGAAAAAATAAAGATGTAATCTGAGAGAGACACAGGGAGGGAGGGGATGCTGGAGTGTGCAAGACAGAAGCATGGAGAAGACAGCCATGGAGAAGACAGAAGCATGGAGAAGACAGCCATGGAGAAGACAGAAGTATGGAGAAGGAGAGAGGGAGAGTTGGAGGAGAGAATGATTGAGAGATCATCATGGCATTAGATGGAAGTCTGATCCCTGGTTGCTCAAGTGCATTAGCGAAGGCCCTCGCGGCTCTCCGTTTCAGCCTGCAGCGAGCGCACGTCGTACTGACCGTGAACTCTAAGCAGCGTTCGCTCTTACAGCATTTACCTGATGAGATGTTAGAAAACCCACCCCAGAAGATCCCCCAAGCGGCCCGTACTCCAGCGTCTACCCTGTACTGTGGGCACATTTCTGGCCAGCGAGCGAGCACATGGTAGAACCATCAGCAGCCATTTTAATTAGGAGCAGTTGAAGGAAATCCGTGCTCTCGGCGCTGGCGGGCTGAGAGCTTTGTTTTCCTTTGCGTGACTGACTGCTGTAAAAGGCGCTGGGTCCCCACCGAGGAGCCTCAACCTCCCACACACGAGGCTCACCGCTCTTCAAACAAGTTGTCAGTCAGAAGCTTCAAAACTTTCTCACTGCATTAAATGTCTTACTAAGACTTTTCAAACTTTCTCACTGCATTAAATGACTTACTAAGACTTTTCAAACTTTCTCACTACATTGAATGGCCTACTAAGACTTTTCAAACTTTCTTTCCCGCTGTATTAAATTACTTACTAAGACTTTTCGAACTTTCTCACTGCACTAAATGACCTACTAAGACTTTTCAAACTTTCTTTCTCGCTGCATTAAATGGCATACTAAGACTTTTCGAATTTTCCCATGGCATTAGATGACCTACTAAGACTTTTCAAACTTTCTCGCTGCATTAAATGACCTACTAAGACTTTTCAAACTTTCTTTCTCACTGCATTAAATGACTTACTAAGACTTTTCAAATTTTCTCACTGTATTACATGACTTACTAAGACTTCCCTAACTTTCTTTCTCGCTGTGTTAAATGACTTACTAAGACTTTTCAAACTTTCTCATGGTATTAAATGACTTACTAAGACTTTCAAACTTTCTCACTGCAATGAATGACTTACTAAGATTTTTCAAACGTTCTTTCTCGCTGCATCAAATGACTTACTAAGACTTTTCAGACTTGCTCGCTGTATTAAATGACATACTAAGACTTTCCTAACTTTCTTTCTCGCTGCATTAGCTGACTTACTACGACTTTTCAAACTTTCTCATGACATTAGCTGACTTACTAAGACTTTTCAAACTTTCTCACTGTATTAAATGACTTACAAAGAATTTTCAAACTGTCTTTCTCACTACGTTAGATGACTTACTAAGACTTTTCAAACTTTCTCACTGAATTAAGTGACTTACTAACTAAGACTTTTCAAACTTTCCCACTGCATTAAATTACTTACTAAGACTTTTCAAACTTTGTCACTACATTAAATTACTTACTAAGACTTTTCAAACTTTGTCACTACATTAAATTACTTACTTACGGCCGGAACACACATCTTGCGTGTGCTGTGCGTCTGCCTGGCGTCTGCGTGTCATTTTCATTTCGGCGCCCATGTTAACAGGTTACAGCAGCCACACCACCGGCATCAGACGCGTGTCTCAAGCGCGTGTCTTGCGAGCGTGAGACGCGCGTCATCTTGAGAATAGAAGCGAAGCCTATTTTTTCCTTTTACCGCGCGCGTGTCTCTAGCGTGTCTCTACACAAATAGACACAAAAATACATTAAAATGATATTTTACAGGGGCAGCCACAGCCAATCAAGGCTCGTTTTGATTTGAGATGAGAGGATGAGCTGAGCTCACAGCTGCAGTTCTCCTGCCCTCTGAAAACCACATAGGCTACAAGTGGCTTCGTTCCTCCCCTCTCCACCACACACACACAGACACACACACACACACACACACACACACAAATGATACTGCCTCGTTTCTGAAGTGAGCCCAAGCGATCTTCAGTTAAAATCATCATTGTATTGTTTATAGCAAATTTAATAAAAGGTAAAGTCTATAGGAAGATAGTTGGCAGACAGGCAGCAGCTGCACGCACCAGCCACGCTGCCTGTGTGGATGCCGCGGGCGTGCCAGCCGCAGCAAGCACGCCACGCACACGCCACGCAGTCGCAAGATGTGTGTCCCGGCCGTAAGACTTAAAACTTTGTCACTGCTCCACTGTTGTAAACAGATGGAGCTAACGTTAGCCACTTACCATCAAATTTGGTGTCCGCTGCTACTGCTTGACTCCATTTTCTCTTGTCACTGTTTTTCCATTGACGGATTTAGAATGTGAAAATGCGAATAATTCGCACCGGACCTGTGTGTATATAGGTTGCCATGTGGAAAATCCGCACGTAATTTCGCACCGCATTCCGCAGCCAATTCCGCACCGTTTCTGTGTGAAACGGCCTTCAGACTTGTATTCAGACATGTATGTTAGGGTTAATAATACTCCTGTCAGTGCCCCTGACCAAGGTACTGGCAAAAAGAACTGGAGTTGGTCCCCGGGCGCTGCACAGGGGCTGCCCACTGCTCCTAGTTCTAGGAAGGTTCCTAGTAGAGGATGGGTCAAATGCAGAGGATGAATTTCCCCAAGGGGATAAATAAAGGATAACTTAACTTAACTTCAAACTCTCTCACTGCATTAAATGACTTAATAAGACGTTTCTGCAGCAGCCCACCGCTCACCCTCACCCGCACACCCCCCAATCACCATCAACGGCACAGTGGTGGAAAGGGTGGACAGCCTCAAGTACCTGGGAGTCAACATCCACCAGGACCTGACCTGGGCTGGCCACACCGCCACTGTTGTCAAAAAGGCCCAACAGCGACTACACGGACTCAGGCGCCTGAAAAAATTCGGGCTGAGGAAAGAAATCCTCGGGGACTTCTACAGAGGCACCATTGAAAGCCTGCTGACAGGCGGCTTCACCGCCTGGTACGGGAACTGTACCACCATGGACCGCAGAGCGCTACGGAGGGTGAGGCGCGCGGCCCAGCACGTAACAGGAGGTGAACTGCCAGAACTGCACGAACTGTACAACCAGCGGTGCCTCAGGAGGTCCCTGAAGATCATCAAAGACACAAACCATCCCCACAACAGCCTGATCTCCCTGCTACCCTCAGGGAGGAGATACAGGGTTCCAAAAACACGCACAAATCGCTTGAGGAACAGTTTCTTCCCGCAGGCCACGAGACTCCTTAATATGCACAAATAGTGCAGTAGTCGTACCGTACCGTACTGCAGCTGCTACTATTACGGATGCCTAACGTTTAATTGTAAATTTAAGTGTATGTTTAATAAGGTGCCTAACGTTTAATTGTAAATTTAAGTGTATGTTTAATAAGGTACATGCTATTTGCACATGCATGTATAAAACGTCGAATTTGGAATGTCTGAACACGTCTAACGTATGCACATGACATGTGCACCTATGTGCAATGAATATGCCACTGTCGTATAAGCCACCGACTTGTCTTATTGCTTATAGATGCCTATTTCTTATTGCCTTATTGCTGTCTTATTGCTTATTGAAGCCTATTCTTATTGCCTATTACTTATTGCTTGTTGCCTATTTGTCGTAAACGGAGTCCACTGCACAAGAATTTCACACGTGGTACTTGTACCATGGAGTGACAATAAAAATCTTGAATCTTGAATCTTGAATCTTGAATCAAGTGCTCATTTAGTGCTGCCTTCACGTGTCTGCCTTCACGTGTCTGCACGTGTCACTCTGGGTGATTGACAGGTCTGAGGACCATCCCACACGACAGCTGAAGTCAAAGCAGGCGGGCCCCTGGGGACCCGGCCCAGTGTTGTCTGCAGAGAACGGGCCCAGATTGGCATCGTGGGTGATGTCACCTCCCTCTAAATCACACATCCTGCAGTGACAGTCCCTATTGTCATTCTCATCACCGCCACACAGCTCACAGCAGACCACCGGCAGCTCATTGTGAAGTTATTGATTTTGCCGAAGGAATAATCCCACCATAGTTCCCCATTGAGCACGCAGATGGCTGGCCCTTATTAGGTGATTAAGGGTGTCGTTTTTGGTCCCTGCACCCATTGCTCACACCCATTCTCTCTGACAATGAAGGGCATCTCCATAATGGCAAATAAATGACTTAACTGCCTGCAGTGTCACAGTGTGCATTGGTAGGCATCATATATTCACTTCGTATCTGGTTACTGTCCCCAAATGTCTTAAAAACTCTTCTTCATTGCTGGTTGGAGTGCGTGCAAGGAAATGAAAGCACACTGAAATGACTCTGCTATCTGAGTAACATGTGATCTGTGGCAGACAGACAGACAGACAGACAGGAGGACATGATGGGGCGTCTCACACTACTGTTGGAGGGGTGTGGTTGTAAATGGAGGGGTGTGGTTGTAAATAGCGTTGGATTACTGATGGATGCTGGTTGTCACAAGGAACAGATGAGTTGGCAGGACCCACGCTGGCATGTTTTCCTGCTCAATGAGCGTTTAATTTGCAGTAATGATGACTCAACATCAGCAAATACAGGCTCTGGAATGCAGGAAGTCAGAAGGTCTGTGGGGGGAAAACAAGTTATGTTTTTATTAGGGATGTCAACGGTTAACCGTTAATCGATTAACCGTCGCTAACGTCGTTGTTCGGTTATTGCTGTCGGTCTATCAGTTAATATTAAAAAAAATTTTTTTTTTTTTTTTTTTTTTTTTTTTTTTTTTTTTTTTTTTTTTTGTCTATTTACTCAATGAGCTCATGCCCAAACAAGGCGTGTCTATTTAGATGCTGAAATGTTAATGCTTTTTGTGTTAGAAATTCTAACACAAAAAGAATTTGTGTTGAAATGTTGATGCTTTTTGTTAATGCTTGTTAATGCTTTTTGTGTTAGAAATTCTAACACAAAAAGCATTAACATTTCAGCATCTAAATAGACACGCCTTGTTTGGGCATGAGTTCATTGAGTAAATAGACACACACAAAAAAAAAAAAAAAAAAAAAAAACATTTTTTTTTTTTTTTTTTTTTAATATTAAAAAATTATGAATTAACCGATAGGTTAATCGATTATTAGCGTCGGTTAATCGAAAGTGAAATTAACCGAAAATTGACATCCCTAGTTTTTATACGTGTTTTCAGTGTGTCAATCAAAATCAGACACAAGGGAAGTCCCAACCATGCTTACATTGCACACAGGAAAAATGACATGTTTGGACGGGGTCAACGTTGATTGACACGACTCTTCTTTTTCGCAAGATTGACTGGAGTTTTAAAAGGCAGAGTAGACCACTGTTTCTGTGACCTTCAGTCATAGAAACCCCAGGCTTAACTCTGCCTAATGGCTGCTGCCCCTCAAGACCTTTCTGAGAAACCTCTGTAGTGTCGCTGACTGTCCCATGAAAACCTTGTATCTTCTCCAAAATGGCAACTTTTCAGGACCGGTCTGGTTTTCAGCTTGACCACAGCAGCGCCTGTTTTACGTTACCTAATGGTTTTGAATGGGTTTCATCAGCGAGGTAGAATTTTTCTCAATGCACAGAGGAGCATGTAATCCTTCAAGCTAAAACATGTTACGAGGTTATGCTTAAATGGCTATAATGAATGTAGAAAAGTACAAAAGAAAAGTGTTTTAGCCGCATCTGGGAAAGAGCTGTTTGACATTAGACATTAGTCAGAGAAATGAGCCTCCTTGTTCTGTTTGCCCATTACTGTTGGATGCCTCCGCTGATTTAGGGACAATTGACTGTTGTTTCCACGGCTCGTCTATTAGTTCATTTATTTATTTATTTATTCGTTTGATTATTTGTTTGTTTGTTTATTTATTTTACACACCAAATTATCCTTTTTACACACAGAATTATCTCACTTTGCCTATTGTTTTACCTTGGGCTTATTTTAGGATAATTGGCTGTTGTTTTCATGGGCCGTTTGTGTTTCACACTAAATTGCAAACTTGGCTTTCACCCTGTGTGCAAATACAGTCTGTCAGCTGAGGCTGTGATTAGGCTCTGTTTGTTCTCCGTGACACGCTGAGCACCAGGTCAGCCTGGATGCTACGGTCATTTGAAATCATTCATTTACATGCAAATAAGTTGAAGTAGACCGTAGGTTCTATGAATTATTATACGGTAAAACATTTTTGTAATACACCGCTACAGTTTTGACCTGGCGGTCACGCTGCTTGTCGCCAGGCCCTAATAGCTTTACAATGCACCGTCTGCGCGCTCGTGTATTATTGGAACGCGTCGTGCGTCCTCGAGCTGTGCCATAATCACATCATCATCATTACGAATGATCTCATGGCATTTATGAAGAAGACCTCTGGTTTCCTTCAAGAGACCCACCGGCTCTGTTCTCCGCTCTTGTCCGGCTTCTGAGTTCTTATGGAGAAAAGAGCTGTTTGAAATGAGGCTTATTTAGGACTATCCTCCTTAGTTAGGAGCCATCAGAAGTCACGTTTTTTTCCCCCACATTGAATGCCTTGTAGGATGGATTATCATTGTTTAACATGCAGTCACTGGTTCAGCTCCATTGAAAAGACCTTTCTTCATCATTGTGGGAGTGGGCAGGGGACTCCTTGGCCTGGGAATGAATAGGAGTGAGTATGATACTGAGCAAGGCCCAAGACCAGCCACGGCCACACCACCTGGTTCTATGTGTTTCTCAGCTCCAGTGCCGTCGTCCACCATAACCAAAAGCACATTTTGATGGTTGTGCCGGTTCCTTCATCCAAACCCTATGGATGTGATAACACTAAAACGTGCTGGTTTGCAAAGCATACTGATGGCTGGCAAGAGAAGATGTGCCTCTTCTTACATTTGACTTCTCTGTTTCAAAGTACGGATCAGATGGACGATACTGCATGTTTTCCACATTAAGGCGTTTTGCTTCCTCGAAATAAGCTTGAGCGATATTAAACAATAAAACGGACCATTCTCCCCAAAGCCTTCGTTATTAGCAGATTTGTCCGACTTAGGAGACTTTGTGTATAACTGTCAGTGGACTCCCAGATCTGAGCTGCTGCTGCAGCAGCACGAGACACGCATTGTCTGAACCAGATTAGGGGCTCAAACCTTTTAGTAGCAGGTTGAGAGAGTTTGAAACCAGTCTTGTGGTTTTAGGAGGTCCACACTCTTCTACATACTGCAGTTCTCTCATTTCTAAGACATAGAAAGCAGCACACACAGGCTTTTTCAATCACATACGTCAACGCAATCATTTCTAGATGTATGACCAAAGCGAAAGCTGCTATCGAGGTTACTAAGATCACCCTCAAAGGGGCGAGGTGAGTTTGATCAAAGAATAGACGTACTTTACAGAGCTTTCTAACCCGGCAGAAAGGCCAGTTCTCTTCTCTTCTCTCGGTACACATGCACAGTGTCTCCATCTCAACACGCTTACACGTCCTGACAGCTCTAGACCCTGAAGCCAAAGTCACTGGCATCTTAATAAAGCCCAGGAAGGTTGACCTAGTGACGTGTGCTGGGATGTCTGGACTGGCAATGGACAATGGACAGCTGTGAAGCTTTCATCTGTCAGATATGGCCTGCCGAGTCATTGCGCAATGTACAGCTGGATCGTTGCCTTTTGGTCAAACAGAAACACAAGTGAAAGATGCTACTAAGGTTTTCTTGAGAGTTTTCCGTGTGTGCATTGAAGGTGACCCTGGATGCCGTGAACTGGGCGGCATTTGGCCTAGGTCACGGCAAATAGGGCCAAGGCTGAGGGTTGCCAGTAAGGTCAGGTTAGGTGGTAGAATAGCCATAGATTGTTTTCTTGGCTAAAATCTGCCATTGCCTGCTTGTGGTTTTCCTGTTTTCTTTCTTGTCATTACTGTTTTATATAAGCTGTTCAATTCTGTTGATCAATTGTGTTTAGTTACATCTAGCTAGACACATTCTCTGTAAATCCTTTGAGACATGCTTGTGAATCAGGGCTATATAAACTTGACTTGATGCACATGCAGTTTGGACAAGGTATAAGCGCTCTCCACATAAAGGCATCGGGGGCGTTGTTGTGTAGCTACAAGCTGTCAGTCTCAGCCCAGCAAATAAAGACGCTAATGTCAGTCCAATAAAGGCACGCTGATGCAAGTGTAGCTGTGGGAGCTACAACCTCTGACTGACCTGTGGGTGTCCCTACCAGCTCTGTGCACTACTTTCCCTGGCCTGTGGGTGTCCCTACCAGCTCTGTGTACTACTTTCCCTGGCCTGTGGGTGTCCCTACCAGCTCTGTGCACTACTTTCCCTGGCCTGTGGGTGTCCCTACCAGCTCTGTGCACTACTTTCCCTGGCCTGTGGGTGTCCCTACCAGCTCTGTGCACTACTTTCCCTGGCCTGTGGGTGTCCCTGCCAGCTCTGTGCACTACTTTCCCTGGCCTGTGGGTGTCCCTACCAGCTCTGTGCACTACTTTCCCTGGCCTGTGGGTGTCCCTACCAGCTCTGTGCACTACTTTCCCTGGCTAACGGGCGTTTGCTTGTCATGGTCAGACAGACGGCGTAAACATGATATGTTCAGCCAGTTTCCTCTGGAACAGTTTCTCAAATACCAATTGGACTCGCTTCTAATGCGCTCATTATAAACACTGTCTGAGCCTGACCAACTTTTTATGAGCAGAAATGTGCGATGGCTTACAGGAGTTTCCAGCAGAAAATCAATGGCCTTACTCTAAATGACTGTACTTTACTGTCAATGATACAGGTTGATTATTAGGCTCATTGCTTTTCAACAATACAAACCAAAATGGATTTGGGGAGAAAACAATCTGCACTTCAAAAGATTTAACTGAATCCCAATTTAAATAATTCATTCATAATTGGAATAGCTACTAGACTAAATGTCTTTGACAATATATCTCCAGTCTCAGTCAACCATGCCAAGTATACTCTTGCTTGCAATATTGTCAGCAGTGAGTGTACTGTATACAGTAGCATATACAGTATATTTCCATACCAGCATCAGTTTGGATTATTAGCTCCGCTGTTGATGCGTTTATGACAGTGTTTATTTGAGGCAGTTTATTTAAGACCATGTCCTAAGCTGTCACACTCTGCTGTACACAGTAGGCCCAGTCAGATCATAATGAGATTTAGGAGTTGGATAAAACACCAACTCAATAGTCAACAGTGTTTACTTCAGGGGTTTGGAATGAGTCCTCTGTGTTCTAATTGATAGCATGATTTTGAACCTGGTTCAACAGAAAGAGCCTGTTCATCTGTTTGTCTTGGAGAAACTAGGACTATGACTGATACTTACTGACTAGGCCTGAATAATGATCTTCTAACCCGCTTTAGGAGGACATGTTCTGCCTTGAGGCTACTCCGGCTTTTGCCAAGAAGCTTCCAAATAAACATGAAGTAAATAGCTGACCAAAGTTTCAACAAACACGGTTTAATCACAGCATGAATAAAGACAATTAAACAACCTGTTCAGTATTCAAAAGTTAGATTTCCAGTTTTGTTGCTTCATGTAGCATTCTAAGCATCCATGCTAATGCTTTCCTTTCTTCTGTTTTTTCCCCCACCAACCTTCTGTCGTGGCTTGAAGCCACACAAAGCTACTTTGCGGTGTCATTACTGTACGAACGCAAATCATCTTGATGGGAATTTCCAGCTATTATGAAGTCAGTTCAGCAGAGCAGAGACCTCTCCACCGAGCTGGTGAAATGAGATGATGATGAGTACAGACCCGAGGCGGGTGGGGGGGGGGGGGGGGGGGGGAGGTAAGATGGACCATGGCCCCAAGAGACGATCAATACTACATGACGATGCTGGGGGAGATGGTGCTGCTGCTCACGGCCTTTGCAGCATTCAGGTCTTTGTTATCAACCAAACAGTGCCCCTCTTCACTAGTGATGCTATTACAAAAGCACTGTATTTTATTCACACAGGCCGTTTTTTTTTTTTTTACTGGCCATATACAGTATTTGACCATGTGGTTTTCCATGCCACAGGAGGAGAAATCATTATTTAACTGTCCATCACTGTAAGTGGGGTTGTAATTTAAGAATTGCAGTTAATGGACATTAAACACATAGCACATCGTACATACGCTTGGGTATTAAATTGCCAGCTGCACACAGTGCATTTTCCTCGCAAGGCATTGCAACTGACCAATCACTGTGGGACTCACTACTACACACTGTTCTGTGGTGTAAAGTCAAAGTGGCATAGCTTAGTGTCCATTCATTCTACCAAATAATAATGACTCCACATGTGCTTGGGAAGTTGGGGCAAGGTACACCATGATGAATAATGCCATGATACTATTGCAGAGATTATTTTGTGTAGGACTTGACTGTCGTTTTCCTTCATGGGTCGTGCCTCTAACTGCTGAACCAGCTGTGCCCGTAGTATTTCATTCATCTATTTTCATGTACAGGGTTCTACCATGCAGCGCTCCGTTTGGCAATGTTGCCTTCCAACTCTGCTTTTCTCAGCCAACAGAGGAGATTGGTCAATTGCACGTCATAAAAATCCATATTTTCCTGGGGGTTTTCAAAAGAATCCTGTGCCTTGAGGAAATAATCTTGTGCCTTGAGGAAAGAATCTTGTGCCTTTAGGAAAGAATCTTGTGCCTTGAAGAAATAATCTTGTGCCTTGAGGAAAGAATCCTGTGCCTTGAGGAAAGAATAGTGTGCCTTTAGGAAAGGGAGTTGAAGCGTTGGAAGGAATAATAGCCACTTTGCACCTCATAAAAACCTGAGCTGCACCTCAACTGCTGCTGCTGAAGGTCCCTCTCTGAAGGTCCCACACTCAAAGCACAAAGCAGGACGTCCCACGGGACTGTTGTTGCTTCAAGTTCTGGTATCTGGTTCTCCAGCTTCTTCCATCTGGAACACAGTTCAGTTCACTGAGTGTAATGCAAGTGATAGCACTTTTCACCTAATGAATACCTGTGCTCTCTCTCTCTCACTCTCTCTCTAGTTGGGTTTCCTTCCAAAGGTATCACAACTTTTAACCAAATTTTCAGAAAGTCAGCAAAAGAAAATGCGGAATTATGCACATTTCCTTCCATCCACTACGCTATGCGTAATATTAGGAGTTGGTGAAGAGGAGGCGCAACGAATTGACGTGATTAAAACATTGCCAGACGCCAGTCAAACCATCAAACGAAACGAGGGAAATGAACCCCGTTCTCTGAGTAAATGTGAGGTAAAGAGAAAGCATCCATTTCCACTGCACATTTACGCTGGCAAGTTGAAAAACACCTTGGCCCCTATCGTTGCATCGGCGCAGTTTCTAGGCCGAGCGGCAGGCGCAGATCAAAGCAGTGGGCGTGGAAAGGCGCACTTGATATCGTCGTGCTGGCGCTAGATGCAGCCCAAAGCATTACAACCACGCCTTTTAGGCGTAAAATTATGCACCGTCATGCTCATTGGATAAGTGCAATAAACGAATCGCACACTTGCCTTTTTAGCTCCAATTCCAGTGATCCCGCAAAACCAGATGAAAGCCAAACGCTCTGCCCCCCCCCCCCCCCCCCCCTCCCTTCATCCAGCCTGTCTGTCTGCATTATAGGCTATTATTCCATATTATTATGCTTCTCAAACCAATCTAACTGCAGTTTCAATACTGCAAGCATGTAAATACGCTACACTATAGCAAGATCAAAGTGAAAATAATGTTCTATGCATCAGCTAGAAAAATATAGCCTATTAGATTGGTGAAAGTTTGTCCAGAAAGATATCATTTTCTCTCGCCTGCTGCAGGAAGGATGATGCACATAAATATACCCTACATTATGTCAAGTCATTGCATAAATGTGTTTTTATTGTAAAACTAAATGTGAAATAGGGCCAAGTTATTGGACGGACATCACAGTATAGCAGATGCCATTAGAAGCGCGTTCCGAAGCGCATTCCGCTGTTACTTCTCTAAATCACGTTAACTCGACAAGGGGTATATATATGCCCAGGAGGACATATATGTTTCACATAGGGTGGTGTTTTCATTTCGAGGTTTTATTTGGTCCAATATTGAAATGTTGACAATGGCAGGCTGTGTTACCATTACACATTAATTTAGAACTACCTTTTATATCTATTTTGGCTCATTTGGTGGCTATTTAGTAGCGAAATGAAGAAACACAATGCATGCTGGGAACTCAGAGAGAGAGAGAGAGAAGGGTGACAGAGAAGAAGCAGTGAAGGCAAAGAATAGGCCTGCTTTTGAAAAGCGCAAAGCGCTAAATGTAGGCCAGCTCCCAAGATATGACTAGGCTGGTATTTAGCGCCGACACGCCCACTTTGGGACTGCGCCACGCCCATTCGGCCTAAAGCGCATTTGGCAGCCTAAAGCCTATTGCTATCTTGCCGAAACAGGCGCAAGGCACGTTTTTTTGCGGTTAAGGCCCGTAATAGCGCCGATGGCCTGTGGGAGAATAGAGCCCCTTGTGTCTGGCTTTGGGCTGCTTTGTAAGGGTTGACACAGTGAATTCCTTTCCATTTAAGCAGCCTTAATATTTAATGCTGTTTCGTCTGCCTGGAGGGTCTGCTCAGTGCGCTTTGAACTTCTCTCCTTTGGAATAGATCACTGGTTACCAAAGTGTGGGCCGTGGAGGTACTGCAGGTGGGCCGCGAGTGGTCTGCCAACACTCCAGACTTTCACAAGCAATCAAAAGGCTGTAGAAGAGTCATGTTTAAAGCTACAGTGGAGATCCTGTGTTATCAGAAGAAACTAGAAGACCTAAGGCATCCATATGTACCAAGCCTAATTATGCTAGCTTGTCGGGAAGGGGGCTAAATAACGCTCCAAACGTAGGTTAAATTTGGGCGAGCGAAAACTATTTCAAAGGGGTCCCTTGACCTCTCAGCTCAATTTATCTGAATGAAAATTGGTTCAATGGGTACCACAAGTCTCCCCTTTACAGATAAGGTAGCATTTTTCACAGCCTAGCATTACTAGCTTGTGGATTGATTTCTTCTGTTGTTGCCATCACATTTTGTCTCAACAAATGTGTCATGCATGCAAATACTTCTGATGAGTAAGGGGGGAGAAAATGTTGGCAATCTGCTTTTGGGTATTTTGCTGAAAAGTTTTTGTATGTGGATGCATTATTAATTTCCCTTATGCCAAAGTTCACATGCTCTGTTAATGAAATAGAAAATATAGAATATATTTAAAAAAAAATCCTCTTAGTCGTGTGTTGATCAGAGTTGCGAGTTAAAGGGTTGGGTGGGCCCTGGGAAGATTTTCAGAATTCAAAGTGGGGCCGCGGCATTCTTAAAATTGCGAACCCGTGGAATAGATTCCCATTAGCCTAAGAGCACCTCCCAATATTCATGTTAAACACTGTAACCTGAGCTCCAGATGCTAACTAAGTTAGTGGCAGACTTCCCATCCTGGGTGAACGGGTGTGATCTGAAGTGATTGAGCTTCACAAGATCCCTCACATCAATAGAACGCAGCAGATGAGACATGGTCAAATATCTGAGGTGAGGTTGACATCATCTGTTCTTCTTGCTATTGAGGGGAATTGTGTGGATTTGAACATTTTCCCACAGCCATGGCATCTCTTTGCCAAGCGGTGGCCTCTGTAAGCACAGCTAATTTGTAGATGGAGGTATTAGCTCTCTGTATGTTTATGAGTAATCGGCCTGTCATTGGTTTATGGATATGAAAGCGGGAACATGCACTCTGAATATAAGTGCTGATGTGCGATCTGGTAAGAGGTTTAGATTGATAATGCAAGGCGTGTAGTAACGTTAGAGCGCTGGAAACCAATAAACGTTGAAGACTGACTCCATCAAAAGGACGGGCTTGCAGAATGTTTACAAGACAGCCTCCATTGTGTGATGATGAAGGAAGTGATTTCCTCCTCCTCGGTGAGGGAATGTGTTTGCAGCAGCAGCAGAGCACCCACACAGAAAATCAAATCAAAACCTGCTGCATAATGGGGCTTCAAATACCTTTGGGACGGGTGATAGTGATTGCCCCCGCATTCATTGGAGAGCAGTTTATATTCAATACTGTGTGTGTGTGCGTGTGCGTGTGTGTGTGTATGCATGTTTGCAGCTGTGCGACGGCGTGTGTGTGTGCGTGCATGTTTGCGGCTGTGTGCATGTGTGTATGTGTGATGTGTGTAAAAGCTTGCATGGGCCTTTTTATGAGCCGGTTTGAGTGATCTCCCAGTGAGAGTGTGTTTTACAGCCGGATTCCTCCAGGATGAGTCTGGCTGTTTAAGAGCATCAGTCCCAGTCTCTGGACTAATGAGCATCACTGTCTCACAGGTGGTCCATCATGAAGCGTGGAGGCTGTTCGCAGAAGTGCGGAAGCTGCTCGTTAGCTGTCAGCTTTTCTTTTGTGCAACTTTCTTCTCAAGCACCCGCGATGAGAGGGGGGGAAATCTGAGGTGCTTAATATTATTGCTTGAATCAGATCCTCTGAAGTCCCTAAATAAATAGTATAGTAACACGTCTAGACCTGGGGGATTGTGAAGCTAAGCTAAGTATCAATCTTAAAGCTGGTCTCTGTGTAAAAACGGATTCAAGCCTGTTGACATTTCCTACAGCGTCTACTCGTCTAGTCTGACTTCCACCCGGAGTGAGCTGCCTGATCCCACTGTGAAAAACAGCTGATAAAAACTAGGGATGCACCAATCCACATTTTTTCACTTCCGATCCGATTCCGATACCTGAATTTGGATATCTGCCGATACCGATATTATGCCGATACCAATATTTTTCTTGAATATACAGTATAGGCAAAGATTTGGCCAATTAAATATTTTGTTTTTAAATATACCTTGCAAAAAGCAGACAGAATTAAGAAAATATATGTTTCGGGCAAATGCATTAATTTGCATGAAACCATTACGTGGAAGCAGCTTTAACAAATTGTGCAGACTGTCTATAGGTCTAAGCGCATGTATTTACAGTAAGGCAGCCATTATGTATTTCTATATTCCATGTTTTCTGTAAAAGCCCAATGTAAATATAGCTCACATACAGAAGGCTGTGTTTACACAATCCCCACTTCCCAGTCCACTGGACCACAACCAGACTACCATTTTTATCTACGAAATGTTCCCTTTCTGTTCCCTTACTGTACGGCTAAATGGAGATAGCTCCTGCATGTAGGTCTGGCTCCCACTCATTAGTTTAGGTTTCCACTACTAGAATACGATGCTACAAGGACTACTTACAATGAAAATGATTGTAATAAGACAATAGTATATTTGTATCATACCTTTCTTTAGGTGACATAAACAAAAAAGAAGAAAACAAAATACGACATAAAACATGCAACTACACACAGTGGGATATCTGCCATAACAAGCTGCCGTGCCAGGCTGTGTTCAGATACCTGTGTGTTTTTGCTGCTTTTCATTCTGGGTGAGGCAAACACCGTCTCCTCAGCTCAGCCAGCTCATTAGATACAGCAGCTACATTATACTTCCTTCCCTCTCTGAACTCCAGCTACTGTTTGTGCCGTTCTGATTTAGAAATCCTAGGAGCGAGACGCATGCAAAGGACGCTTAATGGCTGTGTATGAATTACAGTATTTGCAACCTTTCTACAGTAGGTACCTATTTTTGGGCAAATTTTCGAGGAATCTATCTCCATCCATTAAGCAGGTACCTACTTAGGTCGCTAGGTTCCTTGCTTTTCATACACAGCCAATGTGTGATGTCGAGTAATGTAAGTCTGGTCCAAGTCTAGACTATTGTTTCATCTCCAGAATGTGGAACTGATTTTTTTTTTCAAAAGCAGCAAGGCCCTTATCTGGAATCACACTTCATTACCCTAAGTGTTCATGGGGCTTAGCTTAGGCTAATTACTTAGCTCATACCTAAATTGCAGCTAATCATGATAACGACGCTCCATCATTCATGTTAATAACTTTTTCAGGAAATGTAGCATTTGGCTGTATAGTACACTGTATATATATATTTCAATGCATTGCGATTGTTGGTGCTGCCTGTTGACCCACATTCCTGAAACAAAGAATGTCTAGCGACTAGCGAGTCTAGCCGGTGTCTTTTGTTTCAGAGGTATAGCTCATTAAAGGATAGTGTCTAGAGAGTGCGTGTGTGTGTGTGTGTGTGTGTGTGTGTGTGTGTGTGTGTGTGTGTGTGTATGTGTGTGTGTGTGTGTGTGGGGGGGGGTCAGATACCTCCCCCCTGGATACTTTTAATGTAAATGATAGTGTCTGTCTAGATAGTGTAGTGTGTGTGTGCGTGTGTGTGTGTGTGGGGGGGGGTCGGATACCTCCCCCCTGGATACTTTTAATGTAAATGATAGTGTCTGTCTAGATAGTGTAGTGTGTGTGTGCGTGTGTGCGTGTGTGTGTGTGGGGGTCCTCCCCCCTGGATACTTTTAATGGAATCTGATTTGAAAGCTTGTGAATAATTCCCGTGGGGGTGTGGTTTGTAGGTCACTGTGCCATTACGGTTTGTTCCTGGTCTGTCTCAGGGAGGATGGGTATGTGTGTGTGTGTATGTGTGTGTTTGTGTGCACGTGCTGTGTGTGTGTGTGGTGGGGGAGGGGGGGGGGGGGGGGGGGTAGGAGCGAAGGCAGAGAAGCTGGGCTCGATTGTCTGGTTGAACCATCGTAGCTTTTGAGACCCCCCCCCCTAAAGCCCACCCTGGCTTGACCCATAAATCCCTTCCTCTATGGCAACAGAGGGATTATGAGTGAAATAGAATAATCTGCTTCTGCAAAATGTCCTTACTTATGCAAAAGGCTCTGCCTCGGTATATAGAGTGCCGCAGGGATTATGTCTTTTTGTAGGCCGACCCGGAAGTTAGCATCGCGCTGGGTTCCCCTCATCTGGAAGTCAATGAGTTTTTGTATGGGGTTTTTGGTTAGCTGCCTGCAATAAGCTCTGTGCTTAACACAAGTTTGTCCTTAGTGTTCAGCAAGATTTTTGAAGCAGAAAAGGCTTCAAAAATCATAAAAGTGATGTTCATTTGTTTAGTATCATAAACTTTTGTTAACCACAGATCTTATTTCAGACATAAAGGAACCAATGCTTTCCCACATTTTAGGAGTCATTCCTGCGGCACTCTAGTCTATCGCCACAAGCCCGGAAAATGATCTTAATCCGAGAAAGCAAAATGTTGTCCTGACAATGTTGATTTTATTTTTATGGCTGTTGTTTTTTCCCCATCATCCAACGCTTATGCTTTCTGTGTAGAAGTGTAGTTCCAATTTCCAAACCTTTGTTTTCTTTATTTGAGGTGGAGGAGGAGGAGGAGGAGGGCTGGGAGCAAAGAGCAACCTGGAATAACAAATTAATCCCCAGTGTTTACAAAACACACAAAAGCAGCACTCTGGATGATTTTCCTCTTGATTTATTAATATTAAACATATGCCGTAAGTTGTGCATGAATTATTGCCGGAGGTGTTGCAAGCTGAAAAGCATATTTACGAAGGGATTCCAAGCCAGTTCTGTTCAGTAGCACATACCAGATATGACAGTTCATTACTGGGACACATGCTTGGAGAGCAACTTTCACCTCCGAGTGGTGTTTCTGGCCATGCTCCTCTGGTCTAGAACATCTTTGATCTCATCTCTTCTTTGAGTTGCTATGTGGATGTGCTGTGTTTATCTGGAGGTGTGGTGGGAGTGAAGCGATGCTGAGTGTGAAGCGGAGTGTATCGGGGCTGAAGCTATCACCTTGTCTTGGGCCAGCCAGACAGATTGAGGAGAGGAGATAGTTTCTCCATGGCTGCTCTCCTCTCACTTGTTTAAATGTTCTTGTCTTGATGGTGTGATATGGCGTATCCCAGGCTGATTCAGACACTCTGGGGAGATATAAGGGGTGGGATTTGATACAGCAGTGGACTAGCTGCAGACAGATCTAGTAAAAGCATGCTTCTTGGCAGCCGTCGCGTCATTGTTCCTCCTCACATGCTCAGTCATTTTGTGAAATGACTCCACGTTGTTGGCACACGCACACTGAACTGTGTGATGACACTTTTCCCTCCGCACAGTTCCTATAAGGGCCTGGCAATAAAAAGCTGTGGCACATTGTTGTGAGGTGAGCTCTGTCTCGGAGCGGATTTGCGTGGCCCGCCGTTTGAGTCGCTCAGTGCTGCGCTCGTTTGTTAAAGCCTCATTACAAAGTTAGATCCCAGATGCTGAACCTGGGTGGTACAGCCATCACCAATGTTGCACAATGTTTGTTTACCGTCTCTCTGTTGTTAACCAAATATTGTTTATATCCCTTCTATCCAACTCTGAGAAATCAAACCTATGCAGTCATAACTCTCCAGGTTTGTACTCGTTCACCTCAGATTTTAACAAGCGATTGTTAAAACCGCTATTGTAATCGGATCTCAACGGGGGGAGGGGGGGGGATCCATAAAACGACTTCAGAGCTGACCATCGTCCCCAACACTAGACACTGCTATTCACCATGCATCGCGTTTGAGACGTTTCTTCCTGTTATTTTTTCAAATAAAAGTTGTAGAGTTCGAACTGGGAAGCTTTGAATGGCTGGAATGAACTTCTCATCAATTTTTTTACTAACCAGGGAGAACGACTGGCAGATAGAACAACTGTCACATCGGCAGGAAAACAAGGAAGTCATTCTGTTGACGGCCAATGGGCACGAAGAGATCTGTTCACGCATCAGCCGAGTTTCCCTGGACAGGAAGTGAATGGACTCTCTGTGAACTCAACGTAATACGGACTTACTCATTTGATCACTTTACTGCTACCTTGAGACTAGTCTGGGTTTGTTTCTTAGATATTTAGTTTTTACAGTAGAGCCTTATACTAACTATCATATTTTATAGTAGCCATACAGTATACTAACTATCATATTTTACAGTAGCCATATACTAACCATATTTTACAGTAGCCATATACTAACTATCATATTTTACAGTGCCGAGACACAGCCTAATGTCCAAGATCAAAAAGCATTCTCTGTGCTCCAGTATTTTCTTTTTACCTGATCCGAACTCATTTCAAACCAGGCCTGTTGCAGGAAACAGAAGCAGGGTTAAGCTGCTCCGGCACATCCAGGCCTCTCCCAGGCTGCACCATCATCACAGCCTGGAGCAGGCTGCTGAGTGCTGCTCCATGCATGTGTCCTCATCTCCTTTACCTGCTCTGTGTGGAAGGATCTGCAGTGACAGCTCTGAGATATGACCTGATGCACGTCACTGAGATGTGACCTGCTGCACGTCACAGTGACAGCTCTGAGATATGACCCGCTGCACGTCACGACAGTGACAGCTCTGAGATATGACCTGCTGCACGTCACGACAGTGACAGCTCTGAGATATGCCCTGCTGCACGTCATGACAGTGACAGCTCTGAGATATGACCTGCTGCACGTCACGACAGTGACAGCTCTGAGATATGACCTGCTGTACGTCACAACAGTGACAGCTCTGAGATATGACCTGCTGCACGTCACGACAGTGACAGCTCTGAGATATGACCTGCTGCACGTCATGACAGTGACAGCTCAGAAATATGACCCGCTGCACGTCATGACAGTGACAGCTCTGAGATATGCCCTGCTGCACGTCGCGGCAGTGACAGCTCTGAGATATGCCCTGCTGCACGTCACGACAGTGACAGCTCTGAGGTATGACCTGCTGCACGTCACGACAGTGACAGCTCTGAGGTATGACCTGCTGCACGTCACGACAGTGACAGCTCTGAGGTATGACCTGCTGCACGTCACGACAGTGACAGCTCTGAGATATGCCCTGCTGCACGTCATGACAGTGACAGCTCTGAGATATGACCTGCTGCACGTCATGACAGTGACAGCTCTGAGATATGACCTGCTGTACGTCACGACAGTGACAGCTCTGAGATATGACCTGCTGTACGTCACGACAGTGACAGCTCTGAGATATGACCTGCTGCACGTCATGACAGTGACAGCTCTGAGATATGACCTGCTGCACGTCACGACAGTGACAGCTCTGAGATATGACCTGCTGCACGTCGCGACAGTGACAGCTCAGAAATATGACCCGCTGCACGTCATGACAGTGACAGCTCTGAGATATGCCCTGCTGCACGTCGCGACAGTGACAGCTCTGAGATATGCCCTGCTGCACGTCACGACAGTGACAGCTCTGAGGTATGACCTGCTGCACGTCACGACAGTGACAGCTCTGAGGTATGACCTGCTGCACGTCACGACAGTGACAGCTCTGAGGTATGACCTGCTGCACGTCACGACAGTGACAGCTCTGAGATGTGACCTGCTGCACGTCACGACAGTGACAGCTCTGAGATGTGACCTGCTGCACGTCACGACAGTGACAGCTCTGAGATGTGACCTGCTGCACGTCACGACAGTGACAGCTCTGAGATGTGACCTGCTGCACGTCACGACAGTGATCGCTGACGCTGTAGTTGAAGAGCAGCCTCACACGACCTGACCCCGCCTCAACTGCTCTCAGTAGCAGATAACGCAGCTCCAAAGCCTGTTGTGTAAGAGACCTGGTCACGGAGGAGGACGAGGAGTGACGTAAATGCTCTCCGGTTCTTCCTGCAATTCTCCCCATGATCTCTGATCCTGCACTCTTGGAAAGGGCAGTGGAGCGGAGACACTGACCCTAATTCCTTAAGCAAAGGTTTGCTGGGGAAAGGACGCCCGTCTGATCCCTGCCCCCTCTTGGCGGCTGACCTGGAACCAGCGCGGCCGGGGAGCGGCTGACGCTGACAGAGGCTTGTGTGTTCTGAAAGGCAGGCGAGGCGCTGGAGGCTCTCCTCTCTCCACGGCCTCCACAGTCTGTGACCTGATGAAGGACAAGGCTCCATCTGTTTCCTGCTGTCGTCAGCTCAGACCAAGACAAATGAAGCCGTGGAAGGACGAGTCGCACAGCTCATTCCTCTGCCAGGACAAGTGCTTCCGCTCCAGTGTGGAGATATGCACACGGCTGTTAAATTAATTTGATGGTGGCTGTGTTTCAGGCATCATTATGAATGAATAAACTAGGGATGCACGATATATCGGCAATCATATCGGTATCGGCCGGCATTAGCCATTTTTCATTATCGGTATCGGTCCGATGAGCAAAATAACAGCAATGTTAATATCGCTTATCGGTATTGGCCAAAATCTTCCTATTGGTGCATCCCTAGAGTAAACATAAACAATTGGGCGGCTCCTCTTGACAACAGCTCTCTCCAAAGCTGTTTACTCATTCTACGTCTCTGTGTTTGCTCGCTGGGGTTCCATTGTTGGTTCGGTCAATAAACAAGCGCACTCAAAATGTAGGATGTAAATAGTTCAGAACAAAAAGGGAAGCACGCACATCTCCGTGAAAATTTACAGGTGCTGGACTCAAAAATACACACCATAAAAGAAGAGGAAGTCCGCACACTGTGTTGAAGCTCCAGCGACCACAAGTTTAATTAAAGTAGATACAACGTTTCGACCCCTTCAGGTCTTCATCAGGTATGAAAAGTGCAGACATAGGCAGGTTAAAATAGGGAGCCAACAATCAAATTCCAGCTGTGTCGGGGATAATGGACACACCCCTCCATCTTAAGGGGACAGGCCACAAAAGGTATAATGAGTAGAAAAATAGAGAAACATTCATTTTAGTGACAATATGTAATGACATAATGTAGCACAATACAGTTTTAAGAGGCAAATGAGCCAATGGACTAATTATAGGTAGTACATGGGTGTATTTGGGATCCCAAAAAAGACACATTAGGAAATAGAGCAATAATTTTACAGGCTCCAAATAGACATTACTCAAAGCCTAGATGCACAGATCAAATAAGTACACAAATATGGTACCATAGGTAAGGCATAGACAAAAAGACAGTATAATAAGAGAATTAATTAAAGGTTAAAAGACAAAAAGCTATTACAGAAAAGGTTTGACGTCAAACTCCTCATTCAGCCCATAAGGGGCCATGGTATTAAGTGTATATATATAGAAGGACTCTCGTTGTAGTAATAATCTATTCTGATCGCCACCTCGAGGGGGCCTATCTACCTTCTCGATACCCCAGTAGCGTATAGAGGCAATGCTGCCTGTGTCCCATTTTCTTAAAATGAGCTGCTACTGGGTTTCGTTCATCTCCACACCTAATGTTACTTCTGTGTTCACTTATGCGGGTGCGTAGGGCTCTACTGGTTTTACCCACATATGCAAGTCCACAAGGACATTTTATCAAGTAAACAACAAAAGTAGTGGAACATGTGATCACTCCTTTTATGGGCAGCTGCTTCCCACTGTGAGGGTGAGTGAAAGATTGACATTTGGAGGTATAGCTACATTGAGTACAATTTGAACATTTGTAGTTACCAGCAGAGATGTTTGATAAAAAGGTAGAGGGGGTGGTAGAGGGGGTGTAAGAGCGTATAAGTTGGTCCCTTAAGTTAGGGGAACGTTTGAAAATAGTAATGTAAATAGTTGCCACGGTCTCATCAGGAAGCCATTCACTTCAACAGATCTTCCCCTTCCTTCACAGAGCCATCCACCTCCTCGCTGCAACTCCTCTGTCTCTTTCTCTCTGTCTCTTTCTCTGTCTCCTCTCTGTTTCTCACTCTCTCTGTCTCTCTCACTCTCTCTCTCTCTCTCTCTCTCTCTGTCTCTCTCTCTCTGTTTCTCTCTCTCTGTTTCTCTCTCTCTGTTTCTCTCTCTCTGTTTCTCACTCTCTCTCTCTCTCTCTCTCCGTCCTTCAGCACCTGTCAGCTCCATTGTCCACCACCGAAGAGGAGGAAGCCCACGCAGGCAGGCTTCTACAGTTCTTTCTCAATGGCCTTCCCTCTCCCTCTCGCTCCGGGGGCCTATACTGCTTTTGTTCCCCTTGAGCCTTTCTTACCAGGTTTTTGGGCGATCAGCGAGGGGGCATCCGTCCTCCCATTGAGGGGTGCGAGAATGGACCACACATGGTCATGCTCCAGTGGCTGCTGGGTGCTCCGTGCGTGGGCCCGGGCCCGGGGCCCCGGCTCTGCCTACTCTCTCTCTCTCTCTCTCCCCCCGGCCTCTTTGTCTTGACATCTGGGGGCCGGTCCCTTCGCCTCCACTCCCCCGCTTTGTTCGCTCCACATACAATATGCCACCAACAAGTATTCCAGAAATGCAATGAATGCAAGTCTTTCTGTCAATGTGAATGTGCTTAAGTCAAGAACCAGGGAAGGAGGGTGGGGTGTCAGGGTTTTTGATTTGGACTGGATTATTAACTGGAGTTGATGATGATGTGGAGAAATTCATTGGGATACAACAAGAGCAAAAGAAATTCTAACATTCCTTTGCTTTCAGAGAAACTCGTAAGACCTCGTCAAACCGTTCATTAGCATTTGTCCTGTTCACGGGGGGGCAGCTTTCAGACTTTGGTCTTAATTGAACGTAACACATTACTACTTTTTTACCGATGCAGTGAATTAAAACCATGCATGCTGACGTGGCAAACACCTCAACAATAAGGAGCAGACCTCAGTCCAGCCGCAGTACCGCCCGGCAGCCACCAACCAACCGGGCTGAGTGCTCTTCATCTCAGATCACAAGAATCCCAGTGTGTGTGTGAGCAGAAAGGCCTGGTGGCTTTTTTGATCAAGTCTGGATCTGCAGTCTTCGTTATTAGCCTGAGAGAATGAAAGAACCCAAAATGTCTGGATATTATAAGCAACACTTCTGCACTGTAATATAGGCCCTTCCCACTAATGTGGGCGACTTTGCATCCATAAATCCTTATTGCTGCCATGCTTCCCACACAGAGCGGCAGGAATAAAGTCTTACTTGTAGTGGTTAATATCAGTCCGCTGGATAGTAAGTCCTCCTCTGCACCACATGCTCCTTTGTTGTTGTGCTGCTAATCAGGGTTACAGTATGGGAGCACATCAAAGGGAAATAGCTACAGTACCTCTTGCCTTAGCAGAGCCCCTTGCAGGAAAAGAGTGTGTTTCCCCCCCCCCAGTCATTCACAGCATTGTGCTGCCTGTGGTTGTATATGGCATCCTTTAACCCATTGATACCTGATGCAGCATTTGTGTGTGTATCCCTTTAAGACCGCAAACCACGGTTCGCTGTCTTACAGGGATATAGACACAAATGCTGCATCAGGTATCAATGGGTTAATCAAGTTCATGTCAATTGTTGAGGTATCAGTAGGTCCAAAACATCCTACATGTACAGATAATATGGGGTAGATTCTCCTCTTAATACCCGGATCCATGTGTGGAATTTGCCAACCAACTTTTTTTTTAGCTTCATTTAATTGCCACTTTTTCTCTGTCTGTAACCTGGGATCTCAGTTCTGCCAAACCCCTCATCGAGAATCTACGAGCTGAAAACCTCGCAGGCAAGCGGTGCATTGTAAAGCTGAGTGCTGATCTTACTTCTACATTCTCCTTCATAGCACTGAAAGGAAAAAGTCAACAGTATCTTTCCTTGTTGTTTCTCAAAAACACACTTCATAGCAGCAGACCAACTCCATGATATTGCCTTCTCATTATGAGTATGCCTTACAGTTACCAGAGGGCTATTGCTCCATCTTATCACCGGAGCGGGCTTGGATGTGTTTTCAGAAAAACAAACAAAAAAATCAAACAAGCAACTCTCCCCATGGAAAGTCACATGACCCTGATCATTTACGCCGGCCAATTAGGAACAAGAAAACAATCTGTTCTGTGTTGAACAGTCCTCAGGACAGAGTTAGTACAGTATTAGCTTCCAGTCGTCCTGTCCTCAGAGGGGAGTCTCAGGCAAACACATCGATCACTGCTCACTGTCTCTCATTGATTCTCTTCACTGTATCTCTTTCAAAGGCAAGCTAATGGTACAGCCTCATCTGCATCATCTGTGTGCAGCACATGTCTTCTAATCTCACCGTGGCATCTGTGAATTGGGTGTAGAATGTGTTATTACCAGTGTTGGGCAAGTTACTTTCAAAATGTAATATACTACATATTACTAGTTACTTTCATTTGAAAGTAATAAGTTACTTTACAATATTACTCTCTGTGTAGAGTAACTCGTTACTTATTACACTACTTTCGCGTTACTTTTACCAAAACAAAAGCAGCAGCAGAATGACATCGCCGCCCCGGAACATCCCAAAAAATAATTTCAACCGCCTTGAAGTCAGTATAAACCGCACAAAATTCTAAATGTTATTCCTTTGTTATTGTTATCTATAGTGGTTATTTGCATAAAAACACACAATTTGATTAGGAAATGATTGTATCTTTTTTTAAATACGGTTTGTGCTTTGATTGAATAAAATGTAACTCAATTTGTAACTTGAGTTACTTGACAAAGTAACTGGTATAATATTACTGAAATCCTATAAGTAATAAGTTATATTACTGAGTTAGAGTTACTGCTAAAAGTAATATATTACATGTATGTTACTTTTGTAATGAGTTACCCCCAACACTGGTTATTACATATGCACAAGCACCATGCTCAGGACAATAAGCCCATAACTGTCAGTGTTGAAAAAATGGTTTTATAAAATCCAAAGGTGCTGCTGCTGCATTTGGCTGAAATGAAATGCAGTGCACGCTAAAAAAAACTCTGTGCGACAGAAATAGGGAGACACGTTGAAATTACTTAACAACATAAACTCAACTTCTGTCTGACCAGCGTGTTTATTTGTGTTAATTTATGCATTTGAGAGATTCTGTATTTTATAAATGGAAAACTAAACGAGGAAATCAAAAGTCCGTAAAAAGCACGAGCACTAACTGCGAAGGCCCGTGCGGTTTGTGTGGGTTTTTGGTGGCTGTTAAATTTCAAATGCGTAAATGAGCTCCTTCACAAAAATGCAAATTGACACCATGTGGAAGACGGGGGCATTTAAAAAACACGTAAGAGGCTATTTTGGGTTCCTCTCGGACATGTTTATGGGATTACGAGGCTGTGCAGTCTCACGCGAGGGCGGTGGCGGGCGACGCTGGAGATATTTTGGTTCCTCTGCATTAATAAGGCGCTTCAGGCACTGGAGATGGACCTGATACAATGTTTTGCTTTCTTCATCTGTTTCCACCCCTGCTTCGGATTTCAAACTCGATTCGATTGCACGACATTGTTTACCAAGTGGCCTGCAGTATCGTCCATCTCTCATCTCCTCCTGTACCCTATATTAGCAGCAGGCCCCTGAAGCTTAGTTTGCCAGTTAAAATAAATACCAGATTACCATCGCCCCTTAACCTGATTTCCTCCCTCACTCTGTGTGTGCACCAGTGCAGATTGGCCCTGACTATCTGAGGACAAACCAAAGTTAATTGGCGGCGCTATCAGATATTGCCTGTGTTCAGCAGGTTGGTCACGGAGAGACCTCGCCCCAAAGCCCAAGAAATAGCAAACCCTTGTCCCTCCGCCCTGTAGCACCTCTGGGCCTCCAAACACTCCTGAGGCTGTCCCTGTCTCCATCTCTCTGGGATGGGCAACGAATTTAGAATTTTCGAATAATCGTTTTTATTATCAAGACCGTCTCCTGTCTCCATCTCTCTGTGTGCAGCCTACATAAGACTGTCCCTGTCTCTCCATCTCTCTGTGTGCAGCCTACATAAGGCTGTCCCTGTCTCTCCATCTCTCTGTGTGCAGCCTACATAAGGCTGTCCCTGTCTCTCCATCTCTCTGTGTGCAGCCTACATAAGACTGTCCCTGTCTCTCCATCTCTCTGTGTGCAGCCTACATAAGACTGTCCCTGTCTCTCCATCTCTCTGTGTGCAGCCTACATAAGGCTGTCCCTGTCTCTCCATCTCTCTGTGTGCAGCCTACATAAGACTGTCCCTGTCTCTCCATCTCTCTGTGTGCAGCCTACATAAGGCTGTCCCTGTCTCTCCATCTCTCTGTGTGCAGCCTACATAAGACTGTCCCTGTCTCTCCATCTCTCTGTGTGCAGCCTACATAAGACTGTCCCTGTCTCTCCATCTCTCTCTGTGTGCAGCCTACATAAGACTGTCCCTGTCTCTCCATCTCTCTCTGTGTGCAGCCTACATAAGACTGTCCCTGTCTCTCCATCTCTCTGTGTGCAGCCTACATAAGACTGTCCCTGTCTCTCCATCTCTCTGTGTGCAGCCTACATAAGACTGTCCCTGTCTCTCCATCTCTCTCTGTGTGCAGCCTACATAAGACAGTCCCTGTCTCTCCATCTCTCTGTGTGCAGCCTACATAAGGCTGTCCCTGTCTCTCCATCTCTCTGTGTGCAGCCTACATAAGGCTGTCCCTGTCTCTCCATCTCTCTCTGTGTGCAGCCTACATAAGGCTGTCCCTGTCTCTCCATCTCTCTCTGTGTGCAGCCTACATAAGGCTGTCCCTGTCTCTCCATCTCTCTCTGTGTGCAGCCTACATAAGGCTGTCCCTGTCTCTCCATCTCTCTCTGTGTGCAGCCTACATAAGGCTGTCCCTGTCTCTCCATCTCTCTCTGTGTGCAGCCTACATAAGACTGTCCCTGTCTCTCCATCTCTCTCTGTGTGCAGCCTACATAAGGCTGTCCCTGTCTCTCCATCTCTCTCTGTGTGCAGCCTACATAAGACTGTCCCTGTCTCTCCATCTCTCTCTGTGTGCAGCCTACATAAGACTGTCCCTGTCTGTCTCTCCATCTCTCTCTGTGTGCAGCCTACATAAGACTGTCCCTGTCTCCATCTCTCTGTGTGCAGCCTACATAAGACTGTCCCTGTCTCTCCATCTCTCTGTGTGCAGCCTACATAAGACTGTCCCTGTCTCTCCATCTCTCTCTGTGTGCAGCCTACATAAGACTGTCCCTGTCTGTCTCTCCATCTCTCTCTGTGTGCAGCCTACATAAGACTGTCCCTGTCTGTCTCTCCATCTCTCTCTGTGTGCAGCCTACATAAGACTGTCCCTGTCTCTCCATCTCTCTGTGTGCAGCCTACATAAGACTGTCCCTGTCTCTCCATCTCTCTCTGTGTGCAGCCTACATAAGGCTGTCCCTGTCTCTCCATCTCTCTCTGTGTGCAGCCTACATAAGACTGTCCCTGTCTCTCCATCTCTCTGTGTGCAGCCTACATAAGACTGTCCCTGTCTCTCCATCTCTCTCTGTGTGCAGCCTACATAAGGCTGTCCCTGTCTCTCCATCTCTCTCTGTGTGCAGCCTACATAAGACTGTCCCTGTCTGTCTCTCCATCTCTCTCTGTGTGCAGCCTACATAAGACTGTCCCTGTCTGTCTCTCCATCTCTCTCTGTGTGCAGCCTACATAAGACTGTCCCTGTCTGTCTCTCCATCTCTCTCTGTGTGCAGCCTACATACATGTAAGACTGTCCCTGTCTGTCTCTCCATCTCTCTCTGTGTGCAGCCTACATGTGCCTTCAATTAAGGCCTGGAAGTGCAGCTGTAATGGGACAGTCTGAAGGAGTAACGTTGGCTAGAAGGCGCCATGCGGCTAGGTGTCTAATAAGATCACACAGAGCTGCATCACTCAACCCTGCCATTCATTAACGTAATCATCGTGTGTGTGTTTCCGTGTGCCGTTGTTTATTTATGTGTGTGTATAGTGTATACTGTAGTGTGTTGTGTTGCCAATTCACCACATATTATTAGAGCCCAACCGATACTGGAGTTTTGAGGCCGATGCCGATACCGATATTAGAGAGTAAAAAAATTACGATATCGATATATCGGCCGATATTCTTATGTTAAATATACACATTATATTACACAATGTTTTTGCAATGATTCCTCAAATATCAAACACTTGACAAAGATATGACTTGACATGACTTGAGATATGTAATGTAGGCAGGCTATTTTACAGCTTATCAATCAACTTTATTGTCCAAAATGACATCAATGCAATGAAACAGTAAACTTAACTGGGGATTTAATCATTATAAATAACTAGAAATACAAAAACACAAATAGAACAAATATAAAATATAACTTGAATTAAGAAAAAAGATTAAATATACACAACATGTTGTCTATGCATATCGGCATATCGACCAACATATCGGCCGATACCGATATCGGTTATCGGATAATATCGGTGGACCGATATATCGTTCGGGCTCTACATATTATGCTGTCTGCTGTGTTCTAGTTGTTGCCTTCCTTGCAGGAAGAAGCGAGAGAGACTCTCCTTTGAGAGATTCTCTTATTTTCGGGAGCTAATGACAGTATAATTTGGGCCATGTGGAAAGAAATCGATTGATCTCCCCCTCTCTCTCTCTCTCTCTCTCTTCTCTCTCTCTCTCTCTCTCTCTCTGCCCTGGGCTCCATCTGCCAACTTTCTCCTTGTTGCTGTTCTGGCCTTTAGGTGATTGATCCTCTCTGATGGTTGTTTGTGTGTTGATAGATTGCTGCTGCGCGCGGCTCCTAGAAAGTTACCCGCTAATCACAATCCCATCACCAGTGGGAAGACGAGCTGTCTGCAGCCTCAGTGTGGCTCTTCTGCTAAGCTAAGGCTTATATTTTACACAGGAGCCTTAGAGCCACAAGCAGAAGAGGAGGAGGAGAAGAAGAACACAGCTGTTTTGAATGCCACATGTATGTAAGAGACGGTGCCTGAAGGGGTCAGAGCACTAAAGATGTCTTCTCCTTTCTGCTCCACTGGCATTCTCCAAGGCTCTTCCTGCACTTAAACCCCCCGTGCAATAAACATCTAAACATCAGTAGAGCAGCGCGGACGGAGGGAGGCCTCTCTGGTGACGTGACGTGTCCCTGATGCAGGCTCATCCTTCAGGGGAGCCGTGCCTCCTAAAGCCCCTCCATGCTCGGGGGGGTTTGGGAACAGGTATGACAGCACAGCAGCACGCTGGGCAGATGGTCCCCTTCGTCCCATACTGGCCTGCCTGGGACTTTTTTCCATCCCCGCTCTGTTGGTCTGATCCTTCTGGTGTGGCTCTCCCCCCCCATCACTGACCTGTCCGTCCGCTGGGTCAACAACCTCTCGGGCCAAAACCCCAGAATGATAAAACAGGCTCACTCACACGCAACACAAATAGCTCTCGCTGCATTGACCCGTCTGTCCATGGGGAGAGAGGAGCTCTCTAAACACAAGAGGAGGAACAAATCAAACAAATTGATTGCTGCGTGGTCAGAAAGGTCACTCACTGCGTGACAAAAGCCCCCCTGTCGCGAGGAGGAGTGCCCCCCAAACACACCCCCCCCCCTCTCTCAAACACAGCCTTGTTGTCTGCTGCAGCATTAGACATGGGTGAGGCTGAAGGAAAACACAGAGGGAGAACTGAACTGCCTCCTTCACACAAGAACAACGACCTTGTTCCTGATCCCCGTTGGGAGCATGTGGTTTATTTAATTAACCACTTTAGTGCTGCTAACCTGTTGACAGTCTCTGTCCATGACATTCATTCATTGGGCGAGTTACTGACGAAATCAATTTTTCAAGTCAGTGATCTGTATTGGTACAACTTACGTTGTACATGTGGCTCATGCAAAAAAATTCAGACAAGCTAAATATAGACAATAATAATGATAATGTCAATATTTAATAATTATTCACATTATAAAAATCAGTAATAACAAATAATTCATATAAAATATACCGGTAATCAATATAATAATCAATATAATGTAGCACAATAGAGCTTTCTCAGTTCAAATAATTTCTCGAGCCATCTGGCAGACAGACACAGTTTTAGCTCAAGGATAACAGATTGATCGTCTGCTGCTTGGAATAATATCTCTATGCTCATCCTCCTCTGATATGCTCATGTTTTGTCCTGTTTCTTATCCAGTACTTTTACATTGCCAACACATGCTATTATTTTCTCTGTCACCCCTAACTTTTAGCAAATGGTTTGTCCTCAGAGGTCATGGTTTGAGCCAGGAAGTGCAGTTTTCCCTCTCTTTTGTTTTGGACAGACAGGTGCTGGAGTGTGGATGAGTGGAAGTCACGGGGCTTCCATTTGAATTCCACCCTCAGAGCGAGTGAAGCAACACTTATGGAAACCATCTGAGGCCCCAGCAGTGGAATGTTCTCACCTCCAACCACCCACTGCACTGTTCCAACCACCGGGCAGTCAGCTGAAGATAGAGCGAGTGAGAGAGCCAAAGCCAAGAGGTTCTGTATGGAGAGACAGACGGAGGGAGAGAGAGAGAGAGAGAGGGAGGGAGAGAGGGAGAGGGAGGGAGAGAGAGAGGGAGGGAGACAGAGATAGAGAGGAAGAGAGAGAGGGAGAGAGACAGAGAGGGAGAGAGAGAGAGGGAGGGAGAGAGAGAGAGGGAGAGAGACAGAGAGAGAGGGAGAGAGAGAGAGACCTTCATAACACAGGGGTGACCCAGCCGACAGCTCTGGCTGTCTTGCCACAGCCCGGCACATGTTGACAGATTTATTGGATGCAATAATCAGAGTGTATATCAGCCAGCTCCGCTCTGCACAGGCAGCTTCTGGAATTGGCTCACACCTGGACTCGACTAGCCTATAACTACAACTTCAAACCCAGCCTGGGAATGTGACTGTGCCATTGAAATGATTTGTTTTTGAATGCTCCACCTACAGTATATGGACGATGACTGAGGACGTTTTCACCTCTTGAATGTTTGCTTTGACAGTGAATATGCTGCAATGGCACATGCGGCCATTTCCCAGAGGTGAAAGTACATTTCACCATAATTAAATTATATGATATTGACCTTGTGTAGAAGAGACAGCCTGGCTTGAGACACTACCAGGAACAGTTCTGATTGTGTTGACACTTCCTGGTAGTCCTGTGGCTTATCCCCCCGCAACCTGCTTCGAGTGAGTCACTGGCTTTGACCAGAGACGAGATCTCTGGTTTGACCATGTAAAACAGCTGGCGTTTTGAACAGGAAGTTGTGACACAAACGGGTCAAGTGGGCGGGTCTACATAAGGTTGAAGTTGCTTATGCCATAAGTGTTCCATAAGCCTTATGGAACACTCACCTCTATGGATCCCAGTGTAGGAAATTGTTGCTTAGCCTAAGGGTTGAGAAGTGTCTTGATTAGTTTGTGCTTTGTGGAGAAGAAAGCCATGTTGTAAGTGGGGGAAGACTTCCAGCTGGCTTTATCTATGGCCGCTATCATGCTGCAAACGCTTCAAATGATGCAGCAGAACAGATTCATGCTCTTGGCAACTTTACCTTCATGGAGTTTCCCGGGCTGTCATGGTGGCGTGCTGGCTCTGTCTCTCTGGACGGCAGGCTTGCAGGTTGGCTGGTTAGCTGCTTGGCTGGTTAGCTGCTTGGTTGGTTAGCTGCTTGGCTGGTTAGCTGCTTGGCTGGTTAGCTGCTTGGCTGGTTAGCTGGTTAGCTGCTTGACTGGTTAGCTGCTTGGCTGGTTAGCTGTTTGGCTGGTTAGCTGCTTGGCTGGTTAGCTGCTTGGCTGGTTAGCTGTTTGGCTGGTTAGCTGCTTGGCTGGTTAGCTGCTTGGCTGGTTAGCTGGTTAGCTGCTTGGCTGGTTAGCTGCTTGGCTGGTTAGCTGCTTGGCTGGTTAGCTGGTTAGCTGCTTGACTGGTTAGCTGCTTGGCTGGTTAGCTGCTTGGCTGGTTAGCTGCTTGGCTGGTAGCTGTGATCAGCATTCAGGTGGTGGCCCGCGGTGCCCATCTAACGAGCACAAAGGGCTGATCAGGGATGCTAGGCAGTAGGCCGGGGCATTCAGTGAGCTAAAACACACTGCAGTCGCCCCGCGCTCCAGACTCACTGTCTCAGTGTCCCAGTGTTTGCTTGTCTACTGTGGCATGAAATGAAGTGAGCCTGTATGATGGTGCCAGCAGCACAGCATAGCAAATAAGCCTCTCAGGGGTTAGACCTTAGTTAGAGAATGCTGCTGGGAGAATTAGCCGCTGTGTAAACTGTTGCTCTCTGGGAGATAGTAGCACTTTGATGCCTTTTCAAATAGCTGTTTTTTGGGGGGGAGGGAGTGACAGAGCCATGAAGTGGAAGCATAAAAAGGCAAAACATATTATAACGAATAATATAGAATAGCATCCCCTAAAGGGAAAATCCACCCTAAAACACACAAACCTTGTACCTTGCTTGTCTGGATCCATTTTGTTGTTTGGTGGTGTGTTTTTCTTATTCCCGTGGATAATTGGCCAGATCGCTGTGATGGGACAATGTACATGTCAAGATAGTGCCGTTACACTGGAGTTTGACAGGAGAATAACAAATGATCAGTAAACAACAGGTTTTAATAGTCAGTCAGAAGGTGCTTTTGGGACCGCAGGAACCTTTTCATAGTTCTAGGAAGAGCTGGAGGAACTCTCCCCTTTTTGCTGTGTTTGCACCACAGGAACTGGGAACCATAGTAGTTCTTAGAATACTGTTTAGAGGAACCTTTTTAGCTCCTACTTCAGGGTAGGTACTTTCCCAGCACAAGTGGTCCAGACATGTAGTGTAGCTACGTTGAATGAATGCCCCGAGGCATTGCCTTTTTCTTTTCTTTTTCCGCTAATGTTAGCTAGCTAATTGTTAGCCAAAGTAAATCCCCCATGAACTCACTTGCTTTGCTGTGAAGCTACTACAGTAGTAGCGGTTAGCATGCTAACCACCGGCCTTACTTCAGCATTCCTATGGTTCGTATTGGCGGCGCGAATGCAAACAGAAAGAAACCCTTGAAGTTATGTAGTTCTCAGGGGACCCTCCCCGGTGGGAAGTTCCTCTCATAGCCCCCAGAACTGTTTGGTCCGGAAGTGCCTATTCTCAGAGTGAGGGCTTTTAGTCTCACCATTTTGTACCAATATCACATAATCACACAGGGAGAAATCATCATCATAGAAGAGGCAGAGAGACACATTTCTCCCCCAACAGTTGCCTCAATAGACCAGCATGCATTGCTGCCACAGGGAACGTAGCGTTGTGAGTAAAAGCTGTGACTCCTGCTTGTTCTTGACTGGAAAACCTCTTGCTCTTACTAGGCAGTAGGCAATCACTATGGATGTATCCGTGTTGCTCTCACCACCTACACCTAAAACCCACAGCTGAAATGCAGTAAGAAACTGCAGGCCTGTTCTCTGGAGGTTGTCCAAAGGTCTTCTGGGAAATGTAGGAACATAGTTATTAAAGCCTGTAGCAGTAGATGAGGCAGGTTGAGGAAAAGTGGATATACAGTACTGTACTGTAAGTAGATTGAAACACTATATCACAAAATCACCTGTGATGCATTGAACATCACATATTGATTGATTGATTGATTGATTGATAACAAATGTAAAAGAATCAGAGGGTTGGATTTTCCTTGAAGAGAGAATTATGCAGGTCCTGATGGAGGTAGACATCATGCATCAGCCTTTGCTGTGATGGAGGTATAGGCACCACGTGTGCAGCCATTGATAATAGCCTAACACCCTCCACTTAATTTGCTGGGCTCTCTGGGAAATCTGTAAAGGAAAATAAATGACAGGCTGACTTTGTGCTCCAGCGCATGTCTGTCTAATCCAAGAGCATTTTTTCACACCGCGTCTGATTAGATTCTGGCCACGTCGTTCTCGGCTAAATGAAACGATCGCAACAAAGATAAATGCTACGGTAATCACACCTGCGGTTTATTTGAGCACAGGAGGGGTTATTTTCAGGGTAATTAATTCTTTTTTTTCTTGCATACATTAAATAACATCAGATTCCATCTATCTTGCACACACACAAAAACACACAATTCTCAAGGCTCCCTGAGGCTGTTTTCTTTTAGTAGGGAGCTTTTATTATACACTTACTAATCACACGTGTCAAATGGAAGAAAACAACCATTCATTGTTGACGATGGCCTGAGTGGAGGAGTGTTAGCTACAGTGGGTATACTGTAGCCCCAGACACACTAAAGGCCCAATTATACTCCATTTTCATCCGTAAATAAGGGCGTCCGTTTCAAACGGTGTAATCGTCACTGCCCACATACTTCCATGCGTCTTTCACGTTGGTATCATGTTAAGTAATACATCCACCAGTGGGCAGTAGAGAGTCAAATGCATGAGTGTGTGTGTGATTTTCCTCCGTTTCATGCGTATCCGTAAGCTTTCAGATGACGGACAGAAAACGGACGAAATGAACGCAGAGTACGGACAGAAGGCTCTGTCCGTCTCCGTCTCCGTCTTTAACGTTGAGTATAATTGGGCCTTAAGCCAGCGGTCAGCCGTCGGTGAGCGTCTGTGGCCCTAGTCTTTTTGCACCGGTGCCTCTAAACTAAATTTAAACTATTTGTTCACGTTGAATGGGAAGCTTTTCCCCCTCCCTGGCTATACTGATTTAATCTGTTCATGCTTATGCAGCATTTAGCCAAAGACATGATTACATTGTCTCATGTTTGTCATATTATTCCTATTCAGCGGCTGCCGCCCGTGTCCCATTCATATTCCACTGCTCCGAGAAGCCATTTGTAACAATGGCCCCGAAAATAGTCGTTTATTTTCCTCCCTGGACAAATGACGACGTGCCCCCCCCCTCTTCTTTGAGCATTTCGTCTCCATCACTTTCTGCATTCATAATTGATGTATTCAAATGAGCTCTGAGAGTTGGATTGCTTTTCTAATTCCAGAGGAGACATTAGTCACAGTGGCCTCGAGGCCTCCACATAAGACATTGTCTCATCCTTCATTTTCACGAAGGACACGACAGGCCCTCTGCCTCAGCACAGTAAGACTGATACCTTCCATGTTATTTTTGTTCGTTATGGATGAATTAGTCTGTTAAATTGAGGAATTTTACATGATTTTTCCTCATTTACTTGCGTACTCTGAACTGAATATGTACTCTTACCGTTACGAGACAAGAGAGCATTTTTGTAGTAGCAGGAGTGCTGTGGAGGTATGCCACCACCGACCTGCTAGCTTGCCCATGGGAAGAACCACTAGACAAAAGAGCTTGCCGGAACTACCCCGAGCACTCTGTGGGCAGTCTCAATTATGGCCGGACTTCAACTACCCAGAGGTCTCTGTGGGCAGTCTCAAATATGGCCGGGTTTCTTTCAGATATTGAAGCTGGATGATGACACATACTTGGCACACTGGCCCGCCCCCGATCACTTTCCCCCAAACTTCCACTAAAGTTGATTCCCTATTCACATGCTGTCATAAATGGAAATCTTTTTTATGTGTCTTGTTCTAAAAAAAAAAGGGCTAGCATTCTCTGCAAAGTGCTTTTTAGTTTTATAGCCCAACTGTGCACTTGTAAGTATATGATCCCTTATTTTTGTTACCTACAATAATATTTGATGACTGAACTGAGGAAACATTGTTCTTCATCCGTTGTCCATCTGTCCATCTCTGATTGGATTTTAAAGAAACTTGGAAGAATCATGTGTCTTACTATTGTGTTGCAGGCAACGTTTACAAAAATCCTACGACTATAATTAGTTAGCTGTCTGTGTATGTGTCCATCCAGATTTGCAAGGTGCACTGTTGCTCCGATCGCCTCCAAAATGTGCCAAAAACACTTTTCAGTGGTCTGGCATGAATCTGGTGTGGAGGAAAGTGAAAGAATGCGCTACAGCAATATTTTACGTTGACACATCACAGCTCGGGCAACGACATTGTGACATGACGTCACTAGACATTGTGACATGAATGATGGCTTGAGTGACATCACTGATGACTATCACAATATTGAGGTCACACATTGTGGCACATAATGACATAAAGGATGCAAACTGCCATAAAACACCACAGAAGAAGAAGAAGAAGAAGGCATCAATGATGTCATCAGTGATATTACCGATGGCTCGATTGACGTCACTGATGGCGAGAAATTGGCTCGAGCCAGATCAAGTCTGGTTGAGTTGGCATGCCAACAAAAAGTGTGCCCGTGCTTTGAGTGTGCAAAATACTGGTGATCAGATTTGTACAAAACTTTAAAAAGAATGCTGCGTCTCACCATTGCATTTCACCAATTTCTAAATTAAACTGGTGGTTAGCTGGGTGCTAAAATGAGATAATTGTTAGTGATTTGACATAAGGAGGAGTGCATTCTTCATGGGTGGCGGGCGGCGACATGTTTACTGTCGCCTTGTTTGAAAGTACTTCAGTTTCCTCCCATCTTTCCAAGCCACCCAAACCATGTCATTTAGTCACAATCCACGGTTTTGCTCCTCTGTGATTTATTGGAGGCCAGAAGCACATGCATTCTTTAGTGAGAAGAACCATTTGCCAATTTCTTTGTCCAATTCCTTCAGGCTTTTGGAGGACTTTTTTTTTCCCCCTTCTATCCTATTTCTGGACAAACGACTCTCTTTGATTCATAGCTTCATCTCAAATTCATAGATGAGCGTGTAAAAGGAAAATCTTGATTATATGTCCTTGGTCTTTAATATCATCCAGTCTCATCTCCTGTCTGGCTGTCTCTGACCGCTGCTCGCTCTCTGCTCCCCACCCTTCAGGAGGAGATGGAATCAATAAATTTTCACTTTCAGACCTCTTAATGCTGCTCAGGCTCCCGTACTCAGTGGACTGGGCTCTTTTTTCATCCTTTGCTGATGCATTCACATTAGAAGTGAAGCTGTTCCGGGGGACACGGAGGACTCGGCTCGCTATCATGTGATCATTTCTCCAGGGACGTGGTGGAGATACAGAGATAGCAGAAGAAGCATTTTTTCAGTCGCTTTTTAACTCGGTGAAGACGAGAGTTTTGGAGTGGGCCCACATCGGAAATTGGTTTTACTCTGGGTGTGTAATTACACGGTCTTCTAAGATGAGCTCAACATCTACAATTATCTTTAGCTGGAAGCCTATTTATGCAAATGCTGCATTGCATAAGGAAAATAATGAAAAACAAGACGCTGCGTGGCCTTTAGCACAGTGCATGTTCCAGACCGCTCCAAGAAAAACAAATGATTTGATCTTCCAGTTACACATTTGACAGCTTTCTGACAGACTGTGGTGGAACTATTTTCAGTGTCTTGTCTCGCCTCTGACTGTGACGTGGTGCTGGAGAGAAAGCGATCCTCCCGCGCGAGGCTTTCTGGAAGCCGTGAGTGGAGTTCGTCATGCCTTTGATATGAACACCAGACACGCTGCTGCTACCATTGTTTTCTCTCTCCAGAGGGATCACATGACTTTAGTGTCGGTGAGGTCACGTGACACTTGTCTCCAAACATCGAGGTTGGGGAAATGTTAGGGATGCACGATATATCGGCAATCATATCGGTATCGGCCGATGTTGGTCATTTTTTAACATATCGGTCATATCGGTATCGGTCAGATGTTGCAATGTTAATATCGGTTATCATTATCAGCCAAATTCTTCACATTGATATGAAATAATGCAGTAAATCTATTATTTATGGGCTTTTCCAAAGGCTTTGCAAATAAAGAAATGCATAACTTTTTCAAATTCAGTGTTAACATGTGTTTTTCAGTATGTACAAAATGTGATGATCATAAAAATGTGGTTTTATACAGATCATATCGACATCGGTAAATATCGGTTATCGGCCATAACAGCAATGTTAATATCGGTTATCGGCATCGGCCAAAATTTTCATATCGGTGCATCCCTAGGAAATGTTATTAACACCAAATTGCTTGTTCTCTGAAATTAGCCACAGTTTACCCCTATTAGACACAGTGGTACAGTACTGTGTGTCTGTGTAGAGCATTCTTAGCCAATATGATGATAAGTAGTGCAGGCATGGAAGCTTTTCATAATAACCTCATTGTTGTTATTATATTGCACATCTGAAAATAAATATATAAGCCTATAAGTCAAGTAAACATAGACTATCGCCACATCTATATTTCCTGACTGCATGGCCTGTTTCAGCCCACATAATGATAAGGAAACGCATTGTGACAGATTAAGCCATATGATATTTTATGCCAAAGAGCGCGCGGTCCTTGGGTGGGATTGAGGCCTGGAGGAAGGAGGAGATGAGAGGGGAACAGAGACGGGAGGTAGTGGAGCTTTTTTCTGGGGGCTTTTCTTGTTAGTGGCCACATGATCCCGTGGTCCCTCTGGGAGTCGGCGTACAGGCGTGCGGTCGGGGCAGGAATGCGCTCCCGGCTGGAAAAGGTTTTCAGTGCACACACACAGAGAGAGAGAGAGAGAGAGAGAGAGAGGTCCTCCCTGCAGAAAGATGGGGCCTGGCCAGCCGCGGAAACTCTATCCTCCACTCCAGCTGGCCTCTTCAGCGGGAGTGGGCCAGCGCCTGATTATCAAAACCTGCTCCACGCACAGCGCATTGATCAATTGCCAGGGATGAGGAAGACTGACCGTGATTAGTTGGACGATGAGATGGGGAAGACTGACCGTGATTAGTTGGACGATGAGATGGAGAAGACTGACCTTGATTAGTTGGACGATGAGATGGGGAAGACTGACCGTGATTAGTTGGACGATGAGATGGGGAAGACTGACCGTGATTAGTTGGACAATGAGATGGAGAAGACTGACCGTGATTAGTTGGACGATGGGATGGGGAAGACTGACCGTGATTAGTTTGTCTATCATCCAAATGTGTTCATTCAACCGTGGGTGGGATCCTGGGTTACTCCCCCGCCCACTTTCTTTCTGCATTCCTGCGCCCCTTTCCCCTCCACGAGTGCTTGTTGTCACCCACACAGTACTCGAGGTGCTCGCCCCCGCCTCTACCATGACATATAAGAAGGAGACAATGTGAGAGGTGAACCTCATCTCATCTCACGCACAGTAACTCAGGAAGCCGGGTGCTGTGAATGAATGGCGAAACGGGCTTTGTGACTGACTGGCACTGACTCTCGTCTGTGTTGGGCTGCCAGAGAAATCTGCTGTGGTTTCGAGCGGCAATATATAATATATCTGCTTGCTCGCTGGCTCCACCGCAGTGTGTGCAGTGGAAAAAGAGCGCACTTGTCTCCAAAATGGCTTAGAGATGTAATTGGACCATAATGCCTCTTATGTGAGCGTCCTGCGGTGGGATGAAGATCTCATTTGACAAATGGGCCAGAGCAAATAAACGGGCGTCATGTCTGAGTCATGACGAGGAGAGTCTTTAGAAGCCTGCTGGCTGCTGTGAAGCCTGGAGGAGCCTATGTCACTCTAACCTGAGAAGCTGGAGAAACCCAACCAGGTGCAGCAGCAGCAACACTGACATCTCTGTACTCTACTTCCAACGTCCGGAGGCCAGGTCGTATTCATTTCACCCAGGTCCATCATAATAAGAGCTACTTCTGCTCGCCCCTGCCCTGTCAGAGCTGCTTCAGTCGGTCATGAATTCATCGAACGCTGCTTAATCTCTGCCGCGCCACGCCAAACTCCCATAATGCTTTGCGGTATGGATGGAGGGGCAGCTATTCAGCGGGCAAGTGGCGAGGGGAAAGTGTGACATTAAAGCGAGACTCACAAAGGCGGAGGAAAATGGAATCGTTATCCGTGAGTCATCGGTCTTTCGGTTCACTTTGATCCATTTCTCACATGTACTGTTTTAAGAGTTGAAACGTTGCTCGCGTCTTATTTGTGAGCTGTTTCCTCCTTTTCTCCGCCCGTCTTCTCTCTTGCCTTTGAACTAATTGCGTGTGCTGCTAATTGGGACTGCCAGGAGGACAGATGACAGCCTGGTGCTCTTGGCTTGTTATCACGTGTCATCATCATGTCCCATCCATCACGTGTTGTAATGACAACACCTCTGCCCTGCCGTTGTCAAGCGCCTCGTCTCCATGGAGACTCGTTCTGTTGCCGTCGCCTCATCAGCACCACCACCACCACCACCACCTGTCTTTCTTCCAGACAAAGAGAAGCAGGTGAGGCCTGTCTGTCGCTCTGCTCAGCCTCAGCATCCTCATAGTGCAGCAGGCACGATAGGTGGCAAAGGCTCCAACATTTTGAGGACTCCTGTAGGGAGGAACACGATTCCCTTGCGCCCCCCTTCCTCCCTGGACCTCTGCTGACTGTCCTACTGGCCCACTGACACACACAGCGTGCCCCCCTCCCCCCAACCTGGACCTCTGCTGACTGTCCTACTGGCCCACTGACACACACAGCGTGCCCCCCTCCCCCCAACCTGGACCTCTGCTGACTGTCCTACTGGCCCACTGACACACACAGCGTGCCCCCCTCCCCCCAACCTGGACCTCTGCTGGCCGTCCTACTGGACCCCCTCCCCCCAACCTGGACCTCTGCTGACTGTCCTACTGGCCCACTGACACACACAGCTTGCCCCCCCTCCCCCCAACCTGGACCTCTGCTGGCTGTCCTACTGGCCCACTGACACACACACAGCTTGCCCCCCCTCCCCCCAACCTGGACCTCTGCTGACTGTCCTACTGGCCCACTGACACACACACAGCTTGCCCCCCCTCCCCCCAACCTGGACCTCTGCTGACTGTCCTACTGGCCCACTGACACACACAGCTTGTGGCTGATGTAGCGTCAGCAGAGTGGGTCATGCAGGCTCGTCCCCCCAGCAGAGGGGCAGGCGTACAGGTCTGGTCCATGCCTGCCCAGTGGGGAAGGAGGTACACGCCCCTGCTCGGTTCTGGCCTCCCATTAAAAAAGGCCCGTCTGCTGCTCATGGCTCTTCAAGCCAGTGCTGCTTTGTAATCCCTTCCACAAACACAGACCCATTCCCCCTCCTGCCTGGTTCTGAAACACCCACCTCGGAGCGGCAGGCCAACACACTGAGCTGCCATGTGGACTGTGTGGAGGATGCGTCTCCCCCCCCCCCCCCAACATGACGTCCCCCCCGGCGCTGCTCGCCTGTATTTGTTTGTGGTGGAGGGCGTGGTGCTCTTTGCTTAATCCCTCTGAGTCCACAGCTGTAAGAGCCGTGGCTGTGAAGCTCAACCCTCTGATTTTGTGTTTGTGAATGTCACATGGCCACAGTCTCAGGGGGAAGCTGTGTGTGAGTTTCATTTCCCTCTAGCAAGCAACCTATATTTTCTGCTTAGTCTGCAATGGTAAAGAATAACTGACTCCTCCCTAGAGAATCTGCAGTGTGGTGCCAGTAGAAATATACTATAAACACGGTTTTCAGACCCAACTCCTATATTGGACGTGGCAGGGCAGCAAAGTGGTAGGGCTCTGAAGCAGGGTAACATTAATTGAATTGACTAAAATACCAACATCCAGTATTCTACCAAGTATTTATTTGAACAGAGCGTCTATATGTATCAAGGTCTCCCTCGCTCTCGCTCTAACCCGGGTTTTTGCTCTCGTTACAGCCGAGCCATCAAGACCAACCAGGACCTGCTTCCAGAGACGCCCTGGATCAACATCTTCTACGATGACTTCTGGGGCACACTGCTCACGCACAGCGGCAGCCACAAGTCCTACCGGCCCCTCTGCACTCTCTCCTTCCGCCTCAACCACGCCCTGGGCGGCCTGGAGCCGTGGGGCTACCACCTGGTGAACGTGGTCTTCCACGGGGCCGTGACCGGCCTGTTCACCTGCCTGGCCAGGCTGCTGCTGGGCGGAGGTCTGTGGAGCCTGCTGGCAGGCCTGCTGTTCGCCTCGCACCCCGTCCACACGGAGGCGGTAGCGGGCGTGGTGGGCCGGGCCGACGTGGGCGCCGCCCTCTTCTTCCTGCTCTCCCTGCTGGCCTACATCCGTCACTGCAGGCTGCGGGGCCGCGGCGCCGGGCCCACACGCCTCCTGGCCTGGCTCACAGGCAGCCTGGGCTGTGCCGCCTGCAGCATGCTGTGGAAGGAGCTGGGGGTGACGGTCCTGGCTGTGTCTGCCCTCTACGACCTCTGCATCTTCCACAGGCTCAAGCTGAGACAGATCCTCATGCTCCTCTACAAGGTAAATACACTGAGACACAACATCATGCTCCTCTACAAGGTAAATACACTGAGACACATCTTCATGCTCCTCTACAAGGTAAATACACTGAGACACATCTTCATGCTCCTCTACAAGGTAAATACACTGAGGATCATCATCATCAGAAACCTTTATTTTAGCAGGCAAGTTAGTTAAGAACAAATCCTGACTTACAATAGCATCCTTGCAGGAGGCAAAAGACCTCCTCAGGGAACAGGGTTTAGGGAGAAAACAACAATGACAAAGAACAACAACAACCAAATTGTTGAAACTTACAGGTCAGACACAGAGAGACACAATGCTAAAAACAAGAGAGCAGCAGAAACATATGCAGCAGCAATCCACATGAACAGACAATCCTAATACAGTAGAGAACACAGATGACAGTAGTACAGGTAGCATACCTGCACATATGCTACCACACATGACAGGAGCAATATCACACAGAGCAGCAACGTAAGAGAGGGGGTAGTCCAGAGGGGTTAAAGTCGGCGTGAAATGGGTCTCAGAGGGTCTGTGCGACGTATTCTGACTGAAAACAAACATTGAGAGTAGAGAGGCGGGACATAGCGTGTGGATGATTTGGTTTGACCGTTCTGGGTACTGGAGTAGACGTTGGCCAATCCTGGCGCTTGAATGCTGCGAATCCCACCCGATGGATGCCACCGGATTTAGGGGCAGAACAAGCCCACCCCACACCGCAAAATAATGTATTTTACCGGACAAATCTGAAACCTGACACCTGACAGTCGCGTTTCAGTAACAGTCCATGTACAAACACAATATAATGTAAATACAGTGATGTGCAGTGCGTAGTCACTGGCTGGCTCACTGTGCGAGCCTCAGAGCAGAGGACCAGGAGCCTGCCTCCTGGCACACTGCAGTTTCCAAGCCGATGTAGAGCGCTGCCTGCTGGCTTGGAGTGTCGACTAGCCACGGTAAGAGCCTCGATAAATAATGTGAGTTTAACGAGCCAGTTACTTGTCCTTTGCATTCTACATTAAATGAAGACATTACTGTTCATTTTATTTTGTATGTTACATACTTATTGGCCAAGTATATTAACATTTATGGGCTAGAAAAGTCTGCCCAGGTTACAGGCACAAGGCAGCCATCTTGCCTGCTCAGACTTTTCTCCTATCCTGAAGATTGATTGAGAGCTGTCATGTCGTGATATGATTAGTTGAAATGGGGTAGGAATTAGATATTACTACCTGATGTCAGCAAACTGTTATGAGTGAACTCTTTTTGAATGAACTTTTGATGTGAAGAAATGGGAAAAACCCAAGAAATTGTTTTTTGTTATTATTGTTTTGCATACATTGTAAAATAGGTGCACTGTATAACCAGGGATGTGATCTAAAATAGGAAAAAAGTAATTTTTCGTTTCAGCTCAACTTTAAAGGATGGCTTTACCGGTAATCAACCCACTTTGTATCATTAATAATCTGGGTAATATAAGCACACGGGCAGTGTTTACCTTCTCTCTCTGTTTTCCTCACGGAGATCTCCCATTTCCTCCTCTGGCAAAGCACTCCGTTGTGACGCATTTTACGTCACAAAGCGTCACAACGGAGCTGTGGAAGTTCTGCTGGAGAGGCAGAATCTGCTGTTATTGTTTATTTTTATTTTTTAAGTATGCGCACATCCACGGAGAATCCCATGGAGAGCCTTAACAAGCCTTAATGACTTGCAGCTGGTGGGGGCGGAGTTTCTGCAGGCAGCAGCAGGAGCATTCCCTGAGGTAAACAGAGAGAGAAGGTAAAACACTGCCCATGTGCTTATATTAGCGAGTTTATATATGATCCAAAGTGGGTTGATTAGCGGTAAAGCCATCCTTTAAGAGCAAAGCTATGACTAGCGGGTGGACAGAGCAAAGCTACAAGGTAAATAAACTGAGACAGATCAACATGCTCCTTGCTCTCACCCAGCACTGCTGCATTTTCACATGGATTTGGTTTCCTGCACCCCCTCACTGACAGCCAAACCCCCGGCAAACAGAGGGAAGCTGGTGTGTGTTTCTTTGTGTGTGTGTGTGTGTGCGTGTCTTTGTGTGTGTGTGTGTGTGTGTGTGTGTGTGTGTGTGTGTGTGTGTGTGCGTGTCTTTGTGTGTGTGTGTGTGTGTGTGTGTGCGTGCGTGCGTGCATGCGTGTGTTTTGTTTGCTTTACAGGATATATTTTGAAAAGCATTTTGCCATTGTCCGTATGCACAGCTGTGCAGTCCAGGAGACACTTTCTTTTGCAAGGAAAATATACATGTTGGCAAACTGGCAAAGGAAAACAAATGGACCGTTTTTTTGTTTTTTTCCCGTGCATACAGTAACACACAATATGTCAGTTTACAGCCATACAAAAGCTCATTTGTTGACAGCAACTGTAACCTATGTTTGAAAAAAAAGCATTGTTATTATAATTAGTACTGGGTTCACAGAGGATAGAGAGGAGTTTTCTCATTGGAATGTAAACTCTTATTGCCAGGGCTTCCAAATGCTGCCATAGTGTTCAGGCTCCCTTCATCCTGACAACTTGTTCATCCACCTTAATCAGTGTCAATATAAATTGTTGTCTTCACCTGGATCAGCGTTTGTTACTAAAACCCCAATTAAGAATGAGCCAATAAGAAGTCAATTCAACAAAAAAACAATTTGGTAACGGTTAGCTAATGGCTCATTGTCTCATTATGCCGTGCTTCATATTGAGACGAAGAATGCTTCAATAAAAGATAGTGATGAGCAGGTGTTATTTGCAGCCTAAGCGTCAACATTGGTATAAATCATTGAAATGAAAATATTTTTCATGAGAAAAAGTTGGGAATAACAAAATGTGATGGCCGTTTTCTTATCTTCCTGTTGCTTTTAGAGCACCCAGCCATTAAGTAGCTTCCTGTCAGAGCCTGGTGCTTCCTGTTTGCCGTCTAGTCATTGTTGTGACATCCATGATTCTCTACCCATCAGAATACATTTGACAAGACGTGTGCACAAACGTGACAAAAGGCTTCCAGAGTAGCGACTCTCTGAGGCGCCCAAGCAGAGGACAGGACTTTGTGAGACATGTTTTGTGGCCAGGAGAGATAAGAGAAGCAAAGACTGAGAGAGATACAGGAGAGAGGCACTGATGGAATCACACAGAGTGATAAAACAGAATCTAGCCCATCCTCTTTAGTGCTGGGCTCAGTGTGAACTGAAGAGTGATTGAAGCCTTATCTGACTCCAGGTGTCCTCTGGAGTCTCCACGCTGTCCTCTCATGATTTAAGCCTTATCTGACTCCAGGTGTCCTCTGGGGTTTCCATGCTGTCCTCTCATGATTTAAGCCTCATCTGACTCCAGGTGTCCTCTGGAGTCTCCACGATGTCCTCATGATTTAATCCTCATCTGACTCCAGGTGTCCTTTGGAGTCTCCACGCTGTCCTCTCATGATTTAAGCCTTATCTGACTCCAGGTGTCCTCTGGGGTTTCCATGCTGTCCTCTCATGATTTAAGCCTCATCTGACTCCAGGTGTCCTCTGGAGTCTCCACGATGTCCTCATGATTTAATCCTCATCTGACTCCAGGTGTCCTCTGGAGTCTCCACGCTGTCCTCTCATGATTTAAGCCTTATCTGACTCCAGGTGTCCTCTGGGGTTTCCATGCTGTCCTCTCATGATTTAAGCCTCATCTGACTCCAGGTGTCCTCTGGGGTCTCCATGCTGTCCTCTCATGATTTAATCCTCATCTGACTCCAGGTGTCCTTTGGAGTCTCCACGCTGTCCTCTCATGATTTAAGCCTCATCTGACTCCGGGTGTCCTCTGGACTGGAGTCTCCACGCTGTCGTCTCATGATTTAAGTCTTATCTAACTCTGGGTGTCCTCTCATGATTGAAGCCTTATCTGACTCCGGGTGTCCTCTGGAGTACGGCCCATCTATTGAGGCAGGCAGACAGGCTGGCTAATAGCTTGTCAGGCATGGCTAGGCTAGAGAGGATGCGGGGCCAAGGGGGCTGAAGGAGATGATACCTCATAGCTGACAGCTTTTCAACTTTTTGATTGGAAATCCACCACGCAAATCCACATCCCCTGCTGGTCCAATCCTCTTTAGAAAAAACTCAAGCAGCAGATAGGTTTCTGGCATGGAGCAGAAACCCTCTGGATTTCTCTCATGCTTTGCCATGGTGGTTAACTGACTTGGCAGGCGTCTCTGGGGGCAGATGTGCTCTGCATAGAGCAGGACAAATCCAATTTACCCTCTTGAGTTCCACAGGGAGCAGTTTCCCATGTGGAGATGCTTCCTTCAAAGTCTGCAGCCTTTGTTGGAAAACACCCCACAATTTAATTGAGCTCAATATAGTAGAAGTTCTCAGGCCATTTCAAGAAGAACAAGCTGAAGCAAAGTCATGGCTATTCTATTCTGTCACTGTAAACATGATTTAATAACTTATATGATATGAATGTTATGAACTGATTTATAATATGAAACCCTGCATTGTGCACACATTTTTTAACAAAAAAAGGTTAAATATTGGACCAACCTTGAACAAGCTTCAACATGAATCACTTTTGACCCTTGCCTTGACTTTTTGCTCTGCTAAAATGCTAACAGAAATATTAAGCAAGTACATGTCCTTCATCACAACAGCTCCTGCTGCACCATTCAGCCTCACATAGTGATGCTATATTTTGACCAAAAAGCAGAAACTATCAATATTGTGTAAAGTGTTCATCGAGAGAAATCAGACGCTTTTATTGTAGACTTTATTGCAGATACATGGGCAGAGTTACAGTGTAGTAGTTCCCTTCTAAAAGCTCCTCTGTCACCCCACAACGCGCTACTTTGCACCAAGGAGACAACTAAGGAACGTCTGGAAAACAACAAGCAAACATCTGGACTGTTTTTTCCCCCATTCTCTTTTTAAAAAAAGTCTCTAAAATTGCATGTTTTCGGAAAGAAGATCGCCATTTTTGGTGGGATGGGATATCCCTAACGTGTAACTTCAGGAAGACAGTTGTCATTATCATAGCATGTCATTTAGTCGCACCGCTGACAACATAAAGGGAGCGTTGTCTCGCTGTCATCATCGCTTCAATCATGTTCACTTGAGACAGGTTCCCCTCTCATTATCAGGCTGCTTATCTCATTATCAGGCCGTCATCATGGATCATGGTGTCAGTTCATATGTGTGAGTTTTGTTACCTGATCTGCTGTATTCTCTGTTCTTCTAAAAACAAGTTCCACACTGAAGGCACTCCTCCTCTCCACTGTAGTGTGTGTGTGTTCATCTGTCTCTGTCTCTCTCCCCTCCTCTCTATGGACTGGCCCAGTCACTTTGACTGATGACGAGCAAAGGGAGTTGGTCCTTGGGGCAAGCTGCTGCGAGAGCGCCTCTCCACCACCCATGTGAACATGAAAATGTGTGTAGAGTTGAGAATGAGTCCAGAGTTTCCCCTCCTCCTCAAGTCCAGGCTTGACATATACTATACAGTACATGTATGTATCAGGTGCTGGAAACTTGGCTAAGCTTCATGATGGAGAACGTCCCCATAGTGGGAAGTCAGCAGCGAATGGACGACGTTCTTCATACAAGTAGGAAGTTATATTGTAGCCTTAATGTTCTGTGATAACGGGGGGAAATGAGGCGTGAAGACGTTAAAAATGAGCTGTCACTTTTTCCTTGTTTGAGTGTAAAGCCCGTTCTTCAGATCCACTAAAGAGCCTGGGTTTTGTGCGTAGCAGACGTGCCACGGTGTTTTATCACTGTGCTCTCCACTCGGCTCAAGCCGTTTGACGTGTAACGTCGAAAACGCTGAAACATGGTCCCGCTTATCTGATTGTGGCTCTCAGTCAATTACATTAGAGTTTTATATCTGCTGCAAATCTCCCATTGTGCCGTTATGGCTCGTGTGTGTGTGTGTGCGTGTGCGTGTGTTTGTGTGAGTGTGTGTGTGTGTGTGTGTGTGTGTGTGCGCGTGCGTGCGTGCGTGCGTGTGTGGTTTGATGCTTGTAGGCAGTCAGGAGCTTCAGAGTAATTCCATGTAGGCCGCGCCGGCGTTCATAACTCATCTCGTCAGGGCTTCAGTTGCAGTCTCTCTCCTCAGAGATCATACTGTATATGACCAATCAAAGTCAGCCCTCAGTGCACTTAAAGACGTGTTATTCCTTCATATATATGTAGACTAGGGGTGTCAAAAATAATCGATTATAAGATGCATCGCGATGCGGACCTGCACGATTATTGCATCGATTCACAAATGTCAAAAATCGATTATTAAAAAAAAAAAAAAAAAAAAATTATATAATCAAATAAAATATAATGGAAGTACATGCAGTTGTTTATTTTAATTATGGATCATAATACAATGCAATTCTAAATGCACTTTTATTTTAAAAGTAGCCACACAGTGAAAAAAAAGAAAGTGAGAAAAAAAATCATGTATTCGGAAAAAAAGTGTTGCATCGATTTAAGATGCATCGCGATGCATCGAGATGCATCGATAATCGTTATCGAATCGAATCGTAGCCCTCTGAATCGTAATCGAATCGAATCGTGAGGCCAGTGAAGATTCACAGCCCTAACGTAGACAGCAACTTTTGTTAAATATCTATGCCTTCAGCCTCGATTTAACTTGTTATTAGCGATGATCTTCTCCAATATGCCTTTTCCTCAAGCATTACCACCATCCATGTCCTCCCTTTGCTTGGGTGTCTATATGTTTAGTGTGGGACGTTACAGTGGAGATAACCGGTGCCAGGCAGTTTCCACTCTGGAGGCAGCTTCAGGCTCAGACTGAAGAGTGTTCTGATTTGTTGATACGAGCTGTCGTCAATAAATCAATAAATGGTTAAAGAGTTTACTCAAGCTGACCTTTTTACAGTGTTGATGTCCTCCAAATGCTTGTTTGTGCTTGACTCAAACATTTAAGGACGTGTGCGATCACATATTAGGCTACTCCTCCCTAGCAGCACTTTATAGCATTCAACTTATAATGTAGTTGGCAATCACTATAGTGTGTGTGGTGTGTGACCACCCTTTATGTGGAAAAAAGTGCTTTTTACGAGCCCATTTTCTGCGTGGCACTGGTTAACAGGCTCATTTTCAATGAGAGATAATAAAGTCCTTTACAATTAGAACACCTCATTTAGTAGAGGAAGGAATGCTTTTCACTATAATCTCACGTTCGCACGATATTTAGCATAGCATAATGAAATAAATTGTCTTTCCTGAGGAATTGGCATTGTGTTGTTGTGTGTGTGTGTGTGTGTGTGTTTCACACAATGCAAATTGCTTTGTTCGTTGACTATTAAAGTCAATGTTTGGACAACTGCAAGACAGTGAGCTTGGTCTGTGCACAAGCTCCAGCAGTGGGGAAAAAGAAGAAAGAGTGAAAAAACCTGTTTCGCCCACTAATTTCATATAAACTTCTTCCTCACTATAATCGAGATACCGTAGTTCTCTTTTTAATGTGCGGTTTTATATTTGGTTTAGCGAAAAGAAGCGAAGGCCCATTGTTCTTTTGTTTGCGAATGTTGACAGTCATGCCCACATAATGGTACGCTCCATGTCCACATTTTCTTTCACCAGAGTGGGGAATGGAGGAGCGCTTGCGTCAACGTGCTCTTTTAAGATTGGCGAGGTCGCGCCGCTCGCTACGAGCCGACGTCCCCGAGGGGCTGCTTGACAATAGAAAGCCTTTGAAAACACACGTCAGCCCTGACCATGACAATAGAAAGCCTTTGAAAACACACCACAGCCCTGACCATGACAATAGAAAGCCTTTGAAAACACATGCCAGCCCTGACCATGACAATAGAAAGCCTTTGAAAACACACGTCAGCCCTGACCATGACAATAGAAAGCCTTTGAAAATACACTGCAGCCCTGACCATAACAATAGAAAGCCTTTGAAAACACACGTCAGCCCTGACCATGACAATAGAAAGCCTTTGAAAACACACGTCAGCCCTGACCATGACAATAGAAAGCCTTTGAAAACACACGTCAGCCCTGACCATGACAATAGAAAGCCTTTGAAAACACATGCCAGCCCTGACCATGACAATAGAAAGCCTTTGAAAACACACGTCAGCCCTGACCATGACAATAGAAAGCCTTTGAAAATACACTGCAGCCCTGACCATAACAATAGAAAGCCTTTGAAAACACACGTCAGCCCTGACCATGACAATAGAAAGCCTTTGAAAACACACGTCAGCCCTGACCATGACAATAGAAAGCCTTTGAAAATACACTCCAGCCCTGACCATGACAATAGAAAGCCTTTGAAAACACACATCAGCCCTGACCATGACAATGGAAAGCCTTTGAAAACACACGTCAGCCCTGATCATGACAATAGAAAGCCTTTGAAAACACACGTCAGCCCTGACCATGACAATAGAAAGCCTTTGAAAACACACACCAGCCCTGACCATAACAATAGAAAGCCTTTGAAAACACACGCCAGCCCTGACCATAACAATAGAAAGCCTTTGAAAACACACACCAGCCCTGACCATAACAATAGAAAGCCTTTGAAAACACACCACAGCCCTGACCATAACAATAGAAAGCCTTTGAAAACACACACCAGCCCTGACCATAACAATAGAAAGCCTTTGAAAACACATGTCAGCCCTGACCATGACAATAGAAAGCCTTTGAAAACACACCACAGCCCTGACCATGACAATAGAAAGCCTTTGAAAACACACGTCAGCCCTGACCATGACAATAGAAAGCCTTTGAAAACACACGTCAGCCCTGACCATAACAATAGAAAGCCTTTAAAAACACACACCAGCCCTGACCATGACAATAGAAAGCCTTTGAAAACACACGTCAGCCCTGACCATAACAATAGAAAGCCTTTAAAAACACACACCAGCCCTGACCATGACAATAGAAAGCCTTTGAAAACACACGTCAGCCCTGACCATGACAATAGAAAGCCTTTGAAAACACACGTCAGCCCTGACCATGACAATAGAAAGCCTTTGAAAACACACGTCAGCCCTGACCATAACAATAGAAAGCCTTTAAAAACACACACCAGCCCTGACCATGACAATAGAAAGCCTTTGAAAACACACCACAGCCCTGACCATAACAATAGAAAGCCTTTAAAAACACACACCAGCCCTGACCATGACAATAGAAAGCCTTTGAAAACACACGTCAGCCCTGACCATGACAATAGAAAGCCTTTGAAAACACACACCAGCCCTGACCATGACAATAGAAAGCCTTTGAAAACACACGTCAGCCCTGACCATGACAATAGAAAGCCTTTGAAAACACACGTCAGCCCTGACCATAACAATAGAAAGCCTTTAAAAACACACACCAGCCCTGACCATGACAATAGAAAGCCTTTGAAAACACACCACAGCCCTGACCATAACAATAGAAAGCCTTTAAAAACACACACCAGCCCTGACCATGACAATAGAAAGCCTTTGAAAACACACGTCAGCCCTGACCATGACAATAGAAAGCCTTTGAAAACACACACCAGCCCTGACCATGACAATAGAAAGCCTTTGAAAACACACGTCAGCCCTGACCATGACAATAGAAAGCCTTTGAAAACACACCGCGGAAACATGATGCTGTGAAAAGTGTCTCTTGATTGATGTGTTCTGAGCAGATGGGGCTGGTGTGCTGGCTTGGCTCCTCCTCCCAACATCACGGCCGCTGTCCGCTGTGTCGCAGGGGAAAACACAAAGGACTCGTCTCCCCGGAGAAACACATTTGCACGTTCCCAACATCCAACAAGCAGCCAACGAGCAGCAGCCATTGGAAAATGACTTCCAAATGTGGGGCAAGACCCAGCTGGCCCTTAGTGAATGTCAAGCTTACACACTTTATCTTTTCACACCTCTCGTGTCCTGCTCACACCTCTGCTGTTAGTGCGAGGTCAGTGCTTCCAGTGTCTGTGACATGTCAGTGTCTGTGACATGTCTGGCTGGCTGCTGCTGCCGGAGCTCGCCTCCCCGCGCCTCACAGCTCAAAGTGTTGTGGTTGTGGTATGTTAGTTATAGAGCACACATGGGAGAATACGTGGAAAGGAGAGGGTGTGTAATATGCATGTATGCACCGATATGAAAATGATGGAATAAAACACTGTGAATTTGAAACAGTAATATCGTTCTTTATTTCCAAAACATTTGGAAAAAGCCCATAAATCAATATGAACATTTTGGACGAGACGATACGATAACCGATATTAACATTGCTGTTATTTTACTCATCAGACCGATACCGATATATTAAAAAAATGTCTAATATCGGACGATATATCGTGCATCCCTAATGCACGAGTGCATGTCGCATTACATGTCAAGGTGTGTATGTATATAACATTCATCCATGCGTGTTTAGATGAGCTGTCGAGCCTGCATGCAGAATGTGACATACATCTACCCTTGCTGTGTTTGATATGAGGTAAAAAAGCCCAGCCCCATATTGTACATCGTTACCTGGGGCTCCACAGATGCTCCTCCATGCTCTAATGCCTCTCCTGTCACTGTGTGATGGAGTGGGCCTGGTGGGCTCGGCTCGCACCCCCGGCCCTGCCCACCTGCCTCCCACCTGGGGAGGGATACACACCGCTGCTGCCCTGCCCACCTGCCTCCCACTTGGGGTGGTGTGGGGTGGGTGGGGGGATAGACACACACACACACCTCTGCTGGCTCTGGTCTGGACCAGGCAGGTGTTGCAGTCGGAGGCGGTGTGTAATGCATACATATTTAACCGCAAAAGAAGACAAAGAGACGGAGCGTACAAGGAGAATCTTAGGTTATAGCTTCAATCAGTGTTCTGGCTCCAGGCAGGAAGTGTATTATTAGTCCTGCCTTCCTCCTCCTCATAGGTCAGGTTCCCATCCTGAAACCTTATCACTCATCTTGATCTGTCATTGGCAGCCGGCAGCCTGAGGGCGGGGTGACCAAAGAGCCCGTAACAGCTGAAGGAGACAGCGAACACATAGAAGAATCAACTAAAAAGCACGTTGACCTGTGTTTTTGTGAACAGCCTTTTTCTGCTGCACGTTTAGCCTCGGCTATTCTTTTGTCCCTTACTGCTTCAGGCGGTCATTGTTGTTGCTGCGAGTTCCCTGAGCTCGATAGCCACAAACCCAGCTGACCGCTGGCTGTGCCCACAGCCCATGTCCCCAGACATCTTTGTAAAGACGGTTTCAGGCAAACAGTGAATTTACACATGTACTGTACACAAAGGGGGGTCACACACAGATCAAGACTGATGAAATATCATATATATTTGATTTATTCACTGTTATTTTAAGGGCAACAAGTTGCATATTGTCTCTTCGATATGTGGTTGGCTTTGCTGCTGCATTCTGAAGACTTTAACGTCACATAGCGGGCTAACGGTAAAGACAATCCACACGATGCAGAAAGAACACCTCTTTCAGAGTTCCTAGAAAGCCGTTGCTTCGTTGGGAAATGTGACAAGTGCAAACCCCCGTTGATAGAAAGTGACTTGAGCTGGTTTGGTCTGGGCCTGTACAGTACCCCTCATCAGGCGTACTGTAAGCCAACCTGACAGGCATGGCACCAGAGACGACCAACACTGTGACCCTCTCTTTGGTACCCGAGACGACCAGCACTGTCACCCTCACTTTGCTTATGTTATGAGATCCCTGAAACTGCCTCCTACTGGGATGGAAAACAGATGCAAAGTACAGCATGCTGCTTGAAATATCTTGTGTCTCCTCTCTTCCCTGCTTAGATGAAGGCACAGCAGCCCATTCTTTTTATAGCCGAGCTGTCTGAGGATCGATGGTGGCACCATGGTTATGTAAGTCCTCCTCCAGCTCGACCACAGCAGCGGGTCCTGCAGTGACATCCTAGCAGATCCAGTGGGTTTGTTTGTCTTACTGGAGACAAATACATGTGTTGCTTTGCTCTGTTTTCCCATCATCATTAAGCTCTGAGAGGGATATTAATGCACACCCCCTGGGATTACAATGGACCACTGTGACAGTATGGATCTCATTTTAATGTAAAATGTTCCCCCATGTATTGTTGGCATCTTTTCTTTGTTTTGACATCTTCTAGTAACGACAATTGATGTTTTCAATGTAACATAATGCAAACCATTGTTTCAACTGGTTAACATGTGTCCTATTGTTTGTGGCTTCTTTTATGATCAACAAATGAAGCAGCATGTAAAATCAGTGAGCCAGAACTGCCTCAATTCAGACTTCCACCTAGTATATCATAAAAACCCGCCATACGCCTTTGTTCAGGCCCAGATGTGGACACTCATCATTTTAGGAATGCCCCCCCCCCCCCTATTCAGCTTTATTCTGTTATTATTTATATCTGACATCACTAAAAAAAAACAATGCAGATTTAATATGCACATAGATCACATGAAATCAAATATAACCACTTTTGCACAAATACATTTTGATTGAGTATTTTGAGCTAATTAGTTTGGATCATGTCCTCTGGAGGACACATCCGTGCACTGTTCAGTAGAGCTCAAGTTAGTTGTTTATTTGTTTTCACATTGTTTTTTTGGTACGATAAATAGTGCTTTTTAGTGAATGATGGGGTACAGATTTTAATCGTCAAGTGTGTACTGCCTCCGGACGCCAGTCAGAGCCACAACGATTATATCAAACATGTCGGAATTTCCAAACCAACTCTGGACGCAGTCACATAGTCACATAGTGTAAAGTCATCAACAGCTCACATGCATATGGATGGCCGTGTTCTTCTCTCCGCAGTGTTTCCAAAGTCTACATTTCAAAGTCACGTTATGTTATTTCAGCCTAACCCAAACCATAATCCTAACTTTAACCAAAGTTGTTGCTAGTTGTTTTATTCGCATTTAAAAGCACAGAAGTTTTCAAATTATCTGCCGTTTTGTTTAAAATTTATGTTGAGATTGTAGCTTTTTAGAAATGCAAAATGCAGACGTTTTGTTTCAAATTCACGTTGAGATTGCACAAATCCCTGCTTTGCAGCCACGAAATGTTTTATTCTGGCATTTGTGCTGATCAGCGACATCCTGTAATATTCGTAAAGGCTGCCGAGGACAGACAGAGTGCTGCAGCCTTCTGCCTGCAGAGATTTGCTGTCTGCAGTTCTGCAGTCATTCCCTATGGGGAGGAGCGCTGTGTGTTCACACAGAGGCCACATCATCACCCTGGGCACACAGTGCAGAGGCAGCGACAGAGAGAGAGCAACAGGGCGAGAGACAGTGAGAAAGTGATGAAGAGGAAGGGAGGCATATTAATGGATGGGGCAGCCAAGGGACAAGGTGAGGAAGAAAGAGAGAGAGTGACAGAGTCTGCTCTAGACATTTTCAGAAGGCAATGTTCCATCTTATGGACCTCTGTCAGATGGTCTGTGGTGAACCACTGGATGATGTATTTAGGACACAATGGGCTGCTGGACCTATGTCAGGCAGTTATTATTAGCCTTTATTAAATATCAGATATCGGCCAATCATGTGGTCTACTACCGATATGATAAAATTGCTTTTCTTTGCACATTTCATTTCATTTTTTGTTGATTTTTTCTATTTATTATTATTGAAAATTAATTCAAACGGAGTGATCTATCCCAGACTTTCCCTGCTACAGTATTGAATAGATGTCGTGGGTCGGCCACTAACCCTTAAAGCATTTCATTATTATGGGTGTCCCATGATGGTTGAAAATGTAAATGCTGTTTCAGAGACTTTTTCCAGACATTTTCCAAGAATACAATTAATTCATTGATTAATTAATAAATAAATAAATTGATTCATGGCACACAACATCAGCTTTTGGCATGAGTATAAATATTTCATTTGACCTATTGGTCAAATCATAAAAATGCAGCATTTGATTCTTGACATTAAAGTTCATCTGTGACCTTTAGAACCTATGCTGTGGTAAAATGTATCATCTACAAAGTATTGTCACATTGTGTCGAAAAGTAACACAGATGTGCATTGTCCCTCAGAAGACACACTTTAACACATTCACTGCCAGCCGTTTTTTCAATACTGTAGGTAGGTTCTGCCAAGGTTTTTTTTTGAGGATTCTGGCTCATCTTTCAAGAGCCGAGGATTCTTTTCTGCTAAGATTTTGTGAACACAAATGATCTCAAAAGAACTAATAGAATGTGTGCTTTCAACAAATAGAACAGTCACTTTAACCATTTATTTTTGGCGTAAGACGTCAGACATCTAAACAATAGTTTTGAACAGTAATTTCCTCCATAGCAGCAGGAAACCCCCCTCTCCTTCAAACTCCTCCCTCCGTGGGTGTGTCTAGTGGCTTTGCAGCGTTTGTCACAAGCGAGGCTCTGCCTGTCTGTGCTGCCTGGCTGCTGGCGGCTGCTCTTTGGGCGAGTCTGCATGAGTCGTTTCGGTTGTGAGCTCAGCTGCAATGAAGCTGCGTGCGATTGTGGGCTTTCTGCGGTGTTTCAAAGTGTGTTGCACGCATAATCTATTATGCAAATTTGCAATCCCCCACCGCCAGCTCCCAGCGCGATAATGCGCGAAAGCGAAAGCGTTTTCACCAATCCATTTTACAGTATGATAATGGTTTCCTCGCGCGTTCCCCTGCAGTTTTGGCTCGGCTTTTTCTAGTCTGGAGAGCACTGTCACCACTTAGTGGGTCGGTGGAATGGGTTGTACACGTTTTTTTTTTTGACGTATCAACACGTCATTGGCAGTGAACCGTTGGATTTTTTTTGACGTATCAACACGTCATTGGCAGTGAACGTGTTAAGAAGGTATCTATTTTTCATAGTCAAACAGCCCATTTGATCAACTCAATCAGAACTTTATTGTATGATTGAGAATGAGCCTGTGCTGTGAGAAGAAAGCAAGGAAGCCATCTACAATTCTGAAGAATGTACTGAACTTTCAACACAATCTACTTTTTTCTTTCTTTCTTTTGTTTTAGAAAAACATTGCGGTTGCTTCGGATGCCTTACTGAATCCTCCCGACAGATTTTGATAGATCGCAGGCTTAGATTCTTCTTCCCTGTTTGGATTCAGTCCCACCACCCGTTCTCCATCTCGCTCCCTCGGCTCGGCCTAGTTTGTTCCCAGGTCCAGCTTTGTTTGTCCCCATTTCTCAGCGTCACCCGCATGGCTCTTGAAGTCTGCCGTGGCCCGTTCACATGACACAGCGTTTGATAATAACTCTCCCAGGCAGCCAGCATTTAAGCACGGTGATGAATGGGCAGACAGGGAGCTGTCCTGCCATTTCATGTCCTGCACTGCAACCATCCCTGTGATGAAGCACGTGTAGATGATCGCTGGGCGTGGAGGCATATGGAAGATGGAGTGCTGTTCCTCAGCTGCCTGCCCCTCCTTTCCGCTCGTCCAGACCAGCACACTGTAATTGTTTTCCCCACTCTCTTATTTAGCTGCTGAGTTGCAGTTCCTGTCCTTAAACATTCAGTGGAGCGTTTGGACGTTTAAATGCTCTCTGGCCTGCGCCCACTTCTCACTTCTCCATTGTGACACGTTGGAGTGATTATCACAGCGGGCAAAGCAAAGCCACATTGGACAGTCTGCTGGTTGTAAACATGGATACCAATTTCTGCACCATTCTCCTCCACAATAGCATCTGTAGACGGCTATTTCAGCAGTATTAAGACTCGCATTGATCAACGGTTTGTTTTGTTTGCAATGCAGAGTTGTCCCGAGTGAATTATTATGAATACTGTATTATTAAGTGACAGCCGCTGCACCCTTTTAAAACAATGCATCATTATTCTTTCTTGGGAAATGTCATCATTTGATGCATCATCAGGACCTAAATGTTTACCACAGGATGAACTGAAGGCACCCACGCAGAATAGCTTTGAATTGATTTTCGGAGGAGTTGGCCGAACCTAAACAATAAAAGGAAAATACAACCCGAGTTGCTAGTTTTCAATTGACTTTCATTTAACTTTTTAGATATTATTTATTTGATTGTGAAACCAACTAAGTTTATTCATGAATTCTCAGCATGCATTGCGTGTCAGCAGTGTCTCCGATGGATTGAGTGTTACACCAACAGGAGACGTACAGGTGCCGGCAGCACATCTGGGAGTTCTTCTCTCAATCTCCACATTCATTGGTAATCTGGAGGCATAGCACTCACTGTATGGAGGCAGGATTGAGTGTCCTGGTGAAGATCCGAGGCTGCACACAGACCTGTGGAGGTCTGCATGCCCAGCATACTCCCACAACATGATACATTATAGCTTTCTACCATTTCCCCCCCCTTTGATCTACAGTATCAGTCTCTCTCTCTCTCTCTCTCTCTCTCTCTCTATCTCTCCCTCTCTCTCTCTCTCTCTCTATCTCTCTCTCTCTATCTCTCTCTATCTCTCTCTCTCTCAATCTCTCTCTCTCTATCTCTATCTCTCTCTCTTTCTCTCTATCTCTCTCTCAATCTCTCCCCCTCTCTCTTTCCATCTTCTCAAATGTGAATATTTTCTGCTTTCTTTAGTCTTCTATGGCAGTAAACTGATTATATTTGGGTTGTGGACTGTTGGTCAGGAGGACAAAATAAGACATTTGAAGACATCATCTTGGGTTTGGGTAAAGAGTGAGGGACATTTTTCACCATTTTGTGACATTTTATAGACCAGAAACAACTAATCGATTAGTCGAGAAAATAATCAACTGATTAATCGATAATGAAAATAACAGTTAGTTGCAGCCCTACTTTCATGAGACTAGAAATGTTCTTCTGTGTCTTAATAAAATGATTTTTGGGGGGGGGGGGGGGTGGAGCAGCAGCATTGGCAGACATCACAGCCTTCTTATAATTTTATTTTTGGTCATTTTCGATATCCTGTTCCTTCTCAAACTAGATGCACACTCTATTTTCTGTTTTCCTGCTGTGTCTTTTACCTCATACCTTATTGCAGGCAGCTTGCCTCCATTCCCCTGCTGCTGCTGCTGCTGCTGCTGCTGCTGCTGCTGCTGCTGCTGCTGCAGAAGAAGAAGCAGCACCTTTTCTCTATTCAGAGTTCATTCGAGCGGTCAGATGTTCTTTGGATGCTCTTTGTTTTGAAATGGTTGTGAGAAATGAAAGGGCACAGTGTGTACGTGGACGAACACTCCCCTATGATTAGCTGTCAGAAACACAGTGCACTCTGTCTGCCTCTCTAATGATGCCGTCAGCCTTGTTTGTGTGGCTTGCCTGCCTGTGTGGGGAGTAACTGCTATGTTGTAGAGTCACACTGCTTTGACTAGATGGAGAGGATGGCTCCAATATGCTTAAAAAAACTGTCTGTGTGTCTCTAAAAATCATCTCTCTCTCTCTCACGTCTATCACGGGCTCACTCATTGGCCGCCTGTAGCTGCCTCTGGATGCTGATTGGGGCAAAAACACCGGTGGTTCGGATTCAAACCAATAGATTGGAGCGTGGCAAGATGGATTTGTCGTGTGGTCATGATGATGTGCCAATACAATATTATTGTGATTTTAAACATTTTGTGATATTTGGAGTATTGCGTTAACGTGTTGCGATTTATTACCTTTTTTTCCAACTGCAAATGATGTCCCCAAAGGAAAAATGATAGGTACAGTATGACGTAGGGGTGGGAATCACCAAAGGCCCAATGATATGATATTATCACAATACTTAAGTCACAATATGATATTATTGCAATTTTTTTTTTTATATAGATCCCCCCCCCACCCCTAAAACACAATATTCAATTCAATTCAAAGAGGCTTTATTGGCATGTCCATAGTGAATAACAGTATTACCAAAGCACATTATACATGGTAAGTACAGACAGAGGGAACATACAGACACACACTCATACACTGTCCATCAAGAGTGCAATTATTCTTTATTATGCATTTCTCTGTGAAGAAATGTTTCAACTCATTCTCTTACACACACACACACACACACACACACACACACACACACACACACACACATATTCACACACACACACACACTCATCCGGGCTCACATCCACGAGTTAAAAGTGGAAAATTACCATTTGATGTGTGGAGTGGATATTGACCCTAAGTGCTCTATGGTCGATGCTCGTTTCTGCTATTCGTCACCATTCTGCACCAGAAGTCGTGTCTTTGTATTGGCCGAGCCCCGCACATGCTCAGTCAGTACAAGCCAGTCTAAACAGCAACAAGTGGCGCGCCGTCACAGAGATGTGGTGGTGGACCGTCACGTGACACACCAGGAAGCCATTTTCACAAGTGGTTCAGAGGAGGGGGGAACTGCATCCAAGCAATTACGCCTGACATCCCTCTGACAGCAGATCTGCTGGGCTCGGCTCCACGGCTTTGTCTTTGTCTATCTCCCTCATGCATGTTCTGTAGGAGCTTAGCGCCTCTCTAAACCCTGCAACACACTGCCGCTCGCTCAGCTCCCAAACGCTGAGCAATGACTGGCAAGCCAGGCGCTGAGTGACAGGGCAGATCTATTTTGAACAGGATAGGCAGCGTGCAACTGGAGAACACGCCAGGTTTATCTTGTATATTCCTTTTTCAATTAGCATTAAATCCCCGGTCAGAGTTTACGCGTCAGTAGCATCAGCCATGAAGCACTTAGGGTCAGTTTCTACTCCAAGCTTCATCCCCGGCCTCCACGCAGCTGGAATCAGCCTCGTGTCACAGCACATTGGCCACGGTGGTTTAGACGGGGGCAGCTGGCCCTCGCAGTACAAATAAATACAGGGGAGGAAAGACCAGAATTCAGGAAAAGTCCGTTTATTTTTCCCTGCCTTACTGTGGTTTCACTCAATAAATGCCTCCTACGACATGGTAAGGGTTTGAGTAGACTTTGGTTTTGTATTCTCATTATATCCTTATTGTTTGGTCGGCCAGACCCCTTTCCTCTGTTGAGAATATGACAGTATGTCACAATATGTCACTATTTGGTACTAAATCATCATCGCGCTAAGCAAGGGATCTCTGGCAGTCTGTGTGTGTGTGTGCGTGTGCGTGTGGGTGTGTGTGTGTGTGTCTGTGTGTGTGGGTGTGTGTGTGTGTGTGTCTGTGTCCTTTGCATATCTCGAGAACTGTTCGTCCAATCTACTTCACCGCATGGCGCATGTGTTGCGGGGGACCCGATAGTCTCAACGCCAGACCAATGAGAGGGTCTGGGACACTTCCAGTTCCAAACTGCTGTCGGAATCCTGGCCCAGGGATTGGTTTCCTCAAAATCCTGAAGGCACCAATCAGTAACGACTTTAACGATCGGGCGTGCCCACCCAAACTGACTAGTAAAGATGAATGCAGAGTTATTTCACTCACTGCGTGATCCGGCAAATATATTTTGAAAAACAGCAGAAAAGATGACAATGTATAACACAAATGATATGTCTCTTTCCTCTGCCACTCAACCGTCAGAGAGTCAAATTGGCTCCTAGGTTGCTCTCCCATGGAAAATATTCTCATTACTTTTGGAAATTATAATGAAAGGTTCTTGTTTGCTTTGTGTACATCCTGTCAACTGGAGTTCCAGTAACCACCCAAAATATGTTCCATTGATTAGATGAGTGTATTCCGTGCCTCGGGCGAGTCAAGTGTGGAGAACCTCCTTTGGTCAGAGCTGGAGGAAGGTCTGGTCTAGCCCAGTGCAGCACATTCCTTCCCTTCCTACCTATAACACACTTTCTCCATTTGACTCCGGAGCAGAAGTTGACATTTCCTCCCCTCCAGAGAGCAGCCTCGGGTCGGACAGAATGAGATGTGTCTTTCCTCTCTCTCCCGCTGGGCCGCGGGTCGGGTCGGGTCCACTCCGCAGACGGCCACGGCTGATTGGCGCTGATGAGAAAATGACTGTGCTCTGATTAAGGAGACCCCGGCTGCTGCCCCCCTAAAGCGGGGGTCATCTGGCTTCAGCATGAAAACAAGACGTCTTATTGCTCGGATGGTCGGGACATCTAATAGAAGTGTGTGTGCGTAAAGAGGTGGAGAGGAAGCTTGGGAGGGGAATGGATCCCGTGTTGGTTCAATGATTATGGTTAGTAAAGGCCGAGCGAGAAGCAGCACGAGCCGGCGCGTTTTACTCCATCTCACTCTGACATTTTCCAGGATCTATTTGCTTTCATCACCTCGGCTTCAGTTCCGTCTCTTTCACTGGAGGCCATTGAAGATTGGCCGCCAAATGGAGTGTCTTGTTCCTTTCCCCCGGTCGGTACAGAACGTCAGCTTGTCAGTGCCTTTCATCCAGATAAGCGCCCGCGTATTAATGTTGTCAGTGTGATGCAGAGTTATGCTCTTGGATAGCAATTTCCTCTCGTGCGATGGGCTGGTGTTCTCTCCCCTCTCCCTCTCTCCCTCCCCCCCCTCTCTCGCTCTCATCCTCCCTCCCTCCTCCTCCTAGGGCCCCCTCCTCCCTCACCGCTGAAAACCACATGTTTTTAATTCCCTTATCTTTAATGTTTCACAGTCAATAAATTTCTGGTTTTATCTCCAGCAGATTCCTGCTCATCACTGGCCCATTTCCAGGGCGGTTCTGTTTCGGAGGCAGATCCTCCCCCCCTCCCATCTCTCTCTCTCTCTGTCTCTCAGCCAGACCAGCTGACTCTGTGGGTTTCGTGATGGGTTCACGCGGGTTAAACGCTTTGATCGTGAGCAGTGCGAGGCAGGTCCGCTGTGGGCTTTGACCCCGTGACCTCTCCTGCTATGCGGGCCAGCGATCAAGCTGCGAACGGTCCGCTTGAAGACTTGAGGTCAGAGACGCTCGGTGGTCGGGACACAGTCATCGATGGAAAGTGATCTGTCGTATGGTGATGAGAGCAGCCATCCGCACACAGCTTATTTTTACAACTCATGACATATTGTGAGATGTTGCTCAGAAATGATTGCATTTGACTTGAGTTTCTTCCACTCTTTATCTTACTGGAAGCCCTGCTGCACACAGCTTACGAGAAGCCATTTAGGAGACACGTCGAGTCTTCTGGAGCGTTCACCTCGTACCTTCTGACAGCATCTGACACCTTGCAGCTTCATCTCAGTGCAGCCTTCTGTACTCGGTGCTGCTGCTGCGCACACACTTGGGAATATTGTGCCACTCTGACTCAGGAATGAATGTCATCATTAGATGCAGACTCAGGGACATTTTGGGGAATATTTAAAGTCCGTGTCGGAGGCTCTCATGGTTATTGCCAATTTTCTACAAGCGAGAAGTGTTTTCATCGGGGTGTGTACACACACGCCGTCGACCTTTTAGCCAGAAATTGTTCACCATCGTGTAAAAGTGTCAACGTTATCTCTGTGTTATTATTATTCTTGCACAGAGGAATAAGAATTTGGCAAAAACAAAAGCTTAACACAAGCAAAAGCCAAACTGTTTGACTTGTGTGAGAGGAGAGCAAAGTGTCACACACTAATGAAACCCCATTTTGAAAACACAGCAGCCCAGCTGTTGCTAATTTATCACACGACGTTGTTAGGAAGAGAAAGAGCTGCTGGCCTCTTATCTGCTCTTGTCTGCTAACAATTGTGTTTTTACACCCCAAGATTTTCTGAGGAGCGGCGGCGATCACAACAGCTTCTGCGGCTGATAAACTGGGAGAAAAGATGATGGTCATCTGGATTATAGCTGATCGTATAATCCAGCATTCAAGGACTAAAGACACTTTGAGCCACGTCTGATCCAAGTGCACAGAGGCTCCATCAAACCCTCTAGACAGATGTAGGCAGACTTTTTGAGAGGGGATCTGACGGTCGGATTGAAGTTGAGCCTCTGTCGTGGGCGCCCATGCCCTGCTGGAGGCTCTGGAGGTCATTGTGCGCTCTCAGTGGTACTAGTGTGTGTAGCTCATTTTCACACCTATTACGAGTCTATCGATGTGAAGCAGGGTCTGGATGAAAGCTCCTCCGTGGACAATTGATCGCAGTAATGATGAAGAGGAGGGACGAGGTCAGGCGTGCCACTCTTCTTCTGGTTCTCTCGAAGCCGGTCTTTGCCAGAGTGCGAGCCTGTCTGGCCACGGGGCTGACTGATTGGTAGGTTTGTTAGGTGTGTCGGGTGATGGATTGTTCTCAAAGTGCTTCTGAAGCTGGGAATCAGGCGATTTGTTCTAGAAAAAAGCCCGCGTAGGGAGAGAATGCAATACTTTCTCCACGCTAATTAATTAAATTGACTATCCGAACCCTCGCCACTTTATTTTTGCCACAACAGTTCTTTAACAACACCCTCTCTCTCTCTCTCTCTCTCTCTCTCTCTCTCTCTCTCTCTCACTCTCTCTCTCTCTCTCTGTCTCTATCTCTCTCTCTCTCTCTCTCTCTCTCTCTCTCTCTCGCTCTTAAAAGAGAAAAATAATGAAATAAAACTTTCTAGATTGGATTTTCTTTCCCAGTCAATTCAGCCTAAGCCGAGTGGAGAGGGAAGGGGAAAAAAAAGTAGGCAGAGGCACAAATAGAGGTTCTGTAATTGGCCTGTTTTGCATTTCATCTCCAAGGATATTTTCTTCACATGCCTGCCTTCTAAAGTCTACATTGTTTCAGTTCAGAACTGATTGCGCCCGAAGAACAAAAAGAGAGAGAGAGAGAGACACAGACAGAGAGAGAGAGAGAGAGAGAGGTTGTGCTAAACCACTTATTTCAAGCTAAACTGGATTACAGACAAAAGAGACAAGGCTGGAATGCCTTGGCTTTGGGCATGATGGAGCTGTAACACTCGGGGAGCCCTTTGCTGCCTTGCTGGTCATTGAACTGATGCTTTTAAATGGCAGACATTTTATTTTTAACCACACACACACATGAGGGAGGATTCACATGTTTGTTTACTCAAGAGATAATATAGAGATGGGCTTGGTGATGTCCTCCATTACTGCTATCCTCGAGAACCTCTCTAGAGAATACCCTTCTCGCTCACTGCCTGTATACTTCACATTTTATTTTCCTTAGCAAGTGGAGAGAAATTGGAAAACTGGCCGCTTGTTCCTTCCAGGGAGAATGGAGGTCATAAATGTGTGTTGAAGTGCAATCAAAGTTTTATGTTCCCAATAGTACCCAAAGGTCTAAGCTTGCATCGCAGATGAAAATCCCAACATGCAAGTGCAGCACACACATGTAAACGACATATGGACGTGGTTAACGGTACTGTAGTGGTTGAGGTAAGTAACTGTAGTGGTTACGGTACTGTAGTGGTTATGGTACTGTAGTGGTTATGGTAGTGGTTAAGGTACTGTAGTGGTTATGGTAGTGGTTAAGGTACTGTAGTGTTACGGTACTGTAGTGGTTAAGGTAAGTAACTGTAGTGGTTAAGGTACTGTAGTGGTTAAGGTACTGTAGTGGTTAAGGTACTGTAGTGGTTAAGGTAAGTAACTGTAGTGGTGTCCGAATGTGTGCTGCGTCTGGGAAGAGTCAGGATGACATATGTGTTTGTCACCGGGCCAGGTAGTGAGTATGTGCGGGCGCAGGACCAACTAGCCCTCAGCAGCACGGAGGTGGAAACGACTACCACACTTACAGGCATACAGAAGTGTAGTGTAGTGTATACACACCAGAGATAGGGACTTACGACTTGGACTTAAGTTGCACACACAGTGGCTTGAGACTTGACTTGAGACTCCTCCTCAAAAGACTTGAGATTTGGGACTTTGTTTTGATGCATTAACATTAAGGAAATGTCTACTAATAATAATGTCAACGCTAATGTCAATAATAATAATGTCAATAATCAATGCTGATACTGTGGTAATAGATAAAGGAGTGAGGATAATACAGTACATGCTTTCAATTCCTTAGTTTTAGCTATGCAGTGTTCTAAGCAGACGGATGGCATCCAGCAGATGATAGAACACTCATCCATAAGACACTTGAGACTTGACATAGCCTTGTGACCAAAGACTTGCGACTTGCCTTGGACTTGCCCCTCAAAGACTTGTGGCTTGCCTTGAACTTGCCCCTCAAAGACTTGTGACTTGCCTTGGACTTTCCCCTCAAAGACTTGCGACTTGCCTTGAACTTGCCCCTCAAAGACTTGCGACTTGCCTCGGACTTGCCCCTCAAAGACTTGCCTTGGACTTGCCCCTCAAAGACTTGCGACTTGCCTTGAACTTGCCCCTCAAAGACTTGCGACTTGCCTCGGACTTGCCCCTCAAAGACTTGCCTTGGACTTGCCCCTCAAAGACTTGCGACTTGCCTCGGACTTGCCCCTCAAAGACTTGCCTTGGACTTGCCCCTCAAAGACTTGTGACTTGACTTGGACTTGCCCCTCAAAGACTTGCGACTTGCCTTGGACTTGCCCCTCAAAGACTTGAGACTTGATTTGGACTCTAGCTCAAAGTCTTGAGGCTTGACTTGGCTTCCCCTGCCAGGTATTCTTTTGAACATGCCTGCCCTTTTCCAAACCGTTTCCAATGGCGAAGTCCCATATCATTCTGTGTAACAAACCATCTGGCAGAGTCAGGTTAGGTGCCCCGCCCCCCTCCCAAATGCATGGCCTCCAAAGGGCACATCAAGGCGGGGTTATCTTAGAAGGATCTATTTCATACAGAGGTGATCATGACATGATCGAGCCTGATCCTTTATTCTAAGTACAACTCTGTGTGACACTTTGAATGAATTGCTTGGAGCTAGGCTAGCATGCTAGCGTTCCTGTGTGACGGAGCGCCAATTATAATGATACATAGACATGGTTTTAACCTTTGCTCCTCAGGAAGTGGGCCTTCGTGACCCTGCTGAAGTGTAAACCCTATATCTCCTGACAGTGACCCATGTGCTCTCTGTTCTGCCCTTTGACACAGTTGCTTTCACTCAGTCACAGTGGGTGTCCAGTCCACATGACAAAAACTCAACCAGTGGAACCAGTTTGCATTTGCGTGACATGAACCATGTCCATCCATACCATATTGTTTACACTATGTTCCACAGTTCCTTTAGACACAGCATGACAGTACTTCACATTATCCTGACAGTTATTGTGAATGCATTCATTTTGAGATTGTTGGGCGGAGACTGCCCTATTCAGTGGCCTAGCTGGGCTCTTTGTGGGGGGGGTTGGGGGGGGGGGGGTTACCCCAGAGCTATTGTTTCCCCGTGGTCACAGTTTCCAGAGTGGATCAGCTATGGTTCACTTATCATAATGCTTTCATTCACTAGGTCCCTGCATGTGGCACAATCACTGCTCTTGAAATCATTTAGGGATATTTGAAATAATCCACAACTTTTCCATCCTAAGTCAATTCTGTTTTGCTTCTCTCCATCGCTGATTGATACCAGATAATAGTGATTCCAGAGGAGTGATGCAGGGATGCAGATGTGGTTCCTTTTCTTTTGGACTAGGTTGAACTATCATTATTAGCTGCAGTCTACAGTACATTTTGTGCCTTTATTATTGTCTTGGGCCAGTGGCTATATTGATTAGAGCTTATCACCAAAAGTGCTGCCAAAACCAGGGGAAACAATTGTACCTACCGTAAATTCCGGACTATAAGCCGCACCGGTGTATAAGCCGCACCTGCAAAGTTGACTATTTTTTTCTTATATAAGCCGCACCGGACTATAAGCCGCGGGTGTTTTAATGGTATTTTTTTTTATTTTTTTTATTGTGTTTTAATGTTTAATTACCATATGTAAGGGTTCATGCACAGAGGGGATTGTCGGGAAAGAGATGGCTGTTTGAGGAAGCTCCCATTTATTAACATTTCAACAAAACAACATAACACAACACCACCTGTGTTGTTTTTTACAGTGCACACAGTGTCATACAGTGTGGTGAAAAGAGGGCAAGAGAGGAAATTAAAACAGAAGTGGATTTATAGTTAGAAAGAGTGCTAAAAAAGAGAGATTTTTTTTTTTTTTTTTTTTTAATCCATAGATAAGCCGCACCGTTATATAAGCCGCAGGGGCCAAAAAAGCCCAAAAAACGGGAAAAAAGGTGCGGCTTATAGTCCGGAATTTACGGTAATTCTATACATGGTCGTTATCTCCATCGTCTCCCATCTGTCTTGTCCTTTCTCTGTGTGATTTACTTTGCCCTGCCTTCAGCAGGTTCACAGTGATATTATTTCTCTGGATGTCCATGGGGAGCTGACCACAACACTTTTGACAGTTGTTCTCAAATTAATGAGAAATTGTGATGTGGATTGAAATGGTGACCTTTTTGTTGCCAAGCAACTGGACAACTTTTTCAAAAGTGGTGTATGAAATACTGAAGCACCACGGGTTGTTGTCAGGTCTCTCCGTGGTTTTGACAGAGTTGACCTTACACCTTTTTTTAATTAATGGATGTGATATTTTCAAAGACTGTCATATGTTGTGTGGATGGAGTATAGCATATGGAGCTGACAATTAGTATAGCTAGAATATCCATAAACCCTCTGATTGGAGTGACACTGATTTTGATTTTAACCGACTAGTATTTTGGTGCCGACTAGCGAGGGTAGCAGACGTTTAAAGAGCACGGTGTAGGTTGGAGACCACATTGCATTAATATGTGGAAGGGGTATATAGCAATGGGATTTGGGGGGAAACACTTTTTTTTTTCAATCACACATAGCTGCATTTAGACTAGTTTTTGTAACCAGCAGGGGGCACTGGTCCATTTCATGGAACTAACACTTGTGATGTCACAGGGATGCAAACTAGCAAACTAGTCACCTTTAGGTGACAGTCACATTTTTCAGCCCAAAATATGAGGATTTCTGAGTAGTTTTATGTCTGCCCTGGTATCTGTCACCTTTTTTCACTCTCCATGACTTTGCATCCCTGTGTCAGCCCCAGCAGAACATTCTCCTCTTGTGATGTCACTCCTGTTATGTCAAACGCCCATTTATAAAATGCCAACCTTTTCCTCCATATTTATACCCTGGGGGCCTGGGGGGGGGGGATCTTTGTCTTTTTGGAGTATTTTCACTATAATCATGAGCCCAAAATGTAAATTCTGATTTTTTTAAACCTGCACCATGCTCTTTAAACATTTAATGTTGAGCCCTGTTTGGGTAGCGGTGGTGTCATGGAAGCTGGTCTGAGTTGTGGCCTGTGTATCCAGGCTCCTTCTCTTCTCTGTGGCCTGACTGACTGTTTTGGCTTCTGCTCTGTGTGCATCAGCAGCCATCATTAGAGACGAGATGTAGTCACATGTCCCCAGAGGTCACATGACCCCCAAGCCTCTGTCTGCTCACTGAAGCAATCTGTACATGACAATGGGCAGGGGAGGAAATCAATACTACACCCCCAAAGCTGTGCTGATATGAAATTTATGATCATAGAAGTGACATGTTTTTCATTTCATTTCATTTCATTTATTTATTTAATGTGACTCATTGACCATGATCACATGGTATGGAGCACAAACAAAACATACAAAAACAATGTACAATGGCACACGGCATGGCTAGTGCATGTCATTTGAACAAAGGCAGGACATTCTTCAAAAAGGCACCTAATTTACACATGACTTTTTGTCTGTCTGATTGTAGTCCCCTTGGCGTGCAGAGATGGTGAACCCACACTCACTGGCATTAAAAAAGATTGTGAAGTTAGCAGAAAACAACTAGTGCTCTCAGAGTAATGGAGCCAAACACAGCTCAGGACATGATGCTTTTTAAAGCGGGCACTTCTATACGTGACTACCAGTCTGTGTGTTTGAGCACGAGTGTGGACCAGCCCCCACGCCTTCTCCCCAACCCTCCAAGGAAGTGAGCGTGGACACAGAAGGTGCCGCGGCTCCAAGCCGGTTAAAACACGCACACATGCATGCACGGGTCTAACATGCGCAAAACTGCACCGCTTACTTCAACAGCTGGGTGTGATTTTTATGTTGACTATAAGTGCAAAGCCATAGCTGCAGGCAGGCCAATGGTATCATCGTTTGACCCCGCTACTATTATTAGAGCCTGACCGATACTGCAATTTTGAGGCCGATGCTGATATTAGGGAGAAAAAAAAATCCGATATCGATATATCGGCTGATATTCTTATATTATATATACACATTATATTACACTTTTTTTCGCAATGATCCCTCAAATATCAAACACTTGACAAAGATATGACTTGACATGACTTGAGATATGTAGGCAGGATATTTTACAGTCCAAAATGACATCAATGCAATGAAACAGTAAACTTCACTGGGAATTTAATAAGTATAAATAACTAGAGATACAAAAACACAAATAGAACAAATATAAAATATAACTTGAGTTGAGAGAAAAGATCAAATATACACAACATGTTTTCTATAACTTAAAGAATTCAAAATAGAAAAATATCGGCAATATCGGCCGATGCGATAAATCGGTTATCGGCCGATAATATCGGTGGACCGATATATCGGTCGGGCTCTAACGTATCTGTTCCTACCCTCCTATTTTAGTGTTCTATTGCCTTTTGTGCCATTTGTTTTATTGCCAGTTCTCTATATGGCCTGTCCAACAAGAACAAATAAATAAACTAGAAGGGCACTCCGGGAGCACAGACCTCCAGCAAGGTCCATGTAAGTATTGCTTGTTTGTGACCTGGATCCACTCCAAATATAATGGGTTCTTCCTTGGCCCATGCTGCACCCTTCCACCAACCAAGTGTCAGGAAAATCTGGACAGTAGTTTTTCCTTAATCCTGCTGACAGACAGACAGACAGACAGACAGACAGACAGACAGACAGACAGACAAACAAACGGCAGTGAAAATATAACCTCCTTGACGAAGTTAATAATAATAATCATAATAATAATAAGGTTAAGCCCAGGCCCTGAATGTGGCTCAGTGCTGCAGGACTTGAGCGGATGTTGCTCTGCATGTGTCAGGCTAGCTGGTGATACGAAGGAAGTTCTCAGCAGCTTCAGCAGGAGGTGGCTTTTCCAACACAAACACAATAAGAAAGAGCAGTTGGTCCTAACAGAGCGATATAGGTCAGTTGGGAATACGGCGAGCGTTTCCAACGCCAGCAAAGTGCTACACATTCAAACACAGCGGAGCTGTTTTCCTCAGCATTTCCATACAGCGTGTGGGAAAGTGCTTTCAGAATGATGAATAGGCCTATATGTTTATTTTGATTTGCCTACGGAGGCCAGGTGAAATACGAGTCAAACAAATACGCGCGTTTATTGAACTTTACGACGTAAGGTCGCCTTTGTTCATAAACAGTTCATGAATTCTGAACCGGAGTGAATAAAGGCGCTGTTTTTCCGCGCTGTCTTTTTCCTTCTTGGTCGGTTTTACAAGTCCCAGTAACAAAGCGAGCGGCTCTCGAGTGATTTCTTCCTTACGTCTCGTAAAGCAACACGGCAGCCAGCACAACACTTTAAGTGCCATTGTATTTCCCTCGTGTCGAAACACATCAAAGCCGCTTCTAACACTCGCCTGACTGTTTTGTTTAAGAGCATTTTGCTCCAGATTCTATTACATAATCGCATTACTTATAGTTTTCCATCGAGCCACCATTTCACTCTGAAGTTGTTGTTCTAGTTGATGTGACGTGAGGTCAGAAAGCTTGCATTCGATCCTATGCTCAATTTGACAACACAGTCTGGATCAGAAACAAATGTGAGTTCAAGAGTCAGGCGAAATGGCAAACCAGCGAGGAAACTACCGCTCTCGCATAACATAATGATTTTTCTAACCGTTTGTTCCGCTTTCCTTTCCAATTGATTCCAATTGAGAGTTTGAGCTGTGTTTGTGTTGTCTTTGTGTTTCTAGAGGAAGAACAGCCACCTGCTGCTCAGTGTGGTGCTGCTGGCAGTCTGGGGAGCAGTGCTGCTGGCCTGCCGCCTCTACTGGATGGGCAACAAACCGCCCAACTTCTCCAACTCGGACAACCCAGCGGCCGACCACCCCTCGCTCCTCTCCAGGGCGCTGACCTTCTCCTACCTGCCCGCCGTCAACGTCTGGCTCCTCCTCTGCCCCGACAGGCTCAGCTTCGATTGGTCAATGGACGCCCTGCCTCTGATCAAGGGCCTCTCTGATTGGAGGAACGTCCACACGATAGCCTTCTACTTGGGCCTGCTGCTGCTGGCTTGGCTCGGCCTGCGGACGCACCAGGCGGCCAAGGGCAAGGAGACCAATGGCAAAGCGCACCAACTCGCCAACGGCAGGAACGGGAACAGCAACGGACACAGCTACCAATGCAACAACGATCAGGAGCACATCGACCACTCCCACCCGGAGCCTCACGCCGGTAGTACCGCGCAAAACGGTACCGAAAAGCACTACGAGACGAGGACTCCGCTGCCCACCACCGAAAATGTCGTGGTGTTCTCGCTGGGCCTGCTGGCCATCCCTTTCCTCCCCGCCACCAACCTGTTCTTCTACGTGGGCTTTGTGATCGCGGAGCGGGTCCTGTACATCCCCAGCATGGGCTTCTGCCTGCTGGTGACGCTGGGGATGAGGTCTCTGTACGTCCGCCTGAGACGCAGCTCCTCCAGGGCCGTGCTGCTGTCCTGCAGTGCTGCTCTGGTCCTGCTGTTCAGTGTGAAGACGGTCCTGAGGAACCAGGACTGGCACAACGAGGAGATGCTCTACAAGTCGGGGATCTATGTCAATCCTGCTAAAGGTGAGGAGGACACATGTTATCATTCACATCGGCACGCCATGACCCTCCTACACACACACACACACACACACACACACACACACACACACACACACACAGTTGCTGCTCACAAAGACCTCTTCGCCACTTCATTGGGTTGTCTGCTTGAATAGCGCGAGTGAGGAGCGTTTTAGGCGAGGAGCTGGCATCTCCTTCAGTCTACTGCAGCACTGAATAATTCAGTGTCGAGCTGCTTCAGACTGTCTTCACTTCATCTCAGAATAGCCACATGCTGACAAGTTGAACTCTGTGCCCCCGAAGCAACGAGCACGACATTCCTGAATGCAGAAGTAGGCAAACTTTGGTCCTCATGAGACTATTCATTTATAATACATGTCAATTTGTCATAATGGAAGGAGGGTCATAACGCATTAGCGCACTTCTTCCATTGTAAACGCAGCACATTATTATGCTCTATTAAATCAGCCCAGATGCCCTCTCACACTTGGAAGGGCACCTCCTCCTCTCTGATTGGCAACTACAGTCAAGAGCGAGTCGAATGTTCAGAAGCACTCCCAGTTCAAGGTCATCAAGCCCGGACTTCTGTCCATAGTTTGGGGTGTGTAGTGTGCTACAGAGGAACAGAGCGGGACAGGGACAAAGTTTGAGGTGTGTAGTGTGCTCCAGAGATGCAGAGCGGGACAGGGACAATGCTTGAGGTGTGTAGTGTGCTCCAGAGATGCAGAGCGGGACAGGGACAATGCTTGAGGTGTGTAGTGTGCTCCAGAGATGCAAAGGAGCAGAGCGGGACAGGGACAAAGTTTGAGGTGTGTAGTGCTGCAGAGGAGCAGAGTGGGACAGGGACAAAGTTTGAGGTGTGTAGTGCTGCAGAGGAGCAGAGCGGGACAGGGACAAAGTTTGAGGTGTGTAGTGCTGCAGAGGAACAGAGTGGGACAGGGACAAAGTTTGAGGTGTGTAGTGCTGCAGAGGAACAGAGCAGGACAGGGACAAAGTTTGGAGTGTGTAGTGCTGCAGAGGAGCAGAGCGGGACAGGGACAAAGCTTGGAGTGTGTAGTGCTGCAGAGGAGCAGAGCGGGACAGGGACAAAGCTTGGAGTGTGTAGTGCTGCAGAGGAACAGAGCGGGACAGGGACAAAGCTTGGAGTGTGTAGTGCTGCAGAGGAACAGAGCGGGACAGGGACAAAGTTTGAGGTGTGTAGTGCTGCAGAGGAGCAGAGCGGGACAGGGACAAAGCTTGGAGTGTGTAGTGCTGCAGAGGAACAGAGCGGGACAGGGACAAAGTTTGGAGTGTGTAGTGCTGCAGAGGAGCAGAGCGGGACAGGGACAAAGTTCGGAGTGTGTAGTGCTGCAGAGGAACAGAGCAGGACAGGGACAAAGTTTGAGGTGTGTAGTGCTGCAGAGGAGCAGAGCTGGACAGGGACAAAGTTTGAGGTGTGTAGTGCTGCAGAGGAGCAGAGCTGGACAGGGACAAAGTTTGGAGTGTGTAGTGCTGCAGAGGAACAGAGCGGGACAGGGACAAAGTTTGAGGTGTGTAGTGCTGCAGAGGAACAGAGCGGGACAGGGACAAAGTTTGAGGTGTGTAGTGCTGCAGAGGAGCAGAGCGGGACAGGGACAAAGTTTGGAGTGTGTAGTGCTGCAGAGGAAGAGAGCGGGACAGGGACAAAGTTTGAGGTGTGTAGTGCTGCAGAGGAAGAGAGCAGGACAGGGACAGAGCTTGAGGTGTGTAGTGCTGCAGAGGAGCAGAGTGGGACAGGGACAGAGTTTGAGGTGTGTAGTGCTGCAGAGGAGCAGAGCGGGACAGGGACAAAGCTTGAGGTGTGTAGTGCTGCAGAGGAACAGAGCGGGACAGGGACAGAGCTTGAGGTGTGTAGTGCTGCAGAGGAGCAGAGCGGGACAGGGACAGAGCTTGAGGTGTGTAGTGCTGCAGAGGAACAGAGCGGGACAGGGACAGAGCTTGAGGTGTGTAGTGCTGCAGAGGAACAGAGTGGGACAGGGACAGAGCTTGGGGTGTGTAGTGCTGCAGAGGAGCAGAGCGGGACAGGGACCTGCAAGGCAACAGCGGGACACGTTGTGTTGGCTCATTTCATTTCCCTTTCACATTCTGCAGCCCAGCTGAGACATGACAGCTGTTTGTCCTGGCAGCT
>NC_139636.1:10428062-10463062 GCF_964638095.1 Poromitra crassiceps | reverse complement strand
AGAGGACTTAAATCTTTTTAGATGTCATGGTGACCCAGGCACAGCCGGTGGTTGGAAGTAGGATCCTAACCTTGCATTCTTTCACCCCCAATATTTTATTTAAAAATTTTCAGCACTCAGCCTTGCATCAACCTTCCCAATTTCCCCCCGGGGATCATTAAAGTCTTTCTGATTCTGATTCTGATTCTGATTCTGATGCATATTTATCAGCAGTGTGTGGATGAGCATTCCAGATGGATCTGCTGTATTCTAACAGGCAGGCTTGATAGGTTTAGTCAATATATTCTAACAGCCAGGCTTGATAGGGAGTCGTTTAGAAAGTCAGGTCCACAGAGTCTAATTACTCGCTATAGCTGGATATTGATAATTAGTTGTTGTCTTTCACCACTGAGGGAAACATCTAACAAGCATCCAAAATATCCCACAGCATCCTAACAAAGGTCAAACAAAAAATCAACAGCAGTTCATTTTCTCTCCTAATGGTGAATTCTATATTCAGTTCTGGTGATGACTCACCATTGCTCTCCATGACCCTAGCTTAACTTAACTTAACTTAATTTAACTTAACTTAACTTAACTTTACCTACCTTAACTTAACTTAACTCAACTCTTGTTTCCGTGACAGCGGCCTACTTGAACACAGGCATCATCCTGATGAATCAGGGTCACCTAGATGAGGCCAAGCACACCTTCCTGACCTGTGCCCATATCCCCGATGAGAACCTGAAGGACCCCCACGCCCATAAGAGCTCCGTCACCAGCTGTCTGTACAACCTGGGCAAGCTACTGCACGAGCAGGGCCACCAAGAGGTAACGGCCCAAACTGCCAAAGCATGTCTTGAGAAAATATTTGTGTTTCAGAACATGTGAGAAATATGACAACATATACCTGTGTTTCTAAAATATATTCTGGCCATTCAGAATATAATTATTATATAAAATATTTCAATTGCATGCCATCTACAGCCACAGATATTACCCCCCAATAGTTATATATTTTAAAACATACTGTATATCCAAGGCTGTAGGCTATATGCATTATGTGAAATAATTTGTTTTTGTTTTTTTTGCTTACTGAAGTGGTGGCACAGATTCAACTCATGCTCTCTCACACACACAGCCAAGAGCGCATCATTCACTAGCTAATCAGAGCAGCTCAGCAGCGCTGGTGCTACTTTACATTTACATTGGAAAATGCTAACCTGACGTAAAGTGAAATGAGAACAGGGGCCCGGCGAGGCTTCGGGGGACACAGAGCAAACGCAGGGTTTTTCTACGGATGGCTTCCCAAATTGCCTCTGTCACGGGGGACCCAGATAAGCTGCAGGCTGCCTCCGACATATTCATTCTCTCTCCCGTCCCTAAACACTATTGTCTTAAGATCAACCGGTTTTCCACCGCTGCACATTTAGATTGTACCGAGCGCTGATGTTGCTGATTCAATCAAGAGCGAAGCGGCACTACCGCAGATCCAACAAAGGCTTTCAGAGATTGCCGGCGACAGAGAGAGGTCCCACTTCCTCCCATGTCCAATCGCAGCGTTCGCTCCTAAACGAAGGGACTCTTCCAGCTCCGTGTACCATTCAAAGCCTGATTGCACTCCGAGGTGAATCGCCAGACCTTTCATGCTATAGAGTCAATATGTGACACTGCTCTAGTTTCCTTAATAGCCGTGACACAGAGGATAGACCCTTTCTGCCCGGGCTCTGTATGAACCACCCTCCCAGAGACCCCCAATTCCACGCTGTGTATTCACAGAGTGTCAAGGTCCGGGCTACAGGGGAGGAATGACTATAGTTACCCCAGCACCGCTTTCTCTGCTGTGGGTTTCTAACGCCACCCGCCCCCTCCCCTCCACCCCCTGTGTTTGTTTCCTCACTCATATAGGAGGCCCTCTCCGTGTATAAAGAAGCAATACAGAAAATGCCAAGACAGTTCGCACCGCAGAGCCTCTACAACATGATGGGTAAGTGCTGTTTTCAATGGTTGTTTGGTTGGGTTTTTCTTTTAGAAGAAATAACCGAAAATGGAACAGAGGACAAGAGGTAATTTGTGAAGAGGGTTTCGGTGTTTTTTTTTTGACCATTTTATTGTCTGCTTAATACCATAAATCTCTGCCTTGCTTTGCGGTGCGTGAGTCCTTTCAAACTAGGGCTGCACACTATTATATCGTTTCAGCATCGCCATCGCAATGTGCACATGTGCAATAGTCACATGGCAGGACGTGCAAAGTCAAGTAAGGCAAACTGACTCAAACACGTCATGATGCTATAACTGTTTTGCTGGGTTGATACTCAGCACTTGGCACACTAGCATCCTGTCAGTCACTCTGGCAGCAACTAAAAGCTACTACGTCACCCCGTCCGTCCCACGCAGGTTACCCACTACCTTCTTAAAGGGCCATGGCTTGATGAGATATTCAAGTCATTTGGTGAGAATTCTTGTATTTTTTTCACATCACAATATACTGTATATCCCAGAAACAAAACAAAAATTGCAATGTCACTTTTTTTCCAATATCGTGCAGCCCGATTTCAAACAGAAATATTTTTTTCTGGATATGCCAGGCCCTTAGCTAACCCGAGCTTTGAATAACAAAAAATAAATAAATAATAAATTTTACAAATGAGAGTTTGCTTCGAGGAGATGGTGCCGGAGGCATCTGGTTTTCAAAGGTGCTCTGTTTTCATAATTCATTCTAAACATAGAGCTATATTTGTCTTTTTGTCTTTTCTCTGCACAAGGCATGGAAATCATCTGCAGTCAGGTTCTGTGCTGCTGTAGCTGTTCAAGCTGTTTGGCTCCAGACACCAAAGCTTTCCAATAGCGCGTGAACAACTCACATTACAGCTGTGAGAACGCACCTGCACACCTGCACTGACTTTTACAATAATATTAATAATATAATAATAATAATAATAATAATAATAATAATAATAATAATAATAATACATGTGACTTATGTATAGTGTTTTTCAATGAGTCAAATACGCTTTTACGTTGAAAAGGAAAAAAGTCTGCACTCTGGAGCATACTTAAGACTTAGAGGAGTTTTATTGATAACGTTTTGGTTCAACAACCTTCATCAGAATACGCTTTTATCCTTTTATCCACTTCAAGTTGTCCCCAGTTCGCACTCACTGATAAACACTCAGTTATACTGTATATATATAATTAAGGTCCAAGGAAGGACCTCTCTCTCTCCTCTCTCTCTCTCTCTCTCTCTCTCTCTCTCTCTCTCTCTCTCTCTCTCTCTCTCTCTCTCTCTCTCTCTCTCTCTCTCTCCTCTCTCTCTCTGTCTCTCTCTCTCTTTCACACACACACAAACCTGGGGAGTGTGTATCCAGGGCTAGGCTTCCTCTCCTCATGCCTGAGTGTGTAGGCTACTGTAGTGAGACAAACACAGTTTGACAGGGGCTCTGAGATTATGTCCAAATGTTGAGGAAAGCTCCTCTCAGCCTTAGCAGCAGCACAGGATTTGAAATGCTAAAACTCAGGCACTGAGCCAGAGATCTGCGATTTCTGCAACGGAGCATTGTTTCTTTACCGATGTGATTTGCACATTTGGCACGCGGACCTGCTCCTATCTGTTTCCTGAATTAACTTAATTTAACACCTGCTGCTCTCCGTTTCCCAATTTAACATAACTTTAACTTAACTTAGCACATGCTTCAATCTGTTTCATAACTTTGCTTTACTTTACACCCGCTGCTCTCTGTTTCCCAACCCGGCTCGTTGTGCTGGTGCTGTTTGTCAGATGCCAAGGAACAGAGCCTTTGCCCTGTGGCAGACCTGGGTGTTAATCTGCGCTGCACTGCTCTCGCTCCAACATCAGGGGCAGACCTTGGTGGTAATCTGCGCTGTACAGGCTCTCGCTCCAACACCAGGGGCAGACCTGGGTGGTAATCTGCGCTGCACTGCTCTCGCTCCAACACCAGGGGCAGACCTGGGTGTTAATCTGCGCGGCACTGCTCTCGCTCCAACATCAGGGGCAGACCTTGGTGGTAATCTGCGCTGCACTGCTCTCGCTGCAACACCAGGGGCAGACCTTGGTGGTAATCTGCGCTGCACTGCTCTCGCTCCAACACCAGGGGCAGACCTGCGTGGCAATCTGCGCTGTACTGCTCTCGCTCCAACACCAGGGGCAGACCTGGGTGGTAATCTGCGCTGCACTGCTCTCGCTCCAACACCAGGGGCAGACCTTGGTGGTAATCTGCGCTGCACTGCTCTCGCTCCAACACCAGGGGCAGACCTTGGTGGTAATCTGCGCTGCACTGCTCTCGCTCCAACACCAGGGGCAGACCTTGGTGGTAATCTGCGCTGCACTGCTCTCGCTCCAACACCAGGGGCAGACCTTGGTGTTAATCTGTGCTGCACTGCTCTCGCGCCAACACTCTGGAAGGCCGTGGAATGTTCTGCTGCTCCCAGAGCCGCTCTTCAGCTGCTTAGATTCCATATCGCTCCTAATTGCACGTTGATGTTCTTGCAAATCTCCTACAGAGGTCTGGCGAGGAAAGCACTGGGCAGACTTTAACCCCATTAGCAAATGTAATGTAGAGGTCCTTTCAAATATATACATAACTAAGGTCCAAGCAAGGACCTTAGTTACCCTGCTCGATCCTTGAAAAAGAACATTTGTGTTGATCCACTGCCAGCAGTCGTTGGCATCACTCTCTCTCTCTCTCTCTCTCTCTCTCTCTCTCTCTCTCTCTCTCTCTCTCTCTCTCTCTCTCTTTATCCAAATGGCGAATATCTAATTGTAGAATGAAACTTCAAAAAGTGACAGACGGGCAATATCTGAAAAAAGCACTAGATCTTAACCTACTACTACATTGCAGCTGTTGCGCACACATTGGAGATCGAGATGTTGTCCAACAATCCTTTCTGCTGGCCCTACTTTTTGTTAGCTGTTGACAAGGAATTGTTTTAAGATTCTTTGATTTTTTTAACGAGAATATCGTGGATTTCAAATACTTTAATCTCAAACACAAGGCCGCACCAACGGATAGCATCTTGAAAACATACTCTCTCCGACTGTTATCGTGGCATCTATATTGCTTTACATCGCGGGGGAAAAAGGCTCAAGTCTTGAGCCGTGTTATTAGCGAAAGAATTCACCGGATGTATATTCAGAGGTATCATTGTACAACATTACGAGTCATTCAAAGATGAGTGTGTTTTCAGATCACTGCAGACGTCACTGAAGTCATGTGATTAGATCACTGCAGAGGTCACTGAGTCATGATTTGTCGCCGGTCCCTTTTTGTTGATCATAGATTCTTATCAGGGAAATGATTGGTCCTAATCCCTGGAGAATTACGGTTAGTCTAAACACTAATCATGTAGGCTCATTTGGAAAGCCACTAGACCCGGGTGTGGAGTGAAATAATAATCATAACAATACCATGTTACAAGCTCATGTGAAACGTTAACACCTGTCACACGTTCCCTCTGTTTTCTCTTGCCATCAAATACAGTTCAAATGTTGTTTCGGCTGTGTTGTGCCCCAATTACCAGCCGATATGTTGTCAAATTCTTTACAATAATCCAAGTGTACGGGGGCGCCGTGAGGGAAAGGTCACTGTTGTTTCAGGTGTGAGCAGACAGAGGGCAGCTGTGAGCGGGCGGGGGCGTTCGGGCGGGGGGGGGATGGGGGGGGGATTTAGAGGGGAGGTATCGGATGATGTGTGAGAGATCAGCGAGAGTGAGGGGAAGTGTTGATACTTCTGTCATTAGCTGCATATCATAACTCCAGGCAAGGCTGGCACTCATATGTCATAGGTTCACTTAGCGTATATTCCCCTATGCTGCTTCAGGCCTGAACTCAACCAATTATTAAGAAATCCAAACATCTAGAATGATTATTTTTCTATGTTCGTCATTGACTGGGTATGAGAGGCTGTATTTTGTATGGGAGCCGAAAGACTGAATGTAATCCATACGTTTTGTTCTCCACACACTTTTAGTTGCGTGAATTCAGAACTTTACAACAAATATGAACCGTTGCATTCTCTTAGTGCAGTGCGTGACGGGGACACACAAATAAACAAGGTGGGGGTTTTGGGGGGGGTCAAGTTTCCAGCCCCGCCGGAGCGAAGTCTGACCGCCTCTCCCGTCAGTGAGATCCTCTGCACAACAATAGGAAGACGTGTGCGCCCTTAACCTTTGACCCTGGCCTTCCTCCCACAGGAGAGGCCTACATGAGGCTGAACAAGCTGGCTGAAGCCGAACACTGGTACCGCGAATCCCTGAGAGCCAAGCCCGACCACATTCCTGCACACCTGACCTACGGCAAACTGCTGGCCATGACGGTACGCTTCCCTACGCTTCTGGGTTCCCTTTCCAGCCACTTTGCATTCCTCACCCGTCTTCTCTCCAACCTTTCCTTCCACTCCCTAACTAACTCGTTTATCTCTTCAGGCGTCTCATCAGCTCTCTCCAGCTCTTTACCGATAGTTTAAAATGTTCTGCTGAGGTCTCTACAGTTAATCAATAGCGTGCGTCTGTGTGAGGGGTGGAGGGAGAGTCTGTGCACGTATACTCAAGAGGAGTGGTTCTCAACGTGGGGTCTGGCGACCACCGGGGGTCTTTGAGGGGGTTCCACGGACCCCCCAGCAAATTGATTAATTCAGTCAATTAAATTAAATTAATTGGTTAATTTTCAAGAAGCTAACACAATTACAGAAGGATGATTATCTTGATCATAGTTTCAGTGTTATTATCACTTTACTTACAATACAGACAGTTATGGACTTTTGGACAAAATCAACAGGGAAAACAGAGATCATTTCAGCATTCGGTATTAAAAATGTTAAAAAACCAGTGCAAAATAGACCATTTTGGATTTATAAGGGAAAAGTACCATGGCCCTTATAAATCCAAAATGGGGGGACTCGGGGAGGAAAGAAATGGGAAAACGGATTATACTTTATTTTATTTTTTTATTTTATGCAAAATTCATGGCGGGCCACTTAAAAATGGCCAGCGAGCTGCAGTTGGCCTGTGGGCCGCAGTTTGTCCACCCCTGCATCAGAGTTTCTCAAGGTGCTCATATCCTCCCACAGGGAGCTTTCTAATTGAAACCGATGTCACAGCTCCCCTTCGTGGTCTTCAGAACCTCTTCCCAAATCCCTGGTCTAGGTCTTAACAAGGACCACAACAGCCCCTTCATATAGGTCTAGATCTTAACAAGGACCACAACAGGTCCTTCATATAGGTCTAGGTCTTAACAAGGACCACAGCAGGCCCTTCATATTGACCGTCCATAATCCACAACAGCAAAACAGATACTAGGGAATTGCCATTGCAACGAAGAGTCTCTGTGAAATAGATACAAAAGTCCTGGACACTGCAGAGAAACCCACGTTGTCTGGGTCCACTGTGATGATATCTTTGAAGGGCACATGGATGACCTGTGTTTGACTGAGCAAAGAAAGGGCCGTCTGTGCATATATAGGTCAGGGGACTGCGAGGAGTGGAAGGATCTCAGGGCCAGAGGCAGTTCGTAGGGTCCAAGAGTTCACAAAGAGGTAATCATGTGGTCAAACAGTCATGCAGCGAACAGCGACAGATCCAAACCGGATAGCAGTTTCTGTAATATCGCTGAGGGAGGGAGGAGGGACGGAGGAGGAGGGGGGGAGGACAGAGACTGCACAGAGTTACACAGATGAGATGAAGGGTTCCTGAGGAGGTCAGAAGAAGGGTGGAGGTGTTCCTTCTTTCCTCTCTCTGTCCCAGAGGCCGCACCCTAATGACGCGACGTCCATGTGTTCAAAAGGCCCGAGGTGGATCTGACGCAACTCAGAACCACTCGGACCCTCCTGCACACGTCCCGTCTCATTTCCACTACGGCAACAGAGTCCTTTTCAAGTCTCTTTCATTTAGACGCTCTTTCTCACATCATGAGCTGCTGTGGATCATGAAGAATGTGATTTTGATGGTGGAATTTGAATGAGCAACAAACTGACATTAAGTCCCAAGTTCGAAATATATCATTTACTCGTCCACAAACAGAAGTAGTGTCTTTCTCATGTGTGACTGACTACTGTACCACTATACCTCACTGAAGTGAAGGCGTATCGTTGTAGATCTTCATTGTGTGTGTCTATACTGAATTAGGCTCACAGCTGAGCTGACACCTCAGATAAAAAGCCCCTTGTTAAACTGACAATAATTGGTTTCTGAACAATAGCCCCTCGACTTAAAGAATTCCCTGAAACCTAATTCTGTCAGCAAGTACTCCCCAGGGGGAACAACGCAATCCTTTAGAGAAGACCGTTGGGACTTGATAAAGTGGACAGGGGAAAAGCTTGGCGGGCCGTGAAGAGAAACTCATTTTATTTAAAGAAAATGTTATTGATTGGAGGGCGAAAGTAGAGTTTTTGAACCTGCAGGGAGTTTATCCCTCTAGATCTCCGGCCGTGATGGATGGAAGAGGTGGATCAGAGGAGAGGACAGAACTGTTTGGACAGGCTCAGTGAGAGGTGGATCAGAGGAGAGGACAGAAGTGTTTGGACAGGCTCAGTGCCTCTTTATCCTTGAGAACAAGTTGGCGGCACAAAGGATTTATTGTGAAATGTGTCAGAAAGTTTCTCGTCTTTAGGAGTCAGAGCTGTTGTCCGCTAAAGCTCTCGTTTTCTAACCAGTTTAGGTCTCCCTCAGAGACAGAACTGTAAAATCTACACTCCTCCAGTCGCAGCACAGCTCCCCGTACAGTACAGTACAGTATGTCCACTGACAACAGCGTTTAAGCTTGATCAAAACCAGTGCAGAGGGGTTGACCTGCCCCCCCAGCACCCCACCACCACCATCACCCCCCCGGCACTCCTCCTGTGAGTGATGAGGAAGCTGCAAATACTGTCAGGGGTCCTGGGTTCAGCTCGCAGCAGGAGACATGGAGTGGAGGGCCTGCTTAAGGGTGAGGCTGAGAGCATGGCATTTGGAATGGGTTGAGTACACAGAGAGATAAGGCCTGGGAGCAGGGTTAGGGAGAGGTGAGAGGAGGGCAGTGGAGGTGAGTTTGGTAGCTGAGGAGGCCGGGGGACAGAGCGGAGCGGGGAGACTTGTTGTGATTTGTGTGGATGAGGGTGGAGGGAGGACGAAAGAGATCTGTATCATCCCCCCCCCATGCCGCGCTGACCGCCCTCTGCACCTCCGCCGACACCCCGGGGGGTCAGGATGTGTTTCGGGGAGCGCTCCGTCTACACACCGCAGGTCAGTCAGAGATGCACACGGCATCTCCGGTGCTCGCGCTATCGGATTCAGTCGTTCACTTGTCGTTACGTCGGCTAATATGACGCATGCTTGTAGTCGTTTGGGCGTTCCACGGAGCTACATCTGCTACATCTGCAGTGCGTCTGATTTTATCAGGAGGTTTTGGGGGGGCCATAGGGGCATAAGCACAGCGTGTGTGGAAAGCAAGATATTGCATCTGCACAACGAGGCTGACTAGAATGATAAGTGGGCAGAGTAGTGTGGGGCTTCTTCTTTATTGATGCTCCATAAGGCTTTTGGATTCACGGAGAAGCACAGCGTGAGACAGTATGAGAGGATACACTTGTCAATTTTGGGGCTATAAGAGAAAAGTAATAGAACGAGTAGTTAAAAAAGGTACTTCTCCCGTGGATGTAAAAGTATAGTACTGTAATAACATTATGTGTGAGATGAGTGATGGGTCATGAGTAGTAGCATATTACTTTTAGAGTCATGAGCCCAACACTGGCCCTGTATGAATACGGTACTCTCCAATGGGTCATCATCCAAATCATCATTCACTCACAACTCATTCCTGTGTGTGTGAGAAAAGCTCCTGGCTGACATGTAGTCAATATGTTATTACAAAACCAGCTGCTGCACAAAATGTACATGTTGCTCCATCTGTGAATTACAGTATGAAAATAAACAGAAAGGCCAGATAGCTGCTTGGATCTATTAAATATATACTTAGGACAGGCTTGATTTGTGTCTGCATCAAGGCAAACCGCACTCCAATATTTACATTAGGAAATGATTTGGTTATTGAATCTAAAGTTCACTGAAGATGTAGATGCTTGCCTAAAGTATACAGTCATTAATGCTAGATTGTGCTGATTGGATGTGAGCCCATTGTTCAGTGACTGAAATTGAAATAATTGTGTTGACTGTAGTTCATAGACATTATTTATACTGGCTTATATCGTATTTCATAAATCCTTCTTCCCTCCATACGTGTTTGAATGGATTAGAATTTTATCACAAGCCTTTTTATAGACTGTGTTCTCTGTTAATAATATGCATTATTCATGCCAGGGTATTATCTTTTAGAGCACTACTAAATAATATAAAAAACGAATGCTAAAATGTAAAAGTAATCGTTGCTAAAACATCAGCTTGTATAGAGGAGTGCACACTGCTATTGGCCAGCTGCTCGTGGGACCGAGTGAATGCGAGTACTCGTGGGGGTCTTGAGTGGTAGCGAGTAAGTTGGTTCAACTCACTCCCCGGTATAAAGGCCTGTTAAGCAGCTCCGCCAACAGAGCTAGCCCTCTTGGGCTTGCGGTTAGCGTGTGCGCTGTGTAGGCAGGAGATCAGTCGATCGAATCCCGCCTCCACCACCCCTCCCTGGGCAAGCCCTTAACATAGGTTGCTGCCAGAACTGTCAACACAACGCAGGTTACACTGGGTTCTGTGTGAGCTGTGATTGGTCAAGCACTGCAGCCTCTGGCACCTCTGGGTGCTCTGGAGGTCCGGGAGGGGGGGGGGGGGGGGGGGGCTTTAGTGCACTGCAGCCTCTGGCACCTCTGGGTGCTCTGGAGGTCCGGGGTAGGGCTTCAGTGTTAAGTTCAGTTGCTTCTTCTCATCATGCTACACTGCACGTTGACACTCCCAGGATGCATCTGTCTTTCTTTTCTGTACTTGTGTAAGCCTGTGTGAACGCCAGTACCGCCTGTAGACACGTGAGCATTCTCTCTCCCTCCCTCTCTCTCTCTCTCTCTCTCTCTCCCTCTCTCTCTCTCCCTCTCTCTCTCTCCTTCTCTCTCTCTTTCTCTCTCTCTCTCTCTCTCTCTCCCTCTCTCTCTCTCTCTCTCTCTCTCCCTCTCTCTCTTTCTCTCTCTCTCTCTCCCTCTCTCTCCCTCTCTCTCTCTTTCTCTCTCTCTCTCTCTCCCTCTCTCTCTCCCTCTCTCTCTCTCTCCCTCTCTCTCTCTCCCTCTCCCTCTCCATGTCTCTCTGTCCTGTCTCATAGTGGTCAGGCCACACACGCTGGCAATCTGCGGTAGCGCTCTGGGAGTGTTATTTGTACAGATAGAAGTGTGTGTAGTGAATGAGCCCTTGCCCCGTCTAGTGGGCCGTGCCAAGCATGACACTGTGTACTTTGACAGGATGACACATGACTTTGAAAGAATAACATGAGATATGTTCTATATTATACATGTGTTTCATGTCTATTTATGAAGACTTAATGTGACATTAGCTCTGTGGCTTGGACAGCGTGGTTAGGTACACACAGAGGTATTTGCTGGTTGTTTTTGCACTGAGCAGCTTTGTGAAGCGCCTTTGAGACAATAAAAACGATCTTTTGGTCCTTTTCCGCTCCAGGGGCAGAAAACAGAAGCAGAGAGGTACTTCCTGAAGGCCATCCAGCTCGATCCCAGCAAAGGCAACTGCTACATGCATTATGGTACGTATCCATTTGTGTTATTGGAGTTTCAATTTAATGCGTTGTGACCGTAGACTATAAAAACATGGACTCCCGTTTTGAAGCCTCGAGTTTCGCATTGTGACCGTCGCCATCTCTTTTTTTTACCCACACAGTGTGAGACAGAGATGCAGCGCCGGCTGCTATTGGTCCGCGATCGCCGAGCTGCGCGATCACTGGACAGGCGACCTGTCAATCACGTCCCCAAAACATAGTCCGCTTTATCGTCTTATTTTACTCTGGGACCATAATTTACTAAATGAACACCACACTGCATTTAAGAAGACTACAACTAAAACTAGCTATTGAGACCATAAACTCAGGTCATAAATCAAGTGAGAAGTAGAGTCATTTTCTCATTGACTTCTGTACAATTGGACTTGCGGGTTGGTGGTTGGTTGCTGGTTGTGACTTTATTCTACCCTCTTTATAGAGAGCCAAAGTGAAACGTCACTTCCTGCTTTCTGCCTGTACCAGCGCTGAAAAAAATATGAATGGCGGTGAACGGAGAATAATGTTCCTTTTTTAATTTCGTTTGAATTGTGCCACGGGGTGCCAACGTTAATTTTGTCAATTTAAAACATAAGTTTGCATGTAAAGAAAGTCGCAATTTGTCGCCAAACTAAAACGTAGGGGTTAGTTTCGTATAAAAACGACATAGCTCATGGAAGCATGTCGCCGCTCTTTTGCCAGTAGAGAAAGTGACGTCACTTAGGCGACAGTGTATGTCGTCTTTCTGATTTATAACTTCTAGTGCAACAGTTTGGCGACAAACTGCGACTGCATCCGCCATCCATTCATATTTTTCCAGCGCTGGTACAGGAAGAAAAGCAGGAAGTGACGTTCACTTTGCTTCTCTATTCTAACCTCTTCAACTGGCGTCTCGGGACATTTGACGCACGCACAGAACAGTGTACAGCAGGTCAGGTTGTTATGACAGCAGTGCTGGCTGACCCCCTCGGGCATCCCTTCCTCCAGTGAGGTGAGGTGTAGAGCGTAGACGTGGCTGCTGCTGGAGGAGGTTAGCGTGAGGGGAAGATGAGACGCCACTTCCTCATATTGTTCTCATTGACACAGATGGAAACGGGGAACGTGACAATCCCAGCGCCTCTCTTGTCCTCACGGAATTTCCGCGACTCGTCCATGACTTGAAGTTGCCGTGCTGCCTGCCGCCTGTTAGATAAGGTCTAATTAGTGTGATGGTAAAAGTTAGTTTTGATGAAGTTCGCTCGTTTCATTCTCTTAGAAAAGCCTTCTTCTCAAACCTTGTCATTCTGAAACAGCATTTTATAATAATGAACTCATCTTTGTCTTCTTGTCTCAACTCCAAAATCTGATATTTTAAACAATTCAGCTCTTTGTATCGCTCGTTGGATAATCGTACCAGCCGGCATGTGACATTTAATGCAATCAATAAGTTGGTTAATTGCAGATGCTAGCATCTACTTGAAGTACGCTTAAGATTAACTGTATTGATGCTCAAGTGGAAATTGGCTAATTTCATTGTAGAAGCAAAGAATATGATAGATAGCCATACAATAGATGCATTGAAGATTAAACATACAGTACAGCATCCTTATCATGCTAACACAGAGATTCTTTGGAGGCTGGAAGGAATTATCACTTTGTCGGCCATTGACAGATTTCCAGGAGCTTGCATTTTAGATTCATATAATTACAGTGTGGCATAAACAGCATATACCCCATGGCGTACATTGAATATGCACATGTGTGTTGGATAATCACATTAGTGGATTTGTAGAGCAGATGTGTGAAGTGCATTCTCTAGCTATTGATATTAACCAATCTCCTGGTACTGGCATAGTGCTGTGTACTGTTCATATGACCCAGTCTCCTGGTACTGGCCTAGAGACACTGCGGAGCGCGTCATCATTCAGAAACCACACCCAAAACGGGGGAAAACATAAACTCCCGTCCAGTCCATGGTCGGGTGTTGGACAAAAAGATCGTATATACGGAAGATGAACACTCCAACTTACTTCATTGACAGCAAGATCCAAATTTTTCTTCTCGCCAATTCTCAATGGCTTCCTTGTTTTCCTCGGGAGTACAAAAAAACTTTAACTGGCGATTTTTTACATTTGTGCGCAGCCCACCACACAACAGCTTTTAGCTATGTTTAATTCAAGGAAAATGACGCTGGTGTGTGGAAGTGAACGGAGCTTTTCCCGCGTGATGGGCGTGGCCTATTTCATGCAGTGTCTCTATAGTGCTGTGTTCAGAGCTCGAAATTAAAATGACCAATATTCCCCTGAAAGCCCTGCTGTTACACGAGGAACACTTTCATGGAGTTATCACAGTGCTTAACCCATTGATATCTGATGCAGCATTTGCGTGTATATCCCTCATTTGTGTGTGTATCCCTTTAAGATGCGGTTCGCGGTCTTAAAGGGATACACACACAAATGCAGTGACATAGATGAAACATTTCTATTGTGGGATGGTGGAGCTATCTTTCCTTCAGTACATCACACACCTCTCCCCTCCCATAGCTACTGCACGGACCTGTCTGTAACCTGGAGCTATTCTGCACACAGTCCTATGGAGAACAGACTTGGTTTGAAGTCTTGGCTTTAGTCTCTCCCTCACCTCGAGCCTATATAGTGAAAGGCTTCCATTTCATCCGCAGTGATTGAGGAACATATGCTTAGGTTCACTCGGTGGTTTTGGGATCTGGATACAGCAGTGGAGCTCACCAAAGTCAACAGGGTAATAATTCCTCTCTAAAACCTGGCCCTTACAGAGGAGTCCACCCATAGGTTCATGGCCTTGTCAGGGTTCCACAGTCCTGTCTCCTCTTAGGCGGGTCTGCAGAGGTCAACCACAAAATGCAGCCGCAGCCCCATAATAAGACCCAAAGCCCCGTAGGAACCATTTTCATCTTGGGAGAAAATGGTCTCATCAAGTTTCCGGGGCTAATCTGAACAAATGAGAGATGGCCAGAGAGCGATGGTATGTGTGCGTCTCGTATCTAGTGTTTCAACGTCCTTCATTATCGGGGCAGACGAGCGAGGCTGTCTGTCTGTCTGCCTAGCAGGGCCAAAGGCAACACTTCCAGTCCGTGTCTCCCTCTGCTCCTCTGGAGGAACCCTCAGTGTTTTTTAACATCATGCTGTTCTCCTCCCGTCCCTGACAGGTCAGTTTTTGTTGGAAGAGTCGCGGCTGCTGGAGGCGGCGGAGATGGCGGAGAAAGCGGCACGCCTCGACAGCGGGGAGTTTGATGTGGTCTTCAGCGCAGCCCACATGCTCAGGTGAGTTGGACTTGGACTCAGAACGATTCAGAAGGGCTCCCTTTTTTTAATGCATATTTGATGGATTTTAATAATAGCCCTCCAGCACCTGCACAAAGACACGCCAACGACGTGTCGAATATGTGTTTGAGTCTTTGTAGATGAGATGGGTGGGCCCGCCGTTTTCCATGGCTGAGCACAGAGGAGGTGGTGTATGAGAGAGAGGGAGGCCTACTGTCTGTACGCTTTATCCAGGGGCTTACAGCACTCCTCAGCCAGGGGCTTACAGCACTCCTCACAGCACTCCTCAGCCAGGGGGATTTACTGCGCTGTGCGGCCTAATCCTTCCCTCTTGCTGGGAGTGCCAGCCGGAGAGCTGCTGGTTTGTCTTAGCGCGCTGTGTGCAGCTATGTATCTTGGTATGCTCTCTCTCTCACTCTCTCTCTCTCACTCTCTCTCTCTTTCTCTCTCTCTCTCTCCCCCCCCCCCTCTCTCTCTCTCTCCCCCTCATTTTATTCTCATTCCAGGCCCATAGCTTATAAAGTCTGCCTCCAAATCAGAGCAAGGTTCAGTTGATGAGTCTTGAGTAAGAACGCTTCTGGAGCCCGCAAGCTGTTGTCTTTCTCAAGCCATGAGTGGCCATTTGTAAATAGAGCCATGTGCCAACTTACAGTATGCTGAAGTCAGTGCCAGCAACATTATATTGCCCAATGTGCAGATTCCCCTGTTTCAACTCATCATGGTTAGGGTTAGACTCAGGGTTAGACTCAGGGGAGACTCAGGGTTAGACTCTGGGTAGACTCAGGGTTAGACTCTGGGTTAGACTCAGGGTAGACTCAGGTTAGACTCAGGGTTAGACTCAGGGTAGACTCAGGGTTAGATTCAGGGTTAGATTCAGGGTTAGACTCAGGGTATACTCGTGGTAGACTCAGGGTTAGACTCAGGGTTAGATTCAGGGTTAGACTCAGGGTAGACTCAGGGTTAGACTCAGGGTAGACTCAGGGTTAGACTCAGGGTAGACTCAGGGTAGACTCAGGGTTAGACTCAGGGTAGACTCAGGGTTAGACTCAGGGTAGACTCAGGTTAGACTCATGGTTAGACTCAGGGTAGACTCAGGGTTAGATTCAGGGTTAGATTCAGGGTTAGATTCAGGGTTAGACTCAGGGTTAGACTCAGGGTTAGACTCAGGGTACACTCAGGGTAGACTCAGGGTTAGATTCAGGGTTAGACTCAGGGTATACTCATGGTAGACTCAGGGTTAGACTCAGGGTTAGACTCAGGGTAGACTCAGGGATAGACTCAGGGTTAGACTCAGGGTAGACTCAGGGTAGACTCAGGGTAGACTCAGGGTTAGACTCAGGGTAGACTCAGGGTAGACTCAGGTTTAGACGCAGGGTAGACTCAGGGTTAGACTCAGGGTACACTCAGGGTAGACTCAGAGTTAGACTCAGAGTTAGACTCAGGGTAGACTCAGGGTTAGACTCAGGGTTAGACTCAGGGTACACTCAGGGTACACTCAGGGTTAGACTCAGAGTTAGACTCAGGGTAGACTCAGAGTAGACTCAGGGTTAGACTCAGGGTAGACCAAAGAGTATAGTATATATCGATGAGCCTCTTCCAGGTTCTAGACCCTGGCAGCTAAAGAGAGGCTCGGGCTGAACTTCTCCCCACCTTCTAGGCATGGGGTCCCACTCCTCCACAGCTCCTTTGCTTTATGTGTTTGTCTTGGAAGCCAATGTGGAAAGGCCCTCAGCTGGTGGGGACATGAGTGAATCTACACGAGATGTGTGTGCGCGCGTGTGTGTGTGTGTGTGTGTGTGTGTGTGTGCGTGCGTGCGTGTGTGTGTGGGGGTGGGGGGTGCAGAGGCTCTCAGATGTGCAGACGTCTTTTATTACCCTTGATTTTTTTGTACAGCCTCTCCTCCTCGCTGTCCGTTTCCTCCTGCCTCCTCTAACCCACGGGCACAGCATGTGAGAGCAGCTCTGCTCTGTGAGCTGGAGGCAGGAGGGGGAAGGCTGGCTGAGTGCTGAGGCCCATGGGGATTAATGTACTTCCCTTTTAATGTGTCAAATCACACTGGAGATTTGTGTTGTGTCGTCATAACAGCCCATCCATAGATATTCCCAGACAGCTGGGAGACAAAAACTCCCATCCAAGATTCCAAGCCGTCCGCTAACAACAGGCATCTAGAGGGGGTACGGTGGCGCAGTGGTAAGCACTGTCGCCTCACAGCTAGAAGGTCCTGTGTTCAATTCCCACCTGGGACGCTGTGAGCGCTGAAGGAGTGCGTGCCCGTCCGCATGTCCTCGAGTGCCCACCGCCGGGGTGGGGTCGTCAAAAGGGCCTTTCTGTGTGGAGTTTGCATGTTCTCCCCGTGCCTCCTGGGGGATTTCCTTCATACAGTATAGGAACCCCCTTCACCAAAACATGCAATATCCTGGTTGCTGATGTGGTGCCTCCTCTGGTCGTTCGGGGCGCCTGTTCGGAGGGAGGGGAACTCATTGGAATAGCATGATCCTCCCACGTGCTATGTCCTACCGGTGAAGCTTCCCCTGTCAGGTGAAAAGAAGCGGCTGGCTACTGCCCATGTCTCGGAGGAAGCATGGAGCAGTTTCGGCTCTTCCCAGATCAGCAGAGGGTGGAGCAGCAACCAGGATAAATAAATTGAAAATTATCACTAATGGGGGATAAAAATTGGATAAAAAAACAGGCATGTAGAGAGTGAGTTCCAGTAGCTGTATCCTACAATTACCCCTGAGGAGCGATGTTCACGTACACGTTCAGCGCTCTGACTGAGAGTACGCTGTTGCACTGACACCACCTGATCCTTTACTGGAGACAGATGGGACAGCTGCACTGAAATCACAACTATCTCGCTGTTGCTGAAAATGCAATTTGTTCATCAAGTCGTTAGCGTCTCGTTAACACTGTCAGGCTTTAAGCAACACTGTGATTTGCACATCTGCGTGTCTGCTGTGGGGTTACTAAAGCATCCTTACAGCATGCGATGTCAGGGGAGGGAGACCGGCGGTTGGGGTTGCCGATTTGAAATATGGTCAAGCATCTTTTCTCCACGGAGTTGTTTTCATTCAGTCACGCTCTCTGTCTCTTCCTCCCTCGACTCTTGTAGTCTCACACTCTTCCTCCCAGCTGGGTCTCTGAGGGCGTGTGTGCTGCTTGCTGTACTTGGCCCACAGCGAGACAGCTCTAGGAGGTCCTGCTTCACTGTGTGTCATGGTGGTGTGGCAGCGCTCCAGGTCTCTTCTGATGAAGCGTTTAGAAATGTGATAATGACATTATTATACAATTAGATTGCTGCATTTTTTTCTTTCCCCCCAGAAGATTGTGCATTCTACTGTAAATATTATTCTGGCAAACAAATACTGTTGTGGTTATGGTTGGAAATGAAAACCCATATTTGTAATCGGAGGACAAATTCAGGAACGTGGCTCTGTCTGGATCGCTGTTGGAATGTCAAACGCTCCTTCAGAAAGGACTGCCGGGAAAAATTCAGCGGTATCGAAGAAGTAAACAAATATTTGAGATGTTGAAACTTCAAACTTGAAACTTTATGTATGGAAAGCGTGTATATAGCATATGAGAGAACTCGGCGACGTTTAAAATGATGTTTCCTCCTCTCCGAATCTAATTCTCCTCCCAAATTCCTGTGAATACGTGGGTAAAGAAAGACACGCGTCTCTTGACCAGCCATTGCTGGTGTGGGTTACAACAGTATCAAGTGTCATTGCTTGCTACTAATTGGTTTTGTATGTGTATTTTTAGCCCCAGCTATTCAGCCTCGTGCTGACTTTAAAAACACTATTTCTGTACAAGCTGTTTTACATGAATTAATTTGACATGAAATTAGATTCAATTTGAATGTTTTAACATGTTTCCAGGGACGACGTGCAAGCTAGTAAAGGTTAATCATGCCATGTTCCATGGGAATAAATATGACATAAAAACTGTAATCATATTAAAAGATATGTCCCTGTATGCCAATTTCATGCATATCACTGTGTGTGTGTGTGTGTGTGTGTGTGTGTGTGTGTGTGTGTGTGTGTGTAATCAGGCCACTGACCTGGTTATCCTAGAATGAAAGCGTTGCCTTGTGTATGTGGAGCCATATGGATGAAGATCCCTTAACAGGCTGAGACAACCTAAATGAAACTGTGGCTCCAACAGCCTCGGCCCCTTTGATCATTATTAGCAGCGAGGGCCCCACAGCCAGCCAGCCGGCGCTGCTGACTCTGTCCTTGACTTTGTCAAAGTTAAATTGTTTGCAATGAGACAATTGTTACCATCAGTGAAACGCATGCAGCTGCAGGCCATAAAGGTGATTTCTGACTTAATACCAGAGTACTAATAAACGGAAATTTGCTGTATGGGCCAAAGGGAGAACAGGACAAGTCACATGTTCAGGTTAGGGCTATTAGTACCAATACCAGTACCCTTAAAGTGATACCGATACCAATAGTACTTCATTCAATACCTTTTCTTATGTTTTACCGCTCGACTTCACCACCACAGACTGTATTGGTTGTATCTGCTGCAGTAGTGGACCAATCACACCCAATCGCATTCAATCGAAGAACGCTTGCGGGGATTGGCTGCGAACAAAACCATACAAATTGTCATTTTTCTCTAGATCTGTGTACAAAAAGGATGAACGCAGGTATCGTTTGACCGCAGAAGTTTCGATCCTACTTGGTAGTGAATTATTTCGGTACTCGATAGCTTGTACCGATACTCGGCCCTAGATCAGTTTCAACACTAAATGGAGGCAGAGCACTGTTGGATTATGAAGGAAGATGCAAAACATTCCTAAGTTGACTGCAGGTTTTATGACCACAGGCACTAAATACTTGTGCTCTCCAGGGAGCCATGCCAGCCAGGACAACGCCATCTGTCCAAAAAGCCCTTTTCCTGGCACCATGTCCTCTCCGACATGTTGTGGTCTATCTGTGCCATCCACACTGCTGCCCTGTATCACATGATTCAATGATTTCCTGTTTGCACGACACCTTCAATATCTCAATATCTAGCCACCTCAATCTCAAGCACAATCTGCCCTCTGTCAAGAGAAATGCAAACACGGAGAATATGTTCGGAGCATGAAGTCGATGAGTTCTCTTCAAGCGGCCGATAAGTCCAACGCGGTGACCCGGGGATTCCATTGGAACTCAAAGTATTTGCTGTGCGCAGTGCACTGCTCAGACCCTGACATGTTATTGACTGGGAGACCTACCTAGTCAGGCTCTTGGGTTGTCTCTCCTCATCCCTCAGTGCCATTCCCTCCTGTTATTTTCTCAGTGACCCCTGAGCAGCAGTAAACACACAGTTCAAGGCCTCCTCTGAAGTCGGCAGCAATAACGATGAGTAATGAATGCCTCTCTGTGTTTTCCTTTGCAGACAAGCCAGTCTGAACCAAGCAGCCGAGAAGTATTACGGACAAGCAGCGAGCCTGAGACCCAGCGTGAGTACTGCCTCATCTACCCAATTCCCCCTAATATCACTTACCCTGATGGACACCATGCAATCAGCGTGTGGGTGGCTTTCTGTTCCTGTCTGCTCTCTCACAATGACCCTCATTGTCAGTGGAGCTCATAGAAAAAGAAAAAAACAGATACACACACACATATATATATATATATATATATATATATAGATCGATATCGATATCGATATATATAGATAGATAGATATAGCTATATCTCTATATATATATACATATATACATATATACATACATATATATATATATATATATACATATATATATATATATATATATATATACATATATATATATACATATAAGCTCTGAGGTTTGTTTGTGCAGCATCCATCAGCGACTTCAAAACAGAGGCCAGGGCATTTATTTTATGGTGAGTAGATTAAAAAGAATAATGATATAACACTTAGTCACAGGCTTTGGCGTCTTGTAAATGAATGGGTTCTGTACTGCAGAGCCCTCTCAGTGAGCAGTGGAGATGTTGAAGTGAGGGTCTGGTAGGGACCAGGGAGTACAAGATGTTTGAGCAGTGGAGATGTTGAAGTGAGGGTCTGGTAGGGACCAGGGAGTACAAGATGTTTGGCGTGCGGTTCACCCTGTTTGTTCCTGTGTCTTGATTAGAAGACATCACTCCAGGACCAACATGTATCTGGACAGTGTTATACACCGACAATAAAGTTACATTAAGTCTGGATTAATGACCAACATGTATCTGGACAGTGTTATACACCGACAATAAAGTTACATTAAGTCTGGATTAATGACCAACATGTATCTGGACAGTGTTACACCGACAATAAAGTTACATTAACTCTGGTATAATATATACAAACACATGCTCCAGTATAACAAAAGGGGGGCGTTAAAAAATGTCCCCAGCGAGCGTGGGAAGTTGAGCTCCTCCCGTCTTTGTTCTCAATGTAAATATTCTACGTTAGTATTGTCAGGACTTTTAATCAAACCCTGATGTACAGTAAGAGCATCAGTGCTCATCAGTGCTCATTGTCCCAGTTCAAAGGAATACATAAATCAGTTGACACTTTTTACACAGAGATCCTGCAGTATCGCTGTTAGGACGGCCCTTTACACAGAGATCCTGCAGTATCGCTGTTAGGACGGCCCTTTACACAGAGATCCTGCAGTATCGCTGTTAGGACGGCCCTTTACACAGAGATCCTGCAGTATCGCTGTTAGGACGGCCCTTTACACAGAGATCCTGCAGTATCGCTGTTAGGACGGCCCTTTACACAGAGATCCTGCAGTATCGCTGTTAGGACGGCCCTTTACACAGAGATCCTGCAGTATCGCTGTTAGGACGGCCCTTTACACAGAGATCCTGCAGTATCGCTGTTAGGACGGCCCTTTACACAGAGATCCTGCAGTATCGCTGTTAGGACGGCCCCCAAAGCAGTCGGCGTTGCCTTTTTACACAGGAAATATTTTACAGTAGGAGTAAGAGAAAGATGCATGACGTTCCATCGTTGCCATGGAGATGTGAACTGCTGTATCTGCTGCCGAGGGTAATCAAAAATATGGTGGATGGTCAGAGGGAATATCCTCACCTAGCACTCACAGAGGGATTGATCAGATGCACACTAACAAGAAGAAGGAAGAGAGAAAGGAAAAAGGTCCTGTGACAGATCAGGTTGTTAAGCTTATTATCTCATTTAATTTAGCCGACTAATGTTAACGTCGTTTGAGCCTAATACCCGACTATAACCTAATGTAAGTGATAAACTGGCACGGAGAATTCCTCCTGATTGAGGTGCGTGCGTAATTTAAATGTGTACCAGACGTGCCCATACCAATATCAGCATATTCTTATTCCCGTTATTAAGCACAGTTGATTGAGTTGATTTGCCACTTAACGAGGAGTCTATTTAACGAGCAGCTTTCATTTATTCGTCTGATCGACTTTATGGATCACAGAGGCAGCTCTAGGGCTCAACAACAACACACAACACATTGGCAACATGGCAACGGCTTTCGTTCTCAGATGTAGGCTACAGGTAACACAAGGCTAATAATATTCTTACCTTTGGTTCCACTTTATTGTAAAGCAAATATTCCCATGTTGTGAACTGAACTCGGCTTAATGACCGTAAGTCGGTTCTGAAAGCAAGTTGGACACCCACTTGTCAAACATCTGCCCTTGATCCCCTTTGATCACTGCTGTAGGCTTTTCAATGATCTCTGCTTCGGTTCACTTAGTTCTGGTCGTAATTTAAACGTCAATCTCAGAGCTGCTTTCCCCACATTCCGGCTCACCCCTTCTAGACAGACGTCGATTCCGCGCTGTTACTATCTATAGTTGCAGAACGAGGCGTAACAAAATGACACGGGCTGTGTAAAAGGGACTAGGGTTTCTCAAAAGTGGGGTCCGGGGATCCCCAGGCTGGGTCCTTGAGTGGGTTCCAGGGGATCCCCCCAGCAAAAAGAGGGGGTATTTATTTTCACTATAACACCATCCGTAAGTAACACAAATGACAGAATGTATCACTGTTTTGGTCATGGGTTTCAAACACTTACTGTCATATAACATCTAAAAGCATAAATCATATCAGATGGGGGACCCCCCGGCTCGGACAAAATCTTATCAAATAGGGGTCCATGATCTAATTTGTGTCAGTTCCTTGATGTGAAAAAGTTTGAGAACCACTGACATAAATAATGTCAGTGAATGTCAGTAAATGACATAAATAATGTCAGTGGAGCAGAGAGTTCAAAGTGAGTTGTTGGACTTGTTTCAGACACTTGCTTGCTTGTTTCTCTATTTGAAGAAGAATTGACACGAGCTAGAAAGAAGAAAGAATAGATGGAGATGCAATCACGTCATTTTAGAGGATTTATCGTTTGTGTTTTGGCAAAAGACCGATTCTCGGATGGGAATTCTCCTCTGTAAAAAAAACACATCGTGAGGATGTCTGCGTTCCCCACATGTCCATTTCAGGGCCAGATCGTCAGCGTTTTCACACGACTGATTCTTGGCACTGCGATTTGATAAACACACATTGGATGTCCCCGTCCAAAACACAGAGGCACTTCTACAGCCCTACATGGTCACTTGTGTTTGGACGCCTCCCACGCCATTTGTATTGCTCACAGCTGAGAGGCACAATTACAATTTAGGATCTTCATCCATCTTCTTTAGCGTTAGCCTTTGTTCTTCCCCATGCGACATGACTTAAGCCATGTTCTCTGTCCGTCTTCATTTGTCATCTCATGCCTTGCTGCAGCTCCGCTCCTCACTAAAGCACTGCTGTTTTACATTAAACACACATGTCTGCTCATTCTGAGGAAGACACGTCTTATTGCCTCCATTCAAGGGACTCTGTACTCCCCCTATAGAGACACTGCGGAGCGCGTCGTCATTCAGAAACCACGCCCAAAACGGGGGGGAAACAAAAACAACCCCCCCCTCAATCCTGGCGTTCTCCTATGTCACGTGCATGGTTGCGTGTTGCACAAAAAGATCGTATATACGGAAGATGAACACTCCAACTTACTTCTTGACAGCTAGATCCACATTTTTCTTCTCGCCAATTCTCAATAGCTTCCTTGTTTTGCTCAGGAGTACAAAAAAACTTTAACTGGCGATTTTTTACATTTGTTGTCTGCGCAGCCCACCACACAACAGCTTTTAGCTATGTTTAATTCAAGGAAAATGATGCTGGTGTGTGGAAATGAACGGAGCTTTTCCCCTGTGATGGGCGTGGCCTCTTTCATGCATTGTCTCTATGTCACGTGTTGCACACAAAGATCATATATATGGAAGATGAACACTGGTTCAACATGGTTTTTATAGCATTATGTTCCTTTTCAGGCCAAGTACAATACTGTCTGTGCCCAAGGTTATTATATTATCGATATGGCTTCACAGAGAATGTGTCTAGCTGAGTCTAGCTAAGCACTATAATGAAAACTGGGTACGTTGGTACTGTACGACGTACCAACGTACTGTACAGTGCGTTGGTCACTCTCTATATATGGCATGGGTAGGAAGAAAACTTGACATTCACTGAGAAATTACAAAAAAATACTGTATTACTGTAAGCTTACGAGTGGAAATCCAAGTAGCATGACTTGTCCGTGAAACGTTTCTGTACACATTTGCCATCATCCAAATCCACAGATGTGAGAGGATGTAGTATTCTCTTTCTCTCTCTCTCTCTCTCTCTCTCTCTCTCTCTCTCTCTCTCTATCTCTCTCTCTCTCTCTCTCTCTCTCCCCATGGCAAGCGGGGTGTTATGTGTGACTGCTACCACTCACACGGTTCCACTTTTCTAAGTGCTTTCAGTGACTCCATCCATCTTGACCTCTTGGAAAGCGTCTGTTTGAGCATTTCCATGGGTTCGAAACAGTCTGGCTGAGTCACACAGTGAAACCTCTCCAACTCCACAGAGGAGGTTCTGCCAATCTCCACTATCACCTAACCATCGCCGTGGATACAGTAGAAATGTGTGGGGCTTGTAATGGAAAAATAGTTGAAATGCCTTGTTGATCCATCAATAATGAGATGCCCGTTCAAAGTGTATATAGGAGGATTTTAATCCACATGTTCATTTATGGAACAGAGTCGATAATGATCAACAACCAATTAATAAGCGATCAATCAATAATTTACTATAACAGGCCCCTCCTGTCACATTCAGCTATGTCCTTCCTTATGTAGCGGCCATTTTTCTGAGTAGTAAAAAAAAGAAAAGAAGAAAAAACATCTTAAACTTGCAAATTGGTCCCAGAGCCTTATTTTGTGGTTTGACCTTCAGTGGGTAGGTCAAGCACTGTGTAATTTATTACTCAAATACCCTCAGAATTACCCTGACCATGGCAAGTCATGAGGCCTGGCTTCACCCCTGAATAGTAATTGAAACACGAGAGACTATTTTGAATGTATTTCGCTGGGGTTCTTCATAGCTCTTTCATGGACATAGTCTGTGATGGTCAAAGAACGCAGCACTAAGAAGGAGTCACACATGAATTGTTGTCTGGTCATGAAACGCTTTAACACATTTTGGAGTCAGTGAGAAGAGTGGAGGTGTTTTGGTCCGTTGGCCCAGGCATCTGTAGCCAATGTGTGTTTGTTATGTGTGTTGAGGGGAAAGAGTGCGCTCCCTCTAAGGGACAGTGGGATTATTCTAAAGTCTGTCTGTTTGATTTATTAATCAATGTAATTGCCCCTATGCAGAAAAGCAGCACTATTTGACATATTGTTCCCATTAAAATGCTCATGCACAGAGCATCGCTCATGTAACCTCGACACTGGAAAAACAGGGAGATGATGAGTGTACTAGACGAGCAACCTAGGAGCAACCTACAGCAAAGTAGGGCAGTGCACACACAGCCTATACAGTGTGGAGAAAGGCAAATAATAGACCCTTTTCACCGGGGCCATTTTGTGTGGAAAAGGCAGGGTCTACCGTTTGAGAGTGGCTGGGTTTGGCACTGTATTGCCACAGTAGTAGTGAAAACCTTCAATAATGCCAAGAATGAACCTCCAACTCCTCATAATACCTTAATGGGAAGTATTTGGGTTCATGTGCTGTACTGTCATGTGCTTGTGAGCCTCCAGGGACCTACACAATGTTGTTGCTCACAGCTTGAGGAAAAGCCTGAATTTTAAAATGACTTTCATTCTGTCAACACAGTGCTCATTACATTCAGTAACTGCTATGCGTTGTTGCATTACACCAGTGCACTTAACAGTAGCAGTGGTGTTTTTTTTCCATTTGATAGAGAAACCAAACTGAATAGGATTGGATTATTTCATTCTAAAACCGTGCATTTTAACATGTTCTTTCACCACTGCGTAGCTCTGTTGTTATTGTGAATGCTTTGCATTTACACTCTGTTTCTCATATAAAAAACTCCACTCTGCCATGCAAACAGCCCTGCCCTGACAATTACTCTTGATTAGTTAATGGGCCGTGAGAAAGAAACGCTGGCTTTTGCGGTGTGGTACAGTACATGTGGAAATGTCACCATGCCATAATCATGTGGCATTTCATGTGACAGTGATGCATGGGGTGATAATTATAGGGAAAAAGTCACAAACACTCGAGGGAAAGCAAAGCATTGGGTAACAGAAAGTCGAGTCACTGCGTCGAGACTCGTTCCCAGTAGATTTATTGTATGTATTTATGTTTCGGTCATAGCGACCTTCATCAGAAAGCTAAAGCATCAGCCATTTATACTGAGATTCATTTGAGTGTTCCCTGTTTCCCCCGTTACTGAAACAGTGATGTTTTAGGAGCTTCACTCCAGGATTAGACATCTTTTCCACACTCCAAAACTCCAAGATGGAGATCAGATGTGGCCCCTCCCTCCCTCCCTCCCTCTCTTGGCCTGTGGTTCTGATTGCACTCCGGACACTTTTCTGCACCGGCGTCCTGATGACTCAGCCCTTGGACTGGCTGTGTTTGCCTCATGATGGCACCAGCAGCAGGGATAGAATATTAGACATTGATCTAAGGCCCACTTCAAAGCCGTGGTTTGCTCCCTCTGACATCCTGCGGCTCCCGACAAGACACAGGGGCTCCGCAGAGGAGCGCGGTTACCCAACTCCCAAAACACAGGGATCTCAGTCTGCCTCATCTGACCAGCCCCATCCAATAGCGTGCCACGTCAGGTCTGCTGTATAGCCTCACCAGATCAAAGGATATCCCCACTAGCAGTGACTGTTTTACTCCAAATGTCTCTGAAAATTACCATTTATATACTGTTATTTATGCATTGAGTTCTGGATTAAAATACACCTACAGTGTGTGCTTCAACATCTAAACTTGCGTAATGTGAAAAAAAGTGGAAAAATGATCTTGATTTGTGCAATTTCACGGTTGCCTACAATACTTGTTACCCCTTTCACCAGACTGTTTCACATTAAGTCCTCGGCTTTGTAATAAGGTCCTTACTTTAAAGGCTATATTGACATTGGGTTCTCCTCTCTTCTTTCTCTCGGAAATAACATCTGTCAAAGGTTTCCCTCTTTTGAGTTGAACTTTTTCAACTCATCTTCAAATGAGACATTAGCTATCGCATTTGGCTCAGTGATATGCAATCATCCCCAGTCAAAGTGCTCGTTAAAAGTCCTTGTTTAAATATGCAGAGCCCCCAAAGTGGAAATGGATTCATACAGAAAGTAGATACCACATCATTTGCATGATCCAACATGCAGTCGTGGCCTCCAGATGATGTAGAATTTGAAATTGTGTATGAAATTAATTCTACAGACCATTAGTGGTGAGTTAATAAATTGTTATGTGTGTCAGCAGCTCAGTCCTGCTACTGTATCTGTTACGCATCTACGCATTACTGTGCTTCAACTCATTTGGACTCACTTTCCAAAAACAGAACCAATGAACATTTCAACACAAACTGACTTCAGATTTCTTTCTTTTTATTTATTTATTTATTTATTTATTGAGTGCATGTTTATCAATATATTAATGACTTGAGATGTCTTTTTTTCATTTATTTATTTATTTATTTATTCAGTGCATGTTTATTAACATATTAATGACTTGAGATGTATATTCTCATATATTTATTGCGTGCATGTTTATTAACATATTAGTGACTTGAGATGTCTTTTTTTCATGTATGTATTTATTGAGTGCATGTTTATTAACATATTAATGACTTGAGATGTATTTTTTTATTGAGTGCATGTTTATCAACATATTACTGACTTGAGATGTATTTTTTTATTGAGTGCATGTTTATCAACATATTACTGACTTGAGATGTATTCTTTATTGAGTGCATGTTTATCAACATATTAATGACTTGAGATGTATTTTTTTATTGAGTGCATGTTTATCAACATATTACTGACTTGAGATGTATTTTTTTATTGAGTGCATGTTTATCAACATATTACTGACTTGAGATGTATTCTTTATTGAGTGCATGTTTATCAACATATTAATGACTTGAGATGTATTTTTTTATTGAGTGCATGTTTATCAACATATTACTGACTTGAGATGTATTTTTTTATTGAGTGCATGTTTATCAACATATTAATGACTTGAGATGTATTCTTTATTGAGTGCATGTTTATCAACATATTAATGACTTGAGATGTATTTTTTTATTGAGTGCATGTTTATCAACATATTAATGACTTGAGATGTATTTTTTCATGTATGTTTTCTCATTGCGTGCATGTTAATCAACATATTAATGACGAGATGTATTTTTATTTATTTCTTAATTTATTGCGTGCATGTTTATCAACATATTAATGACGAGATGTATTTTTATTTATTTATTCATTTGTTGAGTGCATGTTTATCAACATATTCATGTATTTTCCTTTCAGTATCCTGCAGCCTTGATGAACCTGGGGGCGATCCTCCACCTCAACGGGAAGCTTCAAGAGGCGGAGGCCAACTACCTCCGTGCGCTACAGCTGAAACCAGATGACACCATCACCCAGTCCAACCTGCGCAAGCTGTGGAACATCATGGAGAAGCAGGGCCTGAGGACCATGGGGCCCTGAGGTCAGGCAGGGCCCCTGAACTCAGCCAGGGGCCCTGAACTCAGCCAGGGTCCCTGAGCTCAGCCAGGTGCCCTGAACTCAGCCAGGGTCCCTGAGCTCAGCCAGGTGCCCTGAACTCAGCCAGGATCCCTGAGCTCAGCCAGGTGCCCTGAACTCAGCCAGGGATCTTGAACTCAGCCAGGGGCTCTGAGCTCAGCCAGGTGCCCTGAACTCAGCCAGGGACCCTGAACTCAGCCAGGTGCCCTGAACTCAGCCAGGGACCCTGAACTCAGCCAGGGACCCTGAACTCAGCCATCTGCACGCCAGGCCCGGGGGAGAGGGACAGCCCACGCTGCTGCTCCACCGCTCTGCTGGTCCAGGAGAGATGGTACGGAGTCAAGGAAGATGTTTGCTCCCCAAGGCCGTGACTGCACTGTCCAGCCTGGGGCCAGCAGCTCTCCTCAGCAGCATTGCTCACGGCTTGGCGAGCACTACACAGTGTTTGGACTTTCTAGAACTTGCTCCAAAATGAGTGCACTCACAGGAACCACATTTTTTTCTGTAATTTCCTATTTTTTTCTTTTTTAAATGACTACAGCACTTAAAACTTGAAGTGAGGCCATACTGAAGGTACATCCTCGAGCTCTTGTGACTAATTAGGTTTTAATAAGCAATTGAGGTTTCCGAAGGTCTTTTAGAGTGAAGTTTGTCTCGGGCCAGTGCAAGGTAAATAAATAAACGAGAGAGAAATCCCACAGCATTGTACTGAAGGTATTTTCCTTCACAGTTTAATGAAGTCCTTGGTCCGATAAAATGTTTCATCCTGATAGTAAACTATACTAAGGTAATATGTTGAAATGGATGCCATCCAACAACTCCAAGTTAATCTCATTTTGGCATCACAAAAAATCTCCTTAATGGTCTGTGTATTCTTTCAGATGCTCGACAGATCACCTTGTTTGCTCATGAGATTACGCAAACTTCATGTAATGAACACAACAGAGTAACACCGTTATTGTAAAGCAGATGTAGCAGATTTCTAGAGAATTGGTGAGAACTTGAAAAGGGAAATTGTTTTAGAATATGCTAGCCACTACACCACACTATAGACTCTCAAAGCTCTCACTGTCACTGCTCTTTCACACAGCTAGCGGCAATGCGCATATTTTGCGCAAGGTACGAGTGCAAACTCTCCTCGTAGCCTACAAAATTAGCATAGCTAGCTAGCTGCTAGACTGTGTAAATGTTGCAACACGACCTAGCTCCTGTTTTCGGAATGCCATTGGACATGCCTCGAAGACATCAAGCGTATTTCGGTCAAAGTCCAATATAGTTGAATTTTCACCTGGCAAAAACATCAAGCTGGTGCGTGCCATTTTCGGCTGTGCAGCTTTTTAGGAGAGCGCTGGCACGTCCCTCATTGAAAACAATGGCCTTGCTCTGCGCAATGCTGCTATTGCGCTAGCTGTTTGAAAAGGGCAGTTACTGTACACCCATGAAGGCATTGCTCCATGAAAATGGAACAATACAGTAGTTGCATTTCCATCCAGCTCAATTTTCAAGTTTCAATTTGCGCATAAAAAACATGAGTAGAAACGCTGCAAAATTCGAAGAAGGAAAAACTAATATCGCAAAAAAGTTTTCACGCTTGATGGAGGTGGAAAAGTTGGGTGTATCGATAAAAGGAAAATGTGATTAATGCAGTGGAAACGGATTAAGCGAATCTTCCTCCATTCAAAAAGCCTGCAGTTTCGTGTTGACATGTCTAGACTTGTCAGGTAAATAATGATAAATAAGCAGCAGGGTTAGGGGTAGTTCATTTTTAGACCGCCGTGGTGTGTTTAAACAGAAGAAGCTTTGTAGATCATCAAGAAACTTAATAACGTAGATGTGTTTAATAGAGCTTGGTCGCTGCCTGCCTCCAAGACGACGCATCGACGCATTATTCCGCATTTTCTTTTGACGATTTTTTGAAAATGTGGTTAAAATGCTCACATTTTAAATATGCAATACATTTGGATGGAAAGCCAACTAATGTCAAATAAGGTTAATACTTTTTTTTAGGAAAACCCACTAACCCTGCAGAACAAAGGAAATGGGACTGCTTTTGTGTTGAGCTTTGTAAAGTCTTATCATCAGAAGGTGAGAATCGACCCCATCAATGTAGCATACTTTTCTATTACTACGCAACAAGCTATCAAGTTCTGCACTGGTAATGAAGCCAAGTCGCCATGGCAACTTGTTTGTCGACAATGCTAAGAAGCTATAAATGGAAATATTAAGTTACCTTTGCATGTAGGCTGCTGCTCACTTTAGCTTTCTTTTATACCGAGTGTAGGAGCCTAAAACTGACGGAGTTCTTCTAACCAAATGCATTAGCTGTCTAACCGATGCACACCTTTTCTTAACAATGCACAGACGTCATGTGTCTGAGGAAACGTTCAAGCGTCATATCTCTTTGTTGAAAAGACAAATGTTCATTTTCGTTGTGTGTCTTTGTAAATGAATCCTAATATATACCTACAATGTGTACAGTATACAGTGAATCACGCCGTGACAACGTAGCCAGACTTGAAACAGAAGCTCGGTTGCCAGGCCAGTTTGGCTTGTTATATGAAGTACAATATCCCCCCATATGGTCAAAACCACCTCTCCTCTTGGTCTTAAGGTCTCATTTTGTGTATATTCTGTCTAATTAACATCTATTTGTTTGCTGTTGTCAGCATAAAATGCAACAATCTCTCAACAGCACCTTCCCAGAAGTAAAAGAAGAATATATTTGTGAGAGAGAAAGACGTTCTCTGATCCTGTGTTACTAACCACACAAACCTCCACACACGTATCCGTGTCGTTAGTTTATTACATTTTAAGTTATTGCTTTGTGTTACCTTACCAACAAAAACCAGCTGGCACTGTGTTTCACATGTATAATGAAGGAAGTTAGTGGAGATCTACACACCTTTGTGGTCACTTAAAAATACAGTTATCTGACGCATCACAGGTCAACACTAAGGAATGACTACAGCAGGGGGTCGGCAACCTTTTTGATATGAAGTGCCATTTTCAAATTTGCTTGTCAACAGTGTGCCCGAGTGTTTTTAGCTGGAGGACCTGACATTGTCTGTCGTTCACGTAGACATTTTCATCTGCTCTCTGCTGCTTTGGAATGCTTGGAAGGCAAGGAGGCTAATCCTTCAGTGGGACGTCCTGATATCACCGTGTTGGTATCGTTCCCGAACCCTAATTTTTCCCTAGTATGGGCCGGGATGACCACGCCCCCAAAGTCATTTGATTGGTTGCTGTAACTGCTTCTTCCTGAAAATGTGCAGAAAGTTAAAAAGAAAAAAAGATAAGATTAGGCTTACCCTTGGTTCACACCAGGCGCTATGCTGAAGCAGCGCTTAACACAACATATTCATAACGGGCAGCGCAACTGCAAATGGCGCCGCACGTATTGCTATTGTGTCCTGCCATGCCACTGGTTAACCCTTCGCATGCCAGAGGTGGTACCCGCAATGCCTATAGGTTGCCGACCCCCTGGCCTACAGTGCAGTGAAATATATAGGCAGCCAGTATGCTATATTTTCCCTTCACATTTTCCTTAGTCTGGGAGGTCATTGGTTTTATGGAGATGATATTATGATGGTTGCCTTGTTCATTCACAAACATGAAAAATGTGTCTGTTTTGCACTTGGTAGGTAATGTCACCTCTTCTGTCAAATCGCAACACATCTGGGCATTTATTTGATCGGATGTGGTTATTAGGCGTTTTCTTTATGTCTGTGACCGGTGTTGCGGTCACGACGGTGTCAACACTGTGTTTGACTACGGTGCTCACCGTAACTGTTGAAGTAAGAGAATCACAATTGGTTGCCGTCCCAGACCTCACACACACACACACACACACACACACACACACACACACACACACCCACAGTCTGAAGATGTCCTAACTCCTCCTCCTGCGTATGCAGGGTTTGAGAACAAACACTGATCATTGTTATTGCTTGAGTGAAGATGGAAGGAAAGAGAAGGCGTTTCACTCTGTGTCTCTGCTCAGGGATCTCAAGTGGTGGGTTGTTATCGCAGAAACTTGTTCACAGAGCGTTTACTAAATTAAAAGATTTATTTTTGAAAGTTGTTGTATTTGTATAAATTATCAAGATTTGTAGCCTTTCCTCTTTTTGTAATGTAAAAAATGTGCCAGAATAGACTTTTTTTCCCAATGTTGCTTTTTTTCCACAATAAATTTATGGTGATCCGCTTTTGTCTTTGTCCCCGCGCATTTATTGAGATGGGGATTAGTTTCCAGATGACCTCATGATTTAATATGAATTCTTCACATGCAGCACCATTCAAAAACACTTTCCACTGCCTCTCTATGCTGCTGTCGTCTACGTCACATTTCCTTCATATTCACGTGGGACTTAATGGGGTGGTCCTGCATGCTGTGGCGCAGCTTTTACAGGGACTTAAATGGGGTGGTCCTGCATGCTGTGGAGCAGCTTTTACGGGGCCTTTAAAGTTTCCCCCTTGCAAATTTGCTAAAACTTGTCATAAAATCAACTCAAATGGATCTCCTCCACTTTCATCTGCTAACAACAAAGACGAGATGTAAATATTCCCATATGGAAGGGGTAGCACAGTGTCCACATCTGGCACTGTGTCTCCATTCCAACCTCCTCCCCCACATGAGACCCCGCTGACAAGAAAAAGACCCTTCCCTGAGAACGGCTGAGTCGGAAACCTTGTGATGGTTCTCACATGTCTGGGCAGAAGGTCTGCTCCCATGATCTGGACTCACCCATTGTGCCCGGCTTTCCTTCTTGGTTTGGAATGATCTGGACTCACCATGGTGCCCACGGCTTTGAGTTAGTTCAGTTCAGTTTATAGCCCCTTATCAGACAAGCATGTTTCAAAGGGCTTTACATGGCATTCTGCACTACATCATACTGTATCTACACACAACATACGGGTAGGTTACATAACATCATAATCCCTATTAGACATTTTTACTAGATTATATACATTACGATACTACACAAACACTGCATATCTTTACATCTTTAGACTTTCCTTACTGCTTTGGAATGATCTGGACTCCCAATGGTGTCCAGCTTTCCTTATTGGTTTGGAATGTGCAGGGGCCGGTTGGACTGTGAACCTTGTTTTTCATAACGCAGGTGTGCCTCACTTATTTTCTATTTTTAGAATTTGTTTTTTTATTTTTTGGGGGGGTTGGGGCATTTGGGGGGGAAAGGGGGGGTGACGCGGCAAAGGACCACAGGTGAGATTCGAACCCGGGTCGGCCACGCAAAGGACTAAACCTTAGTGGTGGTACACGCTCTACCAGGTAAACCAGCGTGACGCCCCCGCCCTCACTTATCTTCACAAATAATGAAATAGTGGAGCTTGTGGGATCTGTGCTCCAGGGAGTCACGCAGCACGCTACAAAGCCAGCGTGCTTTCATTTCCTCCTACAGGTCTCAGCAGGCATTGCGGGCCTTTCCTGGATCTTGTGTTAAACGTAAATATAGTTGACTTTGACATTATATGCCAATGGGCATGGTAATCGCAGCAGAGAGCACTGTTTTATGATGACTGACTCTGAAAGCTGCGACCGGTTTCACACACACAGACTTTGTCCTAGAGAGCTTGTTTAATATCAAATGGTTTAGTACAATCCATTCCTGACAGCCTGAGTTTGAAGTGGTGCATTATGCATCTATACCCATATATACAGGGGGTATGTATAAAGGTATGTAACTAATGTGTTCTCCATGTGTCCCGTTCAAGGCACAACATTGCTACCAAGGATTCCCAGTGTCAGTGGCCTTTAAACCAGTGGTTCTCAAATGGGGGTCCGGGGACCCCCAGGGGTCCTTGAGGGGGTTCCAGGGGGTCCCCAGCCAAAAGGGGGATAATTTATTTTTGCTATGATTCCATTCATAAGTAACACAATAACTATTTTGGTCATGGGTTTTATACACTTTCTGTAATAAAACATCTAAAAGCACCAATCTTATTATATGGGGGGCCGTGGGACAAAATCCTATCAAATGGGGGTCCGTGGTCTA